>NW_014575563.1:947540-1547540 GCF_000708205.1 Mixia osmundae IAM 14324 | reverse complement strand
GACTATGTCAGCATGTCTTATTCGCTCAGCATGATCCCCAATTTCTATGCTGTCTTGGACCGCGTCGAACGATTCCTGCATGCCGATGGCCTCTTCTCGGTCTGTGACTTTTACGTCTCTGCGCGTGACGAGAATCGTCCTCAAGTGCAGGCTGTTGGCGACACTGGCCGCCAGGTCGGTCTCCTCAGTCGTCTCTTCTGGCTCAACTGGTACGTCTTTCGGATCCCTCGGAGGCCTCACTGAACGTGCAACAGGTTCTCCTTTGATCACGTGGATCTTAATCCGCTACGTCGTGACTATCTCGAGTATCGCTTCGGCACACTCAAGTCGCTCAACGGTCGAAACCGCTTCCCCGTGTTCATTCCGTTCTGCGCAATTCCGTACTACGTCTGGCTTGGTTGTAAAGCTAACCGCGATACCTCGCGCACTATTCAAGCGTTCGAAGTCGAAAGTGGCAACACCGTCTCGGCTGCTTCGTCGCCCGTCATCATCGCAGTCAGATCGAACGACTATGACGGAGAAGACTTTTCGCTTGGACAGTCTGCGATGGAGCTGTCGACGTCGTCTCTCAAGCGGTCTGCATCGGTAACGTCGCAGACCGTCATTGTCGATATTGGCGCGGGCGTGCCGTATTCTTCATGCCACTACCAGCTCACAAAGACTTGGCGACTGCCTTACCTCCACATGCCGATCCACAATGAATTGAAGACCTTCATGTAAGTCTCAGGATGTGGGCCACGGCATCCGCTTATGGATCCCCTCCGTACAGCTACAGCTTCACATGGGAAGATCCTGCAGTCGACATGCAGCATCTCGACATCAACAGCAACGATACCGTCATGTGCGTGACATCAGCGGGTGACAATGCGCTGCACTACGCGATTGCTGGCAAGCCTCGCCGGATCCACTGTGTTGACATGAATCCCTGTCAAGGTCCGTCGCTCGTCTGAATGCTGACTAGCACTCATGCGCCAGTAGGTCACTTGCTCGAGCTAAAGCTGGCAGCAATCTGTGCGCTGTCCTATGAGGAATTCTGGCAAATGTTTGGAGATGGCAAGTTCGAAAACTTCCGCGAAGTGCTCGATACGCGTCTTTCTCCTCTGCTGTCTTCCCACGCTTATCAATTCTGGCGGCTGCACAATGACTACTTTGACCAGTCGCTGTACATGCAAGGCTACGCGGGCCATGCTCTGCGCCTGGGCAAATACGCTTTCAAGCTTCGTGGCCTCTCTGGTTCCGTCGAACGCTTCTGTAATGCCGACACGCTAGCCGGACAGCGCGATATCTGGGAAACAAAGCTCAGACCGGCCTTACTCGGCAATTCAATCGTCAAGGCCTGTCTGAACTCCCCTGTTTTCCAATGGCGCGCCTTGGGTGTTCCTATCAATCAAGCTCAGTGCTACTTGCGCGAGACGACGACGGCCCAATTTGCGGCTGATACGCTCGATCCCGTTGCGCGCAAGACGCACGTCAAGTCTGAGAACTATCATTACTATCTCTGTCTCATGCAAAAGTACAACGAGCTCAATCCGCCGCTCTATCTTAGCAAAGAGGGCTTCAAGGAACTCAAGAGAGACTCTGCCAAAGCGCTGGATACGTTCAGGCTGCATACCGATTCGATCATCAACGTGCTGAAGCAGCTCGAACCGGCTTCGCTTTCTGTCTGCATCCTCATGGATCACATGGCAAGTCATCGCAACTAAGTAGCTACGAGACATGAGCTGATCTGCTTTTGTCTTGTAGGACTGGTATACCCCGAACCTTGAAGATATTCCAGGCTCGGCCGAAGCGGCAGAGGGAGAGAAGCGCAAAGTCTATATGGGCGCAACGATCGCTCAGAGCTTGACGTCTCGCACGCGTGAACCATGCCAGCTCCTGGCGAGCGTGAAAGCGCTCAAGCGAGTGCTGAAAGCGGACGGCAAAGTGTACTGGCGAAGCGCCGGACGGGACCCATGGTACAGACAAGTCTTTGAGCGCGAAGGCTTTGTCTGTACTCGAATGTCTGATCGCATCATCGGCGGTCAGGAACCGGTCGATCGGGTCAATATGTATGCCAGTGCTTGGCTAGCTCAGGTACGCAAATAGACGTCCCTCGGGGGCGATCACCTCATACAAAAGCATCCAATGCCAAGGGTATTGCATTATGTTTGAATTCTCGGGGTATCATGACTGTTCCTGTCGCCCTCGTCAGCTTGTCAGCAATCGCTGTGATCGTCTAGGTGCTGCATCGCGTTTCGCGTAGATCTCGCTCGTGAACGGGCTGTCTGGCGCATGAGAACTGTCAAGACGAGGCGAAACAGGCTCACTCTTCGTATGTCAGAGCGACTTTGTACTCTATGTAGACGATCGCAGATAGGACGATGCCGACTGGACTCTCGTGCCTATCGTCAAAGTATCAGCGCACGTGTTGTACACTTCGGCGAGCTCACCAGAGCGCGGTGCCGAGGAAGACCAGACTGGAGCCAGTATACATTGGGCTGGATGTCACACTGAAGGGAAAGCCGGTGACGGGCGCCTACAAGGGCATCAGTACGCGTAAAGACGTGCCGCTGCAATAAGGACTGACATCCATGAGGATGCCAAAGTAGTCGCCAAGGTACGTGCCGGTCACGCCGAGAGCGTACATGGAAGTGAGGACGAGCACGGTACCGGACAACATGAGCAAGACGGCGATGATCTTGAATTCGCCATAAGCAAGTAAGAGGCTCGTTGGCTGATCTAGGAGCGCTTTTTGATACCTGTGCAAATCATTTCGCAACGTCAGTGTTTTGAGAGCTGAAGCGAGCACTGAAGCTGACAAGCCATCTCGGAAGAGGCCCAGACCGAAGATGGTGAGCGCAAGGGCATAGCAGCCACGGTAAGGATCGCCAAAGAGCCTCGTCAAGACCTTGTTCTTGTATTCTGTCAGAACACTGCAGGTTCAGCGGCTCCATAGAAGCTCTGACCAAGCACTGTGCTGACCTTGTCGAGCAATGATGTTCCAAAAGATGGGATTAAACAAGATTGAAGCGAGCGCAATGTAGAGTGACGGCTGATGAAAGTCGACGAGGTACTTGTCTGTTCGCGCTTGACCAAAGTGGCCAAGCTTTGCCGCTGCTCGCACCACTCGCGGGGGCAGATCAGCCAAGTCGAGCTTGTCCATGACTGCGTGACAAGAGTCGAGGCAGATCTGTGTGGTGATGTCACCGGAAAGTGGAAAAGAGCGCGTCGCTGTCGTCGACTTGGCCTGACTTCCAGCGAGCTGCCATGGGCTCAAACATGCTTCCGATTCCCTACAAGCCAGCGCTCATGGTTCGTTTGCCCCTCTGTCTTCGAGCTAGTCGCTCAAGAGGACACAGATCGACCTCGCGAGCGAGCTGCTTCGAGTTCTCGAGACGACGTTTGCCGACCCGGATGCGCACCCAGACAACTGGCGGGATGATGCAGAAGCGCTTGCGAAGCTCAGAGAAGCTATCATCGTCCCTCCGGCCGAGTCTGCAACATACAGCGTGGCACGCGCTTCTTCTATCGACGAAATAGCAGCGTTCGTCTCTGCTCTCTGCATCATTGCGGGTTCTTATGAGCTAGTAGCTATTACACGCAGCTCGAACATCTGTCCATCAAGTTTCCAGACGACATGGCCATCGATTTCTCGTGGTATTCGCTCTTCACAGGTCACAACGACACGACAGCGCCCGGCGCGTTCCTGCCAGGCACGATGCCTACTAAAGGGAGACCCATTACTTCACACAACTTGGCCTATGAGAAAGCTTGCGTCCTCTTCAATCTCGCGGTAACATATGCAGATTTGGCATACGAAGCAGATCGGTCCACGCTAGACGGCATCAGACGCGCAGCGCAAAGCTTTCAACATGCTGCCGGCGTATTTGAATATCTACGCGAGCTCCGCAACGATGTGTTCAGTCCTGACTTGGATTGCAATGTGCTCGAGATGCTTTCGGCCTTGTGTCTGGCACAGGCGCAAGAATGTGCATGGCAGCAGGCTGTCATGGGTACGCGATCTCTCTACAAAAATGGCTAGGCTTGACTGATGTCGAATGCAGCACGAAAGAAAGACGGCACAATCGCAAAGATATCAATGCAGGCGTCGGAGTTCTACGCGCGTGCCTTGGCAGCTTCTGCTGCAGCCAATGCAGCCCTCTCTGCCACGCAATGGTCCAGCTTCGCCATTCCTACGGTAAGCGGCAACTGGCCAGTACCCACAGCTAGGACTGAGCAGTGATCAATCACAGGCATGGAAGCATCATCTACTGGTCAAGAGACAGCACTTTGCTGCTGCTTCACAGTATCGGCAAAGCTGCGACGATCTGGCAGCAGCGCGATATGGCTCAGAAATCGGTCGTCTGCAAATCGCTCAAACGGCAATTAAAGAAGCGCTTGCGATCGTCCAGAAAGGCAGCGCCTCGCAATACGACTTGCAAGGGCTGCAGAACATCGTGCAAGATAATCTTACCCGGGCTGTCAAAGATAACGACCTCATCTATCTCGAGCCCGTCAGAACTGTCTCGACCCTGGTCAAGATCGAGCCTGCGTCTCTTGTCAAGCCATTAGTTCCCGACTTCGTACAGCGACCCATAGAGTATCTTCAGGCCAAGCGAACACCGCCAGCTCGCGTCCTCTTCGAGACATTAATTCCGTATGGCGTGCATCTCGCGATCAGCCTCTACGACGATCGCAAGCGGAATCTTATCGAGCATGATCTGACAGCTCGCATTGACGAGCTCGACCAACACGCCAGTATGCGTCTACAAACACTCAATTTGCCCGGTGCGATCGAAGCGCTCGAGTCGCAAGTCGGATTGCCGCCTTCGCTACTGCGCAAGGCACAAGAGCTCCGATCCGAAAGAGCGACGTCAAAGCTCAGATCGATGCTGCAGGATGTCCGCCGCATCGCACAGAGCAATGCCCTCCTGATGGAAGAGGTACGAAGCTGTCCAGTCTCCCGCTTGGTTTGGCTAAGTCGATCTGAATAGGCGGAAGATATTCTGGATGGCGACAAGACGGAGGACGATGAGCTGAGGGCGCGATATGGCTCAGATCATTGGCCTCGACCTACCTCAGAAGAAGCTCAGCAAGTCCTATACGACACCGCAAAAAAGTATTTGGAGACGCTCAAGGCTGCTGCTGCTAGCGACAAGGTCGTACGAGAGAAGTATCAGGAATGGGAGGAGCCCATCAGTATTCTGGCAGGACCCGAAGATGAGCTAGAGAGTCGAGTGCCATCTGCTCGTTCCAATCTGCGCGCTTCGCCTGCTCAGACGAGCGTCATTCGCGAGATCCGCGCCAAGTTGGAGCAACTCGACGATCTAAATCAGGAACGACAAGCTATCCTGCGTGAAGCTCAACGTACTCTTCAGCTGGACGATATCAGACCTGCCATTCTGCAGCAATCGTTGTCTTCTGCAAAGGTGTCTGTCGAGCCAGCACAATTCGAGGATCTCTTTGACTCGCGACTGGCCAAGTACGCGACGTATGACAATCGCCTACAAGAGTGTGCGCGACAGCAGGGTAGCGTGCTCGAGACCGTCGTTGGCCTCAATGACCGCTTCCTCGATGCACGTCGATCAGATCCTTCTACGCAAGCACGGCAGGAAACGCTGCAATGGCTCGATGTGGCTCATGCCAAGTACAAAGAGATCGTGCACAATCTGTCGGAAGGCCTACAATTCTACAACAGTCTTGCACAGCTCATCACCGGTCTGCGCGATCAGTGTCGGCAAGCAACGAGCGCGCGCCATGATGAGGCCCGTGCGATGATGAGCGAGAACAACATGCAAGCATTGACG
This sequence comes from Mixia osmundae IAM 14324, assembly GCF_000708205.1. Classification (NCBI taxonomy): domain Eukaryota; kingdom Fungi; phylum Basidiomycota; class Mixiomycetes; order Mixiales; family Mixiaceae; genus Mixia; species Mixia osmundae. The sequence goes on along the minus strand of NW_014575563.1, from coordinate 1,541,754 downwards.
GAGCAGACCCGTGCTACTCATATCCATCCTCGCCACTTCAATGCTCAGCAACCAGGCATCGTGAGTAGTAGACACAAAGCCGTTGCTACGCCTCATGGTGCGACGCAGTGGGACGGAGGACCGATCCGTTTCGGATGAGGCGATGAAACATGTCACAGACAAGCTCTGTCGAGCCGTTACCGTTGAGAGGCTACATCGCCTCTCTACTGTTCTAGCCTTTGCAAGTATCTTTGACAAGCAAAGGTCAACAAGAAGCCAAATATGAGATTGATCGCAAGCGCTCTCGCCACCGTCCTTGCGGCCTCTAGCGTTCTGGGTCAAGTCAGAGAGCCATCAATTTCGACGGACAAACATATTCGTCCTGATGGCTCTGGATCGGCCGACTTTGTCGTCAAAGTGCGTCATTTCCTCTCAGCTGTCGCATGCTGCTCATTCATAGCTTGTCCAGGGCGTCCCCATCCCAGCGTTTGGTCCGTCTGACCGGGCCAGACGACATCTTTGACTGATGCTTTCAGTGCAGGCACGGAGGCCAGCGGCGGCGGCGGTATCTCGTGGCATGATGGCTACTTTGATAAGTCTCACCTTTGCAAAGGACTAGCGAGCTGCTGATCCGCCTGGGTCTGCACGTGTCGGCGTTGGTGCAGGTGGCTTTGAGCACTTTATCAAAGGTTTCTCTGGCGGCATTCAGCTCTTTGCTGCCAATTCGAGCGCTGTCATCGGTCTCGGCTTTACCCGCCAAGATGGCTCGACCTTCAATGTCCGTGCCGCTGTCTTTTCGCGAGATCTGAGCTGACATAACGTGGCGCAGTTCACGTTGAAGGCGGTCGGTCCAGAATTCTCTGACGCCTACTATCTCAACGTCAACGGTGTCGATATCCCATTGCCGGATCACATCCATCTCTGGTAGGCTCAGTCGCTGTTCGAGAACCCCTGGCTCATCATAATGAGACAGAGCGTTCAGCTGGTCTAGCGTCCATTGCACGGCGAGCACTAGCGCCGCCATGAGTTGGATGTACTCGGTGCAGAATCCATGTTCATCACGTTCTCTGGGTCCTCGTCTATCTACTGGAAGCTGAAGGCGCGTGTGTACAACAGCGAGTCCATACTTGTCGAAAGCAGAGTCATATCAGAGCTAGGCCAGCCCATTCTGTAGACCTTGCTGTGCGTTGCCTAAGCCGCTTGCAAGACCATGACTGGCTCTCTTCGAATGCTCTGCTAAAGTATCAGCAAAGCACAAGCCACAAGAATAGAGACCTACGCGCTCGCCTATGGCTATTCTCGCGCTCCATCTTCTTGTCTTCTGTGCACGAGTCTATATACCACATGTAAGCACCGTCAGGGTCGTTGCAGACCATTTACCATGTCCGCCGCCACCGCCAGCGCCAGGGGCGCCGCCGCCTCCGCCAATGCGTTTGCCAGCAATACACTTCTTAGGATCTTCTGGCGGAGCGACAGCATTGATAGTAGGCTTGTTGGTCTGCGTAGGTTCGCGGGGCTTGACCTGCTCTGCATCGACTTGCTGAGGCTTCGTGACAAGAGGACTGCTGACGTGCGTGGGCTGGCGCGGTTGGACCTGCTCGACGGCCTTGACCTTTGCCTTGTGTGTAGGCTTGTGAGCCATCGCACGAGGCACAGAGTGGTAGTGATGATGATGTACGACACGGGCTGTAGGACAGTGCGATGTTCGAGAAGCAGCAATAGCCTTGATCTTGAGAGCAGCAGTATGCGAGCGATGAGGACGCGAGGTAGGCTTGCGATGTACGGCAGCAATATGCTTTGTGGGCATCTTGCTCTTGCTACACGTATGTCTCGTCGCAATCAGCGTCGCGATGTCAAGCATGACAGATTTACTCACGTATCACAGGGCTTCTGCTTGGCTTGCTCGGCGTGTACGGCAGCATGGACAGGCTTGGGCGTAGGCTTGTGCGTGGGCTTGTGCATGGGCTTAGACGTAGACGCAGGAGTCATAGAAGGATCAATGGCGGCTTCGTGCAGAGTGACCGTTGCGCTTGGCGTCATGCTCGGCATCATCGTGCAATTGTCTGCAAAGTCATCGAATCAGCCAGAGTTTGCTAAGATTGCAGATCCGAGGACTGACGGTGTGTACCACCGCCACCAGCGCCCAGGAAGCCGCCGCCACCGCCTCCGCCGTGCTGACAAGCGTGATCGATGCTCTTTGCCTGCGGGTACATCAGCTTGGCCGCAAGATGAAGTCAGGGGCGAACCTTGCTTGAGGCTAATTCAGATCGAATAGGCTGAGCTGAACAGATCACGACGGCAAGAAGAACGAGAGAAGCAAGCTGAGATCGCATGACGCCTGTTCCGAGCCGAAGTCACCTCGATGCTGCTGAGGAAGATTTTGCCGAGCCTGAGGATGCTATCGATGAGGCGGATGCGAGCGGGAGACGATCGTTCGATATCAAGTATGCGTGACTAGACTTGCGTGAATAGCTCGTAAAGACAGACTGAAGTAGATTTTCGCGCTAGTCGATTGCTGTTGGAGTGCGAGCAGGTAGAAGCGATCTGGTCGTACTTATACGCCCTATCCAAGGCGTACATCGGCTCGGCACATCGTGTGTCGCCCTCGGCGCGTCGTCGCTTCCTTTACGCGTCCTTATCAGTCCGGCGTTCCACGACTTCGGACCGCTTAGGCACTGATTGTGCACCGTAGCGCTCGCAACACATCGTGGCGGCTTGCAGCGCGATTTTGAGACACTCAACAATGCCGTCTCTTGTGATTTCTCCATCGTGACATGCGAGCTGCGCAATGAGATATCCCTGTACGTCATGATGAGTGCGTGCCCACCCCAGGAGCCGTCAGCGTACCGTGAAGCAGTCGCCGGCGCCTGTCGTGTCGACGATTGCTTGCTTAGCGACACCAGCCGGCAGATCGCCAGTGTGGTCCCGCAAAACATACGAGCAGCCCTTTGCGCCTTTCGTGACGACCAAGCCTCTCGATGAACCCGCGTCGCTCAGGCGCTGCGCGAGATCCGAAAGCTCTACTAACCCCAGATGATCACTGAGCTCGCTGGCCTCTGTCTCGTTAACAACGAGCCAGCTGATCTTGTGCAAAGGGAACGACAAAAGATCAGATCTGCTCGGCATAGGCGAAGGGTTCCACATGACTGTGGCGTTTTGACTATGAGCGAAATTGAGCGCATCGAGTGTCTGCTGCAGAGGAATCTCGTTCTGCAAGAGGAGGAAACGGTTCGTGTGGGCTTGCAGAGACAGAGCGAGATTATGGTCTGCATGATTTGCGCCTGGAAGGAGCACGATAGAATTGTCCTTGGTTTCTGAAGAAAGCTGAATGACCGCTCGACCCGTTGGCTCATTGACCGTATTGACGGCATCCACATTGACGCCTCGCTCCCGCAGCTCGTGCAGGATGAAAGTGCCATCGTGCCCAATGTTTCCTGCCAGTTTTACGGCAGACTGGGCATCTTCATGAGCGCATGTGGCTGGTCTACAGACCCCGACGAACAGACTCAGGAGAAGCAGATGCTGCTGCTGCTGCTGCCGCCGCGACGGCCACATTCGCGCCTTTTCCGCCTATGAGACGCTTGTATGATATCGATGCAATGGTCTCGCCGGATTTGACGATGCTAAAGGAGCGTGAGCGGGAGCAAAGATGACCGACGGAAAGCTGACGCACTGAGGGACTTCGAAGACCTCTGAGGGAAGATGGACCCATGGAGACTGCATGAGATGACAGCGCTCAATTCATAGCGTTCAACCCTACCGTCTATATTGATCGAGCTGCGGATGAGAATCGTCATACTCAGGGGTCAGCGAGAGGGACTTGAGCGCTTGAGCTTTGTTTTGAATTGGGCGCGACCAGTGACTGTCTGAAAATCTGATGAGTCGATGACCTTTGCAGGTGATCTGGAATCAACGCGAATGTTAATGCTCAATGCTGACCCGCGCATTATAGCCTTGCCCCACTCGGCTCAGCAGCACTCACTGTCGCGAGTGCGTAGCTAGGTCGGGCAAGGCAGTCGTGTGATCCATGACAGACGATGCAGCGCTGATCAAGGACATCTTCGAGCTATGCGTGTCTCAAGTCGTCGCTAGCGAAGCACGAGCGCCCTTCCAAAGTGTGCGCAGGTCGGCCGTGTCTGTCCTCTGTGAGATCGCAACTCGGTACCTCGAACAAGTCCTGCACTCTTCGAAAGCCTACGCAGAGCACGCTGGCAAGACCTCCGTCAGCTTCAGAGATGTCCGATCTGCGCTGAGAGACTATGGGCTCGAGCGGAGAGAGCTCGAAACCTACTGGACATCATTCCGACAAGTCAACTGTGAGACAACGCAAGATGCTCTTCATGCCTTGGCGAGCTACGTGCCAGGTAGGCAGGCCACCGAATTCAGACGAGCTCGCTGACGCAGGTCACTGTTTGCAGCGCACTATGCCGCACCTCACCGGAAACCGCTCGCAAGACTCACTTATGGCGCACTTACCGAGGCTGAGCTGCGTGAGCTGGGCCAAGCGAGCGAGACAGACGAGGAGGAACAGGACATCAAGCAATCGTCCATACATCAGGATGAGTCCAGTGACGAATCTGACTCTGACAGCTCAGCCTACAACTCTCGCGAAGCAGCCAGCAGTCGAGCACAACGCGTCAAGATGACGTCAAGTCCTGCTTTTGTGCTACAAGACGAAGCAGAGCCATCAGACGAGCCAGCTGCCTCAATGTGGATCTCGCCCGATGCTGTGCCCGCCTTCGTGCCCGACTTTCTGCCGCCTTTCCCGGGCAGAGAGCGCAGCAAGGCAACAAATATCGATGGCGGAGCAACGCAATCTCGCGCGATGAAACGAGACGACAGTGCAGACGGCCCAGAGGAGGACGATGCCGGTGAAGTGGAGCTGAACGAGCATCATGGCGATCCATGGCAGCGTCTGATCTCCTGGCGTAATTCCAGCTTGGCCTCACGCGATCCTGCAACATTGCCGTCTGTGCGGAGCAAGAAACGCGCACGCTCGCCTCCTTCATCACTCAAAGCTTTTGCAGATGCGTATACTGCACTCGCATCCGACGCATCCGTCGGCACGGTCTACGCCAGACCAAACCCCAAGCGCAAGAGAGCAGTCGCCAATGTGATCCAAGAGCCACTCGCAGACAGCTTGACAGGCTCGATACCGCCAACGCTCTACCGCCAATCCTATAGAACTACAGGCTGGCTGCCAAAGGCACCCGCAAGTAAAGCACCGGATGGTACGCCTCTGCCTGATCTGGTCGCGCCTGCCTTTGGCGACCTGCCGCTGTCGCTTTCGAGTGCCGTGCCGCCCTGGGTGACTCCGCATCCTCATACTGTCGCGCCGCCGCAGCATCAGCGTCAGCCAAGACTGTTTGCGAGTCTTGTCGATGCTCTCGCACCTCACAGCCCAGTCTTCTTCGCTCGCATGCTCAGGACAGGACCGCCGGCCCCGCTTGATCAGAACGGAGCGAGCCTGGATTTCGCACTTGAAGAAGGTCAGACAGATGACGCGCGCTTCTACGCGCCAGCATTCGATTGGGACACCAAAGACCCGACGATCTCGATATCGCGAGATCAGTGAGGCATGTCATATAGCTGCGCGGAAGCCACAATGCATGCTGTACACCTATTTGCCTAGTAATACAAACACATGTTTGAGAGGCTAGCAAATGTCCATTGAGCGCTCTGATGAAGTCGATGTTGTTATGCCGTGCTGACGAAGACTTGCAGGGAGGGCGGTTCGCCTGATTGTCGACTGGCCTCTCTCGCCCACTCGCAAGCAATATGTACATCTTCATCTGCGCTCAGCAAGATCCGATCCTCGTCCTCGTCCTCGTACTTCAGTCGGATGTTGTTGCCATCGACACGAGATCGATCACCACACAGCAAAATCTTCTTGAGCACTTTGTCGGCAAGATCGCGGTACCCGATCGTAGATAGCGCTGCCACTGCAAAGGTATCCTCGCCAAAGTTGACCTTGAACTTGATTTGCGCAACGCTCTGACTTGTCGGAGGCGACCCTGACTGTCGTCCGCTTGACGAAGCACCAGACGTATAGCCATGCGATGGCATTTTGGCTGAATGCGGTGGCACTGTGCTCGCGGGCGAGGTTGCTGCGGTCCACGGCTGACTGCGCTGACCCGATTCGCCAGAGGATCTGTCTGTGCCAACACTGCTTGAGCTTATAGGTCGCTCGCGTCCATTCGTCAGACCTCGGCCGCCTGCCTGATTCAAGCGCGGCAAAGATGGAGCGTGCTTCATTTGATAATGATAGTCGCCATTGTGATGTATCGCATCTTCTGGCGTCAATGGGTTACTTCCGGACCGCGTGCGATTGAAAGGGTGGGCGACGACGCCGTTCGGCTTATGTGAGCTCTGAGACTCATGAGATCGAACGCGGGCGATGAGATCAGATTCACTAAGCTTCGAATCGGCTTTGCCATAGCCGTTGATCTGATAGGGCGTAGATCCGCGCGTGCTGCCGCTCGCGCTGCCTGCCGCACTGGCACGGCTAGATGGCGGCTGTTCATGTCTCGGAGAAACGCCTGACGGTGTACGAGCGCCTGAAGGTAGGCCGTTGGTGGTCCTGCGTTGATATTCATCCGTCATCGCTCTTGCGCGGGATTTGCTGTCACGCTCGGTCGAACGAGAATTGGGCATCGACTGTGTCGCAGGCCCTTGCCGCCTACCACTTGGCGTTATCCGGCCTGGTTCCTGGTCGCCCGAGTAGCCGTCATCCTCTGTGTCGTCATGGAAGCCGCCGCGGGAGCTGTGACCGTCCATGTACGTTCCTCGTGGCATCACAGTCGAGCCGTGGGAGCTTGCATAACTTGCACTTTGTGGATGACGGCCCGGATACTCCCCTGGCGTACCTGGCAGACCGCCACTACCGAGTGGCGCTTCTGACATTGGTGTGCCTGGGAACTGACTGTATGGAGATTGCAGACGACGCGCAGAGGCATGCCTGCTTCGACGATGTTGTAGACTGTCCTCAACGGCTTTGTTGATCGATTTTGCCCATTGACGTAGCTGCTCTTCCTGTCTGCACCGTATCGCAAAATGCTCGTCGACAACGTCCCCTCGCCAGGTGACTTGAAGCAAGTGTTGGTCTGAATACGGACATTAGCACGGCTTTCGAAAGGCGTGTCAAAGCGACTGACTAGCTTTGACCATCGGCACAGCACTGATGACATTGTTGATGAAAATGCGACCTTTGAGCTGCAGACTTGTCCGCCGCTTATTCGCTGGGGGCTTCTTCAGGATCGAATTCGACTTGTCTTTCTTCTTGCCCACTGTCGTTGCTTCTTTACAGCACAGGATGATGCGCTCGAATAGATAGACATGATACTCCCGCTCCGCTTCGTTCTTGATGACCATGAATGTATCTTCCAGCAGCAAATTGCCAAAGGTGGAGATCTCGTGCCCTTTCCAGTCTTCTACCCTTCGACCCAGCTCGACGACCGCCAGATCATTCTCCATCTGCCGCTTTGTCTCGTTGACCTTGTCGGTGACACGCTTGATCGATTCGAGACCCTCCTTAACCTCGCCATAGTACGGACTGCCGCCATCTGTCGTTTTCACCAATTGCTGCAAAAGGGGATCAGATCATGACAGATTGGCATCGAATAGTGGACGTGCCTGCAGAAGAAGCGGATACTTGCATATCCGCTGTATCGGTTTGATCAGAAAGAAGGGCAACTCGTAGCTGGGTTCCATGACGTGACTCATTTTCTGCGCCCATGTCAGCACATCGTATGCGCTTGCCGTGAGGGCTAATATACCATCAGCGCAGCATTCTCTTGCAGTGCGACTTCGGATGCTGATGTAAAGTTTGCGCAGTATGCTTCATAGCAAGCGAAGCTATCCTCCTGTGCGGGACTTGATATGTCAATCATCATGCTGCCCGCCGATAGCCGTACTGACCATCTGCAGGAAGAGCAAGCCGAAGCGTTGCTGATCTGGCGGTTGACTCGCATGCGCTTCGACGCCAATCAGAAAGCGTCTTTGAAAATCCACAAGCGTGTTGAGGTTCAGGAAGATGGCATGGATGGTATCTTGACTGATCACATCGCTCTGCTGCAGCTGTCTTTGATAATTCTGGCAGTCGCTGTGTCAGCACTGATCGCTCGACAGTCAGAAGGAGTCGTACTTGTAACGCTTCGAGATCTTGTACGTATTTGCGTTCTGATTCAAGGATTTCGTTAACGACTTTTGCGCGATTGTCGAGCGCGCCAAGCTGCGCTTTTTCTGCTTCTGGCATCTCTACTGGTGGCATGAGCACACCTCTCTGATCTAATTGGCTGAGAAGCCTCGTGACGACGTTGATGACCTGTCGTGAGGCGATCAGCAGACGCTCGATGAGCTTAGGAGACGACTCACCTTGACAGTGCCATTCGTATCTTGTTCGTACAGGTTCGTTATCGTGAACAGGTCATCTCCGTGCCAGCCGAAAGTGCTGCTGCAGGCCATGATAAACTGAGCAGCGGAGGCTTTGCATGCCTTGAGATTATTGCGTGTCGCTTCTGGATTGATGTCGAGTTGCTTGTCAATGTTGAGAGTGTCCGCAAGCACATTGAACAAGTAGCACAATGAGGAGCCCAGCCTGAGGCACAGAGAGACCTGTGAGACGGGATCGTTCGGTATGACTGAGAGAGGATCGCTGGCTCCATTGGGTGAGATGGGCCCTGGATCGCCCACTGCAAAGGGCGCATCTGGATTGAGGAAAGCTGCAGCGAAGCCAGGCACTCGACAGAGAGATTCTCGTACTGCCAGACAGTTCTGATACAGCGACGAAGCAGCCGAGGCAGGTTTGTTGGTTATGCTCGATGTCGGCTGGGGTAGCATGACTGCGCACGGCGCAATGCGCTGATCAATGCAGAACGAGCAGGTAGAACTAGCTTGGTTGACAAGATTGAGTTATGAGCGATATTGATGTCGTCAGCAGGGTCTCCTAGCTTAGAGACTAGGTCATCGAGCGTGGTCTTGGCTACCCTTTCTTGCCTTGAAACGTCAACGGTCGGGCAGTACTACTAAGCCAAGCTGTCTATTCTCTATCGCTACGATGCAATGCCCGTGCTAGTACGGCGCGAGAGCTGCGGGTGCGCCTGCAGGCGGGTCGAATGGTCCGCTGCTGATTAGGCCTGTGCTGCGAAAACGCCGTTCACAGATTGTCTCGACTGGGCCGATCTCGCGAGGCGGTCCAAGCGCTGCCTCCGCTGAGCAGCTCTGCGTCAAGTCTGCGCTGGTCCTTGCCGGCAAGTGTGGCCGTACGAGCTCTCGGTGCCTCGTAGCTGCACCAAGTCACGAGCGGCTGTTGACACGCCAGCCAGGTACCCCTCTTCCGTTCCGCCGGTCTATCCCCAATGATGCCCTCTGTTCCAGCAGTACGTCACTTTCGCTCTGCGAAGGACGAACAGGGTGTCTTGTCCAGACAGAGTTCGTCAGTAGACACTCAAAGGCGTGGTCTTTCGCACGCGACGGGATGGCGAAAGGATCGACAAGCGCGTCGTCGTGGCGGCCTCGGGTAGCGCCTGCAAAGCTCGGCTTCCCTTTGTGTCCGATGCCGGGCTCAGCGCGTCATCGATTCGATCTTTCTTTCGTCCAGGCCCTGCTCCTGACGAACGATGGCAATGCATTTTCACTAGCTGGAAACTGCCTCGAAACAACAATGATAGTCGTTCTCGACAACGTCCACGCTCAATGTTACGCTCGGTAGCTGAACAGCAGACGCAACTCTGATTCACAGATTGCAGCTGCGAATGTCTTCTCATGGCTCATCCCTCTCTTGATGATCGTTGCGCGGAAGCATATACATAGGAGTGCGTGCTGCGCGCTCTGCACCATTCGCGGTATTCCCTCGTATCCGCAGAACCGTACATTTTAAGGCGTCCGCAACTCAAAGGATGCTGCTCGTCCAGGGTGTGAAGCTCGCCAGCATGATCGCTTGCATCTTTCTGTCCACCGCATCGTCGTCGCCATGCGGCAATTCGCCCCTCAACGAGCGCGCTCTTGCTTCCAATGTTAATTCGACCATCGCGCAAGAATTGCTCGAGCTGACCAAACATGCCCGGTTATCTCGCAGCAGACGACTTTCGATCCTGATAAAACTGAGCACGAGACGCCCGCAGAAGTTACGGCTCACTTCAGATCGATCGGCGCGGGCACAAGCTTTGACGCTTACACGGGCTCTGACGTCGGTTCTGGGATGGACAAGTTCCAAATCACCGTGAGCACAACATTTGCAGCCAGCTCAGTGACTCTCAAGATCACCATAAGCTGTCACTTGCAATACCAAAGCATGCATCTCATCAATGCGTACAGTACCCGCCCGATGCTGTCTAGATCACGGTCAGAGCTGACTTTGCAAGTGGTCGTCTGACGACGAGCTCAGTAGAAGATCTCAGTCAAGGTAACTTGCAGTAGAGGCTCAATGACTCTGGCTCAACGACGCTGGCTCAACGACTCTGGCTCGATGGGATACGCAGGTTTGAACATCGAACCTGCTTGGGTCACTGTCAGTGCCTACTGAGCTTTGATCTTGCTCGGTCTTGTATGGCAGGATCGCACAGCGCGGCCTGAGTCTGACGCGTACGTAGCGTGAGATAGTGCAAGCAGACGTACAACAGAGGTGTCTGATACGACAAGACTTATGGTAGGTACATGTTCTCATATCTCAGCAGCGGTAGCTGACTGGATACTGAACGATTTACTCATCCGATACGATGGTCTGCGAACCGATTTCGTTGTTCTAGTGTGTTCCGTGTCCGAAGAAGCTTCGCGCGGATCGGCAGCTGCTGCCAGGTTCGCCTTGTCGCCTAGTTCTTCGCTCTCCCATTGCATCAAAGAAGAGACAAAGCCAATGTTGGGCGATATGCCAGGACGTCGATCGGCGACGTGCTTGTAGGCTTGCTTGAGCGTCCACTTTTGGCTCCGAATGAGATAAGCGAGTACAGCAGTGACGCTGCGAGATTTGCCTGCTCGGCAGTGACAATAGATGGGTGCGTCGTGCATGTTTGCATCGCTGATGAGGAAGCATGCTCGTAATAAGAATTCGTGTACGCCTTGTTCTTCGACAAAGTCGCGCATGAGAATGTGGTGATATTGCTCGAAACGGGTGTTCATTTTGAGCTCCGCCTTTGGAACAACCTCGAGCGCAAGATTGAGTATTCGCCTGACGCCCAGCTGCTCGAGCGCCCGTACGTCCTCTTCCGTTCCTGGCTCGGGGCCTGTGCACTCGTCAGCGATCTATGACGTATGAGGTCTGGTGAACGGCTCACCGAGGTAGAGACGTCCGGCTAGGATAGACGCAACCGAGAAGACTTCTGGCTTGTCATGATCAAGATCGGAGGGCGAAATGGCAGCTGAGCGCGGACGAGAAGGCGTCCGACTTTGACTTGCGCAAAGGGCCTGGAGAGAGACAGACACAGCAGTCTTCCAGGATCGTTTGTCCGGCTGAGACGACGGACCATCGAGGTTACGCGTCTCCGTATTGATCCGACGAAGACTGCCGGGCTTCATCGCAGTCGAGGGACTGCCCTCCCTATCGCTGCTCGGGGTCAAGCTCATCGACTTTGCGCGCAGAGATCTTGAAGGCGTGTCATGTGGACTAGAGCGGCTCGGTGTCAAGCTCAATTTGGGTCGAGGCGGCGTCGCGCTTTCATGTGAATGCGCGCTCGGCGCAGCATCTTCGCCAACGACGAGCATCCCACGACTGCCAGAGATGGCACGTAGCTTGTCGAATCCGTCGACGAGGTAGTAAAGACGCCCTTTGGGCGCGCTAGCATCTGTGCGGAGAGCCTCGAGTACGCTGAGTAAGACGGTGCCTAGTCGAGGCGTGTTTGATGTGCCAGCGCGGTCGAGCTGCTCGTCGCCGACGATATAACAGTCTAGATCGACAAGTCGTCTGGTGCGACCATCTTTGCGCTTGACGAGCCGGGCAAGAGTCTGCTTGCCCGCTTCTGTAGTGATGTAGTTCTCGAGTTGAAAATGGCTGAGGTTGATGCCTCGCTTGAGTCGTTTCAGGAGGAGTGAGGGTATTGATACATTGCTGCAGTGTTCATGATCAGCCTCTGCTTCTGCTGTGCTTAGCGCGCTCACATTGAGTCCTGTAGTCTAACGCCAAGAAAGGCGGTGATGCTGCGCACGTCCAGAACAAGCGGCTCATGTGACTCCAGCATCGCTTTCCGCTCGGCTAGGCTGTCTATGATCTCTACAGCCGTAAGAGGTGAGGCCTTTCGTTTGCCAGCGGAGCTCGAAGGCGTCCTGCGCAGATCTATCGGATCCTTGAGTGAGGGTCCCCTGCTCATTGACGTGCTCGTGCTAGACTTCCGCCTGATATGTCGGCTCGAGCGGGTGGACGAACTGCTGGATTTGCGAACCAGGCCATCGATACTCGTTCGTCGGAGCTGCTCCGTCAGGCCCTGGAGTGTGGCAGTGGGTGACATTGACACCGAGTTCTGTCTACGACTGGAGCTCCCGCCGCTGCTGACGCTGCTAGCGCTGCTGAAGGTGTACGACTTGGAGCCAGATCGCTCCAACGTCGTGGAGGACCATCGAGGCGAGCCCAGCGGCCTGCTAGGCGAGCTTGGCATGGCTTTGCGCCCTGTCCAGTCGACAAGGACGACAACGACGCTGGCTGCGCCTAGGCCGTCTCGGCGCTTCGGCCGATCGCGCTCAGTCGGTCGATCAACAACAAAACCCTGATTATGACTATGCATTGTCCGCAAGATCCGCGCTCATCATGCTCAGCGCAATGCATCACAGTCGTCCGTACACCACTCGACCATCGAGGACCGTAAGCATCGTGGGAGTCCGCGACATGTCGGAGACAGGCACGGCGAGGAGATCGCGGTCGATGACCACAAAATCAGCACGCATGCCTGGCTTGAGCATGCCCAACCGCTTTTCTTGGAAGCTTGCAAACGCAGGGGCGGACGTGAAGCCAGCCAGAGCTTCCTGTCGTGTGAGTACTTGGTCGCTGTACCATCCTTGCGGCCCGTGAGGCGATTGCTCGTTCAGGTCAAGTCGACTGATTGCCGAATGCATACCCTGGAACGGATTCGCGCTCTCTACTGGGAAGTCGCTGCCCAAAACAATGGACACGTTCGCACTGTAGACGACGTGAGCTGCAATTCTGGAACTCTACGAGACGCGACTCACTTGAGAAAGGTGCGCCAAGCATAGGCTGTCCGAATGCGTTCTGGGCCAAGTCGGTCTTCTGCGTAGCCCATATCTGATGTCGCTTGAGCCGGCTGCACGCTTGCTATGACACCGAGCCGTGCAGCACGCTGAACGTCTTGGTCCGTCTGCCCTTCAATCAGCAACCAAGTCAGAAGTCCTGCCGCGAGCTGACCATGATCTGTGCATGCTCGATGCGGTGACGGCGGACCGCCAGATCCTCCGGCAGCAAGCTCTCGAAGCCATCGAGCACGGCCGCATTTGCCGCATCGCCAATAGCATGGACGTTGACTTGGAAGCCTTTAGCATTCCAGCGTTGAATCAGATCCTTGAGCGTGTGTGCTGGCGTGCGCAGTATTCCCCTCGTGCTTTTGTCGTCAGAGTAAGGTTTGTGCAAGTAGGCGCCATAACTGCCTAGCGCACCGTCGACAAACAGCTTGACGCTTCTCACGGTGAGCCGGTGTCCCTGGTACGCTTCTACAGCATCGCCGCAGTACTGGTCCAGCTCTGGACACAAGACCATCGCATAGATGTCTAGTGGCAGTCTTTTCTGGGCATCGAGACGCTTGTACATGGCGAGAATGGGCAGTGTGACGGCAGCATCGTGTACGCCTACGATGCCAAATCCAAGCAGTCGACTCGCTGCAGAATGCAGATATTGCTCCATCTGTGCATCTGTCCAAGACGGCAACCGATTGACGACAAAATCCATCGCAGCATCGAGAAAAACACCCGTCGGACGACCGGTCTCGTCACGCACGATCAGACCGCCGTCAATCTGATCGGGCAAAGGCTCGAGTGAGTCGATGGCCGCTTGCGATAGCCAGAGCGCGTGAAAATCGACTCGTTTGAGCACGATTTTGAGATCTCGCAAGTTTGCATAGCGCTCAAATGCTCTCGCGGTGGGAAAGACGGCAGGAGTCCACCTTGTCTGATCCCATTCGTATCCATCGAGGATGGCGTCATGCGCCTGCGGATGCGATCTGATATATTCAGACACAAGTCGGGCCGCATGGTCTTCGGAGGAAGCGTCTTTGAGTGTAACGGCAGCAGCAGCGTGGCCCAAGTCAAGAACATGACCGTGCGCGTCAGTCAAGCCTGGCAAAATGCTATACGCAGCAGGTAGGGTGTGAACCTTGATGGACCGCTTCGTCTTGCCGTGCGACACGAAGACGGACCCCAGTGTGTCCTTATCGCCATAAGTGCGCCTGACATTGGCGAGTGAGTCGATAGCGATGATAGTGCTATCCGCTACAACGACACACTCATCCTGAGGATGAGCGGGATCGCTTGTGTACAGCCGCTCTCCGCGAGTGCAGACGGCATACTCCAGAGGAAAGACAAAAGCTGGTCGTTCGAGGAGACGGAGCGCAAAGACGGCGGCTGCAATGACAAGCAGACTGACCGCTGCGATTGGCCATTGCGTGCTCTTGGCTGGCTGTGTGCGTGCGTAGGGGTGTGCTACTACATATGGAGCAGTAGCAGGGTCAACGCTCGGGTCTGCAGACTGTCTGACCCGTCGGCGCATCGACCACACGACGAGGGTACGCGCATCCATTTTCTTGATCGTCGTCCCTTCTCGACGATGGCGAATGCGCCTAACCGGTCTCAGCGAGATCGATGCTGGGAGTCCAGAGATGCCTACTTCAGCTGCTTAGACAAGTCTGATGTCATTGTGCCCGGCGATGAGGGCAAGACTTGCTCCAAAGAGAACAAGCACTACGAGAAAGAATGCGCAAAGAGTTGGGTGAGCATGTGCCTCGTCGAGTGTTGATACAGTCCCTTAGGCATCTGCTTGCAGGTAGACTACTTCAACAAGCGGAGAGTGCTAGAGGCGAGACAGAAAGCGACGCTGGCGCAGTCTGCGATCAATCAGCCCTTGCCTGCCTCGAAATGAGATCGGCCGGTCTCGAGGTCAGATGAAGCGCTCAATGATCTCGCGAAGGGTGTGTATGTAGGTGTGCATGCATGCAGATATCATCAGTGCATCCTCTGAAGCTCGTCCACCAGCCGATAGAGATCTTCGGCAGTCGTATTCGTCAGAGCGGAGTGCTCCGATGCGCCTTGCAGGACCTGGTTGACTTGCGTCTCGTTGAGCTCCGCGAATCGGCCGATCATGTCGCCATCTACAAAGCCGACAGGCTCGTGGACTCGGTGTGGCGCTCTGAAGGCTCTCCAGCTGTGCGCGCTATGTCTCAGCAAGCGCGATCTGAACATCAGCAAAGACGTACTCGACTTGTTCGAGTCCTCCGAATGCACGAATGACTGCACGCATATTGCGCTCGAGTGCGAACAACTTCAGCGAAACTTCGGGCGTGCAATTGACGATGACCCCGAGACTGCCATCTGAAGTGCCGAACAGAAGTTGTGGCGCCGCGCCGAAAGAAGTATCAGTATAGCCAGGCACCAATGCGCCTACCAACGCCTGGTCAGCACGTGTCTGAGCAACGCTGCGGTAGGCACGATACCTTTGCGGATGCGGGTGACGTATTCGCCTATATGGAACATGCCCTCGGTTTCGAGTATATCGATGCGCTCGCGTGTCTTTGTCTTGGTGAGAGTGAAGATATTGAGCTCTTGCTCTGTGCCGATGTATCTATCGTCTGTGAAACCAAGGAACTCGACTGCGCTCATGCCATTGACATGATGCTCTCGAGCGACCTCCGACAGCGTATCCTTGGCCTCATCCCACTGTAGCAAGACGACAGAGCGATACAGATCGCCGACGATGATCTGGCTATCACGCGACGAGATGGATTGCGCCAGGAAGGTGCCAGCCCAACACGTCATCTGGTCGATATGCGCTTGCTCGGTGACATGGAAAACTTTCACTTGCGCATTGGCAATGGCTGCCAGGAAGCTGTTGGGGAGCTGGCATAGGCCAAACACGCCGCCTTCGAGGACAGCATGCACATGCTGCTCGAACTTGTCGCCATCTCGCATGAAAGTGAGCACTCTGCCCTTCTTGGGCTCACGAGCATCAACCGTTCGATCGCTGAAAGCTGTGCCAACCGCAAAGTGAGCGGCACCATGCAGCGAGACCGTTTCTAGTGCTGTGCCGTGTTCGTCCGACTGCAAGTCGAAGGAATCCAGCAAAGCAAAGTCCGACGCATCGACGAATTGGACACTACCGGCACGAGTCAAATGACCGGTAGAGCGATCTATCGTCTCTTGTAGACAGAGCACAGCATACGCGCGTAGCTCGGCCGAGTGAGCGATCTTGCGCGGCTGTAGTTCGCCCAGGCTCAAGCTCCTTACATGCAGTGATTCGTTACCATCTGCACGAGCGAATTGTATGCCTTCCGGCGATACGAGCATCAAGCTTTGTTCGAACCTGAGCGCATCGATCTGGTTGATTGCCACGAGCGTCTGCTCGATGATCAGCTCCTCTGTACTTGCCAAGCCTGGGAAAACGTACTCTCCGGTTATCCGAGGCATACGACAGCCTGCCTGCACTCCGGCTAACGACAGTCGGCCTGTCTGTCACTGCAAAGACGGCAGGTTGACCGGCAGCAGAGCACTGTGAGAGCAGCACCGGCTTCTTTCCCAGAGTGACACTCTTCCTCGATAAAGGCAATACGGCCCCTGAAGCTGCGTCGATACCGAAGCTGATCAGATCACCGCTACCCAGACCGACGAACAGGTGCACAGCATCGTCTTCAAACTTCTGAAAGAGCATAGACTGTGGCAAGTGGTCGAAGCTGAGCTCGGCGCCCGTGACCGGCTCGAGGTGGGGTAAAGAATAGAGCAAAATGGCATTGGTCGACCAGGAAGCTACTGCCGCTATTTGCGAGCCTGTCGTGGTCGTCCAAGCAGCCAAGCAAGATACTTCGGAGATTGTTTGTTTCGTCGTGGTCAGAGCAATGCCATTCGGCGAGAGCGTCATGAGCACCAGTGCCTTTGACGATGTAGCAAGAAGAAGCGAGGAGCCATCGCTACTGGCGGCGGTGATCAGATCTCCCGTAGGCGATGTCCACAGCTCCGATGGCTTTTCGATGGACAAGCGCAATATCGCCTTGGCTGTCGCGCAGATAGCCACTTGGGCACCGGCATCGCCCAAGGTACCTGCATACAGGGTAGGCTCTGTCAGAGCAGGCGAGGCAAGCTCACTTAGGTTCCCATTGCATAGGCTGAGAAGCTGCGATCGGTCGAGAAACGAGACCAGAATGGCATCGTGCTTGATGGACGAAGAGGCGAGTTTGAGCGGCCAGGCATTCTGCACTGCAGGCAAGTCGATCGTAGCTAGAATGGAGAGGCCGACGCCCTGCCGTACGAGTCGCAAGCTGCCGCTGTTCTTGGCGCCCGAGCAGGTGACAAGATGAGATTGGCCTACATCGTCCGTCACGACGCAAAAGTCGACAATCGGGGCAAGATTGGCCATGGCAGATATGACTGAGACACTGTCGCATTCCATGCCATCGCTCGTGAGGGCTGGTATTGCCACGAGGCTCGAATCACCGTAGTACGAGCCGACAAAGACGTATTCGTCTGCAATGTGGGTCAAGCTTGTCGGGCTTGGTACTTTGCCGAGATCGACCACGTCTAGACTTGTCACCCGCTCGCCCTGTAGCCCGATGCGGACAGATACAAGATATCCTTCCTCATCGCCAACGAGCAACAAGCTCGGGTCGTGATCAATGGCGCAGTATCTACGTAGCATGACTTTAGCAGGCGCGGCACTGGTACAGGTGGGGGATGGCTTACGTTCTGTATATGCCGACAGGCACTTTGGACGTCACGCGTCGATCGGACGCTCTTTCTTTGCCCTTCGATTTTCGCGTATTCGTGGGAGATGGTGGTGCAGAGCGCCGACCGGAAGCGTTTGTGGAAACAGACGAGATCGAAGCTCTTCTTGCTGTTGTCGGTGAGATCGGAGGACTCGCTATGGTATCAAGCAGAGGAAGAGGAAGCCAATTGATCTGACCGCTGCCCACGAGCAATAGACCGAGCGGCTGGCCAGTCGCCAGATTTCGCTCGAGAGGAATAAAGAGATCGACCGTCTCGTCGTCGAGCACGAGTTCGAAGTCTGGCTTGGCCGAATTGACGAGCTCTTTATCCTTGAGGGAGATAGCATGAATCGACAGCACGTTCTGTCCTAGAAAATTCGTGTGGAGCAACGCAATTGTCGGCAGCGAGGATTCGGGCAGGGGCAAGAAAGCGATATGCTTGACATTGAGATATGGCAAACGTATGTTGTAGCTTCGGAACACGTCGATTCCGTCCGACTCAGCCGAGGCAGCAGCAGAGGCGCGTGCTTTGCCAGATGACTTCTTCAAAGAGGATGACAATTCGCCGACGGGGGCAGCGGCTGAAGATCGTCTGCGACTTGGCTTGCTTGCAGCTCCAGCAGATGATTTGATGGGCAGAACACGTATCAGGCCACAGTAGATGTGGAGGAGCACGCATCGGTTGTGAGGATCGACGAGGATCGTCTGAGCTTCTTCGGATTGTCTGCCGGCGCGTTCGGAGACAGACAGCGTTGCCTCGTCCTGTACCCGGGCATTCGACCAGCCGAGCGAACGCGTACCGGATGCAGGTGTCAGAAAATCGGGCTCATACGTAAGCACGCTGAAGTGGAGCGAAGTGGTCAAAAGCAGCAAGGAGCTTGTCGATCGGTCCTGTCCGAGCAAGCTTGAGGTCAAAGCTTGCATGCTGACGACAGATCTGCCCCACCTTGAACCTGATGGGCTGCAGGTCGAGGATAGTGCCAAAGAGGGGGATCTCAAGCGCAAGTCGTAGTCCTGTCGGCTCGATGGTGTGCACTTCGATCCTGTTGAGCTTGCTGCCACAGTTCAATCTCAAAGTAAGCTCGCGCGAGCTGTTGTATAGTCCAGACGGACCTCAATATGAGATTCTGAGCCGGCTCTGTGCTGTCCGAGCCGGTGCGGCATCCACTGTCGACTGGTGATCCATCGATAGCGTTCGGTGTAGTGGCCTGTCTGGCGGTAGTCTGGTTGCTCTGATCGGGCAGGAAGTCACACTTGAGAGTCCGATGTACCGCAGTCGGCTGCTGGGCATGAGCCAGATAGAGCATAGCTACGTCAGCGGGCCGATGACGCCGGCGAGCACGAGTCGATACGTCGATAGCCGCCGCCGCCGCCGCTCTTTACGCGTTCACCGTTCACTTTATATACGCGTTCTGGTGCGAATCCGCTGAGCAATGTCAGACGAAGAGGTCGTCATCGTCGCATCCGCAAAGTCCAAGGGCAAAGCCAGAGCAAAGCAGCCTCGACTGACGCAATACAAAGAGCCCTCGCCGGATGTGCAAGACGATATCGATGTTTCCATCTTTGACCCTAATCAGGACCGCGGCGTCGTCCGCAAGGTCAGACAGGAGTACAGAACCATCCAAGATGAGATGAAATGTCGGTCCCCTCCCACGCGTTCGTCCGCCGGGCTTATAATCCTTGGAACCAATCGACAGCGCTCAATAAAGATGTCAAAGGCACGGCAGTCAGCTCCGTCATGGCCTTGCTCGACCGAGCAGAGAACAACTTCAGCAGCGTCAAGCAGACCGGAGAAGCCGTCATGGATGCTGCCTTGCTCAACAGCATGGGCCAGTACACCATCCAGAAAGCGCGAGAGTTGAAGATAGGCTCAGAGGCATTCGATTGTGATGCCTATGTCGACTGTCTAGCTCAGCTCATCGGCCCCTCTACGACCAGCAACGGACGAAAGAGACGCAAGGTTGCTGCGGGAGCGAGTAGAGAACGCGCCAGGCTCGAGAGCGAGAACGAGTCGGACGAGTCAGACGGAGGGGATCCGGTCGCGTCGCAAGTTGACGTTGCCGATTCATGGGACCGTATTGGAGCCATGGCACTTCAACACACATCTCGTGTGCCGACCATTGACTTTCTGTGCGTCTTTGCTCGTCTTGGAGCGCTTTGGATTCGATCGTTCTTGCAGATTGGGAGCGATCGCCACAGAGCACAAGAAGCGGATCGTCAAGCAGAGGACGCGTGAGACCAAGATTGACGAATCTGAACGTCAGAAGCCTCAAGAGGTACGCCTGCTCGTTCTTGACCGTTCTCGCGCTGACTGCGATGATCTAGCTGTCGAGCCGTGATGTCAAGAGGACCAAGAACGAGACCGGCACAAATGTCGAGCTGGTCAGTGACATGGCTGGCATGAGCGTCGGTACTGATCCTCATAGTTGCGCAATAGATTGCTCAGCTCATCATGCGACGCCAAGCTGCAGGTCTACGTACAACCTACTGGGAGCTCGTCTGTCATCCTGCCTCGTTCAATCAGACAGTCGAAAACATCTTCTATGTCTCCTTTCTACTACGCGATGGCAAATTCAGTCTCGATTACGACGATGATGAGCCCAACGAGCTCTACATCAGTAGGTTCCAGCATCCGCCCAAGCTCGCTGCTCTTGCTGACAGAGGCGTCCGCAGTGCAATGCGAAGAAGCAACCGATCAAGATCGTGCGGACGGTGTTACGCGGATACAACACGTCCTCGAGTGGGATATGAATTTGTGGAAGGTCCCGCCGCTCTTTTCAGCCAACTTACACGGAGCTGACCTTTGATGCAGATGGCCATCAAAGCATATGATATCCGCGAGCCGATCATTCCAACACGATCCGCAGAGGTAGAGGAGAACACAAAAGAGGGCTGGCATGTGTGAGTGCAAGGTACAAGTGCAAGGTGTCTAAAGCTTTGCAAGCCTGTCGCCGCGCTCAAGGACCGGCTTGATCGACTTTTCAAAGATGTCTTTGATCTTGCCTCCAAGATTGAGCTCTGCTTGCGACTCTGCCCGGTGCAACAAGTCTTCGTAGCATCGCCCATCGTAGCGTCCCAGAGCAGAGTTGAGATCCCAGTCGCTGAAGCCAAAGGCATCCGTCAGACCGATCGTCTCGGGCAAGACTTCCTGGGCAGCGTTCGCGATTGCAAGTCGTAATGTCTCGATGGGTGATTGCATGGCACCGCTATCTGTCGAGTGCGCAGGAATGACGCCAAATTCGAGTAGCTCGGATAGGGCGCCATCGATAGTGTTGAGCAGATAGAAATTCATCAGATTCTTAATCACTTTGACGCCGGCGTCATCGAGACCGTTGACCAGCAAGCCTTCGGGAGCCAGAGCGGCAGCAACACGACGGCCAATGAACGACTCGACGATCGCTTTGCTGATCATCTGACATTGCCAACTCAATTGGCCCATCGTCTTTCCTTGACCGCCTTCAGCTTTGGATCGCATGAGAATCTCAAGTCTTTTGACATGGAATGCTGCGCGGGCGTCTAGCAGATCCGTCTGGACCTGCAAGTTGCGCCACTCTTCGATCGAATGAGGCAGCTTGATCTGTTTCTTGTCGGCCAAATGAGCAAGATAGTCGGTCGAAGCGGTGAGCAGCTTCCGCTTAGAGGCGTCTTTGAGCAAGCCGCGGTAAGTCTTCAAGCCTCCGCGACAGGTCTGTTGTGCAAGGACGTAGTTGTCGCCCTCGTACCTGCATTATAGTGAGCTGGAAGCTTGCGCTCAGGCAAACAGACTTACGTGACTGAGGGCAGTTCCTTGCTGTATATGCGTGCCACACCAGCAGACTCCATAAAGCCGTGCCCGCCGAGTGATCGACGAGCAATCTCGATACCTTCGACGACTTCGGCTGTCACATAGGATTTCAGTCCCGACGAGACTGCATGGACTTCTGCCAGCATTTCGGTATTGCCACTTGCAAGCTGGCTCGCCATGGTTCCATACAGCTCGGCCTGTTCAGTATGAGCACAGAGTGAATGCAGATTGCGAGAGGCTGACCATGTCTTTGCCCATCGCGCCAAAGACGTATGACTTTGCGATGAGCGGCAGCAAACGCATGTAGACCGACGGGTAGAAAATGACATTGAGCTCCTCTTCTGCGCGTTCACCTTTTGCTTCCGGGTCTGCAAACTGACGGCGAACGTGCAGATAGCGCGTGGCAATGGTTGTGGCTTTTGTGAGTGACATCGAGACTGCTGAGATCATCTGGGCTCTGTGTAGGCGCAAATCTGTCAGTATTCACTCGACAACGTTGCTGAAGCGCACCTGATAAAGACCATGCCGCCGAAGGATAGCTTGTCGCTCGGCGGTTTGATGAAGTTGCCTTCTCTGGTGACCTGCGAGAAGCGTGCAAGCATGTTGAAGCGCGGGATGCGGACGTGATTGAAGCGTGCATAGCCATTATCGAGTGCAGCAAATCCGCCATGCGCTTTAGGTCCGATCTCGCCAGCAATGATACCGGGCAAGAGCTTGTGGTTCTGGATGTCGCGCAATTGTACCAAGAAAAGGTGAGGGCCGTGATTCGTGCCGTCGATGATGAGCTGTGCCTGTACGACGCCGTGTGTGCTGACAACGCCAAGCCCGCCTGCACCTGCACGTCAGGATTGAGCTAGTGATGAGCATCGCGCACGCACCAATCCACCACTTTGTCGCTGTAAGACTGGGTGAATGTATCTCAAATTCATCTGTGTCTTTGCAAAATGTCGCCGTCGTTTCCAAGCGGCGCACGTTACTGCCATGGCCAAGCTACACAAGACAGATTCAGTCCATCAAGAGCAGGATTGGACGTATCTCTCGTACCTCTGTCTGCAGGTAGCAGCCGAGCCAAGCGTGGTTCTGAGCCTTTGCCATCCATTCGGCTTGCTGCTCGTCTGAACCTTGCGCATTGATGACAGGCAAAAAGGCAACATGATGCAGATAGTATGACGTCTGCTCGTCTCTGCATCACGCGCGTCAGCGCAGGCCTCAAGGCTGAGACGGAGACTTACACCAGAAAGAGACATTCGAGAAATTCCATGTAGTCTAGATCGTGCTCATCGACAAGGTCGAACAACCGCTTCATGAGCGCTTGCCCTGTGTACAGTCGGTCTGCACGGGACAGGAATGGCCTGTCGTCACCAACGCATTCCGGTCAACAAGTCGAGCTAATAGTGTCCGAACACCCGACCTGGTTCGCTTAGCTTCGGTTATGAGCGCATCATTCGCGATGATATCGTGTACTTTCTGGCGCATCTCCGTATCGCGCGAGCCTTCATCGATCATGTTGTGCATCTTGGCAATGTCGAAGGTGCATCGTGCGCGAAAGCGCTTCATGTCAATCGCCGTTTGCTCGTTGACATCATGAGGCTGTGCCTTGGGCCCGATGCTGTCAGGCGCATGTGCGACTGTGCTCGACGGAGTGCTCGCTGCGGCCATAGTGTCGCGCTTGCAACGAGTTGCGTGATCGCTTTCAGTCGCTGCAACCAGAATCGACGGAGACTTTGCGGATGTTCGGGCCGTCCGTGCCGCCAAGGGTGATGCTCGCGGGGATCCCCACCGGAAGCGACGATCGCTTGCGCGCTTCGTCGACCGACTTTTGTGTCGTGTCCTGAAATCAATCGAGCCGGATCGCTAGCACCACATTGGCCATCGCGGCATAGCCCTACATCGTTGTCCTATAGCGCAGAGTGACACATCTGGCATTCGGCAATTGCGATCTGAGCTCAGACGCAAGCCCATCTTTGTTGCCCCCCCTGTACCCAGCAGATCAGAACACCTTTCAGGCACAGAGCCGCTCACATTGCACGACACGAACCTCGACATCATGTTGTCGCTCAGTACGTCCGATCTCATATTGCTGGCGATCGTCGGCCTCGGCGCGATTTGGTACCTCTTTGGTACGGGCATTACCAATAGCGCGGTGGTCAAGCCGCCAGCGACCAATGGCCTGCACAATGGCAATGGCAAGCTCAATGGCGATCCCCCGACACGCAACTTTGTCGAAGCCATGCAAAAAGCGGTAAGGCCGATCTTGGAATTCGTCAGATCGCAAGTGCTTATCATGAGCGCTCGCACAGAACAAAAAGATTTGTATCTTTTACGGCTCGCAGACAGGCACTGCCGAAGACTATGCGTTGAGGATAGCAAAGGAAGCGAAGAGTCGCTTCGGATTGTCCAGTCTCGTCTGCGATCCCGAAGAGTGAGCCTCGTCGATCAATGCGCCTCGTCCTCGTTCTGACCTGAGCTTGCAGCTATGACTTCGATATGCTGGACACAGTGCCCGAAGATCATCTCATCGTATTCGCTGTAGCGACCTACGGCGAGGGCGAACCGACAGATAATGCTGTTCAGCTCATGGACTTTATCAAGGATGAGAGCATCACATTCTCAAACGGCTCCGACAGACTCGACAACTTGCACTACGTCGTCTTTTCGCTGGGCAATCGTACATATGAGCAGTTCAACGCTGTCGGGCGCACACTCGACTCTCGTCTAGCGAGCTTGGGCGCCAAGCGCGTCGGAGAGCGTGGCGAGGGCGACGATGATAAGAGCATGGAGGAGGATTATCTGGCGTGGAAGGACGACATGTGGAAATCAGTGACAGAGGTCATGGGCTACCAAGAGGGATCGGGTGGCGATACCGCCGATTTCGAGGTCAAGGAGCTAGGCCAGGATATCCATGACAAGGTCTACGCTGGCGAGCTGTCTGCTCGTGCGCTCAACGGGACTCGGGGCGTGCATGATGCTAAGAATCCATGCCTGGCCAATCTTGTCAGCTGCAAAGAGCTTTTCATGGCGGGCGATCGCAACTGTATCTTTGCCGAGTTTGACATCAAGGACACTGGTATGCGATATCAGGCCGGCGATCATCTAGGCCTGTGGCCCATGAGCCCGGATCCCGAGGTAGAGAGGATGCTCAAAGTATTGGGGCTTGTCGAGAAAGCACAGACAGTCGTCGAGATCACTTCGCTCGACCCGGCGCTCGCCAAGGTGCCGTTTCCAACGCCGACGACGTACGACGCCATCTTCAGGCACTACCTCGATGTTTGCGCCCTCGTCGGTCGACAGACTATCGCTGCAGCCGCAAAGTATGCGCCGACACCAGAAGCACAGCAATATCTCGAGCGACTCGGTAGCGACAAGGCAGCGTATCAGTCCGAGGTCGTCGACAATTGCTATAAGCTGGCCCAGGTTTTGATCGTCGCCACCGGCGGAAACCCTCATGCAGACCCAGCAACAGCGCACTATACCCCTTGGTCGATACCGGCAGAGCGAGTGATCACTTACCTGCCGCGACTACAGCCGCGCTATTACAGCATCAGCTCTTCGCCTCGCTACACGGCAGATCTCGTCCACATCACCGCCGTCGTCACGAAGGATCAGGCCGGCCGAGATGCATCGAAGGGATCCTACGTCTATGGTGTCACGACCAACTATCTCCTCAACGCTAAGTTGAAGACGCACGAGCAAAGCGAGAGGCTAGATATGCAGAACGACAGCCTGGGTCGCGTGCGTGGATCTGATGCACCTTCGTATCGCCTCGATGGCCCTCGAGGCAAGCTACGCCAGGATAGCGGGGGCTACAAGATGCCCATTCACATCAGGAGAAGCAACTTCAGACTGCCCACGAGCCCGAAAGTGCCCGTGGTGATGATCGGGCCCGGCACAGGCGTGGCGCCTTTCCGTGGCTTCTTGCAAGATCGGTTGGCTCTCGCTCGCAAGGCGAAAGCCAAAGATGGCGAGGGTGCACTGGCCGATTGGGCAGACATGGTACTCTATTATGGCTGCCGACGCAAGGACCAGGACTACTTGTATGAATCCGAATGGAAGGAATACGCCGCAGAGCTCGACGGCAAGTTCACCATCCAGACGGCTTTCTCTCGCGAGCCAGGACAGCCGAAGCAATATGTGCAGCAGCTCATTCGTGCACAGAAGGATCACATCAAGAGCCTACTAGTCGACAAGAAGGGGTACGTGTATATCTGTGGCGACGCAAAGAACATGGCAAGAGAAGTCGAAGAGGTGCTCAAGGAGCTGCTCGGTGAAGCGACGGGAGAGCCAGGTGAAAAAGCATACAAGACCATGAAGGATCGCAACCGTATCCTTCTCGATGTTTGTCAGTATCACGCCATCGTCTACAGAGAGCAGTGACTGACCGTCAAGCGCGCAGGGTCTTGAGCAAATACTAGATTGTCTGATGTTGTCATCACTTGCTAGAATGTACAACGTGCAGCTCTTGTACAACATCATACAATGCTGCTCAATCTAGATCGAGGTCGTCCGATCTCGTCTTGTCCAGTCCCAAGATGGAGTGAACTGTAGCTTGCTTGATGGCCGAAATGACGCCGGACTGCTTGAGTCGCAGCTCGAGCTCCGCTGTGGAAAAGTCATCAGTCTCTTTGTTCGCTAGACCTTCGAAGCCGACGATTCTGCGACCACCTCAGCCAATGCAATATCCCTCTGCTTTCGATGCTTACTGATCTTTGTTGGCGCCGTCGATGAAGCAGAAGACGCAGGGCAAGACTTTGACTTGTAGCTTGTTCACGAGGAACGGCGCATTGGCTACGTCTATCCGCAAGAACACGGTGTCTGGGTATCGCTCTGCTAGCGTCTGCTTGTGGGTCAGCAATTGCACATTGGGCAGCGCGTGAGAGCGGACAGTAAGGTGTTTGTCCATGATCTTGCACCGTCGAAAGTCGACATGGAAGAAGTGCACTATCGAGAGCCGGGCTTTACTGTTGATAGCAAGTTCTTCTGAGTTCCTGCGCATGCGGCGTGCTGTCCACATACGCTGTCCTGGTGATGAGCTCTTTTTCGATTGTGACAGTCGTCAGGCGGCCACTGTTGCTCAATTGTCGCGCCTGTGCTTGCACTTGGCTGCATATGCCGACTCAGAGCTGTTGTGCAGGCGAGCATCCAGCCAACGCACAGTTGACGCAATTCCTCTATGCGCTTCTCGCGGAAACCTTGCATATCCAGGTCATTCTCGAGACTGTCGAGGAGCGCATCATCATCCTCCTCCTCGTCTGACGAGAGGGTCTCTCTTGTCCGTTCGCTACGTCGCCGCTCGTCCGCTTGGTAGATGACCATGTGGAGGAAGCTACGTCACTCGAGCCTTGTCACTCCTTCTGCGCGTTCGAACGCGATTGGATCAATTTATCAAGATGCCTTGGCAAAAGACCTTCACTCTGGGCAAGCGCAGCTTAGGGCAAGCTCAGAGGCTCGCTTTCCATTCCATCCTGATCATCCGCAAGCAGCTGTCACTTGGTCACGAGCGAAGTGATGTCTGAGATCCGCGAAGGCCTCCAAAAGACGCCAGTGCGACTGCCTTGAACACCTTCTCTATTGCAGCTCATCTATCGCACGGTGCACAGATTGGCATTCTCCATCTACACATACTCCATACTAGCGCATCACTCAGTCTGAATGAAAATGTCCGTCGAGCCATCACCGGGCCAGACTCGGTTGATGGTGATGTCAGTACGATCCCGATGTGCGTAGAGACATGACAATGGCGATGGACACAATCGTGCCAGAAAGCTTACCGTGGCGACATACAGACGAAGGCGCGCACCTCCTAAGCTCGAGGAATGCAGCTAGCTCATAGTAGACACAGGTCCGGATGATAGTGCATCACATACCAAAGCAAGCCTCATGGGATCTTCCATCACGATCCCGATCACCAACTCTGTCGGTCGGGGAAAACATTAGCATCTAATTATTGCTGACTGTGAGGGTGACAACAGTCCCTCGCGTTGGGGACTTGGCAGGGGATCTATCTGGCAGAATGGCGCAGACTGCCACACTCGTACGTCTTCTCGCACAGACATGCGCTGAACTGATCCGGCACAGTCGTCGCATTGTGGCGACAATCTTGCCGTGAGCTTACAAATGAGCTGCTATCGCTCTGTAAGCCAGAGTGCGCGCGTCATGTGACGTGTTTGCCCGCAATGCATGCAAGGTCATCCCGAGAAGCTTGCTGAACGCAGCCATGTGCGACTGATGCAAGCCATCAATCAGCGGTGCTCCTCTTATCTGTAGATTGATAGATTCCGAAGGAAAGACGCGTCTCTCGATGACCTCATCGATCTCGCAGACAGATAGCCATGTCACTCTTGCTCGCCCTCAATTGCGGCAGCTCGTGAGCTTTGTAGTCCCACATCAGGCTAGCGCTCATCATCATGGCAGATCTTTCAAATTCAAAGTCTATCGGCGCAAAGACCTCAGTGTCGTCGCCTCTGGTTCCGCGTCTGGCATTGGCACCGATTCGGCCAAGCTCAAGTATGCTGTGGTAGGCAAGGAGGCAAAGTACGAACATCCGATAGCAGGCGAGAGTCATGAGGACGTCTTTGTGGACGTCCTTGCGCTCGTGCAAGGAGAGAAAGAGGAGAACTTGCGCATAACGGACGATAAAGAGGATATCGCGCTCATCTCCCACCGGATCGTACACGGAGGCACTTCAGACAAGCCTCTCGTCGTGACGAAAGATCACCAGGAGGGCCTCAAGTTGATGGACGAGCTCAGCACGTTTGCACCGCTGCATAATCATCACGCCGTCTTGACGGTCAAAGCCTGTCTCAAGCATCTGCCCACGGCAAAGAATGTCCTCTGCTTCGATACACTCTTCCATCAGTCTATACCCGAATCAGTCTACACGTATGCTATTCCACCCCCCCAGGTCAAAGCACCTATACCCATCCGACGCTATGGCATGCATGGCCTCTCGTACTCGTCCATCCTGACCAATGTTGCACGTCACCTCGACCGATCAGAGACTAGCTTGAACATCATCATATGCCATCTCGGTAGTGGCGCGAGCATGTGCTGCATAGAAAAGGGCAAATCAGTCGATACGACAATGGGTCTCACGCCACTCGAAGGATTACCAGGCGGCACACGATCAGGCTCGCTCGATCCTTCCCTTGTCTTTCATCTCTTCAGCAACACAGAAGAGGCTGGTCAGATAGAGGAGACGAAAGGCATGAAAGTGACCAAAGCAGAGCTATTGCTAAACAAGCAAGCTGGCTTCCAAGGTCTTTGCGGTACTTCCGATTTTGGCGAGATCACTTCCAAAGCCGATCAGGGTGACAAGCAAGCAAAACTGGCGGTATCTGTATTTGAAGAAGCCATCATGCGCTACCTGGGTGCCTATCTCGTCAGGCTAAGGTGCAAACCGGATGCTATCGTCTTTTCGGGCGGCATCGGCGAAAAGTCAGTTTCGTTGCGAGCGTCGGTCGTTGAGCGCATCAGCTTCCTGGGCGTACAGATCGACAGTAAGTCCAATGAAGCTGCCAGCTCGAGTGACGAGGAGGTAGTGAAGATCTCGAGCAAAGGCGACATTGAGATCTTGCGTGTACTGACGGACGAGGAGAAAGTCTGTGCAAAGTATGCTCTGTCTGCCTAGACGTACAATGTACTGGTACTGCATAGACAACAATACTTTTCCGGTAAGGACGAATCATGATGCGCGTGGTGAAGGATCGCCCCTGCCGGCTCGTTCTTGTGACTCATCTTGCAATTCCCAAGCAGGTCGATAGCCTTCTCCTGCCTTCAGACAAGGATTCGGGAATGTGTTGTGCGTCGAGCCGAGTGATGTATAGCTGAGTGTATGTGAGTACAAGGCGAGAGGGAGCAGCGGCAGGCGCACCCTTGGTCGTAGAGAGAGCACCACCCGATTCCGCTTGGGCCGAGCTCTGTACTCCGCAGACAAGCCCATACGTCTGCGTAAGACCAGTCTAGTATCGGATGAACGCGCATGTACTGCGGCCAATCCGGATCGGTGCTCTGGAACGAATCAAGTGACGCTGTTTCGCCATGATAGGTGAGCACACGCAAAAGTATGTAGGCAGAGGGCGACTGACCTCCGTGTGGATCGCCCCTCCTTGTTCCGACAATGATAGCCTTGACAGCAGGATGACTGCTCTGATACTGCGCCAGAGCAGACTTCATGCTCGCCGCGACCTTGTCGATCTTGAGTTGGTATCGCGCACGACAAGTCTCGACAAAGCTCTCGACTTCATCAAAGGGCGAGTCGCATCGTACGTACATACACTGTATGCTCGTCGGTCTTGCTGCAGCATGTGCACCATTGAGTCGGTCGGATTCTTTGAATGATTTGTGATCTCTGACGCCTGTCGCTCGCATGCACACTGCCGCCGCCAAAAGATGCAAGATCACCGTGCCTGTCCTTCCGCGTCAGTCATAGTATCTCGAAACGGGTCACAAAGATACTGACAATCCTTGCCGCCATTGAAACTGAGTGAGATCTGATCATCCCTGCACCAAAAGAGCAATAAGAGTGATTCAGGCTCGATGGCGCGATGACTTGCCCATACGTATCGAGTGCTTCGGTGAGGATGCGCAGTGCTTCGCTGACTTGCTTGCCTAGCCTTGTGCCTTGTCTCGACAGCCTGTAGACAGATGCTGCCTCTGCAAGACCAAACATGCGACGTGGAAACGAGAGAGAGAGCTTCTGCCGATAATCTCAAGCGCGTCATATCGCTCAGAGCTGATTTATATGGATATCACGAGATTCACACAAGCAGAATGCAGTCTATGTGGTTTGCTCGGTACAGAATCATACTCTCGAGATGTCTCTGCGGAAGATCTTGACCTTTGCCCAGTCGAGCACGACCAGAGCACGATTCCTCAGCGAGAAGAGCGTAGAAACGTAGGCCGAACGCCAGAAGAGCATCGTTGCCACACCGCCGGTTGCGACGTTGCCATTGAGGAAAGGTAGATCGGCAATCGCTTTGTCGCTGCCGATGTAAGCCAGAGAACCTTGGTGAGAGTAGCTGAACGACTTGACGTTGGTCACCCTGCGCAGTTGCTTCATGATGCCCCTGTATCGGTCATCAGCTTCAATCGTGAATGCAGACAAGACCGCCTACTCTGTGTCTTGGTCTTTGTGTGCGCGAGCAGAGTCGAGCGCTGCTTCGAGCTTCTCCTTCTTGTACATCTGAGAGAAGCATCGCGCGAGATATTGTCCTTGCTGTGAGGCTGCTTGCGCAGTTGGAGCATAAGCCGTCGCGGTCGCGTCACCTAGGGCCCATATATCCTTTGCTCCGGCAAGCTCGAGTCGGTCGTTGACTTGTAGGCCGCGCTTGTTGGCTTGTGCTTCACCGATGCTCGCCATCAGCTTGCGCGTGACCGGTCGGGAAGTATTGCCCGTTGCCCAGACGAGCATGCCATACGGGATCTCATGCAGCTTCTTGTCTTCACCCTGGGCAACGATGACCTTGTCTTGGACTTCTTTGACCATCGTCCGTGTGAGCACATCGATCTTGTTCTCCTTGAACGTAGACGTTGTGTATTCGATGAGCTGCTTCGAGAACATAGGCAAGACGTTGGGCAGAGCCTCGACGAGCGTGATCCGAACTCGTCCTGCAATCTCCGGGTACCAGTTGGCCAGGTCTTCTGCGAGGAAGTCGTGCAGCTCGCCGGCGAGTTCGACACCTGTTGGTCCACCTCCTACTACGACCATATGGAGTAATCGATCAATCTCCTCGTTCGATTGCCCTTTGAAGGTCGCAGTCTCGACACAGTCCATGACGGTCTTTCGAACTTTCTCTGCATCCCAGATCTCCTTGAGGAAACAAGCGTGTTCCTTCACGCCCGGAATGCCAAAGGTATTGTTCTCTGCTCCGACGGCGTAGACGAGGTAATCGTATGGCAAGGTTGTTTCGGAAGTAGCGCCCTTGATCTCTGATGTATCGGTGAACGTGACGGTTTTGTTGACGGGATCAACTTCTTGGGCTTCGCCTTCATAGCATTCGACATGGCGGGCCTTGTGGCGAGTGATGAATCGGGTCGGTTCCATGATCGAACGAGACTCCAGAGTACCCACTGTGACGGAAGGTAGGAGAGGCGTGAAGCAGAAGTAATTTCGAGGTGAGATGACGGTGACGTTGTAGCCTTCGTTGTCGAGATTCTTGAGGAGAGAGGTGGCGGCCCAACCGTTTCCGAGAATGACGAGGTTCTTCTTCGAAGGATCATGAGGCGCTTGGTCGGGAGGATGACTCTCTACGTATGCGGCTGCTCTGCCCATCAGACTCTGCATCTCTCGACTCACAGAGCAGAGGAGCTCACAGTAGACGATGTAACCGGACGTAGTGACGACGACAAAGAGGATCGTTCTCGCAAACCGCTTGACCCATTTGCGAGACCAAGAATCCTTCCTCTTGCCGCCAGAAGACCCGCCGGTTGCGTTGGAAGCCGTTGCGGCAGGCGCAGCAGGCGCAGGTGGGATGCCGGAAACGTCTGCTTTGCTCGATGAACCGCCCCCGATGGTGACGCCATCGGAAGCGGCAACAGTCGCGTCGACAGCCTGCTGTGTGCCGGATGGGCTACCCGAGCCGGCATAGACAGAAGTGACAGGATCGTTCAGGGAGGACTCTCTCGCGCCGTCTCGGCCCACCGTGGCTGCTTGTCCCGGGCCTGGCCTGGACGATGAGGGCGAGCCGGCAGAAGAGGGAGCAGGTTTGGTAGAAGGATCGGGCGGGCTCGTCGTCGTTCGCACATCTCTCAGCGGCGGCAGAGTCGAAAAGGGCGCTATCCTAGATCGTGCTGGTCTTTGGAGCAGCAGCCTGGCGTGACTGAGCGCCAGACAGTGTCCTAGGCAGGCGTGTGAGTCAGTTCATGGCCCTGAACATCTAGGAGGAGTGTACCTCTACCGGGCAGCTGACGCAGACCGACTCGAGCGAGCGACATGATAAGCCCAACGAGTGTTTCTGGCTCTTTCGCAAGCTCGCTGCTCGTCCTCGTACGCGCACAGATGCTCTGCGTGAGGCAATGTCAGTCGCTTGGAATGATCGAGCTGCTCTCTGTCGAGCTTGTGGCGCTTTCGCGAGTCTCGATTGGTTGGCGCACGGAGGAGGAGGCGACGAAAGTTTTGCGCGCGTCTTCTGCACGGCGTCATCGACAGCCAGCAGAGATGGGCCAAGAGGACGAGGCGATCGTGATCAACCAAGGCTACAGACCAGGCGGACTGGACTACGACTACACGACCTACCTCTCCGTCGAGACCGAGCTTCAGCCATCACAGATCATCAACAAGATCCACAGAGGAGGCTCGTCGTCGATCTGCTCTTTGCCGAGTCTGCCCGGCTGACGGGGAGTCCAGTCTGCAGACAATGCGGATCCTATCTTTCTCGCCCTCAAGCACATCGGACCCGTGGGCGAGCTCAGAGATGAGAACATATTCGGCGTGCCTGTTCCATCCGCTCAAGGGTTGCAGCCCGAAGTAGAACCGCTCATCGAGGCGATACGATCTATCGAAGGCGTCAAGCATGTCGACGTGCTCTCACTGAAGCAAAGAAGCAAACGGTAGCGAGCCAGCAGAAGCCACGATACTACAGTGCACTCGTACGCGCTCAGCATTGCGCGTTCCAGAGCGCTCCATGATGCACCACTGTTGTCACGCACACTCTGCAGCACGACCGGTAGGATTGCATCAGGCCGCTCATCAAGATCTGAGACCTGACCCCGGCGTCACAAGGCGCGCTTTCTGCCCTTGTGCGAGCCGCGGACGAGTCCCTGCCTGCATAGACCTAGCCCTGACATAGCTTGAATGACTGCATCAGACGATCATCTGGAGCATTGAGCAGTGACCTTCTTCGACCCATCTTGCATTCAGCCGACGGCCAACAACCGCATCTCCTTCTCCTCTTTGAATTTCACCAGACGCGAGAGTGAGTCTGGGCCGGGGCCGGTTGCTCGGTGCAGCATGGCTCTGCAAGCTTTGCGAGTCGTGTTTGGCCTTGCATGTACATCGATGGTTTTGCTCTTTGGCTTACGATCTGACGACTGCGTTCGCAGGTCCGGCATCAACGCTAGCACGGTACACTGCACGCTCCGCCAGTATCATCACCTTGAGCCGGCGTCAAGTTCATGCTGCTCGCCCCGCGCGGGCCAAAGCAGTGTCTGTCCATCCAGACGACCATCTCAACAATCGAGCAGGACCGTCCAATGATCGTACGACGCTCTCTCGGCCCGCCCGCTCGACTTCACAACGCGAGCGAGAGCTGCAAACGCTTAATGGCGTTCATAGCTACTTGCACGGCTCCAGACCGTTCAGCGGCCTCCTGCCAGATGACAGCCCGCTCTCACTGCCCACGCTGGATCAGTTCGAACCTGCACCGACTCCTGCAGACGAGACAACGCGAGCGATATTGGCGTCAGCAGACGATGTAGCGCTTTCGTCAGACGGCAAGCTTTCCGGGTCGGCGCTCGAACAGAGCGCAAGTCTCTACAAACTGGCACTTGGAGCAAGCAAGCAGCCAGGGCGCTTACTCAGCATGCTGGGCTCGCACATCGACTGGCACATGATCCTCCCTGGCCATCTCGACGCTGCTCTGGACGCTCTCCTGCGTCAGCCAAGCCGCGCAAAAGACTCGCAGACGCTCAGAACGGCACACGACATGGCCCTCCTGGCGATCCAGAAGCAGAAAATGATCCCGTCTGATAGAACGCTCGACTTTCTCCTCGCCAGCTTGATGGGCTCACGCCAAGCAGACTCTCCAGCGAGCCTGTCGTCTTTTGCTGTGCTGCGCGCACTCGAGGCACAGAAAGTCACACCGACCCTGCGTCAGTATGCTCTAGCAATCCAATCCGTCCTCTTCTCGCCTTCGTCTGCAGGTGCTGCAGCAACGATCGAGTCAGAGTTTCAGACCGCACGACTGCTTGCTCACCCTGTACCAGATGCGCGACTCTTCAATCTGGCGATCTACGCCTGCTCGCTGACAAAAACGTCTGAACCTGAGCGCGCGCTCGATCTGCTCATTGAGATGCAAGAATTGTCCATTGCGCCCACACGAGCAACTTACGCTTGCGCTATCCTCGCCTGTGTCAAAGAAGGACCCCAGAAATGGTACTACGAAGGTCTCCGTCTCATGCGCGAGATGCTCAGTCTCGGCCTGGCACCAGATCGACTGACATACGAAGCCTTGCTGCAAGGCACGACGAAGCACAAAGATTTGGCCAGAGCAAGGTGGATCTTCTTGCGTATGATGCAAGGTGCACAAGCTGGCGATACCAGTCTGACGCCGGATCAGTATACGCTCAGCACGCTCCTCAAGACTTATGCTACCTACCGGCCGCCGGACCGACGCGCGCCGGGTCTCAAGGGAGGCCAGCCCAGCGCTCACGTCGATATTGCGAGGGAGCTCGATTTTCCCGGTCCGCTGCCCAGGAGCTCATACGATGTCATCGAAGAAGCCCACGGACTCGTACAGCAGACCCTCGGGCAGTTTGGTCACATCTTGTCCCTAGCCAAGTACGAAGACCGCCCGCGATCGTCAGAAAGCGCAGGCCTGGCCACACAGAGCACAAGTCTACGCATGGCGGACGATCTGCACAACGATATCCGAGCAAGCGTGCTCAATGCACTGCTGGCTGTTCATGTCTATCACTCGCGGTTCACCACTGCGCTACGAGTATTCGATGAGCTTTTCGACGATCTCGGTGTGCGGAAGACCCACAGGACGTATACGACGATCATGGCCAGGTGCAGGACAGGTAGAGACCGCGCCCTCTGTGCTAACCAGGCCACGCGCATCTTCAACGAATGGCAACAGCATTGCTCTGACGAGCTGGCTATGGGTCGCTCGCCTGCACCCAATGCTATCATCGTCGAGATGTGGCGCGGCAAGATAGACAGCGAAGCAAGGGATGTCAGACTGGATGCGGCCATCTCGAGCCTTCGCACCTTCATCAAGATGTATCTTGACGAAGAGACATTCAAGCGCACGCAACAGATGCCACCCATCCTCGCATTCGAGGACCTAGAACTGCTGAGACTCAGACTTATCGAGGATGAGCGACCGCGCGGCGTCGCCCTCCTCAGGAGGACCGTGGAAACTGGGGCACGTATTCAACGAGCATACGAGCGTATGCTCAGGTCAACGCGAGCTGTAGTCTAAGCTGAGCATTGCAATTGCATAATCGCGGCATCTAGCCAAGCTTGTAGCAGATCTTGCAAGCTAGCGAGCCAGTCGTCTTGCTGCTTCGCCAATTTCTGCACATCGATGTCGCCAAGCTCTAGTCTGTACCGTCTGCGAACGGCCGAAATGAAGATCTTCAGATTTTCGGCTCGTCTGTATGAAGTCGAACCGGCGTGCGTGTCGGCTGCAATGCGCCACCAGGTCGTGATATGACCCCAGTTGGTCGCCTTTCTCAATCTGAGCGTTGTGTTGAACGCTTCACACAGAATCTGTCCTTGCGCTGCTATGATCAAGATGGCAATGTTGTCGCAGGCCTGGAGCTCTGCACGGTGAGCGAGCAAGACACGCAGTGCTGTGGCGATTCGATCTGGCGCAAGCGTCAGACGGATATTAAAATACAGCAGACTGACTCACTCGCTGGACTTTGGTCGTCAGTCCATGCTGCGAGTACGAGAGCTATCTTGGGCTGAAGCGCCGCTGCGTCGTCCATGGCGTGGGCGTCGCCAGATGCTTTGCAGTCCGCAAGCAGATCAGAGATCAATGCAAGGTAATCTTTCAATCTTGCTCTGATCTGCTCAACGTCCTCTGTGATCGGCAAGATGACAGATGACGAGCCGCAAGATAGAGGACTGATTGGACTGCCGCCGGGCGTAGGTACGGGCGATGGGGCCAATCTGGCACAGCTCTCGAGCAAGCTGATGCCCGTATTGCGCGTTACATATCGCCTGGTTTGCACTCGCTCTGCTTGGGGAACTTTCGAGGCAGAAGCTGAACGCTTTATCTCGCTGTGTACTCTAGGCCGACTGGCGGTAGCGAGCGCGATATGAGCCATTTGACGCGCGATCGGACTCGTCAAATCTACAGCGTCGTCCTCTTCATCGTCGAGGAGAGCAGACGGGACGATAGCAACAAAATCCTGAGCGCTCCTGACGAATGCTTTGAGCCTGACCAGCATGGCCGAGTCCACTCTGTTGGCGGTCCATTCAGATTCCACTTTGCTGAGCTCCTTGTCGAGTTGCGCCGCGCAGTCGTGGATTCGCTGACTCTCCGAAGTATCGAGATGATCCCAAGGATGCTTCACAGGAGGTGGAGAGGGCAAAGGACTCCGGAGAGGCTTGGGCGAGGCCATACGCTGCTGCAGATGAAGTATTGGGCCAAGCTGACTGACTGAGCCATGTCGGAGTGCCGAGCGAGAGAAGGGACGGTGGCTGGCTGTGATGAAGCTTGTCTCAGGGCTACGATCGGGCGAGGAGGACCCCGACTCGCTCGTCTTGGCCGAGCTGTCGCGGTCCATGCGGTGGACCAAGCGTGAAGCGCGTCGTCGTCTTTGTCCTCGTCTCGTCGCCCGACGACAAAGGGCGCTCGTTCGACAATGACTGTCCTGCGACTCGCCGTGTCTGTCGTGGGCATCTATGTCTCTTTTCTCAGCTGGGCGCTTGTGCAAGAGCGACGTGCGTTCCGTCAGAGCTCAGCACAAAGGCACGAGCTGATGATGACGATGCAGTGTCGACAACGCCGTACAACGACCCTGCCGGAGGGAAACCTCGCTACTTCCGCTCGGTCATCTTTCTGAATACCGTGCAGAGCACACTGAGCGCGTTGAGTGCGCTTCTCTACCTACTCTGGCGACGCAACGCCTCGACACGTAGCTTTTCTGAGCTCGTCGGCTTGTCGACCAGTACTCCTCAGGAAAATGGGCACGCACAAAGTGCAAAGAAGACCGATGACAAGCGTATACAGCATCTCGTGTTGCGCTATCTGCAATGCTCGATACTCAATTCGCTCGCGTCGCCTTTTGGATTTGCCTCCCTGCGACATATTTCCTATCCGACGATGATCTTGGGCAAATCATGCAAGCTCGTACCCGTCATGCTCATGAACATCGTCTTATACCGCAGAAAATTCGCTGTTCACAAATACCTTGTCGTCGGAATGGTCACGTTGGGCATCAGCCTCTTCATGCTCTGCCAACCTGTCGACGCGCACAAGAAATCTAAAGGCGCTGCTCAGTCGAGCTTGTTCGGCTTATGTCTGCTCCTCATCAATCTGCTCATCGACGGTGCCACCAACTCGACGCAAGATGAGATATTCAGCAAGTATAAGATCAACGGAACTCAGATGATGTTCTGTATGAATGTTCTCTCGACTCTGCTGACCAGCTTTATCCTCGTCGTCCCTCTGCCCGCCATCCCAGTCCTGAACCCTCAAGGAGGTGGAGCGACTGAGGGTGCCGCGGCACTTGCATTCATACGATCTCACCCTGGCGTCTTGACGGATATCTTGCTCTTTTCGCTCGCCGGTGCGATCGGTCAAATTTTCATCTTCGACACGCTCGAACACTTTGGCTCGCTCACGCTTGTGACCATTACAGTCACGCGCAAGCTCTTTACAATGCTTCTGAGCGTATTCGTGTTCAAGCACAAACTCGCCTTCGGACAATGGGTCGGCGTGGGCGTCGTCTTTGCTGGCATCGCTGTCGAAGCTCAGGTGAAGCGGAATGCTTCGCGAGCCAAGAAGATCGTTCAAGAGCAGGAGAAAGCAAAGCTAAAGGAGATATAGAGGTGCTCTTGCAGACTGTTGTTGTGCTACTATGCATTGCTCCGCTGAGAATCCGTGGATGCCCAACGCGGATCATATGTATTGACATGAGCCGCAATGTACATGTAGCGCCCTCGGTCTGTCTTTGCTGGCGGACTGGAGCGGGCTGACATCGTAAGCGGGCTGACGTAGTTGCTGTAGCTATGCCTTGCCGCGCTTTGCAGCGTACAGCTGCGCGCCACGCCTCAGACTGACGAGAACTGCCTCGACTTGCTCCAATTGATGGCTGGCCGAAACAGCTTCTGTCCAGTCATTTCTCGTGCGCATGATACGCAATCCGATTTTGATGCGAGATACTTGCTCGACATACCCAGCTTCGCCAAGCGACCGCCAAAAGCAATCGCTTTCGATCTCCGTCGAAACAGTACTGAGGCAAGTCAGCCGTTGTGTATCAATTGATCCGCCGTCCAGCTCATCAAACATTCGCTCTTCCTCTTCGACTTTGCGCAAACCGCCTCGTGCCAACATCGCGCGGATGAGCTCGAGATAGATACTCTTGCAAGAGCTTGCACGCGTTTCTTTGCTGATGTCTTTCGCCCAGCCTGACGAAGGCACAAGCTTGCACTTGAAAGACGGCCAGATATCATCGGGCTGGTCCGGCGTCACGGCCAACTTGGCAGCTTGCATCGCGCCTTCGGCTTCACTCCTGAAAGGTACCTTGAAGCCAGTCCCGCTTTTCGTTGGTCTGCGAGCGGGCGCCTCTGCTGACGCCGTTCAGCCATATACGAGCTACAGCGAACAACGCTGACCTTTGGCAGGGGGCTCTACCATGTTTGGTCTTGGCAGATTGTTATTCCGCGACTTCAGTGGCAGAGCCTCGGGGAGCTCTTCGTCTTCTGCGATCTCATGCACAGGCACAGGCACCGGCACATTCGCTATAGGCGGAGAGGAAGGCAGCCGAGTCTCTGCGTCGAGTGAGTCGAGGAACGATTCGTGAGGATCAGCATTTTCGCCATCGACCGGCTCGACCGGATAGACGTCATCTATATCACTAGAGTCGTCACAGACAGCGTCGAACGCATCACTAGCTGGATCTATCATCGGTACGAGAGCTGCGGAACTGGCACCATCGTCTTCGCTCGGACTCGCATCTAGCAGCTTTTTGCGAGTACGCGTTCGTTCTGGGAACTTGCAAACATCGCACATCTGATGGCACAGTCGCGCGACATTCGCTTCGTCTATCGTCTCGCCGAAGTATCGAGCAATGACTTCATGCCGACATGTCGTGACGTTCTCGCAATAATTGATGACCGAGTCGCTACTTGTCACCAGTCCCTGTGTTGACGGTACGCCCACTTTTGCAGCATGAGCGTTGCGAGCCTTCATGCTGGCGGAGATGAGATGCTGCAAACGAGCTGCATCCATACGATCGTAGAAGATCAAACAGCGAGCGATATTGCCATCCCGACCCGCCCGACCGCTCTCTTGATAATACCCTTCGAACGAGGTCGGCAGATCGTAGTGGATCACATAGCGACATGAGGCCTTGTCAATGCCCATTCCGAACTTGACAGTCGCTACGACGACGTCGACGCGCGTTTTGCTCTCGCTAGCGAGCTGTTCGTTGTTGAGCCACTGGTACTGCGTCGTGGTCAGCTCTTTCTCAGTGACGTCTCTGCTCGTGTGTGAGCATGTCAAAGAGCACAAATGTTATCAAGGCACCTATGATAGGGCTTTGCAGCGATACCCTGGGCGTCGAGCCAGGCAGCGAGATCGTCACAGGTTTGCTTGGCGCGGCAGTAGATGATGCCTGAGATGATCGGCGGTGGCTCATCACGCCTGGCCTTTGTCATCTTCTTGATGTACTCGAGGATCTGCTGACGCTTCTGTTCAGGACCGGCATTGACATATGCGACCTCATAGTACAGCTCTGCTCGGTTGAACGACTGCTCGAACCGTCTCAATGTGTTTTCGTGGAGGTTGAGCGAGGTGATGATATCGTCCGCCACTTTGGGCGTCGCGCTTGCTGTGAGAGCCATGATGGGTACACGGGGAAAAAGCTGTCTGAAGAGACCGAGCTGAGCGTAATCGGGTCGAAAGTCTTTGCCCCATTGGGATATACAGTGCGCCTCGTCGATGACCAAGCGTGAGAGCTCGCCGTGATTGTAAAGCACCCTGAGCACTCTCTGAAAACTGATCAACGCTATTCGCTCGGGAGTGACGTAAAGCAGCCTCGTCTTTGGGTGTCCGCTGTGCATGTCACGCAAGATCAACCGCGCTTGATCTGGGTCTGTCTTGCTGGACAGGCTGCCGGCGGCGATGTTCAGCTTGTCGAGTGCTTGCAACTGATCGTCCATGAGAGCAATCAATGGGCTTACGACGATGGTCAAGCCGTGCGGTGCAGCTACCGCCGGGACTTGGAAGCAAAGGCTCTGGCATTTGCATGTCAGCTCGATTGCAATTGCAGGAGCTCTGCCAACCTTGCCCATGCCTGTAGGCGCAATGAGGAGACAGTCATGGCCTTGAAGTGCGGCAGTGATCACTTCCTCCTGCTTGCCCCGGTAGTCCTGTTTGCCAAAGACTGCTCCGCCTTTCGATCAACGCCAGAGATCAAGAAGCAGCTGTCTTACCCCTCGTGAGGAGATAGCGTGCTTGCCGTAGCTCGCGCTCTGTGTCGACTCGCAGACGTTTGGCTGGACTGTGAGTCGTCTCATCGTGAAGCGCTCGCTTGTTCATCGTGGAAGACCGGTGTGACGAGTGAGCAAGACTGTGAAGACTTGCTTTCTCGATATTGCTGTCGATCGCGACGCGACTTGATTGACAGCACGTGCAATGCAGGCAAAGCATGCCCCAGTGGCCCACAGACGATACAACAAGTCCTTTCAGATGGTCAAATCTTCTTCTGTTTGGCGGCAGAGCGCAAGCTGGTCGCAATCTCGGCACCAAATACGCTGAGAATGCCCAAGGGGAATACGAGCCAGAGACCTGCTTTGTGGTCAGCCATGTTAGGCAACCGAACGGGTGCAGACATACCATTCGGGATGATCCAGTACATCAAGAGCTGGTCGAACGAATTGTGGCCGCTGTGAAACGCGATGAGCAGTCTTCCGCTGAGCTTCGCAGGCCTTACATGTTGCAAGCACCGCAGAAATACTCTTGCGCCCAGTAGAGGATTCTGCAGTATCTGATGAGCTGCAGCTGACAGCAACTTCAGACTGGCTTACGTCTTTGAGAACGTCATGACGACGCTCGTGAAGCCAATCATGACGGCCAGAGGGCTCTTTTCGATGGCCAGGCCAAGGTAGCCGAAGTTCAAGATCGTCTCGACGATGTTGAGCGATGCTTGAGCGAGCGGGAAGCCGTCATTGCGGTCGTACGAAGGGAATCCGTATATGTAATCCACCTTGCTGTATATCGAGTACGGCGACCAAAGGTAATGGTACTTGCCGCCTGGCATCGAATGAGGCCGAGCAAAGAGATAGCCGGTATCCCAGATAACAAGCAGTGAGGACACAAAGAACCACAGCGTGATCCAAGCGCGCGGTTGATGCTCGCCTTTTCGCGCTTTCGCATTGCCGCTCGAGCCTAACATCCTCACGAGTTTCGAAAAACCCGGTGTCGCGCTCATCGGAGATTTGACTTTACTATCGCTTGACGTACGCGTGATCTTTGCCTCGGGAATGCCGTTTGGCGTGACAGAGACTGTTGATGGTCTCGCTTTGCGTGGTCGGCCGACTGGGCGCTTGACAGCAGGCTCCGGAGTGGGCAAATCGACTTTGTAGTCGTCTAGGCGCGAGGAGACCTGTCTTTGTCGCGGTGCACCGGCAGGCTGACTGGCCGAACGGGTCGCAACCATTGCGCTGGTTTGGCTTGATTGAACGTTGAACCCCTCGGCGGACGGTTTCGTGCCTGGACGCGACTCCAACCCTCTCTGGTAAATGTCACAATGCTCAGTCATGACACGGCGGGCACGGCATGATCATGAAGAAGTTCGCAGCGCTTGATCAGCGGTTCTCGGTCCAAGTCGAGGGCAGATGAGTTCCCCGGCTGGAGGGCCGTCGATCTTCCAGCCCAGGAGGAACAAGGCCGGACAACTGACCTCGAGCGTGCTAGGGCCATCTCGAGCAGCGTCATCAGCGCCCTCGCCCGGCAGCAGCAGTCATGTTCAGCGCACGCTTAAGACAGAGACACCCAATGGCTCCAGTCCTCGAGACGTGCGCAACTCGAGATCGCCCCAGGCAGCCGCTGCACAGAGTCCCGCCAGTTTGGGCGCCTACAATACGTATGAGATCCGTAGTGCGACGAGGGAGCAGCTCGAGCGATGGAAGCACAATATCATGAAATTCCCTGCTGGCGAGGATGACATCGTCGTCGATCCCACGACATGGTCCCGTCCTGTACAACTCACCCGCAAAGACTTGGAGACAATGCAACAGATTGAAGAGGCGCGATTGCTCAGAGAGGCAGAGCAAGCTACTCTCGAGCGCAAGCGAGCAAAGATGACGCCTGCCCAGCTCGCGCGCTCGAAGATGCTCGAAGATCTCGCAGCCGAGCGGGATCGTGCAACCCAGGCAGACGCAAGTCTCGTCGGCCCGACGCTCG
This sequence comes from Mixia osmundae IAM 14324, assembly GCF_000708205.1. NCBI lineage: Eukaryota > Fungi > Basidiomycota > Mixiomycetes > Mixiales > Mixiaceae > Mixia > Mixia osmundae. The sequence goes on along the minus strand of NW_014575563.1, from coordinate 1,498,792 downwards.
CCGAGTCCAAATACGGCAGCGTAGCGGGCGAGGGCGATGCTGTATCGGAAGCCATCAAGCCCACGAAACCCAAGTCTCGTCAGATCTATGCGACCGAGAACTCGCTGCGCAATAAGCGTGTCATGCACGAGGAAGCCCATCCATGGGTACTCGAAGAAGCATCTCACCAGGGCAGCAAGGATGACATGAAGATGTCGACCTCGCAGGACGGTGAAGATGAGACGTCGCATGGCAAATGGATCGGAAGGATGGAAGGCTCCTCCGGCGATCTCATCAAGTCAGAACGCGGCTCAGCAGCCAGCTATGTTCTCCTCGTTGCCGAGGCAAACGATACAGCTCTCCGCGTCTTGCCTGTGCATAGATGGTACAAATTCAATCAGCAACCGCCTTATAAGACCCTCAATCCAGACGAAGCAGAAGAGCTCGTGAGCTTGAAGCAGAGGAAAGCCTCTCGTGCCTCGCTGATGTGCCTCTGTGCAGTATGCGCGAATGCAAAAGGGTCAAGACACAGAGACTTTCTTCCGCAAGCGTAGAGCAGAACAAGCAAAGCTGCAACCGTCACCAAGTCGCTCCCGCCCGACCGTCGCACAGGCTTCTGCAGCCGAAGGAGGCACCAAGATTCGTCTCTCGCTTCCTGGCGCATCGCCCCCGCCCCCTCGCGTCAAAAGGGAGTCTACGCCTGTCATCAAGCAAGAGGGCTCTCGTTTCAAGAAAGAGGCTGAAAATCATTACGCTATCGTGGGTGGCCGCGTTACTCGACTAGACCAAGGCGTTGTGGATCGCGGTGGACGATCTGCAATGACCGGAGACGACGACGACGATATGCCTGCTTCGCATAGACGCAAGAATGAAGCCGAGGGTGAATTCGACGAATTCGACTTTGAAGATGACTTTCAGGACGATGAGGAAGGCATTGGCAAGGTCGGGGATGAAGCTGATGATGACGAAGAAGCAGCAAAGGAGCTCGAGGTCGGTACCCGCTGAGGTCTCATCAAGCGAATGCTGATTACTTGTGGTCAGGAACGACTCAAACGCGAATTGCGTGCTGCAAACAAGACAGGCGAAGCGGCTTTGCCAGACGATGACGAGAATGAGGAGAACGAGCGCTTCGGACTGACTCCTCGCAATCTCAATTCGGCTGGCAAAGCGGCCAAGAAGCTTCTGAAGAAGCATGCACCCAAGACACAAACGATGAGCGATGATGAAGAGTCTAATCCCTATCTATCCTCGCCTTCCGAGAGCGGCAGCGACGATGGTGCGACTGACGCAACGAAACCTACTTCGAGCGAGTCTCGATCCGTCAATTCGTCACTGCCCGGCACACCTCTCTATCGCTCAGACTCGCACAGCGGTAAAACGGCACGTCCAGAGCACAGGAACCGCGATCGAACGCACAGCGGCCGGCAATCGCCTTCTGGCTCTCGTGGCGCTTCTCCTGGCCTCAGCACGAGCACGAGCGGTTCCGCACATATTGCCAAGCGAGCGACGAGTCCGAGTGGACGCAGTCAGAGATCTGCCAGCCCGCCATTGCAGAGCAGCAAACGCAAGGCAGATCGTGACGATGCCACGGGCGCAAAGCGGCCTCGTCCTGCTTCTCCCCAGGCCGGAAGAGCAGGATCGCCTACCACGCCAGGTGGATTTGCCGGCACGGATACGACGATCACCCAGGCAGAGGTGGTTGCCGTTCTCCGCTCGCGCGGCCCAATGACAGCAAAGCAGCTGCTGAGACTATTCAGAGCCAAACTCTCAGCGGATCCAGCAAACAGGGAGACGATCTCAGCGATCGTCCGAGCTATTGTCGAACCCGTCGCTGGCGAAGACGGCGTTCAGCAGATTCAACTCAAAGCCGAGTTCAGATAGTCTCTGTACCTAGGGGCTGCATCTGTCTAGCTGAACATGAGACTAGCTGCGACGTCTGGATTGCCCCCGCTCGCATCGAGCAGTCTTATGGCTTCTTGTCTGCTTACTCCTAGAGCCATGAGACTGTCGATTGCTTGAGAACTGTGTGAGCTAGCAGGTCCAGGTGCTGCGGGCTCTGAGGAGCTCGCCGGCGCCCCTGGAGTGAGAGTATTGCCCGTTCCCGGAAAGCTTGTCGCTGTGGCTTCGGCACTAGCAGCAGCTGCCGCGCCAAGGGCTGCTTTTGGGTTCGACTGCAATGGGTGGTCTTTTGGGATCTGCACGTTGCCATGCCTGTCACGGCGTCAGTGGGCAAGAGGCCAGCAAAGGAGGACTGACTCGTCTGCTTCGAGAGAATCGAAGTGTTGCTTCGGAGCCTCATGTTCTGAGAGGAAAGGAATTCTGCGGCCCTGGATGATGAGTGCGTCTTGTGCGAGGTCGATACATGCTTGATGTCGTTTGAGCATGTCTAGACCGAATAGTAGATCAACGCCTCGTCCCTGTGGCACGAAAGCCGAGCATTAGCGTTGCTTTGCAAAGCCGAAGCTCCGGTATCTTGCCTCCATGATGGTGAAACTGCAAGGCAAGAAGAGATCTCGTCCGACGCGGATTTGTGCGCTATGAACCCGGCCGAGGATCTTGGCAGTACCAACCCCCGTCGCAATTCCCGCAAACCGCTTGTCGATCAGTCTGAGTATACCGCATGCTTCCGCGCAGTCCGGGCTCACTGTGAGCAGCTTTAGCCACGATACATGATCACGGACGAAGCAAGATGCTCAACTGATAGTAGCTTGTGCGCCAGAGTCGACAAATGCCTTGACGGGTCTGCCATTGACTTCTACATTGACGTAGAGCATCTCCACCCGACCGAACGACTCGGGTGAGTATTCCATCGCATGCTCGAGGTTCTCATAGACCGCTTCCTCCCTGATTGCCTCCTCTATCCTCCTCTGCGCTTCTATATCGAATGGATCTGATTCTCTGCAGATCATGCGATTGGCTTGATGCGCTGTGAAGTAGTCGTGAACCTACAACAGCTCTTGATTGCGTTGCTGCTCCATCATGCTCTGTTGCCGCATGTTCGCCAGTTGAGGCAACAGCTGATGGAATCTCTGCGGATGCGATTCGGCTGCACTGGCCATCTCTGGATGGGTCTAGCAGCGGAAACGCGGTCATGTTCAGGAAGAAAGTGACGCGCCGCTCCCGCAGGGACTCACACTGCGCAATCTGGCGAGCAGCTGAGGATCACCAAGGAGTTGTAAACGCATCATCTCCGATTGCTCGAAAGGTCTGATGTCGCTCGTCAGCCGGCATGAAGCTGACGGGACAGTCACGCTGACAATGAATTTGATGGATTGGACGCGTAAGCTGAGGATGAGGGAGCTTGCGATGAGCTTGCAGGAGGTTGGGCTATTGATGTGGATGCAGTGGCTCTATCGTTGCGTCGCATGAGGATCATATCGTCTTGCTTGACACCGACAGACTGGAAAGCAGCGACAAGAACGGGGAGAGATCGAGGTCTCATCAGTCCCCTTTGCGGCTGAGAGGGAAGGCGGAGCCCACTTTGAGCGTTGCTTGAGGAGATCTGAGCTCATTCTGGCCAAAATAGAGGATCTGAGCTTCTGTGCTGACGCCGGACTGTGGCAAATGAGGACGAATTTAGGCTGACGAGTGACAAGCTCAGTGTACACGCAAGCGCACCTCCGCCTCGAGCAGGGCCGAGAGATTCTCAATCTCCATCTCTGCATCGACATCCAGGCTGTAATTATCGCCTTCTTCGGTGACGACGATGAGCCTCATCCTCGGTCTAGGCTAAGTGCCGGTGATCGTTTGGCGCGACTTGCCAAGTCGCTATTCGATCTTTTGCTTCGACTCGAAATGATCTTGCTCGGCGTCAATCTACCAGACAGGCGGCTCGTCAAGGTCGGGCAGCTTTTTGGTCATCTTTGACAGTGTTGGACTGACAGGGATTCGGCAGATTGCACTGACGGCATTCCATGGCATATCGCATCATACCTCCAGGTTGATCTGTGCTCGCCTGCTGCTTCATGATCGACTGAAGGTGGAAGAGCTATCGGAAGATCAGCTCAACTCTCTATCGGCTCTTCTGTCATCGCCCGCCACTCATCCCCTCGTCGCTACGCCCGTCCAGGCGCCATCTGTGCCTCAGGCGAGCACAAGCGAAGTAGGACAGCTAAGAGATGATCAGACGAGCGAGAGAGCGAGACGAGAGGATCCACTACGGTCTCTGATCCTCGAGGCGGATCTCAGGCGGAAAGTGAATGCAGACATTGCTCATCACCGCAACATTGGCAACTATAGAGGCAGGCGACATGTCATGGGTCTCCCCGTCAGGGGTCAGAGAACGCACACCAATGCCAGAACAGCTCGTGTGTACTCTCTCCTTAGCATATACAAAGTACGTGCTGACCGGAAGTGACAGGCAAGTTGAATCATGCAGAGCGGCGGAGGGGTTATGCTACCGTCGCCCATCTCGGCTTAGGGACACCTTCACTCTCAGCCATGACAGGGTCAAGCAGCTTCCTCGGCTCTGCGATGGGACGCCATCTCCTCGGTAGTACACACCGGTAGTGCCGGCCTCCTTTGCTGTCTTACCGGGAATGCACATGGCATGATGACTTCCTCGAGGCTCGAGGAAATCCCGAGAATCGCGGCACAGACGCTCTGCCGCTGTCCTCCTCCCTTGCACTCGCTCCTCATCCTCTGCGCCCTCGTCAGCTGACACACACTTCCTCTTGAGACTCGTCTTCGCTTAGGCACGGTACAGAGTCACTTTATCGGTCACGAGTGAGCAGCCATGTCACCATCTATCAACGACCTCGTCGACAACCTCGACATCTCCTCCTCCCCCTCCTCCCCCTCTCGCCCATCGAGTCAAAACAGGAAGCAAGTCCCACTTCTATCGAGCGACAAATACGCCATCTCCCACGAAGCCTCGGTCGCCAATGTCTATCTCGATACCGACGCCTACTGCAAGGACGCTGATCTCGTCAGACTCGGTGACCACTTTGGCGAGGTGCTCTCTGTCAAGGTCATCCTCGATGCCAATGGGTCAGTCAAATGCTTCATGCCGGATGCTTGTGCTTGCTGATCACGCTGGCGGTGACAGCATGTCAAAGGGCTTTGGCTTTGTACGTCTCACCGCTCACTGTCGTCACAGCGTGCGCTGCTGACATCAGGGTTCGACACAGATCCTCATGGCTACGAGTGAGGCAGCTACGGCACTCATCAAGCATTTACGCTCGCAAGGTGTCGCCTCTCACTTTGCCAAGGTACTCACTACCCCCTTGCAACCATGCAAGCCACTCGCTAAAGTTTGCCTCGGCAGGAGATGTACAAGGCAGGTAGCAAGCGCCAGGGCAAGCATCACAAGACCGGCACAGACAAGACGAACCTCTACTTGAGCAATTTGCCCAAATCGTGGCAAGAAGAAGATCTCCGCAATCTCTTCCTCCACACTTTCGCCGCCCAAAAGCATCACGTCTCTGTCCTATCTGTCCGTCTGCTTCGTTCAGACTTTCACGCCAAGAAGCGAGGCTATCCCACCTCGTCGCCGTCTGCGAACGAGTCAAAGGGCATCGGCTTTGCCCGACTAGGCACGAACCAACAATGCCTTCAGGCCATACAGTGGCTCTCGGGTCGCGTGCTCAAGAGTGCCATCTTGCCCTTGCAGATCAGATTCGCAGACTCGATCGGTGGCAAGACCAACGCGATCGCGCCCACGCAAGTCGAGCAGGCTCAGCCTCAGCCGGTCATCGTCATTACTTCAGCCGATGCTGCCACTTCCACCGAGTTTCTCGACGACGAACTGGAAGTCGTCTCGGTACCTGTCGAGACACAGTCAGACAAGAGCAGCCCGAGCTGCTACTCACCTCATGCTACACCTCCTTCGATCTCTTGGCAGCCTCATCTCCATCATCATCCCGCCTCGGGTGCACCCGTCCTCGCCTCACCCAGTGCCACCTCACCAGCCTCGAGCTTTGCATCTCCTATGCCAACGCCCCCCTGGCACTATGCCGGTCCGAATTACACGACGTATGACTACACTGCTGGCCCTTTCGAGCATCCTGCCTATCATTGCTCACAGCCGCCGTATTCGATCCACTATGGCAACAATACCACGACCGCCGCACCTAACACAAATCTCTCGCCATTAATGGCCTATGCTCAGCCTCACCCGATCTATCCGTACCCTTACTGCTATCAGCCTTACGGTGCAGGCTCGATGTATTGATCTACAGCGCCACCGTTTGACGTCCTTGTGCAAGCTCGGTCAACGATCTTGCATGTGGCACATCTGTTGCGGCTTGGGGTTTCTTCGTTGTAAAATCATGACAATGGTTCGTACAAGCAACATGATCCGACTATGCGATGCTATGAATGATGCGGATGAAAGTGCTCGCGAATAGCAGAGATGGGACCATCGATACTGCCCAGATAGAGCTGATGCAAGACTGCAGCGCCAAAGATCGGACCGGACGGGAACAGCATCGGATGGACCTTATCCTGCCTCGCCTGGTATCCCTCCCACATTCTCCCGAAATCAAACACCTCAAGCCCCTCCTCCTGACATATTGCACTCGTCAGCTCTCGTATCTGATGGACGCGCACATCGGCAAAGAATGACGAGAATTTGCCATCCTTGAATTTGCCTTCTATCCCCGGACCCCAGTCCTTCGAAGCAGACAGAGCTTGCTGACCGATGCGATGCATCTGGCGCACGACCAGCCTGGCATGAGGGTAACGATGACGAATTTCGCGAAGGGTAGACTTGAACCGCCTCGTGTACCACTCTAGCCTCTTCTGGCTGAGTGCAGTCGCAGTCGACCTATCCTGCTTCTTGTCCAGTCTGCCCCAGTATGCTGCATCCCACATGCCACTGTGGAAGAGGATGAGGTCCGGTCCGTGATTGTTCGTGGCCATGTCGATCATAGGACCGAAGAGCTGATCTAAGCGGTCTTCGACCTTGCCGGGGGCATGCCAGTCTGCCTGACCAGAATGCTCATCGGTATCATCCATCCCGTCTATACGGAGGACATTGAGCTTGGCTAAGACACCAAAAACGGTAGGCTCACAGTGGAAAGAATTGAACATCTGAAAGTCTAGCTCAGGTATCTGGAGCGTGTAGGGCTGGTTGCGAGGATCCCAGCCCTCCATGGCTCCCCTCACCTCTGGATCACTATATGAAGTCGGTTGTACTTCTCTATCCATGAGCGTAGCGATATCGTCCAGCGCATTTCGGTCGACAGAATCGCCAATCATGAGCACCGACTTGCCTCGCATGAACTGCAAAGCGGCAGACGCTCGAGCGGCTTGGGGTGTCCCCCGCAAGACGGACAAGGAAAGGTTGGCCGGCTTATGGTCGCCAGACGCATCATAGCTTTCCTGGATGCGCGCCAGTGTCTGCTTTGTAGGGTAGGCTGTGCGTAGCATGCGAAGGTAGTCTGGCGCAGGTGGACATGACTGCGAGAAGGGTCTCCATTCTGTTGCCATCAGATTGGATCTTTAAGCAGACAGTGGCGTCAGTAGTGTCAATCGTCGCGCTGGATGATTACTCACTCGTCAAATGCCAGATAGCCAGGCAGGCTGAACGGGTCGCAGACGGGATGATCGAAGAACGCCGGCTTATGGATGAGTTGCGCGAGACTGTCATGAGCTGTCTCAGTTGATGGCCGACCGAGCTATCGACAAGATGGCCACCCACCTCGAATTGCCGGTGAAACTCCTCATGACGCCAATGAGAACGAGTGCGAAAGCGCCGACGAGCGTGTACCGAGCAGCAGATGACCAGGCATCCATATCGAGATATTTGGCGACGTGCTCAAACTCGCCGACCAAGACGGGAGAATCCTTTGTGTGACCGCGCGTGGCTCGCTTGCCAATCGATTCTGCCAGGCTGGATGGACTGCCGTTGACGCTATGGGTACGTCTGTGTGTCCTCCTGTACGTGGGCGGGGTCGAATTGAGCTCGTCGAACGGTGCGCCCAAGCCGAGCCCCTTTGCGAGCAAGGGTGACGTCTCGGAGCAAGTGCTCTTGCTCTCCCTGCCCGACCATACTCGCGAATCCGAGAAGACTTCATTGGCGAGCAAGCTGGGACTGCGCGGTGAGTAGGCATGCAGTCGGGGAGATAGAGACGCAGGCAAGCCGAGTCCGATGCGAGGTGATCCTATCGTGCCTACGTGGACTGAAGGCGCGGCACAAACGGCCGTTGCCATGTTGCACTAGCTCTCTTTGCTCGCGAACAGTCGATCTTGTGACTTTGTCGACTTTCGCGCTCGAGGACGACACCCTCGGCCCATCGCTCGCTCGTCCTCGGCTTCATCATCGCTCGCAGTCTTGGTACTGGGCCCCTGCCTAATTCGTCTCTGCCGCGACTTTGCACCCTTGCGACGCGCGCCATCCTCGGCTCACAGCTATCTCAGCGCTTGGTTGCCGGCTGACACGCAAGCAACTGCCCCACGACTCGCCATCGAGGCCTCATGGCAAAGCCACAGAATGGCCTCGTCAAGGCTTACCTGATCACCTACAACACCTTGTCATGCGCAGCTTGGGCGTACATCCTCTTCTCGCTCGGTCTGCACCTTGCCACACCACCAACGTCTGGCTCTTGGCTGTCTCGTCATGTTGGTGGTATCCTTGATGGGAACGTCCCAGCTGGATGGGCATATGATCTCATCGAACGCTCCTCGACGAGCTATGACAGTATTGGCGATCTCGTGCGGATCGTCCAGACATTCGCCATCTTGGAGCCGATACACATTCTCCTCGGATGGGTCAGAAGTGGTCCGTTCAGTCTGTCTCCACGTTTGCATGCAAAAGGTGGATCATCAGAGATACAGGTCTACCGACGACGATGCTGCAAGTGATCTCACGCGAAACAATGGTGTGGCTCGTCTGTCATACTCTATTAGAAGACCAAGTCGAGGCACCGGCACATACGGGCATGGTACTCGCATGGAGTATCACCGAAGTCGTGCGCTATACGACATATGCCACCTCACTCTTGGGATTCAAAATCGCTGCACTCGAGTGGCTCAGATACAGCATGTTCTATGTACTCTATCCGCTGGGCGCGGTGACCGAAATGGGTCTCATGTACGAAGCGCTCCCGTCTGTCTGTCTTCTCTGGGGAATCACCATCGTAGCTGATCATCGTGTCAGTGTTATCGAAGAGCGATATGGAAAAACAGCACAGATGGGCTCGATCGTCCTGATGATGTATTGGCCTCTCGGCCTGGTTCGCATGATGACCTACATGGGTCAGCAACGCAGCAAGTATCTCAACGCGGATCGGACAAAGACGACTTGAAACGATGCTATGCATGTTTGACGCGCACTATGCTATACTATGCGATGCTGGATTAGCGAGCGTGATCTACTTCAGCCGGCGGGCGTGCCTTCACACGTCCAGGTGTTCTGCTAGCAGATCAGCACGGTCTCCCTTGCCCGCGAAGAAAACATACGTCTCTCGTGCCCGGTGCGCCAATGACCTCATACCAGGAGCCCGAGCTCATGCCAAGACATTCTGGCACGGAGACGAGTCGATAACCCGCTTTCTGAAGCACAGTGACTGCATGTTCCGTCGTGTCGCCTGCTGTGGTTGCTAGCGTTTCGTGAGACAAGGCGATGCCAGGGCTAGGGTACTGATTTGCTTGCGAGTCGAATTGAGCATCTGAAGAAGCTGGCGAGGCGCCGGTCGAGTCGCCAGAGTCGAGCGACCACATTGCGACTGCTTTCTAGTCAGACTCCGAGCATGATCTTGCGTATTTGACTCACCCGAGTATCCTCGATTGCCGAGGACATCGAGAGCAGCTTGGTTGTATGCGCCATACGGAGGCCGGAACCTACATGAGTTCAGTACGATGTGGCATGTAGCGTAATGGACTGACCATTTGGGCTTGATGCCAAGGATCTTGCGGAAAGCATTCTCGACGAGATCGAGCTGCTTGTTGAGCTAGGCAACGAGTCATCGGTGGCAGTCAGCGCGCAAGAGAGGTGCTCACTTCTGAAGCGCTAAGCTTGGTAATGTCTGCATGTGTCCACGTGTGACTTCCGATGAGATGACCGGCCTGAAAGGCGGCCTTCATCGAATCGGCTTGATCGTAAATACATCCATCTGTCCGCACAGGGCGCATCAAGACGAGCATCAAGTCAACGTGAAAGCATACAATTGTTGCCGTTCAGGAAGAAGGATGCTTTGACGTTGTGCGCGTTGAGGTACGAAACGATCTTGCTTTCATACAGATAGGGACCGTCGTCGTAAGTGAGTGCAAAGGTACCCGAGGTCGTACAGGTCGAATACACGGTCGCTGAGCCCCCTCGTTTGAGTCTGCGCGCGCCGAGTCGGCTGCCCGTATCGCTTGCCGGATGCACATTGCCTTTATTGGGTATGAGGGGATCTGCTGCTGCTCGCTGCATAGACAGTGAGAGTGCGATGAGCGAGAGTGTGAGGAGGCGTCGTGCCATTGCTGAAAGAGTGTGCCGAGGATCGTCGGCTGTCGGCGTGGAAGGAGGATCTACTGACGTGAAGTGAGTTGCAGAGTGTGCCGGCTCGTGTCGTCGGTGGATGTCTTACTACTGAACTATTGCTGTGACGAGGAGGAGAGAATGAGATGAGAACAGCTCACGCCGAGCATCGAAGGCGCCGGCAAGGATGGTCGACTCCGCGACTTGTCGAAACGCTGGACGCAGAACTTTACAGAGCCGAGCAGTATGGCGCCCTCTGTACGTCTGACGATGCCCTGTATAACGCTCAGTGGCTGAGAGCCGAGTGCAGGCTCGTCCGGCTTCGAGTGGACAGATTGCATCGCTGAGCGACGAAACCAAGTACGTGCGCAAGGAAGAGCAGCTCACCCAGCTCGTCCGTCAAGTTGAAGAGGTGAGCTCACCTCGTGCTCATCATGCCCAAGCTAAGACAGGCGGCAGACCAATGCTAGGATACAGATCGCCATACTGGAAAAGAAAAAAGCGATACAGCGTATGCGCATAGAACGGAGGTCCTTGGCTCGGCTTCATGGCTCAGCGCAGTCGCTGATGGCAGCACGGCAGTATACTTTATTCACACCTCGAGCAGCAACGGGAACGAGCAGCAGGCAAGGCGCCTCAGTAAGATTGAACCCGTGACGGACTGTGTGTTGTAGCACGACTGCAATGAGAAGATCACAGCTTGGGAGGTGTGCTAGCAGGCGCAGCTTCTTCGCACACAGCACGCATCTCTCGCAGAGCTTCAGCCAGAGCGGTTCTGAACTTGTGCGTCGACGTTGTGGGGCAGCTCTTCTTGGATTCAATGCCGAATTTGATGATCTTATTGCCAGCAAGATCTGCTCACGACCGGATGAGCTTACGTCAAGACAGGGGAGTGGGCACGCACAGTTGATGCCATAGCCATCGGGCCAGACGGTGCCGAACCCTGTGCCGAAGAAGCGATCACCCGCGCTCAGTCCGCTCGTGCTGAGCTTCCATTCTTGCGAAAGACTGAACAGCTCGTCTTCGAAGAGCGGATGCGATTCGCCAGGCTGCAAGACGAGCTTGAGACCGAGCAAGTGTCGATCGAATCCTTTGCCCATCGAGGATTCGCGCGTGAATTGATTGTGGTATTGAGTGGCCTTGGTCAGCAGATCGTACAGCGTCTTTGACTGTGAGATACGCAGTACTATTCAGTAAGGAGTACCGGATAGCCGAGCTAGAGCTCACGTCTGATTTGCCAGATGTCATGGCTTGCACCCAACGCCAGCTGTCTTCACTGAAGCTGCGAATAACATCTGTGCGTCCATGCAGGAACAGTCGTGTGGATGCGGTCTCATACGTCGCCGTTGCTTTCCCTTGATCTTTGAACCATGCAAGCTGGAGCGCTTGCTGTAAATACGCGTCGGGAGACTGCTTGGCAGACTTCTTGATCCAGTCGACACCATACTCGTCGAACCAGAGCATCTGTCCATCGCTATCTTTGACCAGACCATCGACGACGGCTTCCGCAGCCTTGATATCAGCTAGCGTCCCTTCGTCAGTCTTCCATCGGATCCTCGCAAAGTCGCTAGACGGCTTTGCAGGCGCAGACTCTTTCCCGCAGCCCTCAGCGAGCGCATAATCGCAAACGATCGAAGGGATCAGAGCATCGCAGGGCGAGTGCTCGCCCATCATTGTAGCTCGCGAATTACTCTCGACGTTGATCCCGACGGCCTTGTCGAACCATCTATTGTGCCCTTGTCGACCGGCGCAGGAGTTGAGAACGTGCGAATCGAGATCGAGCGAGCGATCGATGACATCGCCGGTAGTGCTCTGCTTCAGCTCGGATGATAGCGAGGAAGGGTATGGACTGTCATGCACGCGTGTCCAGTCGTCGAGTGCGACGGTGATGAGCGCATCTTCCGTGAGCGACATGGCCTGACGGTTCTCGGGCGCGACGGCCAGCAGGCGTTCCCGGGAATCTGTCCATGTGTCTCTACCGTTGCCGGTCAGAAGACCGACGGGTGCATCGAGATCCGCGCCCGAGCGAGATTTGACATCGGCAACAGCGCCCCAATATGCAGATTCTATTTCGTCTTGTGATTTGTAACGACCTGCTTCGTCAATGACATCGACCCGATAGAACTGATCTCGGATGATGAGCAAGATGTGTCGTGCAGGATGAGGATGGGGTGCATGGGTGAGCAAGTCAAACGGTTTGCGAGGCACGCGATTGACGCCATAGATTCTACGGGTCATCCAAAAGCGCAAGGCCCTCCCTGTCAGTTCGCACAAGACAGATCTCCGATGAGCTCAGCGTACCGAGTGTATTGGTGCATGTCGAACGGACCTGCTCTAGAGCCATCTGGCAGGATCTCCTCCCTGTCGGAACCAGCCGCACAATCAGCAAAGTCAAGCTGACAGCTCGGGCGACATACGTGTCTAGGCGGCGTTTGAAATCGATCAGTCGCCAAGTGAGACCTGCTGCACGCTTGACCTGCCAGTCTGTGAACTCCCCATCGAGCGGGCGTCCGTCCGTGATCGCTTTGGGCACGTCTTGGTCGTGTGCCATCAAGATCCACCAGTTCGAGTTGACAGGCAGCGGAACGCGCCAGGAGTGGTAGGCTACCCTGATCCAAAAGTGATCGTCTAGCCAATTGGACGGCGTCGCTCTATCGATGTCTATGAGGCGTTGCTGAAGGTGTCGGCGGGTCTGAAGGAAGTCCTTTGCGATGTCCTCGCGTTTGGTCATCTCTGCCTCAACCCAAGCCTCATCGTGACCTTGTTGTCTTGCTTGTTCGAGCAGGAGCGGTCGCAGGGACTTGACATATTTGCTCAGGGAGCTTTCGAGCGCAGGCACAGGCAGTCTCGGTAGCGTCTTTTGGTGTGCTACGCGCCTTTCTGCTCAGCCTGACAGCGGCAGCAGAAGCGGTGAGGTGACCTACCAAAGGTCTTGACCTGATCCTGCTTGTATGGAGTGACGGCGAACATCCTCCTTGCGGCTGAAGAAAAGGCCTTGTACTGGTCCGCCCAGCTGGCTCTTTTCTTTCCTGAAGTCGAGCTTTCTGTCGCGATAGCCAGACCGGCTCGTGTAGGGATCGCTCTGAGCACCGAGCGAGGACTTGTTGCTCCACTACGCAACATACGCTCGCACCCGCTTGCGCTCGAGCCCGTCTCCCTTTGAATTGCCGATTTTAGGGCGAGGCGCGCGCGCGTGATTTTGACATGGCCAGCCAGACAAAGTGCACACGTCATCACCTACTGATGCTCGTCACAGTCGTACGGCATGGGGAGGCAAGTCCCTGCATCGTCCTGCCTGGATCTGGCTGACATAGAAAGGCAGAGTACTGACAACCTCCGTGCCGTCTGGGCTGGACATTTGGATGCGCCTCTCAGTCAGTATGGCATGGAGCAAGCCAAGCGCGTAGGGGCGAGCTTCAAGCATCTGCCCATCACTGCCATCTACGCCTCCGATCTCAAGCGAGCTCATTGGACCGCGCAACAGATTCACTCGCAGAACGCCGGTCCCTCTCCTTCCGATCGACAGACAGCCTCGTCGCCTTCGAGGAAACGAACGCGATCGACAGAGATCGATCATCCTCACAATGATGCCGAGACGGCTGGACCCGATTCGTCTGCACGTCTAGAGCGAGCGTCGCAGTCCAGGCAAGACAGTACGTCTGCCAATGCGCCGTGCGATTCAGATCTAGGCAGAAGAGCTATCGCGACCACGCCGCTCCTGCGCGAACAATTCTTTGGTGATGCAGAGGGCAAAGGCTGGCAAGCCGGCAGCTACTCCAATGCGCCATACGAGAGCAAGCGGGAATTCAAGTTCCCCAACGGCGAAACGCTGCATGACGTCGGCAAGCGCGCAGACAAGGTGGTCAGACAGATCATCCTGCCCTGGCTGCTCCGTGAAGCCAACGAGCGTGGCTCTACACGGCGGAATCTGACGGCGCCAAGTTCTCTCGAAATACCAGATGATACTGTGCATCTTGTCCTGGTCGCTCATGGCATCGTTCGTCATTGGTTCTCTTGCTCGCAGGTATATGAGCTGACTGCGCTCATATCTGCATAGATGATCTCCGAGCTTTTGCACGCCTTTCATCGGGCAGCAGATCCACGTGCTCCTTGGGTCAAGCGCGGAGGGCTGCAGAACACAGGCTGGGGTCGGATGCACATGGTACTCGATCCTGTCGTGCTCGATGATCTGCCTCCCGGCGTCATCGCCGAAGCCTACGCAGCCACGGAAGCGACAGAGTTTCCAGAGCTCATACCCGCCCTGAGCCCCTCGTCCGGCTTACTAGATCTGTTACGACCGCAGGTCAAATTGCTTGCAATGAACCAGACAGATCATCTGAACGGTCACAGACGACAGCCGGGCGGGCTAAGCAGGCAAGCATTCGATGCAAAGCAACAGACGCTCATGTCCTTCATGAGTGGCGGCGGTGGTGGTACCGCGTCGCCGTCGCCCAAAAAGAAGAGCGCTTCTTGATGTTGTAAGACCACCCTGCAGCCGTACATCCCGTCGCTAGCTCTGAGGCTGAGGAAGCGGCCAGAGCTGTGCAAGTAGCAGTAGACCTTGAAGCCAGCAGGATCCGAGGTTGGTCGTTCATGTACGTGTGCGAGCAGATTTGCTCGATCTGACTCTGGGCCTCGCAGCCTTCTTGACCTTGCCGGTCGATGTTCCTCTTCCGCTGGCAGAAGCCGACTTTGAGCGAGCCTTTCGTTTGCGCGAAGTGCCCGATGCGCTCTCTTCGTAATCATCTTCCTCTTCACCCGATCCATCCTCTTCCTCTGTTCCTCCCGTCTCGGCAGTCCCTTCCTCGCCATCGTCAGTCAGCACAGCAGGAGACTCTGAGCGCGTATGGGCGACACCGCGTTTCTTGCGGAAGGAGAGACTGGCGAGAGATCTGTCTGACTCGCGAGGCTCGCTCGGTGCGGGTGAGCTGCCTAGCCGCCGTCTTTCCATCTCGTCCCTGTAGCCGTCCTCGAGCATGTCGATCTTGTCGTCGAAATCCTCTGGCTCGACGTCAGACGAGTCTCCCTCATCGTCCTGTCGTACAGGATCAGAGCGACGTAGCTCAGTCTAAGCAGACAGCTTACCATCTCGTTGAGAGCATCGAGGTCGTAGAGTTGCTTGAGTGAGTGCCAGACGTCGGCTGTCTTGATCGGTCGGCTGAGTTGCTCGGACAGATAGAGCTGGATGGCCAAGACGGCAAAGTGCCTGTTGGTCCCGACCGGTCGAAACTTGACGATCGCTCGAAGCAGCTCGAGCTGGTCTTCGGACGAGCTGAAGGGCGTCAGATCTGTCATCTTTATCGGCTTCGACTCGGTCAACGCCGGTCAACACCGTCGCGTTCGTCCTCCTCACGCGAGCAGTTGCCCCGGTCCTCGCCGGGCATGTGCATCACCTTCTGGACGCTCGATCATCCCCAGTATCACTTGTGCGTCCACTCAGCTCTCTCTCGGTGATCGAACGAGCTCAAGGCGTGCCCACATCGCGATAGGGTCATCTGCGCAAACAGAGACGAATACCTTGCCCGTCCTACTCGAGCAGAGGCATGGCACAACTTCTCGCCAGAAGACAATGACGTGGCCGACACGCCTTCAAGCTCATCTGCCGTTCTGTCCGGTCTTGATCTGCTTGCAAAGGGTACATGGCTTGGCATCAACCGTCAGGGCAGACTGGCCATCCTTACCAATTACGCCGAGCCAGTTGCCTCGCCAGGCACGAAGCTCTCACGGGGAGATCTGACCAAAGGCTGGCTCATGCTCGAGGAACGAAGCAGCAAAAGTATGGACGATTATCTGGCTCGTGTCGAACGCACCAAAGATGACTATCCTGGCTTCAATCTGCTCCTTGGGCAGCTCACGGATGACCCTTCAGATCATGCACAGAAGCGATATGACCTGGCGCTCGTCTCCAATCGATCAGGTCGCGAGGCCCAACGGCATCTCACCGGCGAGGAACGTGCTGGCGGGATGACTAACGGTGGCATGTCTTGCGGCGAGGCAGCTTGGCCAAAGGTCAAAAGCGGACAGCCCGTCTTTGACCAGCTCATCGAGTCCAACAAGACGGAGCGAGACTTGAAGGAAGGAATATGGGATCTCTTGAGGCACGTCTTTTCTCGAATTCTCGTGCTGTCGCGAATGACCTTGATGGCGACTTGCAGCAAATCGGGCTCTGCCGCAAGCTTCGAGAGCACAGAGGGCTTGCTACAGTCCATCATGATCTTGCCGCACACGCGCAAAGAGCTGCAAAGGCTCTATGGCACACGCCTGCAGCAACTCATCCTGATCACACGCGAAGCAAAACCGAGAGCGATCTTCTATGTACGAGAAGCATGGTCGATCGATACCGACGTTCCTAACCAGCCGCAAAAGGACGCTGTTTGGTCGGGCAAAGAACGTCGTTGGTCCTTCGAGCTGGCAACCTCTTGACGTAGGCAATGCCAATCTACGAAGAGGCTGTCGCTTGGACCGCTGTCACCATCGGCTGCGACGTGAAAGCGCGCAGTGAAGAGCCTGAGCGATGCTCGAGCAGCAACCGGCGCTCAGGTCACCTGACCTGATGCGATTGTGAGCATCTCGTGAAAGATAAAAAGCGCGTCTTTCCGAGTTGCTCTGCCGTTGCCCCGGAGCTCATACGCGCATCTCAAGCAAGCTACTCGAACATGGTACGGTACTATTACCGATCTACCTCGCTGCAGTCTGAGTGTCAAATTGACAGATCGCACTACAAAGCTACGATGACCGCAAGGTGTCAGCTCTTCATCAGCCGCAAATGCATATGGACCTCCGCACATACTGCGCCTCCATCAATCTGCCTCACCGTCTGCCTCGTGCACCACAGAACCTCGCAAAGATCAGCTTCGATATGGCGAGCAAGTATCCTGAGTTGGCTGATGTGCCGATGACGTACATCAGAGAGCAACTCCGACAGCTCTCGCCTGAAATGCTCAGAATGACTACTCTGTCTTACATCAATCAGCCCGACACGACCCAATACAGGCAGCTCGAAGACCTGCCAGACGTCATGAGTGTTACTGTGCCTGTGCACGCTCTGGCGCCTACTCACATACTCGCGCTCTGGACGCCCAAATCGACTACACAACGGGTCTACTTGCTGCCTGCGCATGGCATCGTCTTTGAGCACGCATCTTCTTTTCTGACGCCGATCGACTCGTTCGCATCACTCGGAAGAGTCCTGAGCGATTGTACAAACCTGCCTACCCAAACGTCATACTCAGATCACGCAAAGCAACTTCGCATGGAGGCTAGCACCGACACGGAACAGAGACTGGAATACACTGCACAAGATCTGCCGCTCATCAAGCTCTGTTTGCCGGAATCAGCTGCAGATTTCCACCTTCTGCATGCGTATCTCTACACGCGCTCATCTCGAGGGTGCGCGTCTACGCTATCCTCGCGGCAGCCACCGAGCTGATGGCCTGCGATCACAGTCTGCTTGCTGCCCTCTTGCCGCCTACAAGCCAGATCCAGTCCTCGCATGGTTATCGCAAAGCCGTCTGTGATCCGAGGTCGATGAATGTCATGATGGACAGACTCAGGCTCTGTCACCGTCTGTGGGCATGCATCGTCGCTCTCGGCATAGAGGACAGACCGGATGGCGAGTTCGAGCTCTGGCACGTCCTCGACGTCGCTTGGCATGCCATCCTGACTGCGCTCATGCATGCGTCCGCATCCGAGGCAAAATCCTCTGACCGAACGATCGCATAGAGAAGCTTTGCATACCTTGCAGAGAATGTACACAGGCCGGCTCTATATTTGTATTATGTGTTGATGTAGATTCAACGCGCTGTTCAATATTGCAAGTGTCAATGATTGACAGACGGGACGGAAAAGTCACAAGAGCTGCATGCGTCGAAGTACAGTAAGGAGGGCGACTACTCGTCATCCTCATCGGCAGCACCATCACCGCCTGCCTCCTTTGCAGCGGCAGCCTTTGCACGCTTTCTCTTGACGCGACCGGCGCGAGCACCGCCATAGGGCGAGGTCAAGCTGAAGTCGATGTGCTTCTGGCTGTCGAGACGGACGACGAAGCTGGGGACATTGACGATCTGCTTGCCTACGCGGATGTGTCGTTGACGGATGAGCACACGAGCGTGGTGGATGGATTTGGCGAGACCAGACTTGAAGACCTGGGTTTGCAGACGTCGCTCCATGAAGTCCTCGATCTGAACGCACACGAGTCAGCATGGCCCTTGGCAATGGCGAGAGATGGCGGCAGACCTTGAGGGCGAGCACGTAATCGAGACGCATGCGGGTTTCGTCAAGCACGCCAATTCGTACGAGACGTCTGTGAGTGCTTTATGTTCAGCTCATAGACTGGCGATGAAAGGAGCCAAGCTTGCCTGATGAGCGCATTGCCTTCGAAGAGTCGCTTGGGATCCTTGTCGTCGAGCTTGAGCAGTTCACGAGCGGCACGTCGAATCTTTGAGAGCGTCAATGCGATCCTCCAGATCTCTCGCTTGTTCTTCAGTCCGTACTCGCCCGCAATCTTGAGTTCTGCATCCAGGCGAGGTGCCTCGAAAGGTCTCCTCGGGACCTGCAGAGCGTCGACGGGTCAGCATAGTCATACGACCGAGTCTGAGCATCTGTTCCGAAGAGCGGCCACGGCTGCTGTGCGCTGCTGATCCGATGACGACTCAGACGAGTGTCTGTACTTGCCTTTGCGGTCTTGCTGATCTTCCTTGGCGCACCTGCGACCATTTTCTTGATAGTTGCTAACAAGCACTGGTGCAAGTGGCTTCTCGTGCCACCTTTCTCTCACGGCGCGGTCAAAGGTTTGTATTTGACCGAATTTCTCTTCGTCACAGATTATTGCCGCCAAAAGCCACGCCACGCCGAGTCCTGCAGCGCAACAGATTCGCAGCTAACCAACAAGTTCTGCCAAGATGCCGCACTCGTGAGTTGACTGGCCGGTACGACCCTGTCAGAACTCGCTCGTCTGTCATCCACTGGCTTTTGGTCGCACCAAATGGGAGCAAAGGACGAGCAGGACGGACAGACGAGCGATGTTTGACAGGGTAGCCGATCCGTGAGGAGAGCAAAAGGCTGACAAGGATGGCCATGACAGCTTCGGTGCGCGTGCTCGCACGCGAGACATGTTCAAGAGAGGCTTCAAGCAGCATGGTCTCATCAAGATGTCGACCTACCTCCGTACTTTCCGAATTGGAGATATCGTCGACATCAAGGCCAACGCTGCAGAGCAAAAGGGCATGCCTCACAAGGTCGGCCTACATCATGCTGCCGTCCTGCGAACGGGTGCTCATCCGTCGATGACAGTACTACCACGGCAAGACTGGCATTGTCTACAACGTCTCTCCCCGCGCAGTCGGCATCATCGTCTACAAGACCGTCGGCAACCGCAAGATTGAGAAGCGTGTCAACCTGCGTATCGAGTGAGTGTCCTGACCATGATCCGGCAGCCCGGATCTGATCGTCACGTCTGACAGGCATGTGAGACATTCAAAGTGCCGTGACGATTTCCTGCAGCGAGTCAAGGACAACGCGGCCGCGAAGAAGCTCGCAAAGGAGCAAGGTACTCGTGTGACCGTCAAGCGATTGCCGGCCGCACCAAGGGAAGCCCACACGATCAGCGTCTCTGCTGCCAACAAGCCAGAGACGATTGCGTCAGTTCAATCTGCACTATCTGCTGAGCTCCTTACTGATCTCGATGATGACAGGCCTGCACCATATGATACCTTTATCTAGTGGTTCTCGTGCTCCTTGTACTGGCATGCATTGTGTCAATCCGCACCTTGTCTGCCCTTAATGCTAGGCTGCAAACAAGCTGGTCTCTCCTGATTCATGAAGACCGGTTGGAATCTCATGCACGCCAGCGAGAACACACGTTGAGAAACACATAGACCATGCACACCATCACGCAGGACAGCATGCGGCAGGATCAAGGGTATGCAGATGCATTGATGCTCTATGGGCGCGAGCCTGGCAGATTGTACAATTCCTCCTTGGTCAGGATACCTGTTGACGGGCAGATCTATCAGCACTGCTCAGGCAGATCTGAAAAGGAGATCGGCACGAACCGAGTTCCTTCCTGAGTGGCTCGGTCTCCTTGAGGTACTCGTTATATTGCGCCGTGTTTTCGACCTTTTGGGCGATCCCTTCAAAGATACGAACGGCAGTGCCATAGTCATTGACCCTTCGGCTAGCCTTGAGTGCCTCTTCGACGACCTCCTGGGAGGGCACGAGATCGTAGGCGAAGCAGTTGTTCAAGCCACGCTGGAGCTCGAAAACGTCCTCGACCTGGGTAAAGAACTTGGCATAGCGAGCATTGAAGGCTTCGTAAGACTGTCGAGAGCCGTCAGGGAGGTCAGTATGTGCAGTGAGACGATAGGAGTGAGCCCGACTTCTTCCTCGGCATGCTCAGAGTAGTGTCTAGCTCCTGCACGACATCAAGCTGATCAGTCTGCCGTGAGACGGAGCAGGAGCGCTCGGTCTGTACCTCTTGCGATAGCTGCAGGGGAGAAGCGTGCTTGTCTGGCCAGTGCAGACGTCGACGGTCGCACGGCAGAACGGAACATGCCCGTCAAAGCGGAGGAAGCCATTTCCCGTTTTGCCTAGTTTGTACTCGAGACCTGTCCACCTGATCGGGAGGAGAGTAATCTGACTAGGCTAGCCCCTCAGCTCTGTCTAGCGCCACGAATGCGAGCGAGAGGCTGATTCTACTCACCCTTTCTATCTTGGCTCAGAACCAATCGGACACGCGCAAAGGTGGACTGACACGGGCGACAACGGCGAAAGATAAATACGACGTGCATTATGCAACGGCTACAACAATCTTACCGGTGGCATGGCCATCTTTGAGCTTGTCCCACGCTTTCTGAGCGTCCTGGAGAGCATACGTCGAATCGAGCACGACTTTCAGCTTGCCTTCGTCGATATATCCCGCAAGTTCTGCGAGGTCTTTGCCGTTGGTCTGCATGAAGACGCTCTGGAACGTCACCCCTGCTGACCTTGCTGGCCTGAGATGATCTCTCGTGTGTCAGTCAGGCTGATGTAGTCGCCATCGCATCACTCACCGTGCCTGCCACCAATCGAGAGTATTCAAGATGAAGCGAATGGGCATACCGGGCTGGTTGGCAAACTTGCCGATGAGCTCCGAAGCGGGCGGTATGCCAGCAATGGTGGACAACCGTCCGCCTTGTCTGATGACTTTGAGCGGAGTCTTCAGATCGCCCATCGTATCAAAGACGAAATCGACATCCTTGAGCTCTTTCGTGTAATCTTGCTTTGTGTAGTCAATCACTTTGGTCGCACCCAGGCTTCTGACGAGCTCGACCTTTTTGGTAGAAGCTGTTGTGGCTACTTCCGCCCCGTTGAACACATTCTTGGCAAGTCCGAGAGCGAAAATGCCAACGCCTCCTGCGCCCGCAGTGACGAGCATGCTCTGACCGGACGAGAAGCCAGCTCGACGGATCGTTTGTAGGGCTGTCATACCGGCCAGCGGTACAGCTGCGGCTTCTTCGAGCGAGATCGACTTGGGCGCATGTGCAACGAGATGGGAAGGAGTGACGACGAACTCTGCCAGCGTGCCCGGCGCATCGTCTCCAATTCTCGCAAAGACCTTGTCGCCCGATCTGAATTGCTCGACATCGCTGCCTACGCTCTCGACGGTGCCGGAAACATCGTAGGCAGGGATGTAGGGAAAGGTGTCGCTCTTGATGATCTTGAGCATCCCGTCTGCTCGTTTGTAGTCGATGGGATTGAGCGAGGCGTAGGCGACTTTGATGAGGACCTCATCATTGGCCTTGATAGTTGGTTTGGGCAGCTCTGTGAACTCGAGCGGAGCATTGTACTTGGGCACCACGACTGCCTTCATTTCGTCCCCAATGGTCTGCTCGAACTCTCCGCTCGCGGCTATGACGCGTTGCCACCAATGAAACCGATCTCACGCGCTTCGGACAACAAGGGACTGACTACTGTCGCAACAAGGAGCATGCATCACTGTTTGACTATTGCCTCGTCTGTTCAAGGACCCACGCCGAAAGGTCCACACGAAGCCGAGCCTGTGTGGCATACGCGACAGCATGAGTCTGCCCGTGATAGGTGTATGTGGGTGATGCCTACCTTGTGAAGATGCACAGCAGCGATAATCATTGGCGAAGACGTCGCACGTCTCTGAGAAGCAATGACGATCGCCTGCGAGCATACAAGGGCCTCTTCAAAAGGCGCGACGGCATAGGCGACAGAACTGACCGTGGAAATCGCAGCAAGTGGACGTGCCCTTGCCTTTCCAGCAGCAGCTCGAACCATCCAGGTTGTACGCAGCATCGTGCTCGTTGCTTCGCTCGGCCACACCAAAGGGGCCACAACGGCCGGACGCTGTGAGAAGTCGGTGGTTCCGTCAGCTTACAATGCTGACATAAATAACCTTCCGCTCGCCTTTGCCGTTCATGCAGCATTGGAACTGAGAATCTTTGCCAAAAGTTGCACACCCCTCGAAGCATTTGTACTCGCCTGAACGTCTCCAGGGCTTCAGAGAGAGGCTTCAAAGCCTGGCGAAGGACTTGCCCCAGGCATTACAGCAGATCTTCTTGTGATCAGTGAGATCAGGTCCGCATGAGTTGTCGTAGATAGGGCATCCTGGGCTGTCGAGCTGGCGAGTGAGCGTGCAACCGGAACGTCAGGGCGCGTGAGGGTACATGTGAGGATCGACAATATGAGGTGCAGCGAGCGCAAAGGCAGCACGGGCGACGATGAGCAGAGGAAGTAGCGCAACGATCATCTCGCAGCTCTGCAAAAATCTGACTGTCCGTCGCGTGGATCCGATCAAAGGAGGCCGTGAGGAGTCCGGGCACAAAGTTTCAGAGCCGTTGCAAGGAGGCATTGGCATTGGCGACGCATCTGCCAAGCATTTGGACAGATCTGACGCAAAGCTGCAGCAACAGAAAGTCGTGGGGCAGAAAAGAATTGCTCGTGTAGGGCGATGACGAGTCAAAAGATGGGTCTGGCTCGAAAAGCGAACAACGAACGACGGCGACGCGCTTCGTCGGTAAGCTGTGGCATGGGATGGTCGGCCGGCCGCTGTTCACGCTAACAGGGAGCGAGAATGTACGAACACGGCCGAGCAGTCCAGCCTTTGTCGAAGCGAGAATCGGCCTGCTCTCGCCCAATGCCTCTCCAAATCTGGGCAGCAACGGCGGGTGGTCTACTCTGCCGGCCAGGGAGGACGACAGGCCTCGTCCACATCGACGCTCGACATCGTCCAATGCGAATGCTCACTATAGATTCCTGTCCGGCAGTCAGCTAGAAGACAGCCCCGTCAAATCGAGACCGTCTACCCCGCTCTCTTATTATGTACCCCAGACGAAGTCTCGATGGCAGTTCCATCTGCCGCGAAGGAGACGGCTCATCTTGATCGCAACGCTTTCTTCGCTCCTCATCACACTCTTTGTGCTGCTCGTCTTTCGAGACTTTGTCACCTTCTTGCGCTTCAAGACGATCAATCATTTGTACGACGAGCGATGGATCACCTCCTGCCGATTGCGCAAAGCTCCTGCGCTCTTCACTGTCGGTCCGGACGAAGCTTCTCTGGTCTGGGAGACCAATTGCGACATGGACAAGCGGAGATCAGAAACGATGAAGCTCCGTTGGGCGACTGTACACTCGGACGGCACGCGCGCTGCTTGGCTCGAATCAGTCCAACACGCAGCCGTGAAACGTACCATACTTGACGAGACTCACTTTGTCTACTCTGCGAGACTCTTGGAACTCACGCCCGGCTCATTCGCGTACGAAATCTATTCAGAGGGCTCGAGCAAGTCACCGCGCATATGGGCGCGTCATTCATTCGCTTGGCTCACCGCCGATGCGCTCGTCCCACTGCCAACAAAGCTGCCTCCCATCCTCATTGCCGCAGTGGGAGACAATCAATTCAATGTAAAGGTCTTCACACGGATCATGCGCAAGATTGGCACACTCGCCAATCGGCACTGGCCAATCACTATGCCCACTCTACCCACGACAAACGCGATGCCACAGCTACTTCTCCACGTCGGAGATGCAGTACAGGAGATTGACAATCTCCAGCAGTGGCAGACGGACTTTTATGATGCGCTCAACCATCACCACCGATTGAGCAGCCAAGTACCGATGATATACGCACGAGGCAATCATGACTTTGACGATACACTTGCATATACCTACTCGGGCGGCTTACCCACCTTGACGCTGGCCGACGGCATTCAGACATCTGCTCGGCTTGGCACTTGGCAAGCATTCAGCCTCGGCCGAACGCGGTGGATCATTCTCGATTCCAATTTTGACCAAGGTGCCAATGACGAGCAAGAGCGATGGATCAGGGACGAAGTCAAGAGAGACGCGTGGACAAAGGCGAGCTTCAGGATCGTCGTCGTCCATATTCCGCCTTTTCTCGAATACTGGGATCAGCATGCCTGGACAGAGCTAGACGAGCGCGACTGGTACGCGCATGAGAAGCTACTTGCGTGAGTGCTGTGATCTGATCGGGGCGGTACAGGGGTGAGCATGTCAGGCATCGATTGATGCCGCATTTCCAGGGCCCAACAGTCGCCCATCCTGCCTCGCTCGTCATTTCTGGCCACTCGCACGCTTATGCACGAGGGACACTGTCCGACGATCGCGCGTCGTCCATGTTTGCGCTCTCATACTCGAATGCCACACGATCGCATGATGCCACTCAGCAGCATGGCACGACGTACACGATCATCGGTGGAGCAGGCGGCACGCTGGACGAGGATCGCGTTGAAGATTGGCACTTCTTCGATAGCAGCATTGCAGGCCAGCATCACTTTGTCTCACTCGCACTCGAACACGGCACAGAGGAGGCACTGCCCAAGCACGCACACTCGGTAGCATCAGTCCAGCTACCGTCGACCTGTTCTCACACTCAAAAAGATGCCGACTTGTTCGATCGACTGCATTGGACCGCCTGGGATCTATCGGGCCGTCCGATAGACTCGTTCGTCATGTCTGCGCCACTCTGTCACTTGTTGTAGTCATTGTTATGTTGCACGTGAGGACAATTCCAATCTGGACCGGTTCGTCATTCGCGTGACTCGTGACGGGCGAATTTCGAAATTTGTAGCAACTCGTTCGTGCGACCTTGAAGCCAGATGGATGACCTGTTCGATGTCTTTGACGAAAGTCAGCCCGTACAGAATCAGCCTGCCGTAGCAAATGCTCCGCCGAGCCGCAAGAGAGCGAAGCAAGACAAGCCCAAGACCGTCGCAGCGCCCGTCAATGTCGTCGAGCTCAGCTCGTCCTCCGAATCAGGCGAAGAAGCTCCTGTAGCCGGCCCTTCCTCAGTCAAGAGCTCGAGCAAGGCCACGAACGGGTCTGCAAAGACCAAAGCAGTCCCTCACGCCTTGGCTGGGAGTTCCAAGCACAATAAGCGATCTCGACGAGAGGAAGAGCCCGTGAGCGGCAAGGTCATCGCAACAGATTCATTTCAGACAGAGTCTACGCGAGAGGTTGCTCCTTCGGCTGGACTGGCCGGAGCTCCTCCGACTGCAGCAGAGCCAGCCGTTTCACTGACACATCAGGTGTGCCCAGCAAGATTACTTTCGATGCGTAGGCTGACCTGGACACATTGCGCCAGGTCCGACATCAGGTTGCAATACCGCCCGACTATCCTTACACCCCGATCTCGAGTCATGTGCAGTCAAAAGAACCAGCGAGAACGTATCCCTTCGTGCTTGATCCTTTCCAACAAGTCTCAATCAATTCTATAGAGCGTGCGTAGATTCATGCCAATCTATCGCCAAAAAGGATTGACGTTAACACAGGCAATGAATCGGTGCTCGTGTCGGCGCATACGTCGGCAGGCAAGACCGTCGTGGCCGAGTATGCCATTGCGCAATGCCTACGCGATAAACAGCGTGTCATCTACACCTCGCCCATCAAAGCCCTCAGCAATCAGAAGTATCGCGAGATGGCGGCCGAATTTGGTGATGTCGGTCTGATGACGGGCGATGTCACGATCAATCCTACCGCTTCTTGTCTTGTCATGACCACAGAGGTAATGTATCCATGACTGTCGATCCCGCTGGCTAACATGAAGCACAGATCTTGCGAAGTATGCTCTATCGGGGCTCAGAAGTCATGCGCGAAGTAGCATGGGTCATCTTTGACGAGATCCACTACATGCGCGATAAAGAGCGCGGCGTCGTCTGGGAGGAGACTATCATCTTGTTGCCCCACAAAGTCCACTATGTCTTCTTGTCTGCTACGATCCCGAATGCTTTCCAATTTGCAGAATGGATATGCAAGATCCACGAACAGCCTTGCCATGTCGTCTATACCGAATTCCGGCCGACACCTCTCCAGCATTATCTCTTCCCCGCAGGCGGCGAAGGTATCCACCTCGTCGTGGACGAACGAGGCGCATTCAGAGAAGACAATTTCCAAAAAGCGATGAGCTCGCTCAACAAGGGTCAGGGTGATGACCCATCGAGCCCCTTTGCGCGAGGCAAGCAAGGCAAGACACGTAAACCTCAACAGAAAGGACTTTCAGACATCTACAAGATCATCAAGATGATTATGACGAAGAATTACCATCCTGTCATCGTTTTTGCGTTCAGCAAGCGCGAATGCGAGTCATTAGCGCTACAAATGTCCAAGCTTGAGTTCAACACCGAAGATGAAAAGGCTATGGTCGCAGACGTCTTCAACAATGCAATCGCTGCTCTCTCTGACGACGATCGCACACTCCCTCAGATCGAGCACATCCTACCATTGCTCAAGCGAGGCATCGGAATCCATCACGGCGGTCTACTGCCGATCCTCAAAGAAGTCATTGAGATTCTCTTCCAGGAAGGCCTCATCAAAGTGCTCTTCGCGACAGAGACGTTCTCGATCGGTCTCAACATGCCTGCCAAGACTGTCGTCTTCACTGCCGTTCGCAAGTGGGATGGAACGGACACGCGAGATCTCTCCGGCGGAGAATACATTCAGATGTCAGGCAGAGCAGGACGGAGAGGCAAGGATGATCGAGGCATCGTCATCCTGATGTGCGATGACAAGATGGAGCCTAGCTCGGCAAAGTCTATGGTCAAGGGCGTCGCGGATCGCTTGGATTCTGCGTTCCACCTTGGCTACAACATGATCCTCAACTTGATGCGAGTCGAAGGCATAAGCCCAGAGTATATGCTCGAGCGATGCTTCTTCCAATTCCAGAGTACCGGCTCCGTGCCGCAGTACGAGGCCGAACTGCGACAAGCAGAAGACGAATTTGATGCAATCGCCATCGATCGCGAGGCAGATGTCGCAGAGTACTACGACATGCGACAGCAGCTCATGCTACTCAATAAGGATCTGCACGATGTTGTGACACATCCATCGTATGCTCTGCCTTTCATGCAGCCTGGCAGAGTCGTCAAAGTGCAGCACAACAACCTCGATTTTGGCTGGGCGTGCGTAGTCGATTTCACCAAGCGAAGAGGTGAAAAGGGCCGCGAACTCAACGTGCCGGCGCAAGAAGAATTTGTCGTCACAGTCTTGCTTTGCTGCGCTACGGGCGCCTCTGAAGCGGTACCGCCGAGCAACGGCGACAAAGGTCGATTCGAGCTCCACCTCGTCTTGCTATCGACTATTCAACAGATCAGTATGATCAGACTCAAGCTGCCGACGACGCTCAAATCACCAGATCAGCGCCAAGTCGCCCTGCAGAGCTTGCGTGAAGTTGAGCGTCGCTTTCCCGATGGTTTCGGCCTCCTCGATCCCGTCAAAAACATGGGCATTACGGATCCCAACTTTCAGGCGCTTGTAGAGGTAAGTCAACATGCGCTCAGCGTCGAACGAAGCTGACTGTGGACTTCCGTCAAAGAGGATTGCTATGCTAGAGAGCAAGGCAGCCAAGTGCTCGATCGTCGACTCACCACAGTTGCAGCAACTATACGGCCAGTACGAAGCCAAACAAGCGATACAACAACGCATCAGAGCGGCAAAGAAGAAGGTGTCCGATGCGCATAGCGTACTTCACCTTGACGAGCTGAAAAATCGCAAGAGAGTGCTGCGCCGACTTGGATTTGCAAACGCCGAAGACGTTGTCGAGATGAAAGGCAGGGTGGCTTGCGAGATTAGCACTGGCGACGAACTTCTACTTACAGAAATGATCTTCCATGGCGTCTTCAACGAGCTCACTCCGGAGCAGTCTGCCGCGCTGCTCAGCTGCTTCGTCTTTGACGAAAAGAGTAACGATTCGACCAATAAGCTGAGGACAGAGTTAGCAGGGCCACTTCGGGTCATGCAAGAGACCGCTAAACGTATTGCGCAAGTATGCAAAGAAAGTCACATGGTCATCGACGAGGAAGCCTACGTCGCTTCATTCAAGCCAGAACTGATCGACGCAACATACCAATGGGTCAAAGGCGCAAAGTTTTCGGATGTGTCTAAACAGACCGACGTCTTTGAAGGATCACTCATTCGCGTGTTCCGCCGACTTGGCGAGCTCATTCGACAGATGGCATCTGCGGCAAAGGCGATTGGCAACACGGAGCTCGAGACCAAATTTGTCGATGCGCTCAAACTGCTTGAGAGACCCCAGTCGGTCGTGTTCAACCCCTCGCTGTACCTCTAGATGTGTCTATTGCAATATGAATACCAACAACATTTCAAGTCTGACTGCTATCTTCGTACACAATGCTCTCGTCATCGTCGACGCAGAAGGAATCTAGGCTAAACTCGGAAGGCGCTGACTTGGGTGTGTCAGTCGCACGCGGCGCGACATAACGCATGCGAAATGCGCCTGGCTTAATGATTGGCTGCCTGAAGAGCTTCGCAGCTGGTGCTTGAGACAGTAATGATTGACGGTAGATGTCGATGTCGGCTTGCCCGACTGCGACCTCCTCGTCTGCGTAGAATTCACGATCGGAACTGTTCTCCGGCGAGATATCGTCCAAAGAATCCGCTTCGTCGTCGTCCCGCTCAGCATCAAGGTCAAACAGTCCCGTTCTGTGGGCCCAGGCATGCGATTTGACTCGACTGTCCTTCTTCGCTTTCTTGCGTGGCTTCAGATCACCCAGGTCGCACGTATCGTCGTGTCGCCGCAAGCGCTTCAGCGCTACCGGTGCGGTCGTTGCAGAGAGGGGCTTAGACACAGCAGCAGCGCTGTTGTCGGCAATTGGTGACGACGCAAGGGCCACGATACGGCGCCGGCGCACGACAGGCATCGAGTCATCCAGACTGTCCTGTGCAGGGGTTGATCGGGCTCGTTGGGACTTCTCGAGAGGTCGTGCTGGTGTTTGTTGTATGTTGGCGCTGGCGGGCACGGGTGGTGGGGGCATCAGTGACGATGCCTCCGCGAGCTCTTGCGTATTGTTATCAGAACCCAGTCGTTCTGCAGCCACCTGATCTAATGCTGCTAGGACATCTGCATCGAGCAGCAGCGAATCGTCCGGCATGATGCTATTGTCGTTAAAAGAGAGCGACAGTGCCGCATTCGCAGTCCTCGTGCTTACAGTCGCCATGGGCACATCTGGCAGCTCTTCATCGTCGTCATCAGAGTATGTGAACTGCTTTGTGACTTCTTCCGCATCTGAGCTTAGTATGCCGAGAGGATCTAGGGGCCGTTCATAATCCGCTTCCGTGGACTGCGCATCAGCCTCTGAGAGAGGCGCGTTGGGTTCCGGCTCAGTAGCTGCAGGTGTGGCAGTCCACGGTGTCAGACAAAGGCCTTCGGGCACGAGCGCAAGCGTCGGGATTGATTTTGGCCGACGACAGGATACGAAGCTGCGAGTGCTCTGACCTAGCCTGGTCTTATCCCACCAATTGACATCTTCGAGACGGAAATGCTCGTAGGACTGTGCTTCCCACGCGAGGTACGAATCGCTTTTTGAAAGCTCATAGCCCGTCTGCACGGCCTTTGCCAGGTCGCGCGTACGGCGAGAAAGAGAAACAGCAAAAGGCTTGCGTGGCTTGCCAGCCTGATAGGTGTCCAGGTCCCAGGGCTTGACCGCGGTAGCCGTTCTGCCTTGCCATTTCTTACTGAGATAAGCCTGCTGACTGGCAGTGGCCATACTCTCCTTGATGTGCGATGCCAGGGAGGGCCGAGAGATAGCCTTGCCGGACGCTGTGATGAAGCCCAGCTTGGCTTCTTCTGGTACAACCTTTTTTGAGTCACGCGGGCGCTCTTTGAGTACGGGTCGTTTTGCCAGCGCGCCGGGCCCGACCACGGCCTCTCGAGAGAAGGAGCCGACCTGTATGGACTTCTTCTCGCAGGTCGGATTTATGTCGGCGGGGACGAGTCTCTGGCAGTCTGCATAGAGCTCAAACACCTTTCCTGCCAGAATGGCATTCTGAACGGTCTTGTAATTTTCGTTGGCGCGCGTCCAGTTGACTTCTTCGCGTCCTTCGGCCATGAGGACGATGACACCGCCGTCTCGTGCTCGTCCCGTTCGTCCAATGCGCTGCAGCGTCCTGATAGGCGAGCTGATTGCCTCGTAGCATACGATCAAATCGACCTCACCAATGTCGAGTCCTTCTTCGCCAACAGAAGTCGCGATGAGCGTATTGAAGGTGCCCGCCTTGAAGTCGTTCAAGACCTGGACCAGCAATGAGCATGTCACGGGCACGTCATGATCAAAGGCACCTTCTGTTGTTCTTTCTGCGTGAAGCCACGCGCACCTTTCTTGTCTGTGCTTTGACCCACGAAGCGAGTGGCTGATATCTTTGGCTTGTGTCGGTTCAAACTCTGGACGATCTCTTCGACGACGGCTCGGAAACTGCAAAAGACCATGACGCGAGTAGACTGCTCGCCCTGCGCAGCTGCATTTTCAAAATGCTCGAGAATCATCTCGAGCAGCTTTGCCATCTTTGGATGACCGCAGTAGTCCGGCCGCTGCATGTAGACCGCGCCGAGCCGAAGCACTTCGGAGTATTGCGGAGAAGTCTTGACGGCCTTGCTCTTGCTTTCCTTGAGCGCGTCGATGCAGGCTGATACGGATTCTTCGAGGAGGTAGCTCATTGCTCTTGCGAGTAGTGCAAGTGCGCTGAACACATCGCCGAGTCCATGCTGCTTCTGGGCATAGCACTCTCGCGCCCTCATGCCTAGGGGATACACTTTGACCAATGTAGGGTCGCCGATCTGAAAGAGGTGTTGCACTGGCTTGCTGAATTTAGCGATCAGTGCGCCAAGTGTGTCGCGCAGCTCCTTGAGATCTGAATCCAAGGGGACCCTCTGCAGATCGATGTCCTTCTTGTGAACGTATTGCTGTATATCGATCGAGTCGTCCGTTCTGACCTCGATGTGTCCGATCTGTCTGCTCGTCAGACCGATCAACGTGTACAAGGTGCCAACCTACATGCAGATTGTCAACAACGTTCTGTACTGCTTCTGGCTTGCTCCCAGGGGTAGCGGTGAGAGCAAGAACGCGAAAGTGGGGATTGCGGCTCATGAGGTACCTGACGACACCGCAGTAGGCTGCAATCGCCGGTGTCAGTCGGCTCCGGTGTCAAGCAAAGCGTGCTTACCATAGTCGCCGCTTGCTCTGTGAGCCTCGTCGATGATGATGCAGACAATATCGGTCGGGTCCAGTCTGCTTGCTATGAGATCGTTGGTGACGACTTGTGGAGTAGCATAGAAGACGCGACGATCTTGCCAGGCCTTCTCCCGAAGTGCGGGTGTGTTCGAGCCGGTGATGTCGATTGCATCTGATGCGGGTATGCCGACGATGCCATGACAAGCTTCGATCTGCTGAGTGACGAGAGGCCGCGTTGGCGCCATGAAGATGATCTTGCCCTTTGGGAACCAGCGATAAAAGTTGAGCATGACAACGGCGGCGATGAAGGTCTTGCCCAAACCCGTCGGTAGTGAGCAGAGTACATTGGTATAGAGCGCCTTGGCTGCCGCATTGTATTGATATGACCTGAGGGGTTTGTTGATCGGGTAGATCCAAGTCTTCATAGCCTGACGATCGGGCAAGACTTTCATCTCCGTGAGCGGCAGAGGGCCGCCTGCCAACAAGGCCTCGAGCACGGCAGGATCGGGCTCACCCTCTTCGGCCTCTGAACCGGTCGACTGGCCATCGTACGCGCGTCCTTTACCTCTCTTCCTCTGCTTCTCCTTGACAACAGATCGCTTGGAGAAGCCAGACTTGACAAACGCTGTCTTGTCCCATACTTTGGCAATCACGACTTTGGGTGCCGGCGCGGTCTCCGTTGCGAGACCATTGCTGGTCCTGGGAGCTGGTCCTAGCGTTCGCAAATGTGCCACATGGTTGCCGAACGTAGTAGATCGTGCTCCTGAGCCCGCTTGAGCTGGTCGTGCGCCCCAAAGTGTCGCCTGCCTGTGTCCATTCGCGCCCTTGCTCAATCCCGCTTGCTGGTCGTTCGCACCCTCTGCGGTCGTGTACAAGGTCTCGAGTGCATCGAGATCGTCTAGCGGGATGTCAAAATCGCCATAATCGTCTTCATCGTCGTCCATGCGGCGGGGCCGAGGTGGTGGAGTGACGCCGAACCAGATCGAGTAAGACGCGAGAGCGCGACTGCTCGCGACAGTGGCGACACCAAGCCGGCAATCGTTGTCAGACGAGTGAGCAGCCACAGCCACGACGATCCGCGGATGTCAAGCCTGAAGGTAGCTCGCTGCTATCGACGAGCGGACTCTGCTGCCTGTTCTTTCCCCAGCGTGAATCGCCAGATGATCAGGACTCGGATGGAGCCAGCAGCAGTGGCTATGGATCTATTGTCTCGAGGTCACCGTCCCCGGAGACAGCACATAGCTCCACGCATGCTGGCAAGCGCCGAGCTGTGACTCCCGACTACGGCCAGCAATTGCCTATAAAGGCCGATAATGTCGGTCAGCGACTGCTCGAGCGTATGGGATGGCAAGCAGGCCAAGGGTTAGGCCTCAATGGACAAGGCCGGATTGAGCCTATCCAGGTCGTCTACAAGGCCGACCTCATGGGTCTCGGCAAGGTCGAGCTCGAACGAGACATGCTCGACAATGCCTCCCTCAGGCAGCGCACGCTAGATTCGATCAAGCTGGCTCGCGAGACGGACGAGCAAAGAGCAGCGAGAGAAGTGGGCACTGCTTCTTCGATCCTGCGTCGTACTCAATGCTCGTACACAGGCCAGGGTCGCTCGCGAAGCTGCGGTGAAAGCAGAAATAGTCTCGGCCATCGAGAAGTTCCACTGTCAGCTATGCGACAAAGCGTGAGCTCCCCCGCGACGCATCCGTATCTGCCTCTGAAATCGCACGCAGATATGTCAACGTGCGGCAATACGACGAGCATCTCAACTCATATGACCATCACCACAAGAAACGCTTCCTCGAGCTCAAGGCAGAATCACGCGCTGCTGCTGCCGTCTCCGGCCAGCTCGACAAACGCAAGGAGAAAGAGCGCAAACGCGAGGAGCGCGAGTTCGCTCGCCTCGCGCAAGCTGCTGGCGTCATGCAGTCTCAGCCTGTGCAACCCATTCGCGCGATAGCTACAGAGAACGCGATGACTGCCGCCGCACCTGCGCAGAAAAGCTCCGGCGGCTTCAAACGCATTGCAGTGACGGTACCTGTTCGAACTGCACCGTTGCATTCCGACAGCAGTGTCTCGGCGCTTGATACAAAGTCGCCCATCACAACGACTCCAAGTAGTACGGCAGCCGAACCGGTCGCGGACGCAGCGGTAGCATCTACAGCGCCGACATTTCGACCATCAGCTTTCAGAAGGATACCTGCAGTTGCGCCTCGAGCGCAGCCTGAGCTCCCCACGGCGGATCAGTGGCGGCCACCGGATGCGGAGCCTTTGCATCCGCTGTTGAGCGGTGCTGCCGAAGTGGAGGCGGACAGCATCGATGCGCTGCTCGATGCGAACATGCCTGCAAGGAAACCGCGACCTTTTGTGAGAAAGGGCGGCACTGCGGCATGGTCCAACTTTCGCAAGGGCAAGACATGAAGGCTCGCTCACTGCCCCGTATGTACTTCATTGTATGAGACGAGCTCGCAGCACTCGTAGCGAGAGCTGGCGCCTGCGTGGCCACGCACATTGGCTAGCAAGAGCTCATCCTGATGTTCAAGCCCGACTATCAGTCTGCACGAGAGTCACAACATGGTATGAAGCAGCGACTAGTAGCCCCCGGCGCCAGGTGCAGTCTCCCCTTCGCGCTTGAGACTGAGGATGAGCTCCTTGAATCTGGTGAGGTCGCGTGTGGACTTTGTGTTGGTCTTTGATCGCGAGTCTTTTAGCTCAACGAGCTCGGCAATGCGATCCCATGTCGTGCCCTTTGCGAGCGCGTCCGTTTGCGCTGACAAATACTTTGACTCCTCCTCTCTACCGCAAAGCGTGATCAGCGTGTTCTTCAAAGAGGAGAGCAGCTTGACTGACTTGTTGCTCGCAATGTTTTTCTCCTTTGCTTCGTTATAGTTCTTGTAAAAGTCGTCAATAGCCTTTTGGGCTCTCGTGATGGTCTCCTCTCGCTTCTCTGCAGACCGCGCGTCGCGTTCTTTGATCTCTTCGGCCTGTTTCGCTCTCCAAGCTCTGTCCGTACCTGTATCAGCCTCTGCGATCGTCTGATTCGATATTGACCTACTTGATGGCGTCTGTTTCCGGCTCGGGCGCTTGTGTAAAGGCACCTTGTGATGCTGCGTATTGAGGCGCGGTGGAGTAGCCGTTCTGGATCGAGCAAGTCAACAGACGATACGTGAAGAAATGAAATGTAAGCTGACTTGTTGTAGCTGCTGTGTAGGGGCAGGCGCCGGCGCGGGCTCGGGCTGACCGATATCAGGAAACTGATTGGCGAATTTGGACACCTCGTCTTCCTCGTGTACTGCTGGTGCAGGCGCGGCCGCCGGGGGATCGCGTGCAAATGAGCTCATAAAGTCATCGGGAGCATACTGCCGAGCTGGCGCGGGGGCTTGTTGCGTAGCTCGTGTCGGTGTACCCAAGAAGTCATCGTCGTCGGCTGCGTCGGCCAAAGCGGGCTGCCGCGGTTTGTCGAGCTCGTCCAGCGCGGGGAACTGCAAGCCGGATGCAGGCCTGCGAGATGCGGTTGCGGAGGGAGCGGCTGCGGGTGCGCCAAAGTCGTCATCATCGTCTAGGGAGGGAAAGGCAGACTGAGCGCGAGCAAGGTCATCGCTGCCACTTGGCACTGCGCCTGACTCAAACTCGTCCAGCTACTCGGGCCGTCATGAATCTCTCGATCAGCTTGAAAAGTGGGGCACGTACATCTGGGAAATTACTCATGTCTGAGCACTTGATCTGACCACACCGCGGCGAGGAGCACACGCAGCGGACGCGTGCAGTCGGGAAAAAAAAAAAAGGGACTCACCACCGAACGACAGGCCCAGGACAGTCATGCCAGGATTCGTACTGCCTCCCCTGGCAGACTCTGCAGATCACTTTGGTCCCTCGAGTTCAGCGCTACCGACCAAGTTTGCAGACATACCTTTCCAGTCCTACTCAAAATCGGACAGGGTAGGCACCATTGTCGAATGGGCAAATGCAGCTAGCGCACCTGCCGCATACCAAGGAGGGGGCTACGATCGATCTAATGCCGGCTCGCGCAGACAGAGAGAAGCGTATGGTGACACGAGCGGGATGGGTTCATACAAGGAATACCAGAACGACGAGGACGAGGCATCTTTTTCACTCGTCGACGGCGGTGCGAGTGCGAGAGCCAAGGCGACCGCTGGCCAACAAGGCGGCAACTCTTTCGCCGGCGGTGCTCGTGGCGGATTCAGAGGGCGAGGTGGCTATAGACCTTACAGAGGTGGCGCTGCGGTAGGTGGACGAGGGGGTTATCCTGCCAACGCGACCGGTCGAGGCGGCTATCAGCAGAGGGGAGGATTCAGAGGCGGCATGAGAGGCGGCAGTCGAGGGGGATGGGTCAACGGGCGCTGGGAGCAGCAACGCACGCGCGAGTCGTCCGTTCACATCGGCCAAGACTGGATCGTCCTCGAGGAAATCGAATTTGCTCGCTTGTCGAAGCTCAGGCTGGACGTCGACACGAGCGATGCCGACACGCTGTGAGCTAGTCCATGCTGCTATCTGACCTGCACTGACACTAACGGACCAGCTCGAGCTATGGCGCGGTGTATGAATACGACAAGCAGTATGATCGCATCAATACAAAGAACGAGCGTCCCTTGCAACCGACTGTACGGGTGCGATACAATCCATCGGCGTCCGAGGATCCGGTCCTGCAAGAGATTGCAAACAGCAACAGAGCCCAAGTCTTTGCAACCGATACCGTCTTGTCGATGCTGATGTGCTCCACTCGCTCGCTCTACCCTTGGGATCTCATTCTGGTCCGCAAAGAGGACAAGCTCTTCCTTGACAAACGCGAACAAGGGCCTCTAGGTGAGCTCCGAGACAGTCCCGACCTCTTGCAGAGCTGATCCTGCGAGCAGACTATCTCACCGTCAACGAGAATGCGTCTGATCCGCCAATGGAGAATGAGCGAGACGGCGGCATCAACACCCCAGCGGCTCTAGCACAGGAGGCGACTTTCCTGAACGACAACTTTGCATCGCAAGTCGTCAAGGAGGACGAAGCTTCTCGCGTCGACATGGATCATCCCAACCCGTTCCATAACCCAGACGAGCCAGAACCGTTAGCTTCGTGTGGCTACCGCTACCGCAAATTCGATCTCAGCGTGACCGAGAACGAAGACATCCAGCTCGTTGTGCGTACAGAGGTTGACACGATCCTCAAGGCGTCAGGAACAGAAGGCGACCAATACATCAATACGCGTACGTTGTTCGAATTCGATAGCAGAGCACAGGGCGCCGGAGGTGCGCCCGACTGGCGAAGCAAGCTTGATGCGCAACGCGGCGCTGTCATTGCGACGGAGATGAAGAACAACAGCTGCAAGCTTGCTCGATGGGCTGTGCAGTCCATCCTCGCAGGCGCAGAGCAGATCAAGATGGGTTACGTCGCTCGCGGCAACCCAAAAGATCCGAATCGTCACGTTATCTTAGGAAGCCAATGGTTCAAGTCCAAAGATTTTGCTGCCCAGCTCAACGTCAACGTCGCCAATGGGTGGGGTATCGTACGTACCGTCGTCGATCTCTGTCTGAAGCAGAACGAGGGCAAGTATGTTTTGCTCAAGGATCCGAACAAGGTAGCGTTTGGCTCATGCGCGACGAAACGAATGCTGACTCTTGATCGGGTCTAGCCTGTCATCCGGCTCTACTCTGTTCCACTGGACGCCTTTGAGCAGACTGAGAACATCGAAGACATTGGCGAGGAGTCTGCCCATGACGATGATGACTACTAGTAATCATGTTCATGAACATTGCATTGTCCCCCAGTTTGACCGCGCGATTTCTCTCCTTCAGTCTCGAGTTACTTCGACCATGGTGAGTCACGAACGCATGGAGCTGACTGACGAAGGCTTATTGAAGTGCGCTGTAGTCTTCGGAGCTCAAGTATACTAAGAACACACAGCTGGAGAATCGTGAGCAGGCATTGCTTGCAGTCAGAAAAAGCGAGCTGATCACCTTTGTGCGCCGCAGTGCACGCCCGCTATACAGGCACAGGCAATGCAGACATCACCAAGTAGTACGTCGAAGCTATGCGAGGACAGAGAGAGCTCATGTACTCGCAGCGAATGGAATACGCATCAGCATCGAGACACGTACGCATCCATCGTCGGCCATCCTCCTCTGCTGCAGTACAGCGCTCTGGCAGACGGCGAGTCGATTGGCAGAGCAAAGTTTGAGATGACCGAGGTACGTACGGCACAATCTGGATTGCATCTGAGCGCTGACGCTGTCGATGCAGAGGATGCTGCAGCCCTGTTCGTCCTTATGCGTCGATGGGCCTTTCAAGCTTTCCTGACATTCGCACGCAGGTGGACCACCACCGCCGCGAGATGATGACTAGAGCATTATGATGTACCCATGTTGACAACAACAGATTGTATACAATGCACTCCGATTTCACCCAATCTTGATGTTGTTCGCACCAGACAGCCAGGGCTTATCGGGCTTCTTCTTTGGCAGCGCGCCTTTCTTTCTGCTGACTTTCTTCGGCGCCTGCCCCTCATCACCAAGCTCAGTAGGTTGGTCGGATCGAAAGTGCCGAACGAGTTCGTCGCCTTTGGCTTTCTTGGATTCTTTGGCCACCTCGGCGCGTTTCTCACGCTGGGTATCCAAGCGCTTCCGGTTGGCTTGTATCTTTGCCTGTCGCTTCTCGCCCTTTCCGCCACCACCTGCAGTCAGCTCGACGTTGATCTTGCGCTTGCTGGGCGGAATGAGCGAATGGTGCAATCTGAGCGCATTCTGCAGCGAGCTGGCTTGTTTGAACTCGACGAACGCATAGCCTTTGCTCTTGACTTGCTGCGCTCCTTCTGCCGCAGCCTTACTAGTCCCTAGCCTGACGCTCGGTATCTCACCTGTGCGGCTCGCATGAGCCATCGACGCGTGCGCGACGTGCAAAGGCGCGCATACCGCACGGCTCAAAGTGCGCAGCGACCTGATCTGCAGTGACATCGTAGGCAAGATTGCCTGCAATATGTCTGTCACTGTAGATGTCCCCTCCTGACGCTAGGGAACGTACCAACAAAGACGATCAAGCGGACTTTCTTCGGCGGTTGGCTCTTTGCTTTCTCCTCTCCGGGCTCTGGCTTGGCTTCCTTCGACAGCGCATCCTTGCTGGCTACCGATTCGCCCTCTTTTTTCCTCTTGGCAGGCTTGCTTGTCGCCTGTGGAGCATCCTCCTCGAGATCATCAGCCGGAACCTCGTCCTGCGCGAGCTGTGCTGCCTTCTTTGCGCCCTTTTTGTTGCCCGATCGAAATGCGAGTGCCTTTTGCTGCTTCTTGGTCAGCTTGGGGGCATCTGTCGTCGACATTGAGCCGAGCTGTACGCCTTTCGCGAGCCTCGAGCCAGACTCGGCCGCGCTTGAATTTTTCCCGAACATCCGCGCGCTCGCCGGTCGGTGGCTGCAGTCGAAGCTCGAGACGAATTTCGTGCTGCCATCTCGCCAAGTCTCTGTCGGTCTGCCGGTTGGCTTGCACCAAGTGATCGCGTAGCTTTGGGTTGCAGACAGAGGAGCAGCATTCGTCAGCGGGCAGCTTCAAAGTCCGGTCCTTCGGCGTTGCTTTACAAACTTTTTGCTGGCTCCAATTCTGAGCAGACGACGACTTGACGGTCTACTCGCTGCAAAAGGTGACTCAACATCCTGCCCACGCGCTAGAGGATGCTCTGCTCATCTTCTCCGCTCGCAGTATACTTTCCTCTGAGCCCCAGCAGAGCTTGTCGTCCGGAGAGCGTAATCCTCCGACACCACTCGTCAGAGTCGGAACAGTCAGTCCGATATGGTGTCCGCACCTGACGCACAGACGGCCAGTCCTACCGTCTCGGTTGCGCAGCTCAAGCAGGCCAACAAGGACCAGCACGCAAGCCCCGTCGTTGCGCCTTCACAGAGCCCCGCGGGCAATGGCAAGCCAACCCCGTCGTCTCCAGAGAGTGCGTACATCCCGCTTGATATCTTAGGCACACATTTAATGCTGCCCTCTTCGCTCTGACAGCCTTGAATGGTCATCAGGCGACGGATGACGCTGCAGTCAAAGAGCAAGTCAATCCGGACCCGCTCAATCCCAACTTGCCTCCCGCCGAAGTAGCAAAGACGATACCCTGTCGCTTCTTCCCTCTCGGCAAGTGCAAGTACGGCGATGCTTGTGCTTTTGCGCACGTCATCACCGAGGAAGCGCTCGCTCAGGCAGAGGCACACAAGCGGGCCTCCGAAGTCATTCAGGGCGCACAGCAGAACGGTCAGATGGTGCAGCATCAGCCCATGCCCATCTTCAATCCTTCAGCTTCGGTCCATCCGACCATGATGAACGGCGCCCAGTCGTCGAATGGCATGCCCGTCTTTGATCCCAACATGATCTACTACGCTTCACCGCCGCTCAACCATCACGGGCAAGATGGCCCGTCGCACCCGTCCCAACAAGATTACTATGCGAGTCATTATGCTCCGCCGGCACACTACTATTACGGTCCGCCTCCCTCGAGCCAAGGTCAGCATGCATATCCGGGTTATCCCATGTTTGCGCCGCCTCAGATGTACGCCCATGATCCAAATGGCAACATGGCACCTCAGCACTACGCTGCTCAATTCAGTGCCCTGCCGTCCGCAGTGCCGACGAACGCGAGTCAGCCATCGCCTGCTGCAACGGCTGCACCCCTCAGTGACTCTCTACGATCGACGTCTACATCGCCTCTTCCTAATGGCCATAGTCTACCTGCTCGTCCTAGCAGCACTGCCTCGACCAAAGATGCTGGCGAACGGACGACGGCAGATGCTTCACAGGCTACAACCGAGAGTAGCCAGGCGGGCGGCGACAGCACCGTTGCTACTTCACCTGCCACGACCAATGGTCACTTTGCGCCGCCCGCGATGAACCACGTTCAATACGGCTACGGCCCACCGCAAGCATACTATGCTAACGGCTTGCCTGCTTCTTCCGAGGCTTATGACGCTTCCCGAGAAGCCCAGCGACACGAACGTTCCCATTCGGCGCAATCGTATAAGCAGAACGGCTCGTACGGTCAGCAGAGTCAATACACAGGCTCTGCGCGATCGGGCAGCGTTCCTTCGCATTCTCGTCAGCAATCTGGCCCCGGTCTCCATGCCCCTGCTCCAGGCGTCCACAGTCGTCGGCCAGGCAATCTCGGCAGCATGCCTCCCACTGTGGCGGGCCCAGGCCCTGCTGCTGCTCATACGCAACTGAAGCCATTTCGCACCGGCAAATTTGCAGGTGCCGACCCAAGCTTCAAATCCTCTCGCCCTTGCACCTTCTGGGGCGACAACCGTTGTCGCAATGGCGATGAATGTCCATTTGGCCATCCGCTCGCAGATGGTTCAGGCGATGCTCGTCAGCTCCATCGCGACCTTTGCGGCGTCGATGGCACGACATTGAGCGAGCTACTCGTTCGCGAGAAGGACAGAGGGAGCTTCGCCCGTCGGGGCGGCTACGCCGGATCTGCAAACGGCCGCTTCGCGCCGAATGCGGCTGCACAGACGGCGGCCTTCCCAAAGTATAACAATGGAGCGTCGCATCGACCTGATGAAGTCGCTCGCGAAAAGGTTGAGAGATTGCTCAACTCGACACGCCAAAGCAATGCACTGAACGGTACACGACGACCTCCGATGACAAACGGATCGTCATCTCAGTCCAATGGCTTCAGCGGAGCGACTGCCCGATCCGGATCGCGCGCACCCTTGAGCCAGCGTGTCCCGAGCGGCGAGCAAGATTTTCCCGCCTTGCCTGCAACGGCCATCTCACCTCAGGCGAAAAGTCCGACGCCCAAAGCTGCTCCGCTCCCTGCGGAGAAGCCTAAGGAAACCTCTGATGAGGCCGCTGCCGAAAGCGCGGCAGCGAATCACGATATACCACAGAAGCCTGTCGATGCGCCTGTCACTAGTCAGGACGCTTCAGAAGCTGCAGCGTCTGTTGAGACTGGCCCACAGCCAGCGCCATCGCCTCCTGCAGCTCCTGCCAAGCTTGCTTTCAGCTTCGCTGCGGCTGCTGCTCGTCCCGCGGCTGCGCAACCGCCAAAAGTGAAGGTCAAGTCAAGCAGCAACGAGAGCAAGACTGCGACCAATGTCGTCGAGCAGAAATCTGCCGTCGCAGAGCCAGCTATCTCGCCATCACGCTCAGCTGCAGCCTTGCCTGCCACAGTCAAAGCTTGAACGTACGTGCTGTGCGGCTAATGTCGATACGCTGCAATACGCTTCCCAGCATTCAGTCCTTTGCCTCTCTACCTGCACGCATCTTCTTCTGGCATCGATCGGGCGCTCTTCCTGCCAAGCGCGCCTTTCCCTGGCGTCTATAGTTTTTCCAAGATTCGCACAAAACTCGGCAGAGCTGAGCTCTGCATTCGCTGCCCTTTAGGATAAGGTCTGTAGGATGTACATAGCAGTGTCCGTTGCATCATCTGTCGTGAAATCTCGGACGTGTGCTCGAGCCTTTTTGTCTTGGCTGGATCGCTCGCTTGTGCGCTTGTGACGCGCCTGCAGCAGCTTTGGTCATCACAGACCGAGCCTGACGCCTACTGGGCTGCGCTTTGAGGGCTCAGCGT
Organism: Mixia osmundae IAM 14324; assembly: GCF_000708205.1. Classification (NCBI taxonomy): domain Eukaryota; kingdom Fungi; phylum Basidiomycota; class Mixiomycetes; order Mixiales; family Mixiaceae; genus Mixia; species Mixia osmundae. The sequence goes on along the minus strand of NW_014575563.1, from coordinate 1,456,378 downwards.
GCTACGAGACTCGTCTCATTCAGATCACCGGGAGATCTGTGCTTGACGTCGGGCGACACAACCGCTTGATTCGCTAGTCGCTAGCTCGACTGTAGCTCGGACGACTCTCAGAGCAAAGGTCGACTTCACCCGTTGTGACCCCGCCGCTCGCATTGCTGACGCTCGAGCAGCTGACCATAAGGACAGTGGCGGGTCATACTGCGAGACAGGCAAGCTATAGGCCCTCGTAACATCGAGCGCACCACCTCTATTTGACGTGCCAAACGAGCCCAAACGCCAAGACGACTGGACCTGGAGCCCTAAGGCCGCATATACTGCTAGCCTGCATCGGTAAATCATATAGCGATCGGTCGCCGTCATGGTCTCGGGCAGCCCGATGGATCAACGACTGGACCAGTTCAGATCCAGCCCGGCGCCCTCTGGCAGCGCTGGTTCCTCCTCTGCTTCGGTCTACCACGACTCTCTCGCGCAGAGTGAGGCCATGAGCAGAAGCAATTCGCTTCAGCGTTCGAGATCGGGCGGGATGCTTGCTGTCGATACTCAGCGCACGCCCGAAGAGCATGAGCCTGGCCAGCTAGGCTCAAGTCACCTCGCCTCGCCTTCACCCTCGATGCAGAGTCAGTCGCACAACTCACAGACGACAGACGACGAGGACGACGAATCGGAGGATCAGGCGGGCACGACTGTACACAGCGCGCGAGAGGTCGAGGTCGACCGTATCAGCCGTCGTCTGAGCAGGCGAATCCACACGCACTCCCAATCGCACGGAAGCAGCTCCACGCCTCTGAGCGCAACAGAACCGCCGTCAGCTGGCCGTGCCGGTGAGAGCGCCGAAGAGGAAAGCGGCGAAGAATCGACCGTGGAGGTGGAAGAAGATGAGGACGAGGAGGAAGATGGCGATTACCGAAAGCGTATCACACTGCCGGCACTTGCGACCCCGACTGCTAGCATGGCTACACCCTGGCCTTTTGGTGCCATCTTACACAACGCGAACACCGCAGACGACGATGACGAGGAGATCATCGCCGCTTCTCAGGACGAAACGTCTCGCGAACCGTCAACCCCCGTCCTCGATTACCGAGCTACGCGCGCAGCACACTCCAACACTGGCGGATCCTCACGCCGGCGCGTTGCAGATCCTCTGCTTGACGGTGATGATTCGACGAGCGTTGACTTTGAGCGTGATGAGGAATTCGAAGACGAAGAAAACAGCAGGCCTACTGCAGCTACTCGGCAGCGTCGGCGCAACACCCTCCGTGCGGGAGAAGCTAGAACGCTCTCTCTCGAGGCAGCAAGCGGTATGAGCACATCAGAGACGTCATCGCCCGCTGTCTCGCCGTCTACGACAACAACTACGATTCCTGGCGAGGAAGAGATGAACAAGCGCTCAGAGGACTTTGACGAGATGAGCATGGTCCTTGCCGGAGCCGAAGGTGCCAACGGTCAGATCACTGATCCTGCCAAGCTGCCGCATGAGATCTTGCTCGCCATCCTGCGATTGGTGACCTCGACGAAGGATCTCCAATCTTGCCTCCTCGTCTGCAAATCTTGGTGCCAGTGCGGCGTTGAGCTGCTCTGGCATCGACCCATGTTCGCTCGCGTGACGTCTTTGCTCAAGATGCTCGTCATTCTTCGTTGGCCGAAGCAGACGTTTCACTACTCGAGCTTCGTCCGCAAGCTCAATTTCTCGACCCTTGCTTCGGACATGTCGGATCAGATCCTGTCTCGCATAGCATGCTGCGAGCGACTCGAGCGACTGACTCTCATCAATTGCACCGAAATAACAGACAACAGTCTCGCCACTGTTCTCTCACATTGTCACAACATTGTCGCGCTTGATCTGACAGACTGCAAGCTCATCACAGACAAAAGTATCCTCGTCGCAGCTCGTCATCTCAGTCGTCTGCAAGGTGTCAATCTGGGCGGTTGCAAAGAACTCACAGACATTTCTCTCAATCAGCTTGCGCTGAATTGTAGACTGCTGCGCCGGGTGTGTCCGACCGCGTATTTACAGATGCTGTGCTGACGCTTCCCTTTACAGGTCAAGCTGCGACATTTGCAGAATATCAGCTGCGTCCCGATTGTCCTCTTCTCGCAAAATTGTCCACTCCTGCTCGAAGTCGACACCTTGTCGTGCCCTCAAATATCGGACGCTTCGCTTTGGGCGCTCTGGCGCTATTCTACTCATCTGCGCGAGCTCAGTCTCAACTACTGCGTCAACATCACCGATGCTGCTTTCCCGATCCGTCACGGGCCTTCGCCATCTCGGCTGTTCATCGGCGAAGCAGGAGCTTACCTGGCCCGCGAGGAAGCCCTGCGTCAAGACCAGCTAGACCTGATCGGTCCATTAGCCGAACGAGCTTACGAGTCTGTCACTACAGCACCCCAAGCAGAAGTCGAGGCCGTCACAGACGCTGTCCTGTCAGAGTACACAAAGCTCCAATCTGTCGTGCCGCCGCCTGCGGTTGCCCTTGGTAACCACTCTGTCGAGTCTTTTCGAGGTCGAGGAGAGCAGAGCGGTAGCCCTGGAACGCAGCCAGCTCCGCATTCCCGTTCCCAGGGCGCACGAGACGGCCGAAGCAACGCAAGACCGACGACATCGTTTGGTCTGCCCATGGTACACATTACCTCCAAGAACTTCGAACATCTGCGTTATCTCGACATGACCGGTCTCAACAAGATCACAGACGCCGCCATTGCATCCATCGTCGCTAATATGCCCCGCATTCGCAATCTGATACTCTGCAAATGTACCAATTTGACTGACGAAAGCATCTATAGCATCTGCAAGCTGGGCAAGCATCTACAATTCCTGCACTTGGGTCATGTCGGCAGACTAACAGATAGTGCCATCACAATGCTGACTCGCCGCTGCACACGCCTTCGCTACATCGATGTCGCCTGCTGTCCTTTGCTGACGGATATGAGCGTTCAAGAGATGGCCGCGGGTCTGACCAAGCTCAAGCGCATCGGCCTCGTTAGGGTGAGCTCCAGTTTACACGAAGATGTGTCACACGCTGACATTCCATAGGTCACCAATTTGACTGATCTGGCCATCTCGGCACTCATGCAGCGATCTTCGCTCGAGAGGGTGCATCTGTCCTACTGTGAGAACATCAGCGTGCCTGCGATCCACGCGCTTCTGCAGCAGCTGCGCCGTCTCACCCATCTCAGCCTGACCGGCGTTCCTGCTTTCCGTCGGCCAGAGCTTCAGCTGTTCTGTCGCTCGCCGCCGGACGGCTTCAATACCCACCAACGACAGGCTTTCTGTGTCTACTCTGGAGAGGGCGTGCGTCAGCTCCGAGATCACCTTGCTCGTACTACTGGCAGCGTTGGTCAGCTCGCCGCCTTTGGTCAACGCGAGCGACACATGGATCGCATGGGCGATCGTGTAGAGCGCTTTCACGGCGATCTCGCAGAGCGCATACATGCCGAACGAGCTCAGGCCGAACGTTTCAACCTGAACCTGGAACGCACACAGAGCGACCTCACGATGCGACGAGAGCTGGGCGCGATGCAGCTCGATAACGGCGATCGAGCAGAAATGGAGGAGGATGACCAAACTATCTTGCTACGAGGCGAGCTGGATGGTCGCGGACGTCCCGATGATGCGATGCGCTTCGACCCTGCGCAGACAGACCTGTTGCGTGTCAGGCTGCAAGAGCATCGACTCGCAGCTGAAGCGGTCGCTCAAGCTGCAACAACCGCGCCGCCAAACGGTCCTCAAGCACCGCGTGACTTTCGCTTCCTTGGTCCACCTCTGCATATGCCCGGGCCCGTCCAACTCGCCGCGCAAAGAGATGCCGAGCCTGCCGGCAATCGACAAGTGATGACGGAGGGGCAGCAGCGAGATCATTTTGCGAACGTCCAGCGTGTCTTTCAGCGCCTGCCTTTACGCGAACAAGAGCCGATGCCCGGATATCTACCCAACAGTATTCGAGAGACGAGTCAAGGCTTCCCCGAATATCGCTTTCTGGACTTAGCAGGCCGCGGCAGCCTCGATCTACCGGATGCAACACTATCTCGCGATACTGCCCCGTCTAGCAGTCGAGACATCTGGCAGGGTACAACAGCGCAACAGCAAGCGCATCTGGCTATGCTGCAGCAGCGCCACGCACAGGGTCACGAGCCGGGTCGTGCTCAACAGGATGCAGACGACGAAGATGATTTTGAAGATGACGAGGGTCGCCTTATGGACCTTGACCGTTGATACTCGCTGCCGAGCTCGGAAATCGCACACACAAATCCCTGGCCGCGGTTGATGTACATCAGATTGCAATGTTGCCACTTGACGATGCTTTGATATTGACGCGACAGCTGCAAGTCTCAAGGCTGACATCAGACTGCACCAACAATGTCCGGAGGCTCAGCGAGTATGCAGACGAAGATCGCGTCTTCTATTGATTGCATTTCAAAACTATGGTGGCACCGACAGGAGCACAGATCAGATTGTGGTCTGTCCGCATATGGGCTGAACGAATAAAGTGTGCAGATTTTCACCGTGCAGACTTTGCTCGCCAGAGTATGCAAAGAAGCATGTATCCGGGGCGGTGATGATGCAAATTGTCACCACTCGCCCGGCATCATCCAACATGCGACGCTGTAAGCATCTACTATGAGTTGAAGATGCGCGTGTTCATGACATCGTGACGGGCTGCAAGAATTTCGGCAAGAGGCCAGATGGTCGCTGGTGGCCGGATAAGCTCGAAGGTGTATAATGCAGGATTGTCTGCGGCTGCACGCTTGATGAGGGGCTGCATCTGTTGCAGCAGGATGCGATGCGCCTGATAGGGCCCAATAAGATTCAATCTGACCGCCGACGATAGTATGGATCGAGCATGAAGGAACAAGTGAAGCTCAACCGATGCATCTGTGTGCGCGCACGTCAGCGCTGCGGCAAGCCCTCGCCTTGCTATCACCTTGCTTCAAACCGAGTCCGGCTGTGAGGATTGCAAAGCAGACGGGCAGATGTCCCTCGATCTGCCCAGACCGTATCCGAGCTCTGAACTTCTCGACAAGCTCATCGATTAGAGGAGAGTCATAGGAGAATGCACGACTGTAGAGTGACAAGAGAGCAACACCCTGAGCTGTGCTGGCCCTCCGCACGACGTGATTAAGCGTGATGGCATGGTACGCCTTGTCGATCTGACCAAGAGCTTGCAACACCTGCGGGACTCGCAATGTTGACAGTGCCTCGACCTGCGCATGTGCAGCCCTCAGAGAGCTGAGAGAACTTCTCGCATACGCGGCAAGGTTATGATCGACAAAGTTGACGATCTCTGTCAGCTTCACGTTCTGCTGCTGAGAGCTGATCTGCAAGCCGAGTTGACCATGGTGAGCAAACGCCTCCAGACCAGCCGAGGCTACGAAGCCGCCGGTCGGCAGATTAGAGTCTGCGAGTCTGCGCACGTGTTGGAGCCGATTAACAGCAGCAGAAAGCTTGACTGACAATAGCAATATGAAAGACTGATCGTGCCCTGACATCTCTGACACGGAGCCAAACGTGCCTGTCCCTCCAATTTTAAGCCGTGCTCGTGACTCGGCAGCGTGTAAAGTTCGCGCGCGAAATCAAATTGCTTAAAATAGAGTTGCTGGGCAGGCTAGCCTCGTGAGGGTTTGACCTCTTCACATTACCGATCATGGGACCAGACTCGATCACGCAGAAACGTTCGTGCTGGAGAGAAGTACATGTGCTGCCGAGAGGCGGCTGCGGCTAATCTGGGCGGGAAGTTCGAGATATAGAGCGACGGTTCCCAAATCTCTCCATACGAGGCCTGAGCTAGCAGCGATGGCAGAAGTCGTCGAAAGGCATGCGCAGGCGTTGCTCTCTCGAGGAATGAGCTGACACTAGCGTGCACAGGAAGCCTCGCCGCGAGATTCGGGGCACTGGCCTCGTCTTCGTCTGCGGCGCCGCTCTCTTCTCTGATGGCTACCTCAATGGGTGCGCAAAGTGCTCATGCGCAGTGGCCGGAGCTCATGACGTACCTCATATTAGATCAATCGGCAGTGTGCTGACACTTTTGCGTCGTTCGTCTTCGCGCTTCCTTCGTGGGGCAAGTCACTGATGCTCTTGATGGGCAGGAATTTATGGAGCTGCTGTCCTTGCCGATCACCAGCGTGGCACCGTCTTTGCTGGTGCGTCTTACATGATCATGGAGAACAGCCGCGCTGAATCAGCCTATGGCAGGTATCGGCTTCGCCGGCAAGTCTAGAGATGGTAGCAGGCAATTCATTCTAACCCACAGACAATTCAGGAATCGTCGTCGGCCAACTTTCCTTCGGTTGGATCGTGGATCGTTACGGACGCAAGAACCCGATGTACATTGCCAACATCATCGTCTTCGTATTCGCTGGTCAGTGCAAACCTCACCGCTGGCTTCACGTCTAATCAGTCATTTCGATGGCAGCTCTGAGCGCTGGTGCTTACGGAAAGGGGGGAACGCCCGGCTCGATCATTGCAGCATTGACAGCATACCGCTTCCTTACCGGTATCGGCATTGGTGTAAGTATTGCGTCGCTTTATCCATTCGACAGCTGCTCATATCGACCGGGTTTTAGGCTGAATACCCGGCCGGTTCTGTCGCCTGCGCCGAATCTTCCGAGAACAGTGATGTTCCGAGCAATCGAGGCAACATGCTGTTTGCGCTCTTCACGAATTGTGCCATAGAGTCAGTTATTGGTACTCGAAGAGGATGGAGGCTGACCGACGCGTCGCCGAATGCAGTTGGGGATTCGTCGCTGGCGCTGCAATTCCCCTCTTCTGCGTTCTAGGCTACGGCGAAAATCATCTCAGAGCTGCTTGGCGCACCACGCTCGGCGTTGGCTGCGTTGTTCCTGCCGTCATCTTCTTATTGCGACTTTTCATCCGCAGCGAGCCAGAGGCGTTCCAACGGTCTGCCATCACTCGCGCGAAGATGCCCTGGGGCCTCATCTTCAAACGATACTGGCTTCGTTGGTCAGCAATCGCACTGATCTGGTGGATTTACGACTTTAGCGCGTACGTCAAGATTAAGACCCATCAGTTGCGACCTAATCTTTTTGCACAGCTACTCCTTCGGTCTCTACTCCTCTACCATCATCGATGTCATCACAGGCAGCTCTACTAAGCTAACCACGGTCTTTGCATGGAAGTAAGTCAAGCTTTCGGTCTCGGATTGGTCGCGAACGAAAAATAAAGCATCTTTCTTTCTGTCCCTTCTCGCCCTATGACCTTTCTATCGCTTTCTGGAACCTCGCTAACGCCTCTGCACATCAGTGTAGTGATCAACAGCTTCTATTTGCCCGGATGCATAGGCGGTGCCCTCTTGCTACCTTTCATCGGACCCAAAAAGCTCCTCATCGGCGCGCTCGTAATTCAAGCGGTGATCGGCTATATCATGTCGGGCCTTTACAACCATCTTACCAATCACATTGCGGCTTTCGCAGTAGTATACGGACTCTTCCTATGCTTCGGCGAGGTTGGCCCTGGTAATTGTATCGGCTTACTTGCGGCAAAGTCATTCCCAACTCCGGCCCGCGGAGTTTTGTACGGAACGGCCGCCGCGTTCGGCAAAGTAAGCCCTGATCGCTCAGCAGTACCCCTACTGACAGCAAGTAGGTGGGAGCTTACTGTGGCACGTGGGCGATCCCAACGCTCATCGGTGACTACCCTGCAACTGACTCAAGATCCATCACGGTTCCGTTCTACCTCGCGTCATCTCTTGCACTTTTGGCTGCAGTTATTGGCTTCTTCTTGGTCGAGATTACGCCTGACTTTATTGCCCAAGAGGACGTACTTTTCAAGGAGTATCTCGCAGAGCATGGCTACGATATCTCTGGCATGGGTTTGACGGACAACGCCGAGGGCATGCAGTCTCACGGCTCTTTCGAAGACGATAAGGTCGCCGCCACAGAGACTACTCCAACTGACGAGAAAGTCTATTAAGAAGCTCTCACGACTCAGGGCACGACTCGAGGAGCAGTCTACATCAGGGTATAATGGGAATAATTTGGACTGTTGAATGCAGTCTCTTCGCCTAAGTTTGATATCGCGTGTCATGTCAAAATTGGAGAGGCACGTGCCGTACGCTCTAGATATTTAGATTGCTGTAAAGCTTCCGAGGCGTTCGCAGTGATCGATGCAATGGCACTCATGCACATCACAGACTCGTAGCTACGCGACGAGTAAAGCAGATATGTCTTCCGTTGCTTATCTGATCTCATAGCGCAGGCACGCCAGCAAGAATCTTCTTGTCGCATTCGACAAACCCCTACTGGAATCTAGCGTACGAGGACTGGCGAGTCTTGATGCTTAAGACTCGCACAATCGCTGATATATCGCTAGGCTTTTTCGGAAGACGCCAGCAGATCAGCATATATTGTTGCTATATCGAAATGCGCCCTGCATCGTCATTGGCAGAAACCAGGCAAGCTTGCCCATCGATTGTTAACAGCTGCCAGGCTCATCGCGACGCCCAGAACCCGTGGAACGAGATCAATTTGAGCAGGCTACGCCAACTGAGGATACCGCTCGTCAGGCGAAGAAGCGGCGGCGGCACGGTATACCATGTCAGCCCCCCTCAACGGGTGCATTGCGCGCAAGCTCATCCTCATGATATGCAGGACCTTGGCAATACAAATTACTGTCTCTTCATGCCCAGAGCCTCTTTCGATCGACGTCAAGGGGCTGAGCTGGTTTCGAGCGCGCTCAATGCCCTTGATGTCCCGACGCGCGTCAACGAGCGTCACGATATCGTCTGCGAGTCTTTCAAGATAAGCTCTTAGGGCTATATGAGCAGGCTGATGACTGACATGCGCTTCCATACGTATCAGGCTCCGCCTTCAAGCTGATCAATGCGCGCGCGTACCATCATGGCACAATGCTCCTGCGCTCTGATCTCACTTCGCTGCGCGGCCTACTCAAGGCCGAGCGACCATCCCTCAAGACAAAGGGCGTAGGATCTGTCTCCTCATCCGTGCGTAATCTCTCAGAGTGGAACGCCGAGATTGGGCATGAGAGCTTCGTACGCGCCGTCGCCGAGCGATACGCCAAAGCTGAAGACATCGAGCTCGCCATCACCGTACGCAAAGTCCAGCGCCTGAGAGATCACAGGCTCAATAGTAAAGACAGGAAATAACTGAGCAAGATATGATGGCCGAAGAGTTTGTCAGCGACAATCGTGCTGAGCTCCTCGTACGTGCTGCACGTTGCAATACAGCATGCGCTCATTCGATATGTAGTCCTGGGCGTGGGTTTGGGGGCAGACACCGGAGTTTACGATAGACCTGTCGCACCAATTCGACTTTGGGTCACTTGTAAGCACTTTGCCCGTGCACTTCTTTCGATCCTGCCCACAATGTTGCATCTCACAGTCGATTCGCATCACATCAAAGCATGCTCTGATCACCGCATTCGACGTTGAACAAAGCACCCTGTCGAGCGCGATCCTGTCTCAAGTCGAGGCTTTAGGTCAAGCTATGATAGGCAACCGTTACGATTCAGCGTCAGATCTCACAAAAGAATCTCACGCGACGAACGATCAGATTCGAAGTATTGTGCAATGGCTCAGCAAAGTCATGTAAGCGCAAAGATCCATCGCGGGTGCGACGGCGCTCAGCTGCGGGTGTACTCGACCTGGGCTGCTCGCACCAATGTATGCTCAGCTAGGGTATCTAATCAAGTCGCGACCGACTTACGCTCAGCATTGGTACGACTGGCGACCTCGTTGTCGAGATCGTCCTCGTCCTGCTTGTAGTCGTGGCTGGCAGTCTTACGAGAAGCGCCATCGGGCAAGATATTCTTCTTCGACAGAACGCTGGCTTCCTCTGCGTTTCCTCGTCAACTTGCTCCGGACGATGCGCCCCCGCCTGCGGACTTGCCTTTGGAAACGTATCCTGTAGAGACTTGCTCATCGCCGTCGGCAGGTCCTGCACCTCCTTTTGACATGGCGTCTGTGACGATCTGAGGTTCACCTTCGAGGCCAGACATTTCGTTTCGATTAGCTGGGCTGCTTCGCGGTAGTTGAGAGGGAAGCGAAGGAAAGGGACGGAAGGTGGCAGGCTGTGCGGCTTTGTGTGGCGACAACAGTTCTGCGAGCAGCTTTGCGAGGGCCATTTGGAAATTTCGATATGCTCGGACATTTTCATACGAGAATGCGCATCTTGGCAGGCTACGCCAAGCTTGTGGCAAACAGGTTTGTCGATGCTCAGAGTGCATATTCGAAGGGCAATCGTCTACTTTGAGGGTCTCTGTTGCGGACACTGCGTCAGAAAGCCCAGGTCAGATGATCAAAGCAGACGATTGATTGTCTGTAATCTGGGGTATGTGGATCACGACCGGGCTCAGATAGGCGAGGCTTCTGCGGATGCCAATAAAAAGGGTATATCGAATTTCTTAGATCAGATACAGTGCGATTCTATACTGCAGTCTCACGCTTGACCGGCTGCAGAGTGCGTCAGCTGAGCCAGGCGCTTTTGCATGTGACTCACGATCGGCGGCCGATGCCTCCTCTACGGCAGCGTCGAGCGCATCATCATCCTGGTAAGCAGGCTTGCTCTTGTTGCGCGATGTACCTTCAGGCAGGATGTTGTCCTTCGAAAGACCATCTGCTTCCTCTGTGTAGCAGCAAAGAGGAGATCATCAGCCTGTCGATCAAACATCGAATGGCGATCGTCTGACCCTTTGAGACGTAGCCTGTGCTGACTTGCTCGTCACCATCATTGGGCGCGGCACCGCCGTCGACCATCGAGTCGTCGACAATCTGAGGTTCTCCTTCGAGTGCAGACATGATGCTGATTTAGTTTTGGCGAAGTTATGGATTGCTCGACGGTAGATAGCGATGTCCGAGACTTCTTATTCTTATACGATCGACAGCCTGCCTCGACGTCACTCTGCGTCACATTCGAGGCCACCTTGCCCGATGAGCGTGCTCGAATATCAAAGTTGACGATCGAGCTGCTCAAACGCCACGCGTCGTCGTTGACTTTGTCACGAGACCGCGAGCAGGGACGAGGTCGCCGAGTGATGGCTTCGAGTACGTCGACAGGAGCAGGCTCAAGCTCGTCGCGGCAACGTCAAGAGTCGTACAGGTCGTCGCATAGTCAGCAGAGCAGCAGCCAACATGCGCCTGCGCCTGCGCCTCAAGATGACGACCGCAACAGGCATGTTGCTCACGAATGCTGTTACGCTATGCTCATGCAAGTCCCTGCAGTGTGGTCATCAAAGTGAGTGGAGGTCTAACGCAAGTTTTGCTTCCATTGACACGGTAGACATAGGTCGGCATGGTCGGCGACTCGCAGGTCAGCTTACGCGCTAGGCTTGAGTGAATGTCACCAAGGAGGCAGGACAGATTGGCAAGACGAGCTTGATGGTCAAGTACGTAGAAGGCTCCTTCGACGAAGACTACATCCAGACACTCGGCGTCAATTTCATGGTGCGTACCTCGCTGAGTCGGATCTACAGTGCAACGCGCTCAAGGCGTCATCACTGCTCATAGGAAAAGTCAATTTCCATCCGCAATACAGAGATCACTTTCTCCATTTGGGATCTGGGCGGTGAGCTGCACGACTCACAGCCTCATCACGAAGCTTATCCGGCGAGTCTGCGCGTAGGTCAGAGAGAGTTCGTTAATATGCTGCCGCTCGTGTGCAACGATGCGGTCGCGATATTGTTCATGTTCGATCTCTCTCGCAAATCTACCCTCAACAGCATCAAGGAATGGTACCGACAAGCTCGTGGCTTCAACAAGGCAGGCATATATAGCATCGCTGTGGCCAGCGCGCCTAAACGAGAAGCAGACTGCGATACCGTTTCTGGTGGGCACAAAGTACGATCACTTTTCGACGCTAGCCGAGTCTGAGCAGGAGGACGTCACCCGACAGGTGAGCATCGCTCTTACCGGGTCTGCATAGTCTCACAAGGTCAAATAGGCAAAGCGGTTTGCCAAGGCTATGAAGGCACCGCTGATCTTCTGCTCGACTTCACACTCGTATGTGATATACTAACAGACTTGCGTCTCGCTCTGACACGCAAGGCAGGATCAACGTGCAGAAGATCTTCAAGATTGTGCTGTCGAAAGCCTTTGATCTAAAAGTAGGCATCATGCCAGCCACAGACGCATTTCTGACGAAGCTACGCGACAGTGTACACTGCCCGAGATCACAGAGACGGGCGAGCCCTTGTTGCTATACCAAGACATATGACATCTGTGCGCAATATTGCATCCATCTCACGTCACGTCACGTCACGTCTCCTCTCAAGCGTCCGCGACCTCTGGCCCCGTCGAGGCGTCCTGATGTGAAGACGCGAGCCGTGATTTGAGCTTGGCTACCTTGCTGTCATCTCCCTTGATGCGTGCGTCCGTGATGTCTTCTTGTAGCTCACTAACAGGTTCCTCTCTCGTAAGCTCCAGCCCAACGCAAAACGCGCGGCGGCGTACCGTTCCGTGGGCGGCTCGATAGCCGCTGCGACTGCGAGCTTGTGCACGCCCTCCTTTAGCTTCTCGCCCATGGACTTGTGCTCTTCACTCATGATGATGACCCTCTGAACAGGCAACAACCGACAGGGCAAGCGCGAATTATACCGATAGCGCTATCGGCGCTGGCACGGGTGACGCTGGCCACCCTTGTCTGGATCAGATGGGCAAGGCAGAGGAGGATGGCTCTCTCATGAGCCGATGGCGATCAAGGGGCGAGCCAACGACCGTCACCCCGGCAGCATTGACGCTGAAAGCCCAGCAATCTCACTTGGCTCTGACAGTGGAGCCAGCCGTTCAAGGCGGCCATTATCTCTCGACCCTTGGACCAGTCGAAGGTCAGATCGTATGCAGTGATCTCACCCGATACACTGCCGTCACTGTCCGGCTGAAAGGCTACTCAGAGTGAGTGCAAACGCTCGACAGCTTGAGATGTCTCCACAAGCGAGAGCTGCCAGGTCGATGTGTATGCTTATGGCAGGACAGAGGCATGGTCTATGGCAAGGACAGATGGCAAGCAGCCCAAGTCGCGGCGGGTGCAGGATCGGGAGGAGGCATGATGCCCATTCAGACACGAGAGATCCATCCGTTCTTGGAGATGAGCCAGACGGTGTATGACCATGCGCAAGTAGTGAGCAAGGACAAAACGTCTGGGAAGACCAAGCAGGCGACGCTTGGCTTCAGTTTCGACATTGCTGACTCGAGAGCGACTCACAAGAATGACATTTCCTTGCCCTTGCCGCCCACCGCGCGAGTGGATGACGGCGACTGGTCTCATGCTAGCATCGGCTACAAGCTGAGCATTCGCGGCGAGCGGTCCGGCATGCTCAAGCTGGACGATAAGCTCAAGCTAGAGATTCCCTTGGCCATCTTCTCGTCTACGAATGACAGTCACATGCCGCCTGCCTATGCGTCTCACACCGCACACGAGTCCGCCAAACGAGAGCTCACCTACAAGAGCGACAGCTCATCGCCGCCCTTCATCGAGGGCACACTCTCCTTCACGCCACCGACGTATCGCGGCGCGCTGCTGCAGTATGTTGTCAGCATCAAACTCGTATCGCAGGACGGGCAGCCGCCATCTGACAGCCTCCTTGCATCCGTCATGTCTGAACTGACCATACTCGTCTCGCTTGGAAGAGGATCATCGGTCAGACCGATCGTCAGACCAGAAGGCGGACAGCCATTTGATTATGCCACTACTAAAATCAAAGCAAGTCAAGCGCGTAGAGACGCGGATGATCCACATGCTGGAATGAAGACCTTTAGTGGCGTCATACCCATCGACGAGCGCGAAGTCAGCGCCTTCTCGCCCGGCGTCGACATACACTACATGCTGACAGCCCATCTCAAATGCAGACTAATCTCTGGTGGAATGCTCAACATCAGCAGCCCTATCCTCTTGCCGAGCGAGCCTTCGCCGTGATATCATGCACATCAGTCGGCCTGATCGATCAGTCTTGCATTGTGTCTCGCTTCGCAAGCAAATGTACTTCATACTTTCTGCATGCATGTTGATGTCACTACAAGAGACACCGTCTAGTACAAGCACGGTCTTGCGAGATTGCATTAGAATGCGTGGCCACCGGATCCTTTCGAGCGATTTCGAGCATGCCCGCGAGGCGCAGCTTCGAAGGAAGTCGAATGGGCTTCGGTATCGTGTGTCCTCGGCAACGAAGTCAGTAGATGGGCTGTAGAGCCAAGATCGGCATGCATAACATGCTGATGGCTGGACTCTGACGACAACGGAGTCTGCGCGCCAGAGTCGTATCGGCCAGTGCTCGGCCGAGACGAATAAGAAGGCTCTTTCTCGTAGACATCCTCATCTTCGTCGTCCCAGCCACCCTCGAGAGCCATCTCGAGCTCATTGGCATCAATCGTGCCTGCATCAGTAAATGCGTCGTCGTCTAATCCAGCGATATATAGACCAACAGGCGGTGGCTGATCGCCAGGCAGATACTCGTTGTACTGCCCGATCTGCCCCCCGAATTGGTCTTGCTCTTCTCCATCGCTCGTATACGAAGGTGTCGTCGAGTTGACTCTGAGCCGATCTGCACGGAGAAAAGCTTCCTTGTCGATCATCTGTCCAGGACCATTGATCTGTTCGAACTCTCTGATTCGCTTGGCATCACGTTCGAGCTTGCGCAAGCGACTACGCTCCCAAGCCTCCCACCGACGCAGAGGCACTTTGGTCGTCGAAGCTGCTCCCCCTGTTGTCGCATGTCCCTTGTCTTTGCCTTCGCCCTCCACTCGCCGGGTTTCACCCCTGAAGACCGCCGTGTCAGCTTCATCATACACAACGCGCGCAAGACTTGCCAGCTGAAGTCATCGAATTTTGAGAAGGCATAGATGGGCAAGACGAAGTTCCATATCGGCAAAGCAATGAGATAGATCAGCCTAGACGTGGGTCAGCATGTCACGCGAGCTGCGAGAAGCGGAGCGTACATCCACAGAATGTAGACCAGCTTGCCAGATGTGATGGCAATGAGCACCGCAGGTAAGCCAAGTACACCGGCCAGCAAGATCAGTGGAATCGCATCGGCGAATTGGGTTGGCGGGTTGAAGCAATAGTTGATGATGAGACTGTACGTAAGGCAGATAGCCACCGGCAGGACAATAGTACCGACGAGCTCGAGAGAGACGACGAATTGCATCGAAAAGCAGAAGGTGCCGCAGAGATTACGTACTCGCACGAGCTCCATAAGGTTGTGGACGGTCGAATTGATCCATCGCCGCCGCTGCGAGAGCAACACCGAGAAAGCGTCAGGTACGACGGTATGACACCGCGCTTGAGGACAGAAGATCATCTTTCGATTGGGGAACGTCCTAATCATCGAGGTTGTCAAGAAGCGATCTTCGCCGAGAAGGAGCAAGTTCTTCTGGTGCAGCGTCGTCACCACACTTTGGCTGTACTCCCGCACGATCTCCGCCTTTGACAGGATGGGCACCCAATCAGAATCGTCCATCTTGCGCGCTTTGAGTCGGTACATGGAGAAGCAGCCCGGCAGACATGTCACGCCGCCAAAGACAGACTCGAAACCTTTTGCTAGATGATGCGAGATGTAGTACTCGAAGACTTGGATGGCGGTGACCCAGGACTGGCGCTTGTTGGAGATACGCGTCTCGCCACAGACGCCCATGATCATGTTATCGTGTTGCATGCAGTTGACCAGCTGTGTGAGCGAGTCCTCCCAGATCTTAGTGTCTGCGTCGACCTGCGCGCCGTATGTCAGACAAAACGCTCATGTTGCCCAATGTGCTTACCATGAGTGTCACCTCGAAGAAGTCCGGTGTCACGCCCATGAGCGCTTGTGTCTTGCGGAAGAGGTCATAATCGAGCGGTGTCATTCGGTCATTGTAGGTGACTCGCTGGAAGAAGTTCATCAGAACCATCTGCGAATCGCGTTTGCCTCGATTTCCCGGTTTCTTATCTCGTGCCTCTTCTGATGTGCCGCATTTGACGACGATGATCGTTGGCGTGCGGTGACCAGACACTTTCGTGTAGTGTCCAGCATAGACCATAGCCTCGTTCTGCTCCTTGCCCCCCACCCCAATTGCGGTGTACTTCATCGGCAAAGGATCGCCAAAGCGTGGGTCTGCATCCAGCATGGACACGCAGATATCGGGTGTACTCGTCTTCTCGCCAGCGCCGGATACCATGCCATCACAAACGATGAAGAGCAATTTGCGCGCGTCAGAGTAATGCGTAGCGGCAATAGAATCGAGCGTGCTCTTGATGCTCTGCTCGCCTTCCGAGTAACAAGTGACTAAGCAGACGCAGAAGAGCTCGGCACCGATGGCGGCCATGTTGATCATGCCCGACCCATCGACTGGCTTTGCGACGGTCTTCTTCCGCCGGAGCTTCTCGTCAACGCCTGCCCCTTGCCGAGTGCCCTTGGGCTGAGTCGGTCGTCTTTGAGCAGCCCGAGCGCCCTTCTGAGGCGACGGCGTCATTGTCCATGGCGCTGTAGCGTTGGGATTATTGACTTCAATATTGGCACCTTCCGGCAAGACGGCGGGTGAGACGACTTTACGCCTCAAATTCTTGGGTGGCTTGACAAGGTTCTTCGACAGGAACCAGCTAAAGACTGTTGCCATTGCAAAACGCGCAAGAATGACGCCCATGATGACGCAAAGTGACGTGTACAAGAAGAGTTGTGAGGCGAAGCAGCCAGGTGTGATCTTGTCGATATGGCCGGCTTTGTAGCGTTCTACTAAGCACGCAGAGGCGGATCGTAGCTCGCTCGTCCGATAGAAGAGGCGCGTAGCATCCTTGCCGCCCGTTGACTGCGTCGGCGAGAGTGTGTATCGTATGGCGGCATCGATATGATCGCCGTCTATTGCGGTAGGGTTTGCGTTTAGGTATGGCTCGAGATTGAGCACGTTACCGTCTATGACGATGCTGTTATCGTCGCTAGTGACTTGCTCCCAAGCCATACCGACTTGCCTGCTCGTGTTGAGCAATCCTAGGCCGGACAAGTAGGCGGGCGTGGGTGCGGCAAGAGGACAGGTCGTGTTACTGCCGGTGCCAATGCAAAGCGAGGTAGTGACGTATTTTGCGTCACCGGAGCAGCTCGCAAAAGCCGTCTTGGACCTATCGAAGTAGTCTGTAACGTCAAGGCCAGACATTTGCTTGGACAGCGTCACAAAATTGACGCCGTTAGTTGCCTTTGCCTGGCTCGTGACATTGAACATCCACCCGTTGATCCCTACGAGATCTGTGCGGATGCCCATCTTAGCGACACGTCTGCTGAATCAGTAGAGAGACACTCACCAGGATTCTCGCCCAGGCGGATGAATGTATTTGGCGTCGAAGAGCCTTGAGCAGGACAAAGGACACGATTGAGCCCGATGGTCGCGAAGCCGACGATGCCGCCCATGATGACAGCTATGCTACACAAGCCCATCTTCTCGCGCCAAGCTTGCCGCGCCACGGGATCGGTCTTGCCAAGGAGTGATAGCAGCCAGGCAGGCGCCCAGCAGGTCACGATCCAACAGTAAGCGCGCCAGAGCGGACTCGTGCCATCGTCACCCGTGAACAACTGCCTTATGAACCGGAATGGGTTCGATGTCGAGGAGGACATGGCAAGCTGCGAAGACAGAGCAGCGGTGGGATTGATGAGCGGCGTGGGCGCGACGTGTCGCTCTGGCCGGATGAGCGTCTTTCCCCTCGTCAGACCGCGAGATAATGTGCCCGTCCGGCCTGGTGCAGCATTGTTCATGACTTGTTGTAGGCCTTCTCTCCGTTCGCGTACCGTCGGCCGCCTCCTGGCTTGTGCGCCGCCGTCGTTCCTGAGATCACCGCGCAGGCCTGCTGCACGATTTGCCTGACCAAACCCTGTCGGGCCTGAATGCGCGTCATTGTCTTGATATCGAACAGTCGGCCTGCCGTTTGGCCGACCTTGTGAATAAGGATCGATGTACGCATACTCATCAGACGGTGGGTCTGGTAACCTCTGAGCACCGTGCCTCTGCCCGCCATTGCGTCGATCGCTGCTGCCGTCCATGCGCCTCCCTAGCATAGGCTGAGCAGACAAGGGTACTCCAGGGGAAGCCAAAGGGGACGGCGTGGATCCGCTGGAATGCAACGGCAATAGGTGCTCGGTGCCATTCATGAAACCTCGCCCTGCGTTTGGACTCGGCGTGTTCCTGCTGGACGACGAGGAGCCGCCATAAGACGGCAGAGGAGCAAAGGTCGGCCGATGATAGCTCATCTCGCCCGCTCAGCGCACGCACGGCGGTGCAGCGTGATGATGGACAGGCCGCCTCGGTCGTCCGGGCTACCTGAGCTCGGTCTGCAACGCGACAGTCGCTGCACGTTACCGTCGCGGACTCCGTTGGTTGAATGTCCAGTCTGTGCAAGCTGAGCTGGCGTCGCTGATCGGCCAGCGATGTGTCAGTCCCTATGGTTCGTGAAGATGAAGCGCCACTCGCACTGGCCGCTGCTGGCCTTTGCCTTTGCACGCGACGCGTCTCTTCAACAATCGCGCTGCCGGCACCTCGAACTTTGGATCGTCGATGAAGGCTCCCACGGCCACTCAGTGCAATACGCTCGACCGCTGGGTCATGCAACAACACAGCCTCGCAAATCCATCGGAGACTCGTCCTCTTGGTGCCATGAAGCAGAGAAACGCTGCAAGACGCAGGGACCCTCCAAATGACTCGTCACAGCAGCTCTTGCTTTCTCTCGGCACGCAATCGGGCCGAGAACTATCGACGCACGGCGACCTTATCAATGAGCAAGCGAAAGACACGGTCTTGACGATCAGGTGTACCTCTTGCGGTCTTCTATACGCACGCGCATCCTCGCAAGAAAAGGCCCTGCACCAGCGATACTGCAGCCAATCGAATCTGCATAGTCCAGCGCCAGGTAGCTGTAGGCTCTTCGTCAGCCGGTCAATCATCCGCACTGTACTCTGGTCCTCATTGGTAGGCGATAAGATCGTCGAGATCGATCTGACGGGTCATTTCCCACGCGCTGAAGTCAGCCATCGACTCCGCAGTAAGGCGTACTGACGTGGGCTTGACAGACTGAAGAGCTTGAAGCGATATTATCGCGCGTCGACATGGAGCTAGGTTCACCTCGCTGCGATCTGACGAGCTATGCTCAGTCTCACGGCAAAATGTACGCCTATCTGATACCGACACGCCAGTCAGGCCCGTTGGAGCTTGCCGCTGCTATCACGACCACGAGGATCAAGTCCTCTGAGATTGCACGCATCAGTGGCTCCGAGAGCTCAGACATTATCATCACTTCGGACCGCCCAGATCCCACCTCTCGCATCGGCATTCAGCGCATGGTCGCAATGTCGCATCATCGTCGCAAAGGACATGTCACACGGCTCATTGACTTGGCTTGCAAGACCGCGATACCCTACTGCCCGCAAGCGCGCACCGACCTTGCATTCAGTCAGCCAACGCGTCAAGGAGCAGCTTTCATTCTGGCTTATCTGAAAGCCACAGAACTCCGGCTCTGCTAGCGAGATAGAGGCTCGATGCATCTACGCTTTCGCTTTGCCCTTCCCCTTGCCCTTTGGCCGTGCTTGGCTCGCCGCAGGATCGGCATGGCCATTGAGCTGCTCGGGTTCCGGGCCTTTGCCACTAAAGCGTCCTTGAATGGTGCGGTAGTGAGCCATCTCTGCCTTGGAAACGCTCGGCACGAGCTCAGCTAGAGCATTTTCGAAGTCGCCTTGAGAGACCAGAACCTCGATCTCGCTCGGTTTTGCCATCTCCGAGAGGTAGTATTGAGGCATGATTGGCGTCGTCCGGCTTGCATTGATTCCCTTTAAAGTGTCATCAATGCTTTCGGCAGTCCGCGTCATCGCTTTCAGCATGGCATCTGAGCAGAGTGCATAGAAGTCTGCGCCTGTATAGTTGAACGGGCAGCTCTCTGCGATGCGCTGCAGATCCGTGTCCGGGTGCAATTTGAACTTTCTCGTGAGAGCCTGAATGATCTTCAGCTGGGCGTCATGGGTATCGCTCACGCCCAGGTAGAGCATCCGGTCGAATCGGCCTGGTCGGAGCAGGGCCGGATCGAGCAGATCTGGCCGGTTCGTCGCGCCGACAACAAAGACGTCGGATCCGCCTTTGCCGTCTGCCATACCATCAAGTTCTGCAAGAAGCTGACTGACGATGCGGTCCATGACACCGCCGGAATCGCCTTGGTTGCCACGCTTAGGCGCGACGGAATCGAGCTCGTCGAAAAAGATGACACAAGGCTTTGCATCTCTAGCTCGCTGAAACACCCGCCGAACGTTGGCTTCTGATTCGCCAATATACATGTTCAGGAGCTCTGGACCCTTGACGGAGAAAAAGTTGAGACTGCACGAGGTCGCGACTGCTTTTGCAAGCAGCGTCTTGCCCGTACCCGGTGGGCCGTACAGCAAAATGCCTGAGCGCTTCTTAAGCCCGTCTGCAAAGAGCTCCGGGTGATCAAGCGGTAATTGTATCGTGTCGAGGATATCGTTCTTGACTGCTGCCAGGCCGCCAACATCGTCCCAAGTGACATTTGGAATTTTAGGCGCGCCGATTGACTCTGAGTAGCTTGAGCGCGCCTGGTCGAGAGCTGTGTTGAAGTCTGGGCCGATCAAAGGCATACCCGCCAATTCAACATCTGAATTATGAGCGTTCGGGCTGCGCTACCACTTAAAGAAAGTCTCGAGAGTGAAAAATGGACTTACCTCTGGGCGATTACGCGCATGGATGCTATCGTGCGCGCTCTGGCTACAAGCTCGACGAGATCGATGGCGACGAGTGCAGCAGTCTGGACTGCAAGCGCACGCAAAGAAACGTCTGCGGAAACGCAATCATTGCTGGTTACGCGCTTGAGTATCTCCAGTCGTTCAGCTTCCGACGGAGCCTGCGTCAACGTCAGCAGTGTTCTGATGGCTCAGTGATCGACTCACTTCGATGCTGATTTCTTGCTTGAAGCAGCCCAGCACACTGAGCGGAATCTTGTCAACATCAAAGGTGGTACCGACAATCACAACGGGCGCGCCGCTTCTTTTCCAGCCTTCCTTGATAGACTCGATACAAGCCTGCAAAGTAGAAGCGATCACGGGCTCTTGACCTGTCTCGAGAGCTTGGCTCTTGCGCGCAAGGGCTTCGACATTGGCAAGGAGCAATACGCAAGGTGCACAAGATCGTGCCTTCTCAAATCGAGCTTGCAGCAGTCCTTCCGTCTTTGCATCCGTGTCGCCCAGAAGCTCGTAACAATCAATCTCGAGTAGGTGGTAGCCAATTTCTTTCGCCGCTGAGCGTGCACAAGTCCGCTTGCCGTTTCCTCTCGCGCCTTTGACGAGCACACTGAGACTGAGGTCATATTCGCTTGATGATGGCCGCAACGCAGCCTGGAGGTATTCGCATAGCTTGGCGCGCGCTTCTGAGCTAGCATGAGTGGAGTCTGGAGCGAATATGCCGAGGTAGGACGCGCAGTCGGGTACAGACCGATGCTCGACACCAGCTTGCAAGACTTTGGTCTTGCCGGAATCGAGATAGGCTCCATACTCGCCGCAAGCTATGCGCTCTGCATCTGTCCTGTTTGGACGGCCACTCGCATCAAAGATGACGTTGGTGATGACGAAATAGACGGTACTGTGACCACTCGTGTTTGAAGCAGATAGGGGCAATCTGAAAGAAAGGCTGTGAGCATATCCTTCTTACGACAGCGATTGTAGACGTACTGTAATTCGGGATCCTGTGAATGATCATCCGTCTTCTCATTTGCCTGTGATTCATGTGATGATGAAGTAGTGAATGCACGTCGTGCGTCCTCTTCATCAATGGTGACTGCGATGATGTCACCCTTTTTGACCAGGCGCTGGGTTTTCTCCAAGTCCGTCTTTAGTGCAGCGAGAAACAGATGCTGATACTGTCTGTTTACTGCATGCGGGGACGCTATCCGTGCAATCTCGACTGATTCGGCGGTAGGAAGGGCGATGCTACGCTGAGGACAGTGAAGACTTCGAAGTATTCGAGAGGAAGCTGTTTTGCCCCAATTGGCGAGCAAGAGAGGTGATGCATGGACTGTCCTCGATCGCGCTTCCAAGTCTCTGACGACACCGTCGGCTGCATAGACTTTGACGAGCCGTTGCGAGGTGGGCTGATCGGATGGACCCGCAAGAGCCCACTCGCCGCTGAAGAGCCCGAGTCGAGCCATTTCGCGTGTGCGCACATACACGCGAGCATCGCTATCTGCACCGAGGCTGTCGCCGGCATTCGACTGAGCAAGCAAGCCTTCGGGTATCGGACTGAGTAAGGGTCTCCATTCAAGAGTCGACTCCGTCAAGGCCGCTGATTCTTCTGCATGCCCATTGGTCTGCACAACTTGTGGGGCGACGTCGAGCACTGTACTTGCGAGGAAGCTCTCGTCAACTTCGAAAGGGTCTCCGTCCTCATCTGGGGCAAAGTCGGACGTGCCAGAGTCGCTTGAAGATAAGTCATCTTCGCTGTGTTCGATGACCTCATCCAATGCGCGTTCTTTCCCATTACCATTAACGAGCGTTGCTCTTGTAGGCAAGTCCTGATCGGATGACATCGAGTGCGCTCTGCTCGAACGCCGTGAGACGCGCCTCGTTGCGGGTAAGCTTGGCAAGAGCGTCATCTCTGTCTTGCCTTGGATTGCATAACCCTGCAAGACGGGCTCGAGTAGCGCTAGAGTGAGACCTATGTTGTCCTCGTGGCTCGTGGCTATCGCGAGCGACTGGCCTTGGCGTAGAATGCGATCCGAGCTTGTGAGCGCGGTCTGGAGTGCGTCAGAGTTGGCCTGCGCCCGAGCATAGCTCGATTCCGAATCTGCGAGCATGACGATCGATGTCAAGGCGAGCGGCTTGACTGGGCAGAGCAACAGCTCCGTTCGGGGACCGCCCGTTTCTCTGTTCGCTCGCAGCGTCGTCGAGGGTCCGTCGAGCAATGCAAGTAGTTCAGGCGAGGCAAACAGGAGGACTTCATCTCTCTTGACTCTCTTGCGTGTGGCACTCGAAGCCGGTACTGCCCAGCAGAGCAATGGGCGTTCATTGCCTATGCTCCAGGGCAGCTGTGACTGTGCAGCTTCCGGGTAGGTTCGTCTCAGAGCCAAGCCAAGTCTGCTCGGCTGAGCAGAAGGGGGCGCAGCGAAGAACTCATCCTTCTCTGTAACAGCACTGTGTGTGGGGGCTGCATGGGTCTGAGCAGACCAGTCTGATGCTTCGAGGAGGAGCTGCCATGCTGCAGGCGAGAGCTCGACGGTGTCTGTCTTGCTCGAGCTCGCACTCGTCTCTACTGCATCGCCCGCCGGTACAAGGGCACGCAGACCAGCAGAGAAGCTTGACAAGTAGGCCGAGGAGGAGACGAGCATGGCTTCCCGTCGTCTGACCGGCGCTCTGAGCAGCCCCTTTGCCGGCCAGGATTGTCGTCGGCCTTGCGAATTTCAGCCGAAAGTCGATTTTGCGCTCAGCTCGGGCCAAGTGTGCCTGCCCATGTTCAATGACATTCTCGACTCAATGTCAGTACGAGGATCTGCTCAGCGGTCATGCGCAGCTGATGAGATGCTGACGACATCAGTCAAGCGAGCGAAAACGTCCTCGGGGTCTGTCTGCTGGACGAAAACGGTGTTTGCCTCGGCAGTGTGTGACGTTGTCTGCCATCAGGAGCCCCAGGACGCTGACGTCAACGTTCGCTGGCACAGCTCGCGGACGGCTGACGACTGTCTCGATGGACCGCTCGACAGACCTGCCTGCCCTCATTCTCGCAAGCGCACTCAAGCCTAAAGCAGACCAAAGAGCCCCCTTTGCCATTGTATGGGATCAACAGTCTGTCTTCCTCCTCTTCGACCGTCTCAGCCTGACCCAATGAGGCTGCAGTGCCTCGATGCACATCAGCCAGAACGCACGCCTGACGCTCGCCGTGCTCAAGCGCGCCCCCTGATCAGCTGCAGCTACATGACCTTGCACTATGGCTAGCGGTCGTACTGTCGGGCGATACCAGACCGTCCCGACTCGAGCTGTGCAGGCGGATCGAGGCCATACCGAGGCTCGAGGCCGCGGTAGGATCGCGTAGAGAGGTGCATACCCGCCGCACTTCCTAGCGACTCTGCAACGCTCGTGTCTTTACTGCGCACTGCAATTGCTTGGGAAGCACTCTCGCCCGTGTCTGTGCGCGCGTCGGTCACGATCATCGTCATTAGAGACAGAGGGCATACCTGCTTTCGGTTTGGTGTCAAATCGCTTGACTGTCCTGTACTGCCCAGTGATGAGCGAAAATGCAGGCGACTCATCATCATCATTATCATCATCGTCCGCCGTGCGCTCGTTGCCCTCGATGTCTAGCCCTAACAAGCGGTTGAAGTCGAGTATATAGTCGCCTGACCATTCCGAGACATTGAGTGCGACAAAGAGCTCATGAGGTGAGATGATGGGCCGATGGTACTCCTTTGCAGCGTCTCCGAGCAGCGAGTGCTCCGGGCAAGCGATCAGGACGAAGCAGTCGACTTCGAGGAAGTTGGCCAGCTTGGCGGGATTGAGCTTGCCCACTGCGAGCGTATAGACTTTTTTCCTCTTCCGCTTGAGCAGGCGCCGTAATGCAGTGATGAGCGGCAGAGCAGCATCTGGATGACCTGCTCAGTCCTATTAGCGAGCGCTGTCTGAGGAACATGCCTATGCTGAGCGTGCCGATGACCAGACCAAAAACATCTGCGTCTTTGGCCTTTTGCACAGCGACATATCGCTTCATGAGGAGTTTGTTGGTGCGACCAGAAGCCAGTGCGACCTGACCGCTCGAGGGGCAGTAATGGAAGACCTGCTACCCAGTTCAGCAAAGGGAGCCAGCCGCGAAGATGGACTGACAGGATTGCTCGAGTGGGTTATGAGGACGTTGTTGAGCGAGAGGCCTTCTTCGCCGACGTAGGCTATCAAACAATCTGCCAGCGTGATATCGGAGGGCAAATGGTACGATCTCGCGAGGCTGCCGCTTGCTTGGGATGTGGATGCTTTGTGCGCCTTGGCATCGTCTATCCGCGCGACAATGACGGGTAAGTCGAAATGATCGCGAGTCTGACCGACCAGGTCATCGTAGGCCCAGCAGTAGGCCACATCGTAGAGCAGCAGTACAGCCTTCTTGCCCTCTATGCAACTCGGAGTCGCTATAGCACTGGCGAGTCTCTGATACGTCGTCGGAGCATCGAGCGGCCGCTTCAGGAAGACGTAGAGCGCGTTGATGCCGGGCGTTCTGCGAGAGCTTGCTCGAGGATGATCTCAGCAAGGCTGGAAGGGCAGGACGCACACGCTAAGACAAGCATGGCCATAGTGGACGACCAGGTCCGCGTCGACGTGCTGTGCCGCGACTTCATCAATGCAGCAACTGGTCAATGCGGTCTCAGTGACTGACTTGCGGGACCAATGATGAAACGGCAATGCTGACCTGCCGAACGTGGTATCTGCCAAGACGTAGAGCTCTCTGGGCAGAGGTATCCTTGACCTCAGTGCGCGATAGATTGGCACGGCGTCAGGCAGGAGCTCGTCCGGGAACTGAAGCGCTATCTGTCGTGAGTCGTGTGTATGAGCATTGTTGCACGCCTGGGACAGTCTGAGGCTACCCTTTGGGCGTCCAGAGCTTCTACATGCCGACATGTCCTCTCAACCTCGTATGCCTCCAACAGATCTTGCAGCCCTTGGTGCGTGGTCAAGCTCTGGTCTTGCACATCGACTTGTTGTCGGATAGATGCTTCGCCAGAGCCAGTGATAGCCGGCGGTGTCTCTGTCATAGCCCCACACCTCGCCCGGGGCGCAGAACAAGCAAGGGCGGAGGGGGGCAGCTGCTCTTGTTGGCTTGACAAGCACAAACTCGGCAGGCGGATGAGCGACGACTTTGAAGACGATGCTTGGCCGTTTCAGGGCAAGCCAGAGGACATCTTGCCCGATCTACGAGCGTTCACAACCCTACCGGTCCTCATCAAGCCAGCACCAGATGACAATGGCCTCGAAGAGAGACAACTGCTCGCGCTGCAGTCCATGCTCGACTCGTACGCCGACCAGGGCCATCTGCTTGATCCTCACGTGCAGAACATGACGAAGCTCCTTCTCGATCAACAGATGCCTTTCTTCCTCATGCTCAGGGACGCTAGCACATCGCAAGAAGCCACCGAACGCGCTCGACGCTCGGCTTGTTTGCTCTACACGCTCATCAAAGTGCGAGGCTACAAAGCCATCATGCCATGCTTTCCCCATCGTCCATCCGACCTGTCGCTTCCCCTACTACTCCTCGAGCGAGACATTGCGCAGGACGTCATCATCACATGGGAGACGCGCTTCACCCTCTTGATCTGGCTTTCGCTTCTCTGCATGCTGCCCTTCGCCCTCGACAAAGTGGGGAAAGATGTACATGCTCGCATCCTCGCAATCGCTAGACAGTTCTTGGGCTCAGCAGGCAAAGAACGCGACGGTGCTGCCATTCTTTTGGCTCGTTTACACGCAAGGTGTGCAGCGCTTGTAACGTCTCGGAACCGAGCTGACGCTCTGCAGAACGGATGCCTCACCAATGATGCGTCGTGACTATCTCGCATGGTGCATACAAGTTTTGCAAGACAGCCGTGATGCCTTCCTAGTGCGTCCACATCCGCGCGCTATGCACGGCCTCTCATCGTCCAGCAGCTTATCGGTGTCTCGACGACATTGTGCCGCTTTCTTGCCGAGCTTCCGTCCGATGCTTCTGCAGCCCTAGTTATGCCTCTCTGGGGCTTGCGTGATTTGATACGAAAAGCCAGCCTGGACTCGCGCAATATATTGCTGTCCAAGCTGTCGCTCAAATTTGCCGGTCGACTCGCCTTACTCACTCTTGTAGAACCAAAAGGTCCTTCTTTAGACTCTCCTCTAATTTTCGCACTCATGGACGCTTCAGATATATCGGACAAGGCAGAAGACGTCATCGCTGATATGATCGACTATTTGCAGCACAAGGTACGCTCCGGCATACATGTAGGATGAACCAGTCACTTACGCAAGACCAGGACACACTCGTACGATGGTCTGCAGCCAAGTATCTTGCCCGTATCGGCAAAGCTGTCGCAGCAGACTACACGCAGCAAATCATCGATGCCACTCTCGAGATTGCAGCCTGCACTAGCACGCCCAGGCCAGAAGACGCGTCTCACGGCGTCTGTCTCTTCCTCGCAGAACTATGTCGCAGAAATGCGATGCCGAAGACAGCCTTCAATGCGACGATCGCCTTTGCGATCAATGCAATCTCTTTCGAAGTACTGCGCGGCAATCATGGCGTGGGGGATGCTGTGCGAGATGCCGCTGCCTATCTGCTCTGGTCTCTGGCAAGATGTCCAGACGCTATCAAAGCTATCGAGGTTCAGTCATACGCGATTGCACGGAATCTCGTCTGCGCAACTCTTTTCGACCGAGAAGTACATTGCAGGCGAGCAGCCAGCGCAGCTTTTCAAGAGCTCGTGGGCCATTCGGTAGGCATATCTTCGCACGAAGGTCGTTCGATGCTGATGTATATAAGCGCAGAATGCAATACCGTCCGGGCTCGAGGCACTCGCCTTGACTGACTTTTCGACAATCAGTCAGCGACGTGCTGCATTCATCGAAGCAGCTCCTGCCGTCGCATCGTGCGCTCTTCATCATACAGATGTGCTTCTGTTGATCGCAGTGTCAAGCAGTCTTGCTTCATATCATGCCGCAATTGTTGAAATCCTGCTGTCGCGCAGATTAAGCCATTGGGACGCGAGCCTGCGAGAGCTGTCAGCAGAAAGCCTGGGACGTGTCGCCTCGGCAGCTTTATCGCAAAGCACCATTCTCGAGCGATTATTATCAGAAGCAGACTTCCGTCGAGATGCTGTCACGCTGCATGGCTGCTTGCTTGCAATTCGGCACCTTGCTTCGTCTGAGCTGGACACAACACAAAGCAGCAAAGTACCTGGTCAGCTTACCGCATGACCTTGGCTGACATCACGCGCAGCTCTCGAGCTTACTGCAAAGCGCGCTCAAACACGCCAAAGGTGCACACGCGGTGCCACTGTTGAAGGCGGCTTGTACTACGATACGATTCCTGCAGCCCGGCGAATCCCAATCGCTCTGGCTGTGGTCTCTCGTAGATGCCGCAGCGCGTTCTGACCGCGTAGCCTCCCACGAGGCCGCTGCTCAAGCTGTTGCAAGCTTGTCAGGCAGAGTCGACCTCGCACCCCAGAGGAACAGATGAGTCCATCTGTCTGGTCGAGAGTCTCTATTTGATGCGAGATCTTTACGTGGCTCTCCGAGCTTGCGCAGGATGGCTCTGCATCACCGAGTCTGCCACTACTCATCGCTGCGTCCGCCGATTCTTCAGAATCAGAAGAAACGATTGCTGTAGCGCTGTGCAATAGCGCTGTTCAGGTGGGCGCCACTCCCGTGTCATATCATGGAGCTTACCGAAACTACAGACGAGCAAGCCGATCGAACTCCGTACAGCTTGCGTTCACGCGTTCAATTTACGGGCCGGCAGTCATTCACGGACACTTGGCGGTCCTTCGCGGCAGCGCGTACTCGAAACGCTACTCATTTGCTTGCGAGACTACAGCCAGGATCGTCGAGGCGATATTGGCGCCAATTTGCGTCGGCAGGCCATGATCGCGTTGCCGCAATGGCTTACGCAAGAATCTGATGAATTGGGCATCGGTCTCGCATTGTGCCTGGGACAGTGTCTCGACCCTATACTTGCAGTACGCAGAGATGCGCTCAATGCTGCAGAGGCGGCTGCGCGAATCGGCTCTCCGAGCGAAGCGCTGAAAGCTGCAATCGCATGCTTGTCAGTTCTGCGGCAGAATGACGTGATTTCCCGGCTTGATGCATCGCTCGCTGCCATGCTAAGCCTACTCACATTCGAAGAGTGGAGCAGTGCTCTAGCTGTGGCAATTGCGCGGCTTTGTGCTGGCAGAATGACCGTAAGCCAAGAAGCCTAGCGACTTCCTGCACTCATTTCTTTGTCCAGTCTGTCTACATCGAGCCAGTATTCCTGCCGTTCGCGCGCGAGCACCCAAAGATAGCGCAGAGCATTGCGACAAAATTTACGGCGCCGACGATCCAGCCAAAGCATATTCGACAGGCTATGGACGCGCTTGCACAACGATTGCAATGATCTCACAACATCAGGCGGCGGATATGCTCGCGTTTGCGGTGGCGACAGCTTCGTCTTCCGCCTCGGCAATATCCTGCAAGAGGCGCTGTCGCGCTGCACGCCAAAACTCTGTCAATCTAGCCGAGTCATTACATAGTGCGCGCAGCTCGGAGCAAAGCACGTCTGGGGATATCGCGTCGCGGTCGGATGTCGCCGGAGCATGCGATAGATAGATTCTATTGCGCAGGAACAGGAAGCTGGATGAGCCGTCCTCATCCCTACTGATTTGCACAAATGCTATGCCGGAAGTATGGATGAATTGGCAGAAGTCATAGTGGTTGCGACGATAGCTATAGCTGACCTCGACGTCTCTCGGAAAGCGATCGTCTGCCTCGACGTCAAGCAGATAGCCATGTTGCCTGAGAAGCTGCATCTCAAAGTACTGGTCCGGCAATATGCTATCTGCTAGTGCGCCGAGATCTGGCACATCAGGTGGCTGGACCGTCAGTGCGATACGCGTGATCTTTTGAAAGGGATTGTCTTGCGTAATGTCTGTCGGACTGTCAGTCAGTGACGACTGAGCACAGTCTGCCACGCACCTTTGATTTGGTGGACATGCTCCTCGACTAGACGGTAGCCGTAGCGCTCGACCAGCCGACGATACTGCTGCAGCAGCTCGTCGACAAGTCGAGACGTACACATCCAGTGAATCTGTAAATGTGACCCGTTGACAGGATTGTGGCTTGTCTCGATGTGCAGAATGGCGGTCTCTGCGCGATCTGATAGCTTCTTTGGGTCATGGTCGATGACGATCGATGTGCTCATTTTGACGGCAGATGCGCCCTCGCGATCCACGGCCGCAGCAGCAGAGCTGACGATACGTTTAGCGAATTGGCCACGAGACTGGCTTGCTGGTCGACTGCTTTGGCGCTGCTCTTCATTGGAGCGGCTGAACCACCGGCTCTTGCGAATGGGCGCGTAATCAGGTGCCAGGTAATAGAAGTATTGGCCGTCTAAAAGCTTACGCCTTCCTCTGACGTGTACAAAAAGGCCTTGCTCCTGGAGACGCTGGCCAGCTTCGAGGGCGTCTTTGCGGGTTGACAAATCGATATAGCGTGACATGAGCCACTCGATAAACTCCTTGCCGATGAAAGAATTCTCGAATCGCTGTATGTACCAAGTGCGGTTGACGAGCTGCAAGCCAGAACTCCGATCGAGCATATGTGATGCTATCTCTGCCAACGAGCAATCTCGCAAGCTAGGCTTGTCACGAGCGTCGGTATGGGTCTTTGTGGGCAATGCTGCGTCTAGCTTGCTCGCGACTTGTCTCGCGTAGATACTCGGATCAGCCGTTGTCATTACACACTGAACCTTGAGAATTCTGGCGGTCTCGCTGCTGGGCCCGCGCAGCCAGGCCGATTTTCGGAAGAGATCGTAGAGCTTGATGATGCCATCGTTCCTTATCTCCTCGTCGGTCGAAGACTCGTCGAGCACATCGCTGTTCTGAGAAATGATCGTTTCGCGATTGCGTATGGGCGCAGGCAGCAGCACGAGGCGAATTCGTCGATATCGTAGAGCGTCCGAGAACTCTTCAACAGCTTCTTGCCCGCAGATCATTCGGTCCAGTAGCTTCACATCAAAGCGCGAGAGATCGGGATGCTATTATGACGAGTCAGAAGGCGCACAGTGCTGCGTAGGTGCGGACTTACAGGGAATGTTATCGCAGTCTGCTCAAAGATCGAGTCCTTGAAAGGCCAAATAACGCATCGATACGCATGATCTGGCTTAAGCCAATCTTGACGACGCACGTATATGGTGACCTTGAGTTGATTGAGCGCTTGGTCGTACTGTATCCGGTGGATGTGACTGCTCATGCTGAGGTATATAGCGCGAGCGCCCATACGCAGAGGATCAGTGAGCGCTTGACTGATATCTGCGCTCCCGATCATTGCTAGACCGAGCGTCGACGTCGCGCCAGCCAGCGGCACGATGAGCTGGAAGCCTTGCGAGAGCCTTTGAGCGATCGCTTCTTTCAGCACGCCCGCTGCTGCTTCAGTCATGCTCTTTGCTGGCTTTACCATGAAGGAATATACATGCTGATTGATCGGAACCGTATAGCCCTTTTCGACGTAAGCCTCTTTGAGCTCTCGCGCTGACGGATAGTGAGTAGTGTAAAGCGGCAATGAAGCCGGACTGCACAAGGACTTCCATTTGACCGAGCGCTGATCATTGACATGCCGCGGAAAGATATTGATCCATCGCTGACTTTGTCTGAGCAGCACCTGGGTGCTTTTGCTCGGATTGGAAGGATTGAGTCGATGCCGCTGATCTTGCACTGCCAAGGATTTGCGTTTTTGCTCCAACGAATCGGCTTCGAATGAAACGCCGGCCGACCTATATGAGCCAATGATGTCCGAACGATGCGAGCGTGAAATGAGGTCCGATTCCTCGTTAAGCGTAGCAGTTTTGCGCAACGGTATTGGCTGCACGACGGTCGAAATCTGCTCGGATTTGGTAGGGCTGACGGGTAGCACATTGGGCTGAGAGGGCTTCGGTAGCGTCAGATGACTGCGGGATATGTCTGTGGTAGCAGGCTTAGGCTCGGACTCTTGCGCCTGGTTGTTACTTCGAAGGCTTCCCAATTTGCCAGTGATTGACGTGATTGAGGTAATCTGTGGCGCAGCGACTTCACTTTTGCCAGCGCTCGACTTTCTCGGCCAGAACCAATTGGCACCTTTCTCAGGTGTAATCTGCGCAGGTGCCTGGCCAGCTTGCGAGGCTATGCGCGAAATGAGCTGGGGCGTGAAGCGAGGCTTGTCGCCATTAGCAGTGCGAAGAGATAGTGAGGTGCGTGAGGTTGACACCGATGACGAACGGACGCGTGACCGTGTCGTCGCTTCGCTTTGCGCGGAGCTCTCCTGATTAGGAGAATCTTGCGCTACCGGAAGAGGACTAGCAGGTATGCGTGGAGTGGTTGCGGCGGGCGGCGTAGCTACTCTGGGTGGTTCTGAGACTAGGACGGGAGACGGCAGCTTGCTGGGAGAGGATAATGAAGCCTCATCGTCAATTCCGAAAGAATGCTGGCTGTCACTATGCGCCGAGTCGAGAATACCGAACGCATTTTGAGATTCGCTGCCCGTATCAAAAGCGCGAGTGGAAGCAAAGCTTTGCTGAGATACGCGCATTCGTCCGCAAGCTACCGCATCGAAACGCTCACGAGCTAGACGTCGCATGGTTGCATTGTCGACCTCTGACCACTTCAGCTGGTCCTTCGATGTGACGATAGCCAGACGGGGTAGCAGTGCGATGCTGATTGCACTGTTCTCGTGCTCTGCCGCGCCGAGCGACTCGATCTCGGGCATCCTACAGCGTGGCATGAATCTGTCTGCTCTGAATGGTTTGTCAGGCTGGCGAGAATAGAAGCTGCAGTCAAGCCAATGTGGCACGGTATAAAAGGGAAGTAGAGGCTCGCTACCGTGAGTAGCATCGTGATACAGAGGGTCACGATTGCTCTGACTGAGACCGTAGAGCGGCCTACGTCCGCGAGCGGTCTTGCGAGCCTCCGACGGTATCCCTTTGCCGATGATCGTGCGAGGATCAGCTTCTTTCTTGGCGACAGGCTCGTGTGAATAGTATCTGAAGAGTGGCACTTGATGCAATGGCATCTTCGCCAAGCTTACGCAGTCCATGCCTATGCCATGATCGAGCATGCGTTCTGTAGTGATGCGCAGCAGAAGCTTGTCGACATGAAAATGACAAGTGCCAGCGGTCACGATGACTACGCTGAGGCCTGTTCGGTGCAGATCGCGGTCTATATAGTTTTTGTCAAAGGCATTGACGGCCAGATTGATCGATTCGAGTACGTTGCCGTTGTGCGCTGCCGACAGCTTGCCACAGATTTGATCTTTTACCGGCGAATGGTCGAGTAGAACGCTGCGCTTGAATCGAAAGACTGCCATCTGATGAGCGGATGCCTCGCAAAACGAGATGATGATGATGATGCCACACCTTCGGCTTGCAGCGTGCGCAAGATGCTCGACCATGCCCTGTGACTTTCCAAATCTGCCACGACGCGATAGACGTCAAGATAGTATCGCCCGTCGGGATCCATTGTGGGTATTTTGGCCATCTGTAAGGCCTCTTCCTTCGTGTACAAGATACGCGCCGATAGGACGAGCGAGACGACGTGGTCAGTGCTGGCTTGCTCCCACCGCGTGAAGAGTTCTGGGAGAAAGAGCCCAATGGCTTTCTCGTAATACATGCAGCCATCGTTGTCAAAGTGCCACATCTCTTCCGACAGCTGCATGAAGATGAAGAACTTGGCGCTTTCGGATCGAAAGACGGTCTTCGTTGCATGAGTGACATAAGCAGAATTCGTGCGCTGCCCTTGCGTCCAGATTTCGCCAACGCGAGCGCGTAAGTTGCAGCCTGGGATGCTGATCCGCTGTCCGATCCAGACGCAGGTGTCTTGCAGAGCGAGCGAGAGGCGATGCATGTCCGCACGTCCGAGATGCTGATCCTTGAAGTAGAGCTCGACATGAGTGGCAAGGTAGGCCTCGTTCAGAGGCTCTTCCAGTTGCTGGACAAGGATTGCATCCCGGTTCAGTAGATTGAGCTGCTTTGCGATCTCGCTGGACAGAGAGATCTCGAGCTGAGCAGACACCTCACCCGGCGAGCTGGCCGACTTGCGAAAGAGGAAGTGCGGCACCTCCGTCTGGTCGTCATTATCTCGCAATTTGACAAGCCGGTACAGCGTGCCATCGGGTCCATCGAGCGCCGAATGGCTCACAATCACATCTGCTGCCTTTGCCGATGACTCGTGCACCCAAGCCGTCAGCCGAGTCCCGCCAGACTCCGCCATACATTACCGGGGCCGGGGCACGCGTCAATTATCGAGCAGCGCGGAGGTTATCTGTGTTTCTGGATCTGGAGACGTGAGTGCGCGTGCGCGCGGTCGATCGCTGCTCCTCAACTCACACAGATGTTGCATGATATAGAATGCTCGAAATATACAAGAGGGTATCATGAAAAGCGCTGGGCTAAGAGCTCGGACTATTCGCTTGCTGTATTGAGCGTCGGGTCCTCACTCTTGTCCGATAGGCCCTCAGCCTGCACGGCAGGATGGGGCGTCTCTGCGTTCATCTGTGTCTCCGGCGCGGATGGCTCGTCGGTCTCCATCGCCGCGTCGTCGCCGATAGTGATTGTATCGCGTCTCAAAGCTTCGGCAGAGCCTTCGGGCGCTGTAGATAATTTCTCGGCATCCTGGCGAGCAGCAATCGGATGGTTCGCGAGCGAGCCCTGGATCACGTTGACCAATGAGCCCGGTATACCGCCTGCACCCCTTCCCACCACGCCGACCTGATCGTTGCGCGGTGGGATAGTGAAGGGTTGCGGCAGCTCTCGCGGTGTTGCATAGCCGACGCCCTTGTTCACGCGATCGGTGACCCAGGCGTACCATTCCTCTTGCGTCCGACCGCCCAGCAGAGCAACGACGAGCATGGTCATGTTGTCGCAGCCAACGCCGCCCCAGTCAGAATCGGGTGCCAGACAGAGATCTATTGTCTTTTCCACGACTTCCTTGAGCGTGTTGCCTTGCGCTATTGTCCGTCGCACAAAGTCGACAGTCTGTTGCGAGGTGAGCACGTCCCATATACCTGTGCCACGCATAAGCAAATCGAGGGTCGACGGGGCGAGAGGGCTGCGTACCATCGCATGCGATGATGAGGAACTCATCCTCTGCTGTAACGTCGTGTGTGATGATGTCTGGATCGGCTGTGACGATCTGATGTTCGGCGTCCAGCTCCGCGCTGCGCTTGAACTCGAAATCCCCAAGCGCGCGCGATAATGCGAGATTTCCTGTTCGCGCTGAGGGATGAGCAGATGCTACGCCGAGATCAAAAATGACGGACCGTTCACTCGCCCAAACTCGACGAAGCCGCCCGCTGCAGTAATGCGGGCTTGCTCGCCTTCGTTGACAGGCTTATGGTCGTGTGACATGGCTTTCGCCTCGCCCCCACAAGAGAGTATAGATCGTGAGTCACCCGCATTGGCGACGAGGATCTTGCCGTCGGTCGTGAAGAGTGCCGCTACAGCTGTGCAGCCTGATGGATCCGCTTGGAATTCTGGGTCTTCCAAAGGGACGCCTTTGTCAGCTGAGCTCGTCTGATGTGTGCATGAACGTACTCGATAGCAGATCTTCATCGGTCTTGAGGAAAGCATCCTTGAGCGCCTGCTCATACTTGCCCGCTTTATATGCCGGCGTCTGTCGCAACCTATAATGTACTGTATCACCTGCAAAGCGAGCGACCGTGCCGCCTACCAAGCACAAAAGCAGACTCAGATGCGTTCTCAGTGCTGATCAGCAGATCGACCGACCGCCGTGACCATCATAGACTGCGAAGAAGCCATTGCCGTCTGGTGCTTTTGCCCGTTCTGCAGACAGAGAGGCGGAAGAAGAGCCCTGTAGCGCTGGATCGTCTAATTGCAGGATGGTCGCGTGTGCGTCTTCCATGCCTGCCATGACGAGTCAGCAGCTGCTTGTACATTGCTAGTTGCCGATGAGACGGGGATGCCGAATGCGAAGAGAGGCTGTCCGCCCTGTTGTGAGATGAAGTGCTCGTAGACGGCCGATAGAGATTGGGATCGTCAGGCACAATGATACCGGTCGAGATGAGAATGGGCGTCGATGCAAAACGAATAAACCCACTTAGTCGCCAGCCCTGCATCTCGCTGACTGCGTACGCCAGCCGAGCATCGCTTCCCTCGTCAGAGTGCTTCGTCGTCACCGGCTCGCTGAGTGTCTGACCCATCGTGGGCGACTATCGCTCTGAGCGAGCGCTTCGTCCCTCGGACCGAGAAGTCTCCTCTTCGCCAACGACTATCTCACGCCAACACTGTCCTGTATGGATGCTCTGACTGTAAGAGGCTGGCTATCAGGTCACTGACAGAGCTCGCGTAGATTTTCCTCGAAGCGCCACTTCCGACTCGCGCGTTGCGCTGATGCCCATCTGGTCTCTCTGGGCCTTCGCGCGCCACCAGACGCTGATCTATCAGCTTGCATATGCGTTCGCTATCACATTTGCAGAGCTACAACACTTTTGTCCAGTCATACGCATCGTAGTGCGTTTTGAATGCCTGTATGCGACTCGCCTCCTCGCTCTGCTTCGCTCGTCGAGGTTTACGCCACGCACGCGGCTCAAGCTCGAGCAAGCTCCCGATAATCTCGTGCGCAAAGTATCTGGACATTCGTGAAACGTCAGTCACGTTGAGATGGCATGGCAATGAACGCACCTGGTAAACTCGCCTCCGCCCTTGGCCTCTTCGAATTCGTCTGCGCCATCACCCGCGCCTTCCTGTGTGTCCATTCCCTCGATGACGTGCCCATAACCTTTCTCGCCTGATACGCTCACGTGATCAGAGGCTGAAAGGCGCGCGAGAGCCATGGCGCACGCACCTTTGTAGTCCCATTGCACAGCAAAATAGGGCAGATTGGGTACCATCGCACGTCGAAAGCCGCCCGGACGCGAAGCAAAGTCGATGAGCTTCTTGTTCTGCGACCATTCAGACTCGACTGCGAGGATTGCTTCTTTGAAGTACTGCGGTGCATCGTCATAGATGTCGAAAGGCACAGGTATAGCCTCGATGTAGCTATGTCGTTGCGACCGAAGCGAGAGCACAGTCTCGAAGAAGATGACGCCCTTGTCTTGAGCCGCGAACATCTTCATCAATGTCTTCATGAAGTTCTGCAGATCCTTGTGAGCTCGTCACGCGACACAGGTCGACAGGGACGTACTTTCACCTCGTCCCAGAAGTCGTCATCGCCTTCCAGACAGCTAAGATTGTGTTGGAGTGGCACGATCCAGCAATGTCCTGTGGTAAGGCCTTCGTTATCTGGTAACGATAGATAGCATCGCGTTCCGAGAGCGATCATGGGAACAAGTGGTGGTCGACTGGACGTCTCGGTATCCTGGTAGCACAGCCGACAGCTCTCCAGCGCCTTCTTCGTCTTTGCATAGTCTGGCGAGCAAAGATTGAGCTCTGCACAAAGCCATGGACTAGAGCGTACCATTGATGGCAAACATGCGCTTCTGCGCTTCATCCCGCATCTTCTTTCTTGCAAGCTTATCAGCGTTGTCGTCCATATAGCTGCAGCATGATCAGCTTGGAGTGCTTTGGCGATCACGAATCACGCACTCGAGATCATCCTCGAATTTTGCATCGCCAACAATCCGACTCGCCATTTCTGCGTCCATGCTTTTCTGATCCGCCGAGCCTGCTCCGAACCGCTCTTGCCTGACAAGCTCACGCAGCGTTGTAGAATCGTCGTCTGCATTGTATCGCAGGATCTCGCCCGTCTTGAGATCGCGTGTCTCAAACTGTACGCAGCATCAGCGACGCGACACAGCGTACTTGAGCCGGGTCTGACCTTTTGCGCATCGAGCTTCTTCTTCCTGTTGCCCGGTCTGTGCTCTTGCGGCTCTGTCGTTTGTGAGCCCGGACCAATATCGTAGAGTCTGCCATATCCATCGAGCGTCGGCAGAACGTGCACCTCTGTACCATCCCCAGCATGCTGTCCCGGCTGCGTGCCAAAGTAACCTCCGCCTCGATCGCCTCCGCGCGAGGATTCCGCGGCTGTCTCGTACGCTCGCTGAAGTTCTTCTGCTTCGGGTGCGCCCATCAGCTTGGCTTTCAGTGCTTTTGCTTGCAGTCGGTTGAGCGAGGATGTAGAGAGAGGAGCTTGCGAATGCTGGCCCGGATCTAGTTCATCCGCTCCGTCGGCAGCTGTCTGATCGCGCGTCGCATTGACCGGTGGGCCCGCTAGGGCTGAACCGGTTCTATGGGCGCTGCTCCGTTGCACTGGTGGAGTGAACACGGATGGAATGGGCGTTTGCGGTCTAGAGTCTGCGGGCGTAGATGCTGGGCTCTGACTTGGTGCATTGCGTGCCGGGGTGGAGGAGACACCCTCGCCCGGTCTTCGAAACGAACCAGCTCGAGAGGATGATTGGGAGAGATCGCTAGCATTGGGGTCTGTAAACACAGATCGCAGACCCGGCGAAGAAGCTGTTCGGTTGTGCTGATCACGGCGCGAGGGTGTGGTCGATCCGCTTGCGGTCGAGCGTCGGCGGGATTGCTGCTCTTCGATCCAGCGCTTCTCTTCCATTGCCTGTTCAAATTCTTGTAGGGAGCCATAGCGCTCCAGTGCGACTTCTTCCAGAGGTCGCTTCTCTTCGTCTGCAGTTTCGAGGACTCTCCTGAGCTTTGCGAGCCGCCAGGTTGATCCAGCTGAGCCTGGCAAGATGACTTTGCTCGCCGACGCGTCTGACGGACGAGTCGTGCCCGTTGCAATGGCTTCGTTGTCGGCCTTGCGTGTGCCATCGTCATTATAGATGCCAGTGTTGCGCTCGAAGCGAGACATCTTGGCCTGTTCTGTCAACCTGTCAGTGGCTAGCATGTCCTAGAATGCTTCGTCGGGCGTGCCTTTTCTGGATCTGGCTTATGCTCACGCGGCTTCTTCTCCCTGACGTGAGACGTTGCATCAATGATTGACCAAGGGTCGTTGCTCTGCGCCTCCGCGTCCTCGTGAAGAGGCAACTCTTGAACGGTCTCGTGTGACGGTATGGCCTTGGATGTGAGACCGAGTGTCGCTGGATCTGGCGCATTCGAGACCGCCTGCTCATGTCTGTCAGCAAGAGAGCGTCTAGCAGGACACCCTGCGAACTTTGTCTGTCGAAGGCGCAGTTTTCTCTACCCACATATCCTCCTCGACTTGCTCTGGCTCATGTCGGCGTCGCTTCCTCTGATGATCTCCATCGTGCCGCCGCCGACTCGGCTGGACATGCTCATCCCGGTCTCTCTGCGAGTGGTGAGATGAGTCGGATGTCGGCCTGTGTCGGTCAGGTCTGGCCATGGACACTTGGGATGACGCCTGCTCGAGCTCGATGTCGCGCGCGGCGAGCACAGCGCAAGCTGACGTTGGCCTGACTGGCCTGACTGACGACAAGGTTGACTTGACGGTCTGATCGGATGTATCACACGAGAGTAGAAGCATGACTGCCGTCTCTACGTCGTCCGAGGGGGCGAGCACGGACAGCAGCAACGATTCGGCCATGAGCTTCATCACGCACAGCGTACGCCAGCAAGCCCTAAGCGGCCTGGCTCACGAGCTGATGCTCAACACCACGTAGACTGCAGATCTAGTCGAGATAAGCCGCAAGCAGGAAGCCGACGAGACAGCGAGCGGGGCGGAGGATGCTTACTGCCAGCTCGTGTTCTCCAAGTCCAAAGTATACGTCTATCCCTCGACGCACAGCAAGGAGAACATTGCAGGCTATGTCGCCATCGTACAACAGGTCAGTACTGCATGCACAGTGGGTGCTGTGTACGCCTGTCTGACGCGCTAGTCTCCAGGGAGGAGCCTATCTGCTCAGCTGGATCCCAGAACGCGTCGTCAATGATGAGGAGCAGGACAAGTTTGTGCTCGTCGAGGCTGCGGCCGACGGCAGACCGATCAGTCGGCTCCAGCCTGATGCAGACAGCGTCCTCGTCTCCTCCTCTCTGACTTCCAAACCTGCCGAGCATGCCTTCAGCCTGCCTATAACATCGATCTACAGCCTGGAAGTGAGACCGCCCACGCTTTCGGCGTGGTATGGCACCATCGTCATCCACACCTTTGGTGGTATCAGTCTGCCCCCGCTGTACTTTCACGATGATGAGTCGCCTTCGACCGTCTTCACGCGAGACGCGCGCAAGACGTTACTAGACACCAGCAAAGGCAAAGCGCCGGCTTTGCTACAGCGCCTACCGAGTTCGTGGGGTGGCGAAGCACTCATCAACAAGATGCGACAGTATGCCAACGTCATCCGGTCTAACATCGAGCCAACGCTCTACCTCGTCAATCCAAACACTGCCGACCTCGAAGCTCATTCGACTTTCTTCTTCGATGATGATGTGATCGGCATACCGAGCAAGCCCACCTCGACAGCCTATGCAGCTGCAGGCACAAACGTACGCAAGGACGCTCGAGGCAGTATCCTGCACGAAGCACTGAAACCAGATCGACGGTTTCGTTCGACACGGACGGGCGAGACACACTCGCAATCGCCCGCAATGGACGATCTCACCTTCAGTCTCCTGTCGTCCTTTTCTAAACTCACGCGCAACGCTCGATCGGCTGCGCAGAGTATTGCCCATCCGATCCTCTCGCATCGCTTGGCGAAACCGATCCTACCCCATCTGCCACCACCCATCGCAAATCTCTACACCGCCCACCCGGAATGGAGCAAATGGGAGGAAGAAGCCGGCGTGGGAGGCTACGACGCTGCGCGAGTCTATCTAGCCAAATGGTCTCGCATCGTGGCGGAAGAAGGCGAGCGAGCAAGACGCGCAGAAGTAGGCTGTGAGGGCGAGGAAGAAGGGGCTTTGGGCGCCTTCGAAGTTCTTGCTGCATGTCTTTCGCTCCATCGCACCTGATGAGACTGACGAGACTGAGCAGACAACCTATAGCATTCAGCGGCCGAGGACGACGCGGGCCACGAACCAGCCTATAGAAGCATCAGAATGGGCGGCATATTTCGACCCCGCGACCGGCGTCCTCTTGCTGGCGGAAGACGAAGCTAGGCGACGCATCTTCCAAAGAGTGAGCTGATCGCGCTAGCTCATCAGCCCAGCTGACGAGCGCATAGGGGCTCGTACCGGCCGCGAGAAAGCAAGCTTGGCCTTTCTTACTTGGCATGTTCGACTGGACATCCTCCGCCGAAGACCGTCGAGCAGCTCTGGCGGCGAAGACGTGAGCTGTGCTCCTGCTTCGCACGGGGGCCAGGCTGATCATGCGGCTTAGTACCGAATATCACGACCTTCGCTCGCTTTGGTATGGTCAAACCCAAGTAACCTCGACAGACGAGTTCATCGAAGAGAACCATCGCATAGAGATTGACTGCCGCCGAACCGATCGTATACAACCCATGTTTGCCGCGACGGCGGAAGAGGAGCAAGGCCCGACGAGTTTAGCAGGCTTGGACGCCTCTCTACACACTCGCGCGAGCTCAGGCGGTCAGCCGGCGTCGAATATTCACGTCCGAAGGCTACAGGAGATCTTGCTCACCTACAATTTCTTCGAGACTGAGCTGGGCTACGTGCAAGGAATGTCTGACCTCTGCTCGCCGCTCTATGTCACTTTTGATGCCGACAAGATCACCACTTTCTGGTGCTTCGTTGGCCTGATGGAGCGCATGGTCAGTATCGTGCACAGAGGTCGATGAGAAGCTGATGTAGAATGGCAGAAACGCAACTTCTTACGGGATCAATCGGGCATGAAGCAACAGCTATCGCAGCTGCAAGAGCTCATCGCCCTGATGGATCCAGAGCTATACAAGCATTTTGGTAGGACGATCTTGCTCATTGCATGCAGCCCAGCTGACTTCCTGCACCTCTGCAGACAAGACAGACAGCCTAAACCTGTTCTTCTGCTTTCGCCAACTGCTGATTCTGTTCAAGCGCGAATTCACTTTCGCACAAATCCCGATGCTATGGGAGAACTTCTGGACGGACGTCTGCGGTACCTCACCCCAATGCTTCTTCGCGCTCGCAATCCTACAAACCCATCGCGATCCGATCATCCGCCATCTCGTCTATTTCGATGAGGTGCTCGCTTACATCAATGTCAGTCATGCTTGCTCTATCGCATCTATTCGGTGCTGAAGCGGATATGCAGGGCTTGAGTCTGACGATGGAAGTCGAGCCACTGCTGGCGCAAGCCGAAATACTTTACAAGACTTTCCAGCTCGTCGTCGAGGACAACGACCGCAGGCGGGCAGAGGCAGCTGCAAAGGATGCGCCCGGTAGTACAGAGGACATCCTACGACGACGAGGCGCGCTCGGCTTCAAAGATGCCCGTCTCAAGAAGCTCGAGGATGAAGACGCGGCAAAAGCAGCCAAGCCTCTACCGCCGCCGATCTCAGACAATCTACGGAGTCTGCTCACGCCCACACCCTCATGATCTGTATAACACACGAATGCGCGAAGTTTGATGTTGTCGTTGCATTGCAAATGCAAGCTTGAAGTGATGAGACGTGGAATCCTCATCTGGTCTATTCCTCCTCCTTCTCCTCCTCTTCGTCTGACTTTTCTTCGTCAGTCTTGTTCTCTTCTCTGACCTCGATCTTTGCTTTCGGGTCATCTTTGGGCTTATTTCCCGCCTTCTTGTCCATCTCGCGGGTCTTGTGAGCTGCCACGCTGGCCTTTGGATCACTCTGGCCCTGTTCCCCCTTTGACATCAACACTCAGCGCGTCTGACGTGTCCAAGGGCGAGCGTACCTTTGTGGAATCCTTTTGAGCTTGCGCCATCTTGTCTGCGCTAGCACGCATGTATCCGGGCTCAGTGGTGACTTTCTGTCGGCCGGTATGATCCGCTTCGCTCTTGCTACGGAGGTGCTTGTCACCGTCTCCGTGATCCTTACCCTCACCGGCAGGACCAACATGATCTGCCACCTCGTCCTCAGGATCATCGTGGTCCTCGTAGTAGTCCTCTGTGGCCTGTCGCTGAGCTTCACGGGTCTGATGTCGTTCCTTGTAGTGCTCGACGTGATCTTTCTTGTGAGGGGGCGAGGTGAGGTAGATGACCGTCGGAATGAAGATCAAGCCAGATCCGATCTGTTGCAGCTTTCGCATGAGCTCATGGGTCAGGTAGAAGTGCACCAGACTGACGATCCAGGTCGTGTCACCTCCTCGGCTTGCGGCATGTTTGATGGTCTCCGTTGCCTTTTCGGCACTGGAAGCATAGCGTCTGCTCGGCAAACGTGCAACAGGCCTCGCCTGCGCTGCTACTCGAGCTACTCTCGCCCTCAGCATGCTTCAATGTGGCTCGGTTCTCGGGCGGAAAAATGGCGCGAATGGCCGACGGCTGCGCGTAGTTTGAGATACAAAAGCGACAATCACTGCAGAGACAGTATGCAATCAATCAACCAATCACTCTTTATCGTCCTTGTCTTCCTCTTTCTTGCTCTCCTTGCCCCTCCGTGCCTATGTAGAGCAAGTCAGCGTCGCCGGGCATCAGAGGGAAAGACGGACGTAGTATTGGTCGAGGATCTTGGGCGAGATACGCGAGAGTTGTTCGCGAGGGAAGATACGCAGAAGCGTCCAGGCGAGATCGAGCGACTCGAAGATCGTCCTCGACTCGTTCGCTCCCTGGTTGACAAATGTCTTCTCGAACTTGTCCAAGAACTCTAGCGCGAGCTGCATACACGCATCAGCTGAGGGTTTGTTTGCAGTGTAGGGCCGGGCGCACCTTTTCTTCGGACGAGAGAGCCTCCTCACCGACGACGGCTTTCATCGAGGCAGCATCACGAGCGACAGCGTACATGCTGTACATCTGGTTGGACACATCGCCGTGGTCTGCTCGGGTGAGACCTTCGCCGATGGCGCTCTTCATCAATCGCGAGAGAGAAGGTAAGACGTTGATGGGTGGGTAGATCTGTTTGTTGTAAAGCTGTCGATCGACGAAGATCTGGCCTTCTGTGATGTAACCTGTCAGATCAGGAATAGGATGGGTGATATCTGCCTTCCGATAT
Organism: Mixia osmundae IAM 14324; assembly: GCF_000708205.1. Classification (NCBI taxonomy): domain Eukaryota; kingdom Fungi; phylum Basidiomycota; class Mixiomycetes; order Mixiales; family Mixiaceae; genus Mixia; species Mixia osmundae. The sequence continues at coordinate 1,412,787 of NW_014575563.1, read as the reverse complement.
CAGTGCAGTCCGTGATCAGACTAGATCGAGTATACCATCGTTGGGCATGGTGAGGATGGGAATCTGGGTGATCGATCCGTTGCGACCTTCGACACGGCCTGCACGTTCGTAGATGGTCGAGAGATCCGTGTACATGTATCCTGGGTAGCCACGGCGACCGGGCACTTCTTCTCGTGCGGCCGAGACTTCTCGGAGCGCATCGGCGTAGGACGACATGTCGGTCAAGATGACGAGAACGTGTTTCTCGAGCTGGTAAGCATAATACTCTGCCGTTGTGAGTGCCAGACGAGGTGTGATGATGCGCTCGATCCTGGAAACCACCTTTAGGAATTAGCAGACTCCCATCTAGCTGTGCTTTGCCTACGTAGGATCGTTGGCGAGATTGAGGAAGAGTGTGACGCGATCGAGCGAGCCGTTCTCTTCAAAGTCTTGCCTGAAGAAGCGAGCGGTCTCCATGTTGACGCCCATGGCAGCAAAGACGATCGAGAAATTATCCTGTCGGTCGGTCGGTCGGTCAGATCTGTAGCTGCCTTTCCGTCGGGCATCCTTACATCATGGTCATCATGCACGCCCTTTGTGGGCTTGCTCTTGTTGACCAAACCAGCTTGTCGACAGATTTGCGCGGCAATCTGCACGATCGTCTCTCCTTCTCAGTCTCGTCGACGGATGAAGCGCAAAGTCCGTACCTCATTGTGAGGCAGACCGGCAGCCGAGAAGATGGGAATCTTCTGACCTCGTGCGACGGCACACATGGTATCGATGGAGGAGATGCCGACCTGGATCATCTCTTCGGGGTACACGCGGGAGTAGGGATTGATGGGTGAGCCTGTCCGGGATGATAACGCGTTCAGTCCGCATGCAAGACTTGTAAGAGCTGCTGAACCCACCGTTGATGTCGAGATAGTCTTCCGCAAAGACTTTGGGACCCTTGTCGATGGGTTTGCCCGATCCGTTGAACATGCGACCGAGCATATCCTCGCTCACGGGCAGCTTCATGCTCGATCCCGAGAACTCGACGTGGGTCGCTCTGACGTCGATGCCGGAAGTGCCCTCAAAGACCTGAACGATGGCCTTGTTGCCGTTGACTTCGAGTACCTGACCGCCTCGCTTCGTGCCGTCGGGTAAGGTGAGCTGCACGATCTCATTGTACGACGGGAACTTGACGTTCTCTAGCACGACGAGCGGCCCTGCGCGGTCCAAGGACAAGATGAGCTCATCATGGACAAGTTCAATGTGGAGGCGAGCTCGCCATTGACTGCAGACACGGTGCGATAGTCGAGGCGTGGCTTGACATCGTACCGTCTTACAGCTGCAGCTGCATTGATGCTGAGAGACCCGCTCGAGGGTCAGCCGAGCACAGCTGAGGACACCACAGACGAGCCTTGCAGCCTCTTTCTCGGACATGCGTGGGTCCTGCACCATGGCGTACACTTGACGCACGCAAAGACGTCGACCTCCTCGCTGGCGATACGAGCTTTGTGCCAAGTGCCACGTGACATGACGACTCGCTCACTTCGGCCGAAAGCCTGGCGTCGGCGCTTGGAATCCGAGCTGGCCTGAATCATGCGACGGACAAGCACCCGACCTCGAGACTCGTAGGCTCTGCACTCTCATCCCAGTGCATCGGCTGAACATGCGACCACGGAACAGCAATGCAGGCTCGCAAACTGTCACCGAACACGAGTCTGATCATCAGCAAGCGGACACTCCTCAAGCCGGTCCGGGTGGCGTGCTCAAGCTCAGAGGTCTATCGACAAAGAAGTCACCCCGGGTCAAATGGGACGAGGAAGTCGTCGACAATGAAGGTCTGGGTCGAAAGAAGAGCAAGAGTAAGCTCGCAGCCGCCGTGAACAGCAGACCATGCTCATCGCGAGTGTGTACGCTCTGCAGTCTGCTGCATTTACAGCAAGCCAAGGAAATGGGACGATCCGTTTGACGTCTCGTCCGACGAATCCGATGACTCGTGTGACGAAGGCGCGCACGACCATAAGCACCATTCGCACGACGACTCCGCACAGGCGAGCAAGTCATCAGAATCGAGCAGCGCCACTCAGGTCGTAGTGCCTCCCCCTTCGAACGCGTATGAGAAGCAGCCGACTTACACTGGCAAAGGCAAGGGTAAAGCAAAGGCCGCTGATCTTTGAGATAGTCTCGCTGTATCAATTTTGTCACCATGTCTGTTGTAATCACGAGCTCTTCTTCACACACACTCGGGCGGGCAATGGACTGATCGCTGCCAGTCATCGATAGAGAGACACTAGCTCAGATGAAGCGCGCGCGACCAGGAGAGCAGACAGCAGGTAACATGGCATTTCGTCGCTGTCGTTCCTGACAGGACGCGTGGGTGCGCAAACGCCGCATTCTATGAGGTTCCTCGGCTGACCTTGTCAAGAACTGCAACAAACAACGTCAGCCAGCTGAATTCTGCCGTGTTCAACATGAGCGCGCAATGACGCACCAGTCTGATACGCAATCTCGCTAAAGTCTGTGCCTTGGATCTCTGTCGCGATGCCGACGAGTGAACGCCTGAGAGCGTCTTTGGAAGAAGCAAACAGCATCTTGGCTTTGATCTTCGACTCGTCCGGCGACCTGGTCCTCTCTCATCAGGCTTGACATCGCATGCCAGACTGAGAAAGACCGGACCACATGTAGAAGACGAGCTTGTTTCGCTTGCCACCTCCGCCAGCTTGCTCGTATTCAAAGTCGTACACTGCCCAGCGACAATCTGCAGGCGGCAGGTCGCCTACAAACTCGTCGTAGTCTGCCGAGTCGGACGTCTTCACGACCACAATCTCGGTGTTGTCCTTGTTGAGCCCGTAGATGATGTACTTGAGCTCTGAAGACTAGCGTCAGCTTTTCATCAAGTGAGTATGAGCCGAATGCTGACTCTTGCCGAGCTTGAGCTGTGCACGAGCAAGGGGTCATCAGCTCCAAAGCGAAGCAAGCCAGCACAGCTCCCTCACCGTTTGGAATGCTTCCAAGCATTCCGAGGAGACCGCAACACCTGAAGACTGTCATTCGGGACTCCCGCTTCAGCTCCTGGGGAAGTCACTAACGATTGCAAGCTCACCATGATGGGCTAGTAACTGGCGTGCGCACGCCAATCCACTGCGCCTGCTGATGATCAGACGCCACCCGCGCGTCAAGCTGGCATAAGCCCAAGTCACTCGGAGCCAGGCCAGCGATCGATGCTCATGTCCATTATCCCATGCATGTGTATATCATTATCTACGACGTGATCGAGTCCTGATTGCAGCGTCTATCGGCCGCCGAGAAGTGCGAGGGTTGTCGCGGTCGCTTCTCCTTCTCTGGCATCAATGCGGACCTCTTCCTCCTGTGTCGAAGGATGAGCAATGAACGCCTTGTCGACGCGCTCCTGCTCGAGACCAATGGCATTGGTCTCTGCGTCATTGACGTCAAGATGACGAAAGAGGACATAGAAGATGACGCCTGTGATAAAGGCTGCAATAGCGGTTCCTCCGTACCTGTACACAGACGTCAAGCTCGGAACGCTGTAGATGCAGCTCACTCACAGCCAGGTGAAGTAGGGATCACCTGTGACGGGTGACAAGGCAGCAGCGAGCGCGTTGCCAAACGCCGTCATCAGCAGGAAGAAAGCCTGCACGAGCGATTTCATCCGAAGGGGCGCGCCTGCTCAGCGGGAATCCTATGAGTTTCGATAGCTGTGAGGAAGACAGCACGCACGCTGATAGCAGAACTCGAGGCCCGTGATACTCGCAAAGATTTCAGAAAGCGCAATAAGTGTATAAGTCAGCGATTGTTGCCAAACATTGATGGGTGCATAGCAGCCAGCCGTATCGCTGATGTCTGTACCGCAAGGCGATCTCTTGTAGATATAGTATTGGGTTACCGAGGCGCAGATCATCGATGCTGAGCCCAGGAAGAAGCCCAGCGTAATACGGGCAATGGGTCCTGGCATCATCTGACGTCGACGAAGGAACGGATACAGGAAGATATCGACAATCGGGATGAAAACGATGAGAGCGATCGAGTCGATGTTGGGTAACAATGTTGCAGGCGTTCCGCCCAATTGCATTTCGTTGCCTTGGGAGATGAGCGGTCCGAGCAATGTGCCGTAACAGAGCCAGTAGATGGGAAAGAACCAGAGCACATTTGTTGCGGTGACGGTCCTCTGCACTTCTGAAACGAATACATCGTCCCACTTGAGCCAGCTCGGCTTCTCTTGACCTTGCTTTTCGTAGTAGCTCGGGCGACAGACTGCGTAGGGATCTTCCTTTCGTCTGATGCTCCGGTAATACGATAGAGGCGCAGTCCAGAAGCTGCGCAGCGAATAGCGTATCACATTGAACGCATCGAGAAGGACAGAGCCTTCTGGAGCGACGACCCTATACTTGTTGCGACCGAGGAAGAGCACGACAGGAACAGCCAAGAATACCAAAGTGGGTACTAGGTACGCCCAGACAAAGCCGACGTATCGTTCCATTTCTGCTGTCGCAAGTGACAAGAGGCCGCCGATATTGATGCTGGCGTAGAAGACGGCATAGACCCGCGCAATCGTTGCATCTCTATCGACGATGACCCTTTCGCCTGTCTTGAGTGTCTTGATCCGCATAGGAGGCGTAGTGATCTGATCAGCTACGAGCGGTGCCACATTGGATTTGATGCCACCACTGCCACAGCTCTGATGAGGGAGACTACGTCAGCTCGCGGTAGCAGAAAGCGGCTCGACGCACCATGAGGACCATGCCGACGATCCAGCCTGCGAGTGCAGACGAATGACGGATCGCAGACGGCACAGCGGTAGCTGTGATGATGACCAGACCGACAAAGTAGATCGCACTGAAGACGCAGATCGTCTTGTAGCGTCCCCATTTGGTATCAGCGATGTAGGCCCCAAGAATAGGGAAGAGATAAGTCAGCTGACACAGAGGTCATCAGCAGAGCTCTATCGAGGACAACGAGAGACAAACAAAGTTTTGACATTGCACGAGACCGTTCGCAGGCACAGTGCCGAGTCCAAACGCGCCTGACAGACCTTCAGGATCGCTACCCACACCACCCGTACCGGATGGCAAGGGACCGAGCGGGTTGGCGAGATAGTCGAAGAAGATGCCCGTGAGACCATAGTATGCCGCTCGCTCGCAACCTTCGACGATGACGACGAGGAAGATGCTCATCGTGAGGCTATCAGGCACGCGTCGCAGTGTCTTGAGCTCCTCATCGCTCGGAAGCTCGAGATCATCTTCTGTCGTGTGCTTGACTAAGCCTTGCTTTGTGGGGTCGCCTGACTTCTGCATGCCCTGCTTTTCGTTTGGCAGAGTCTTCTCGTTCTGCGAGTCTGGTCGATCTGCCGTGACACCCTCATGGGAGGCCGTAGAGGCCTGCTTTTCGCAGCTGCTGCGCTTTTCGGTGTCCATCTGACGTTCAGTGCGAGAGTTATGGAAGTGAGAGAGGACGGCAAGTCATGCATATCGTTATCGCTGATCCGCATGGTCGCTCAAAATGAAAAAGGGTCGCCGGCCTGGCCTAGAGTTTGGTTAGCGCAAAGTTGCTCAACCGGACTATTTCCAGCGCTGACCAGAGACAGTCCTCGACATTGTGGAACTTGAATCTCAATCATCTGATACTTCGCGTGAGAAGTTTGCGGAAAAAAGCGACGTTGTGCGACAGAGAAACGACAAGGCCGAGGTGAGTAGAAGAAAGCGAGGCGCAAGGGCATTGGGCGTAGCGAATCTGCGTGAAGCGATGAAAGACGAGCTGGTCGGGCAGTAGAAGCGCAAGATCTGCAAGCTAGACACATTGCGCGGCGCTTTTGCGTGGCTTGCGATTGGTTGCTCTCACCTTTCCGCCGCCCAGCTCGTCATTTGCGTTCCTTCCGCAGTGCCCTTCGCTTCTCGCTTGCGTCAGCTGTATCGCGGCCGGTACTGACAAGTTCGCTTGTGCTTCTCAGAGTCACCCGAGGCCGCTTGTAAACCAAAACTTCGTTCCGACAGGTTCGTCTGAGCTCTAACCCAAATCGGCAAGACTGACAGCGAGGAGCCCCACCAGACATCGACGGAGCGGTCGCCTGCGTGAGACTTTGCAAAGCCAGGCTTCAAGATGGCTCCTCCCGCCGAGGAAGAGCACCATGAGACGTTCGAGAGCGTCGGCGCTGGCGCATCGATGACCTACCCCATGCAATGCTCGGCACTGCGCAAGAACGGTCACGTCGTCATCAAAGGTCGCCCTTGCAAGGTCGGTCCCGTGGTGGTAGCGCAGGGTCCTCGTTTGCTTACGCCAAGACGCGCCGTCAGATCGTCGATATGTCCACTTCAAAGACGGGCAAGCACGGTCACGCCAAGGTCCACTTGGTCGCTATCGACATTTTCACCAACAAGAAGCTCGAAGATATCTCGCCCTCGACTCACAATATGGATGGTGAATCGACCGTCCGCAGACCCAAGTCAATGCTAACCGATGTGACAGTCCCTAATGTCAACCGTATGGAATACACCCTCGTTAACAGTATGTCGCTCCGTGCAGCATCTGTGCAATCTGACAAGAGAAACAGTCGACGATGGCTTCCTCAACCTCATGACTGGTGACGGTGCCGAGAAGAACGATGTCAAGGTTCCCGAGGGAGAGCTTGGCGAGCAGATTGAGAAGGATTTCGAAGATGGCAAGGATGTCAGTCGCGCTTGCTCGCTCGCTTCTCATTCAAGGCTGATCCTCGCTGCACAGCTCGTCATCGCAGTCACGAGTGCCATGGGCGAAGAGCTCGCCTTGGGCTACAAGGAGGCTTCCGTTCGTGACCCCTTCTATCGCTCGTCCCGTTTGACTGAACCTTTGCTCTGCAGAAATAAGCTGAGCTCGAGCAGCCCTTAGATCGCATAGGCTAGCATGCCTGCCAACATGCTCTCTCTGACGTTCGCATTGACGTGTGATCTCCATGCAAATTTTGCTTGGGTCTGATTTCTCCCTCGCGCTTTTGCTGGCTGACTGACTTTGGAGGAGAAGGCGCGTCTGCTTGGAATCCAAAATTGGCCGCGAGCGCCAAGGGAGCCAGCTCAGATAGAGGCGTGGCCGGCTAGGCTTCGTGACCTCTTGAGCGTTTGTCGGGTGAGTCAGGCTGCGCACGAGCCTCTGAGCGACGCAGAGCTGATACATCTGGTAACATGGCAGTCAACAAGTTCTGCCTCGATGCTTCAGATTTCGTGCTCGTCGAAGCCACCCACACTCGCTTGCGTGCCGTTCTCCTCGAGCTCGAGCACATCGCAAAGCTAGTCGACGATCGTACAAAGGCCAAGCCTGCCAAGCAGGCTAGATCACGCTACAACCTCTCTAAAGAGCAGCCCAACTTTTCACGCCCGTTTGGACGACGGGCTGCCGACGAAGGACAGCTTGACACTCGCTCACAATCTGTGTCAAGACTGCCCGTCCGACAGACTATGCGAAACTTTGACGACGAATTTGAGCAGTTTGATCAGGAAGCCAAGCAGAGGGAGCGCCGTGACGCCGAACTAGCCAAACAGCACGCACTCGAGGCCATCGTTGGCCGTACCTGGCGTACCGACGACTCAGACCACCCAGACCTTCGGCACGCCAAGTCGAAAGCAAGCTTTCGAGCGGCCGAACCGCCTTCAGGCATCCATACATTCGACGACGAAGCAGACGATTCTACAGCGGTTGACACACCCATCCATCAACTCAAATCGCTCGAGAAGCAGATCAGCAGGGAGGAGTCGAGTGCGAGCAGTCATCAGAGTCACGCAAGCCCGGGCAGCCAAGAAGCTTGGTCTGCATCGCCGCGAGTTGGAGAACAACCTCGAACGCGCGGGCTAAGCACATCGTCGAGCGGCAAGGCGAGGATCAGACGTCGCGCTGTAGACGCCTACCTCTCAGCGCCGGTCTCATCTACACAGGCAGTCACTCAGCCGTTTCCTTCTCATCGCAGCGTAGCCTCGTCTGACGGCAGTGCAAGTGAGACCGAGGCAGGTTCACTCGATCTCACCGATCGCGCGGCTCGACAGCAACCGCTCGCAACTGCATCTACCAATAGATCATCATCGAAGCCGGCTAGCCCTCAGAAAGCGACCTCCCTTGTCAAGCACAACTTTTCGAGGCCAACCGGTCGAGGCTCCTCTTATCGCAATCTCGCCGGTATAACTTCCAACAGAGATCGCGACGATAGTTCGGCCAGCCTTGCCTCGATCGCGTCTGCACCCACAAAATCCTTGTCAGGCTTAGATCGGCTCTCGCGTCCGGTCCGTCACTCTTCGCTGACTGCAGAAACGCTTGCTTCCTGGAACAAGCACCAACAAGAGCAACAAGGCCCTGCTTCTCACGATCTCTTCTCTGCCTTCGCCGACACGATGAGGTCAGTGAGAAAGAGCTTGTGAGATCCCATGCTGACGCAGACTCGCAGCGGCCAGGCAACTCCACGAGCCACGGGCACAGAAGAGGATATAGCGGCTTCCGTCGTCTCAACGCAAGCTTCGACGCAAGCGCCTAGCTCACGTTCGCCACTGGCAAGATTTGGTCCTCCGCGCTCTATCAGCACAGGCAGCTTCCGGAAGCGCAAGCAGTCAGAAGCCAATTTGCCAATCAAATCTCCTGCAGTCATATCTGTTTCGACGACGCAAGCTGCAGGTTCATCTATACCAGGATCAGGCTCGAGCATGAACTTGCGCGACTCGCTCAAAGGTGTGGCGCCGGGTCAACTTAGCCCTTCTAGAGGCGCGCTAAGGTCTGGAACACCGCAACCCGAGCCAACGCAAGAAGGGCAGCAGGGCAGTGCTGATCTCGAACAACCACCTGCTTCAGCTTTGAGTGCGCCAGAGCCACATCCACTGCCCGCACAACCATCAAGTACCGTCGTTGCGCCTGCACCGTCGAATGAAGACCTGAGGACGGTGCGCCAACGAGCGATCAGCCAGCCCACGCGCGTTATCGCTAAGAAACCTCGCAAGACGGAGCCCGTCCAATCGGTAGCTCGACTATCAGAGACCCGACAGCGAGCAAAGTCATTCACATCCGCATCTGCCGATCACAGCACAATGTCGGATAGCGAGTGGGTCCCACAAGCGCCGACGATCTACAAAAGCGACATCATGCCAGAGGCAGGCTCATTGGCTGGCATTGCGCTAGCTGCGCAAAAGAAGGATTCACCTCCTCAGGAGAAGCATACCTGGGATGATGTCGTGATTCCCACCGTCGCCAAGCGGCTTCAGGCCAGTCAATCCCAGAATGCCAATCTCGCGGACCACTTTGTGCCGCCACTAGAAGAGTCTACACCTGTCGAGCTGGACCAGGCGAGCAAGATCAAGGGCACGCCCGAGTCAGAGCCACTACCGGCAGCTGTTCCGACGACATCGCCTTCCGCGATGGAAGCAAAAGCAAGCAATAGGTTGTCTGCTCTCGTTGCGTCAGATCCGGCTCGGCCTGCTGTCGACTCGTCGACTGCGGCAGAGGCCGTCAAGCCACAACCCGTTCCAATCTATCCTCGCCGTAACGTCATGCCGCCGGCACAGCCGAGCTTCGCTGAAGTGCCCAAGGCAGAGAAGACATCAACGACAGCAGCAGCAACTAAGCCAGCAGCAGCAGCAGCAGATGACAGTCACGGCAAAGGGTGTTGCAGCAGTGCAAAGTGCAACATCATGTAATTGTATGCGCTACACGTGTGTTACTAATGTATTCTATGGTGTTTTCTGCGAAAGTGAGTGCTTGCTCTTGCTGTTACGTCATGCTCGTGCATGTTTCGGAAAATAACGAGATGGCCACAAAGGCAGCCAGATGGCGACGGCGACGAGAAGCGGCAGCGCATCGAGGCCGAGAAAGTACTTTTCGTGATTGTATAGGACACCGTTGTAGCCCACGGCGAGCTCGATGACGCGATAGACCGACCGTATCAAGATGGGTACTGACGTGGCGTACAGGCAAGCGAAGACGGTCCAGAAAGGTTGGTCGTAAGCTGTCGGCTGCACAGCCGGAGCATCATCACCATCATGATTCGCCAGTGTTGCTTGGCTACCGGCCTTCTCGTTGCTGAATGTTGTCCGTCGTCTAGCTCTGACGATGCGGATGTGGGCAGAGACGAACAAGACGCAAAAGAGCGCGTAGGAAGCGCCTTGCCCGGCTAAGCCTACCAAGAAGATGATCTGACCGGTCGATGAGCCAGAGGCAATCAGACCGCCACCTGCGCCTTGCACAAGAAAGGTAAAGATGTCCTGCATAAAGCGTCAGGCTGGTCAAGGACAGAGATCTTTGGACGCACGCTCGCGACAAAGATCCGGGTTACTTTGCGAGGATTGATGAGGGAGACGTTGCCATTGATCTGGCGGATGAGTCTACCATAGGTGATATAATTGAATGCGAGGAAAGCAGCGGGTGAGAGGACGACGAAGAGGTTTGTGGCTATGAACACGCCAGAGGTGACATCATGTCGAAAGAGGATGCGCAGACCGAACCCGAGCGATTCCGCTGTGACCTGCTTTGAGCATCGAGACGAGGGACAGCTTGGATGGCTGACTCCAACAGGCAATGGGCAGACATAGCCCCCATTTGGTGCGATAGGTAAAGACGTTGATGAAATGACCGGCGCCGATGAGGGCGTACAACACAAGCGCGAGGATGTTCAGACCCAGGCTGGGTATGTAGCCTGCACCGACGTCAGCCGATGCATCGCCTCTGCTCTCGTCAGAACCTGCCCAGGGGATTGTCACTGCCATCGCTCTGCATGCAGCACCGTGCTGACGTCGTGTCGCGCTCTGTCCATCTTTCGGATTGCTATCTGCCGCCTTCCATCCCATGGCACTCGTCACAGTATCCGGCTATCCCTGCAGCGGCAAAAGCACAAGAGTGGCAGAACTCGTCAGGATACTACAGGAACAGCAAGCGCTCGAGGTTGTCATCATATCGGACGAATCCATCCACATCTCTCGCGATGCCTACGATGGCGAGTGTCTGTCTCGTCGACTGAGCACATGCTCATGCGGTGCGAGCTAGAGAGCAGGTCAGAGAAGCCTGCGCGTGCTGCGCTGCTCTCTGCTGTCGTCAGGGCGCTACGGAAAGATCGCATTGTGATCTGCGACGCAATGAATTACATCAAGTCGCTGCGATATCAATACTACTGCGCCGCTCGGGAAGCAGGCTGCCGTACATGCACTGTCAGTCGGCCTCGCCGCCACTCCGGTCTGCAACTCACCTGACGCGCAGCTCAATGTCGTCGCGCCCATCAATCGCTGTCGAGCATGGAATATAGCCAAAGGCGACAAGGGCTACCTACAAGCGACGTGAGCCTGCGTCTGCTGATCGTCGCCCCACAACTGATCTCTGCTGCGCAGATTTGATAACCTCTTGCAGCGATATGAAGAGCCATCATACGCGACAAGATGGGACACGCCTCTCATCGTCGTGTCTGACGAGGATGCGTGCTTGCCTGTCGACAAGATCATGTCTGCGCTCACTACCGCCACGCTTAAACCTCCGACGGGAGCTGTCTTGCCTGTACGCCATGTCCTTGATGTCTTGCTATACCCAGCTCATTCGTTGAGCCATGATCTGCAGACTTCCGTACCGTCTGGCGACTATCTGCATCTCCTCGAGACGGTCACACAGTCGGTCATCACGGCAATCATAGAGGCGCAAGCTATCGATCTGTCGGGCGGTTCGACGAAGCTACACGTTAACCTATCGCATGGTCAACAGACTTTGCTCGAAGTGAACCTGCCTTCGATCAAAGTACCGCCGAGTAAGATGCATCGGCTCAAGCGACAGTTCACGATACTCAACAGACAGAGTCGCAAAGATTGCTCTGCAGAGACCATCGCGAGCATGTTTGCAGACTACCTTGCCAGTAACTTGCTGTAGCGCATGCATGGATGTCACGACGTCCGTGTCACGGTGCCGACCGTGCTCGACAAAGGCCTTGATGCATGTATACTTGCTGCCCTCGCCAAGGGAAGTCGTCGTCAAAAGATGCGTCGTGTAAAAGCGACCGTGAGAGAAAATCACGCCAGTCGTCGCGAGCGCGCGCCTGCTCGCTCGTTCAGCAATTAAAGCCATGCGAGGATTGGTATTTGCTGCTCTGGCGGCAGTCGCAGCCGCCAGCGACGTGCTGGAACTCGGCAAGGACACGTTCAGGTCGACTGTCGACAGCTCAGATCTTCTCCTGGCAGAGTTCTTTGCGCCCTGGGTGAGTTGACGTGGCAGGCCTCTTTGAGCTTGACGACGCTGACTGGGGACTTCAGTGTGGTCACTGCAAGGCTCTTGCTCCCCACTACGAGGAGGCAGCTACTGCGCTCAAGGAGTCCAACATCAAGCTCGCCAAGATCGACTGCACACAAGAAGCTGATCTTTGTGCAGAGCTCGGTGTCAATGGTTACCCGTACGTGTTCCTTTCTGAGCATGCTGCCTAAGCTCACCATGCATCGACAGCACACTCAAGGTCTTCCGCAACGGCAAGGAAGCTGACTACGCTGGCACTCGAGAAGCGCCTGGCATCATCAGCTACATGAAAAAGTAAGAGACTCCTGTCGCGCTCGTCCGTTTGGCTGACCCTTGTCACCTTCAGGCAAGCACTACCGGCCGTCTCTGATGTCACCTCGAGCAATCACGACGAGTTCAGCAAGACGGACAAGGTCGTCATCATTGCCTACCTCGACTCAACCGACACTGAGCACAAGGAGACCTTCACCAAATTTGCCAACACCCACCGCGACAGCTACGTCTTTGGCTTGACCCACGATAGCTCGCTTGCCGGTGCATCGGGTGCAAAGATTGTCCTGCACAAGTCGTTCGATGAGGGCAGGAATGACTTCCCTTCCAGCTCGTTCACTGAGGATTCGCTCCTTGAGTTCGTCAAGACTTACGACACCCCTCTGCTCGATGAGATCTCGCCCGACAACTTTGCCAAGTACGCAGAATCCGGCCTGCCGCTCGCCTACGTCTTTGTCGAACGAACAGATGAGAGCCGTGAGGCGCTCGTCAAGTCGCTCGAGCCACTCGCTCGCGAAGTCAAAGGCAAGGTCAACCTCGTCTGGATTGACGCGCTCAAGTTTGGCGATCACGCAAAGTCTCTCAACCTTGAAGACGCCAAGTGGCCCGCCTTTGCGATCCAGGATGTTCAAGAGGCCACCAAGTTCCCTCTTGATCAATCTCTTACTGTCGACCCTGAGAACGTCGGCGCATTCGTTCGCAAATACTTGAAGGGCGAGATTGAGCCTAGCATCAAGAGCGAGGCTGTGCCCGCTACTCAAGACGAATCTGTCTACGTTCTCGTAACGTCAGAATTTGAAAAGGTCGCACTTGACGACAGCAAGGATGTTTTCCTCGAGAGTACGCGCCATACTACCTGACTGCGAATGAGACGCTGATGATACGCACAGTCTATGCGCCTTGGTGTGGACACTGCAAGCGCCTGAAGCCCATCTGGGAGCAGCTGGCAGACCAATTCAGCGAGCACAAGGACAAGTTCCTCGTTGCCAAGCTTGACGGAACTGCCAACGACATCCCGCCTACCGCAGGCGGTAAGATCGCTGGTTTCCCTACCATTCGATTCAAGCCAGCTGGCTCGAAAGAATGGATCGAATACGAAGGCGATCGCAGCATCGAAGATCTCATCTCGTTTGCAGAGAGCAAGAGCGCCAACCAGGTCAAGTCCAAGGGCGACCTGCCGACGTTTGAAGCCGAAGGCTCCGGGGATGAAGCCAGCGATGATGAGGAAGAAGCTGCCCATGATGAGCTCTAGATGCTATGCTTTGAATCTTTTCCGGGATCTGTCAAACGCAACCTGTAGCTACAATGATGCAACAAACTGCTTTCTGCTTTCTGAAATCTTTGCGTTGCACGAACTGCATTGCTTCAAAGAGTACAACGACACTGGCACTTCATGCTATGTGACTGTATGGCGTTTTGCGAGCGTCTCTTTCCTCGAGCGTGAGCGGGGGCCCAGGCACGACGTACAAGAGCTGGTATCGGTCTTTCAATGCGAGCGAATTGAGCGTGATGCGGTACATGCCTACGATGCGTTTCTTTTCACTGACGTCAATTTTTTGACGAAGACGACGGATCATGCGAAAAGTCTTGCTTTCTTTTGCGGTAACTTCTTTTGCTGAGGCTGCGAGCATTTCTACAGGACTTTTGCTAAGCTTCTTCAACCTGCGCGATGACGGTCTGACACCCATGTTAGCGAGTAACCCATGTGCTCCTATAGATGCTTACCGACTGGGATCGAAAGTGAGCAGATTGACTTTGTCGCCTATGGTTTCTATGCCGATGATTGTACGGGAATGCCCTTGCTGCTGGAGGTAGAGGCACGGTCGACTACTGATTCGAACGATCGGAGCACCGGCAGGTCTATCAGTCCCCGGCAAAGCGTCCCTTCCTTCCGGCAAGCCAAGCGATTCGGCAAAGTAGGTCTGAATCCAGGCAACGAGCCTCTCGCAAGGCCTGCGGTTCTCTCCCGGTCTCGCGGTCGTCTTTGGAAGATCAAGTATGCCGACACGAATGCCCATATAGGTGAGCATGGTATAAACGTCGGTCGTGCCGATCCAGCGCTTTGAGCCCTCTATCGAGTTTTTGAAATGCGATGCGCCTTTGGCATCATAGCCCGCGTGCCACGCTTGCTCTGATACAGCTTGCAATTCCTTGATGGCGGGTATAGACGCGCACACTGTCGAGCCAGCGCGTTGTGAGGGCGTCGTAGAGGGCGAGGCTTTCTCTGTGTCCGCGCTAACATCGGGCTTGCGTAGTCCGGCCAGCATATCTGCCTCGTCGCCTTCTTGAAGCCGCAGAAGATGTTCGCGATACGGTGGCAGATCTCGAATGCAGCTCAGGAGCATCTGAGCATTTCTGAAGCCACAGCCCCAGCCGAGATCGCAAGCATGGCTGCGAATGTGTTGGACGGAATCGTGGCACAAGATGGCAGAGTGAGCTGGTGCATCCGTGTTGCCGGCAACAGCAGCGCTGTCCGAAAGCTCTTGTATGACAAGCGCGAGCAGCCTGACGATGCCGTGGGCTGTCTCGCCCTGCAAGGCAGCCCCTGCCAGCGAGGAGATGTTGCCTCCTGCTAGCGGCTCGTCGATGGCCATGTACGATTGATCGCTCGCATCCTCAGTCTCGTCTTCGTCACCTGGCAGTTCGAGATCACCTTCGGCAGCGAGCCGTTGATCAGCACCTCCTTCCAAATTCGTGTCTTCTTCGAAGATACTCCGACTTGGTAGGACGGTCAGGACGTGCTCATCTGGTAGAGTCAAGCCGTCGCTGCTGATACCGAGATTGTCCATGGCGGGATCGGGCATTCAGGTCAAATGCGCATTGTTTGGGCACGCAAGGGGTGTCTTGATCATCCGCTCCCTTCCAAGTGCGGGATAGCTGTGGAGATGTGACATCTGATATGCGTCATCGACATTTGCAAATTGAAATTCTCAGTCAGGACAGAGCAGACAGTCGATCTACCGCCGCGCTAAACCAGATCTTGGCGAGACGCACAGACCAGGCTAGCTCGGCAGCGTCTGGCAGCTCGTCGTCTGTCACAGCCCCACACAGTCATAGCACTGCACCCATCCAGAGCGAACAGCGACGAATAGACCAGCTAGCGCGTGTCTATCCAACTCCGGACTTTGCAAAGCTCGACTGCGTGTCAAGTCACTCAACTCATCATCCTCGCACCCAAAGCATTTCGCGAGAAAACATCCATTCTCTTTACAGGACATCGCTGAGCCCTATCGCCGGCTAGACCTCCGCAAGCAGAGACACATCTGGCACCATGGCTCTTGGATTGCATCGCTTCACTCGACATGGCTATTGGCTGTTCCCCTTGGGCGCTACACTATGCTGGCTCGCCACTCTGGGGGGCTTGCTGGGACTTTGGCTGGGGAAAGATGACCATCGCAGGTGATGATAGTCATCTCAGTCCTTCATGATAAAGTAGTGACATGGGTTTTTGTCAGGTACCGATCGACAGAATCCAACGTCGTCGTCTTTGTGTCCGACGTCGGTGCCTCTCATCTGGTATGCCGCACACCTGTCAGACATGCGAGGACTTTGCTCACGCGTCTCAGGCTCTCTTCATCCCCGGCTGCGCACTCGTTTTTGTCTTCTACGTCTCTTCGCTCGTCACCGAGCGCTGGCTAAGGCACATCGAACGCTTGCCGGGCACACACGGCAGAAGGGAACTTGTACTCGATCTGCTCGCCGTCGTATGCGGATTCATCGGAGGCTTGGCACTCTTGATGCTTTCAATTTTCAACGCCTTCGATTACAGTACCGTTCATTGGTCGATGACCGTTCTCTTTGTCATCTTCGTTGCGCTGTCGGCTATATTCCAAACTGCAGAAGTCCTGCTGCTCGGCAGATACGATCCTGACTCGCGCCATCTAAAGCGCAATGCGATCCTGAAGATCGTCATCGTCACTGTGGCAATCATCGTCGCTATCGCCTTTGCGGCCCTATACGGCAAATGCAGGGGAGAAGGCTCTCTCGGTCCAGGCAGGGCGTCCAACTGTGACGCTATCACTGGTGCAGCCGGTATATGTGAATGGACAGTCAGCTTCATTCTTGCCGGCTACTTCGCAACGCTCATCTTGGACCTCTATCCCTCTTGGAAGACTTCACCCCGGCATCACGGCTCTGACGAAAAATATTTGTCGGCTGCTGGCGAAGCTAATGCGCGTGCTGCCCGCGACTCTGACAGCTACAACTCCGCACAGCCCACTCTCCCGGTCATGATGGAGCCCACTCATCCCAGCATGGCAACCCAGGAGAAGCAATATCAACCGGCGATGACCGGGACGCAGCAACAGAGCCATTTTGGCGAAGCTGTGTGATGCACGAACTTGTCCGCTGCCGTACAACTTGTCTTGTATCAGACTTATTGACAGCTGAATGTATTCATCGCAAAGCACGAGGATCAGTCACAAAAGTGCAAGTGCTGGATACAACGTTTACGCAATACACACAATCGTTGTTGAGCTTGGTATTGCGCGTACGGAAGCTTTAGGTCTTGAGCCTTGAGCATGTCTAAATGAGAAGCGAATAGATTCTGCTGCGGTCTGCAGCTGGACAATCTTACGTCCGACTTTTGCGAAAAAGCTATCCTGATACCGAAGTTGCATGCCGAATATCGACGAAACTGAGGATTGATAAAAGAGATTGCGATTGACAGCGAAGGAGCGATTCATGAAGCGACTGCTGGTGCAGACGAGGTAGCGTTGCACATGATGAAGAGTGAATCGGAAGATGAGTCGTCAGTTGTTATTGTTCTGAGGGTTGCACGACCGTGATCAGCGAGCGTTGTCGGCGCCAGGAGTGAAGAAGGCGCTCCAATTGCTATCTCGGCTCTGATGCATGGCAGTCTTGTTTCGCGTATCGCTAGCTGTCTCGGCAAGGCCGTCGGCGCTTAAGGGCGTCGTCAAGCCAGATGCAGCAGAGTACTGCGGCTGTACTGGGGGAGAAACAAGCGGCGTTGTCCTTGATCCGTTGCTCTCTCGTAGAAAGTCGTTGCGGTCATAGCTATTGTGACCGACATGACCTGGAGCGCTATAATGAGCAGGCTGGCCAGCGAGGGCGGGATATGGACCGTATGGGCCCGTGCCACCACCTGGCATCGCTAGGTGATTTTGAGCGTTGAAGGGAGTAAATGTCGATGGCGATACGCGTGAATAGATGGACGGATCGACTGCTGCTTGCTGCCGGTAGCCGCCAATGCTGGCTGGTGATGCACCTTCATATCCAGTGCTGTTGCTGCGTGCAAACGCATTGATGTCCAGTGCGGTCAAGCCCGCCGGCAGAGCAGGTCCACGGCGTCCGCCAGCAGATACGTTGGCGCCGTTGCCGACAGCGCTCGCAATCTGCTTGATAGTCGAGTTGTCCTGACCCTGCACCATCCGCCACACAGACTCGAAGGGAATGCCTAGCGCGTTTGCCAGCTTCTTGACATGCTCGACCTGCTTGTCGCCTTGACTCCGTCCCCAAGATAATCTGATGCGAGACTTGCCGTGGATGGGAAAATCGTGCATCTTGAGGATGGCGAGCTCGGCATCCTGTCGGCGAACGAATTGCACGAAGCCGCAGCCTTTGTTAGGCGGGATCTTGACGTAGGTAATATCGCCAAAATGCTGGAAGAAATTCTGTGTAGATGTGTCAGTCTTGTGAATATATGAAGATGTCATCCACGTACACGCAGGGTCTCCTCGCTGATGCACGCAGGCAAGCCTCCGACAAAGACAGTCGTGTTATTGGGATCATTCGCGTTGTTGGTGATCGGAGGGCCAGCAGCGTGTGCCGGTAAGGACATACCCGCGAAGGATGATGTCAGTAGATTGACATCTGAGCTCGACGTCGTCGCTGATCTCGGTGAGACAGGCGAGAACGGCCCGTTAGAAAGCTCAGAATCCGTAGACGTTGGTAGCGGACTGCTCGCAAATGAGGACACCGTCGGACTGATCCGCGAGCGTAGACCGTCTTCCTGGTAGGATGAACTGCCATTGCTAACATCTGCTGGCGAGTGGGCGCCAAAGCGATTCAGTGGCGCGGTCGAAGCACCAGTCGCATCACTGATGCGTATTGGCTTGCCTCGTAGCGCTAGACCGTTTCCTTTGCCTGCTTGACCGAACGCGAGTGCCTTTGCCATCTCCACTTCGTCGCTGAAGTAGAGAAAGCCATAGCTTTTGCTGCCGCCCGTGAAAGGGTCGGTGACGATCTTCGCGGACTGACAGGAGGTGAACAGCGGTGAGAACAAGGCCTGCTTGATGTCAGACTAGAACTTTGACCTATACAGGAGACTCACGACTATCTCGGCTTCAGTTATGTCCCGGCTGAGATCGCTGACAAGTAGATATGGCTGAAGGGGTGGCGATTTGCTTCGATGCGCCCATGTCACTGAAATACGCATCATCACCCAGGGAAATGCGAGCACACGGAGAACGCACGTTTGAATGTACGCTCGCTGCCAGGCATAAAGGTAGGCGGACGAGACGCGAAGAGACTGAGTGCGTTCTGCGCATGATGGGGCGCCGGAAAGGAGAGCAAGCAATAGTCTGCGCCTGATCTTGACCGCTGCATCTTGATCATCACAGGAAGTCCGAGCTGGCCATTCTCGTCACGATCGAGCTGCATGGCGGAGATACAACGTCGCTGCAGATCAGTCCGTGTCAGCGAACGAGCAGCACGATCGATGAGTCAGACTGACGATGTAGTTCTCGTCCATCCACTCTTCGAGATCACCCATCCAAAGCGCAGTGAGAGCTTCTGCAGATTGCTCTGACCCAACAGAGCGTGAAAGACTGTCGACCGGGGAAGCCGAGAGTGAGTCGGAGGGGTTGTCATCGTTGTACGCATACGCCGTGGGTGTACCCCTTGCGCTAGTATTGATAGGCTGCTGAGGAAACTGCCGTCTTTGGATCAGTCGATCACTGGCTGCCAGCGCGCCGCCTTCAGCAGTGATAGGCCGGATGGGCGCGTTCTTAGGGATGTCTTTGAGACCGT
The DNA here is from genome assembly GCF_000708205.1 of Mixia osmundae IAM 14324. NCBI lineage: Eukaryota > Fungi > Basidiomycota > Mixiomycetes > Mixiales > Mixiaceae > Mixia > Mixia osmundae. The sequence goes on along the minus strand of NW_014575563.1, from coordinate 1,393,341 downwards.
CGAGCGCATTGTAGCGCTCGCGGTCGTCGGTGTGAGTCTGATGACCCATTGTAGATTGCGTGGCGGGGACTCGTGAGGGATCGTCTGGCCGCGTCTGTGCGACTCAGTTCGTTGAGTGTGAGTGTGGGGGGTTTTGCAATGCCAGTCCGAGCTGGCAATAGGAGCGTTCCTGGTCAATGACAAGGATGTCGGATGTGCTACTATGCCTTGCAGACTTCGGGTCTCTGATGCGACTGATATATCGGCGTCCCGTCTGAGTCCGCGGGGCTCATTGAGCTCTCCTTGCGTTCTATTGCGGTACGACTGCAAACTATGCTGGATGCGAGACTGAAAGTCGTGGCGATGTCCGTCGAGCTCGCTAGCACACGGCTGGGTATAGTGAAGAGCTCCTACAAGGCTGTCTGGAGATTGAGGAATCCGTCTTTTCTAAACGGCAGACGGCGCTTCCAGGCCGGTCTACACGTCGCCTGAGCTCCCTCTGGATGCCTGTGCTGTAGTGATACGCTTTCGTGCGCTGCTGGTCGCCGGTGAGCGTGCGAAGAGCCGTCTCGGGACCAGTCACAGTGCGACAGTAAGCAGACTCAGGCGTGTGTTTTGAGTCCTGGACTGCGCTTGTGCTCAAGCCAGCGTGCTGGCTCGTTCTGTGCGGGCGCAGACAAGGCAGAGTCAGCTTCATATTGGAGAGCATGGGCGTGCAGAGCCCCGAGGAGACAAGAGCGCAGAGCATGCTCGCGTCTTGGAAAAGCAGGCGGGCTGGACACTTACGAGAATGACGCCCTTACTCTTGACGCACAGACTCCGCCGAGTCCTCCTATTGACTTGCTCTCGACCGGAGAAGAGAAGATGAACTCCTCAGCTTTCCATTGAATGGCCCTGTCGTCCGTTGTTCCTCTCCCACAGATTTGGCTCGCACCTATTCAACACGGGCGGCGGCGCTGTCCTCTCGGTCTGCGGCGTCCTCGTGTCTCTGAGAAAGGACTGATCGTCGAGCACGCTGTTAATCACTCCAGAAGAACGCTAGGGCACGCGCAAAGGGGCAGAATCCTCGATCCCTAATCCATGATCGCCATGTTGCCTTCCCGAACGCCTAGCCGGAGCCCGCCTCGTCGGCGAACTTCAAGAGAAATCAACATGTGATCGGGGTCCGTGTCAGAGAAGAGGGGACGCGCAGAGGGGAATGTCACTCGAATGACGACTATTGCTCATCGAGCTCTTTTGGCCCGGTGCAAGCCGATCGAGCCAAAGTCGAAGAAGTTTTGAGAGCTGACCGTAGGCGTTTTTTCCGTGTGGCCCGCATATCCTTCAGAGAGCTATGGCATCCGACCTGACCGCAAAGGTCACCCAGACAAAGGACGGCTTCCAAGTCCGAGGCATCGAAGACATCAACTATGGTCTGTAGCATGCAGCTCTTTCTGTGCAATCCCCTGCTGATCCAGACTTGATATAGGCTTCCAAATCGTCGACGATGTGTTCGATCCCAAAAAGGACCAGCTGGCTAAGCTCTATAAGCCATGGAAGAGGGTCCTTCTCGTCACGGACGAGAACGTTCACCGTCACTACAATGACAAGTGGACTGCTTATTTCGAGCACCACAACATCGACCTCACCGTCTTCATCATGGCTGGCGGCGAGAAGAACAAGACGATGACGACGATGCTCTCGATCGTCGACAAGTTCAACGAGTGAGCTCCTCCGTCTGCCCATCCCACGCGCGAGTACTGAGCTCTCTGGGTTGGCAGCTTCGGCCTCATCCGCAAAGAGCCCGTGCTCGTCGTCGGTGGTGGTCTCTGTACCGACGTCACTGGCTTCGCCTGCGCTTCTTACAGGCGCAGCTCCAATTTCATTCGCGTGCCAACAACGCTCATCGGACTCATCGATGCATCCGTGTCCATCAAAGTCGGCCTCAACCATGGCAAGCTGAAGAACCGTCTCGGTGCATACCATGCACCTATCGTCACGTTCCTCGATTTCAACATGCTTCGCACGCTGCCAGAGGGTCAAGTCAGAAACGGCTTTGCAGAGCTCATGAAGATCTCATCTGTCGCCGACAAGAGAATATGGGAGCTCCTCGTCCACAACGGCGAGGCTCTCATCGACAGCCGATTCGGTCGTGCAGATGGTGCCAAGGAAGAACTCAAACAGGTCAGAGCTCTGCCGATGCTCGTACTGCTCACAAGAGCTAAGACGTGCTCTGATAGATCGCGGATGAGATCTGCTGGAAGGGTATCAAAGTCATGCTGGACCTCGAGTCGCCCAACCTTCACGAGCTTGGGCTAGATCGTGTCATTGCTGTTGGTTCTCTCGGTCTCTTTGTGACCTGTGGCTAATGTCTGCGCAGTTCGGACATTCGCTTTCACCGACGCTCGAATTGGCCCCAGTCGTGCCCCTCCGTCACGGCCACGCCATCAAGTGAGTCATCTTGCTTGTCATCCAATGCTCGTCTTGACGAGATGACGGCAGCATCGATATGGCTTACTTCTGCAGCGTCGCTCACCATCGCGGCATGCTCAGCGAAGCCGAGCGTGACGAGTACCTCGATCTATCGCACTCTGTCGGCTTGAGCATTGATCACGAACTCTTCACGGAAGAACTGATTGAGGCTGGTACGGAAGCTATCCTCAAGACACGCGATGGCAAGCAGCGCTTTGCCGTGCCGCAGCCCTATGGCACGTGTCACTTCCTCAATGACGTTACATACGACGAATTGTTTGACGTCCTCAAGAAGCACAAGGCACACGTCAAGGCACGTTACGGTGGTGGTGTAGGCAAAGAAGCTTATGTCGACCATGGCGATCTTGGCATGGATCCCGACGTACTCAGACGAGAAGCCAAGAACACTAAGCCCGCTGACGCTGCTGTCAAAGCCGGCGCAGTGAAGGGCATGAACGGTCATGTCGCCAATGGCGACAATGGCGCAGGCGCGATCAACGGTCACAACGAGATTACCACGGGCAAGCCCACAAGCTAGATGTCCACAATAGACGCACGGCAAAAATGATGTAGCAAAACAAAAATGGCTTGACTCAGCGCGAGTCGAAGCAGCGATAAGGTCGATCTATCCTCCTGCAAATGTTACATGCATTGCAGACGTAGTACATCAACACGTGAAAATGCGCGATGTGCTCACGTTGGCGCGATCCCATCCGCGGCCACTGAACGCAACGCGCAGAAGGAACCACGGCCATTGAACATGTGCGAGCACGAAGAATGGCAGTGGATCGCAGGCATCAAAGACTGCGTCTTTCTCTAGACCAACGGCGTGCCGACCCAGTAGCGCAAGGACATTCATCCCTGGCATGGGTGACGCTGTTACATCGTGCCACTTTCTATCTCTGAATAGGCGAGGATGCAGTCGCGACGCAGCGGTCCGTAAGGATTGAGGCAATGTGTTGAACGCGGCTAGCGGCACTGAATGTACTAGCCAACTCTTTGCCATTACGCGAGGCGGTGGAGAGATCTCCGTTTCATACAGATACGAGCTGGCCAGCGCGCTTTTGTCATCGAACAGAGTGACCGCCGTGTGGACTCTCTGATCAGCAAGTCATAAGTTTCATGCTATGCTAAGAAAGCAAGACCGACCGGATTGCACTCGATTGCATAGAGAGTCTCCTCGGTGGGCTCGCGGATGAAGTCGAAGCTGATATGACCGGTGAAGCTTGCTTGTGGACTGCCTCGTTCTGTGAGATGTGTCTGCCATCTCTGCAGGAATGTCTCGGTCCATTGCCATGCTTGTGTTGCGACATTGGGCTCGTGATGAGATAGATCGACATAGCGCATGAGCATGTCGTTTGAGCGACATGCAACGAAGCTCAGTATCTTACCATCACTGACGGCAGCGTGAGTACAGTATTCATGGCCGCTGACATATCGTTGCAATACATAGGGCGTCTGCTTGCTAGGCGCGACAGACAAGCGCTCAAAGTGTGCGCGGGTCTCTTGGGGCGTCTGCAACGGCAAGAGGGTCATGTCACCCCGTCCGACATCGTCGAGACCGAGTGACTTTGCCAAAAAGCGATGCGTGGAGGTGGATGAGTGCAGGAAAGTGACTGCCTGGTCTATAGATGTCACTGTCTGGGCCTCGGGTACAGGCATGTCGAGCAAACGACAGAGCGTCTCGAAGCGATCCTTCCAGTGTAAATCTTCCATCTGAGTCTCCGTCGGGAGGAAGACACGACAGTGAGAGCCACTCGAGCGAATGTGATCCGCCAGGTGGGCATCCTCGACTGACGCGCCCGCGGAGCTGCACGGTAGCCAGAGGTTCACGCATTCGATAGCGATGATGTACTTCAGCCTGCGGAAGTACTCTGCCTTGTCCGCAGAGGACTGAGATGGGTCCGGCAGAGGATAGTAGCGATCGACCGCGTTGCTCCATCGTGAAGCTGCCAGATTGCCCCATTGGCTCTCCTCGGCGAGGATGACTCTCCAGCCAGCCTTGCTGAAAGCGCGAATGAGGACGAGTGACTTTGTGGTGCGACCACCGGTGATGAGAACGGTACGATCGGAGGACCTCGAGCCTGTCGTCTCCCTGACGAGCCTGATCCATAGCTTGGCAGTCTCGATCGGTCGATGGACATCCTGGCAAACGTGACAGAGCAAGCAGACGAATGCCGTCACTGGAGCGAGGGACATTGATAGAGCAACGAGCAGCAGTGTCGTGAGGCTAGACTGCACATAGCTCGGCTTACCTGACATTTCTGTCGACGTCATCATCAGATGCAGCAGCGCCAGCAAACGACGCGACTCGGTCGAGAGCCTCTTGCCCGACCGAGCGACTTGCTTGCACCCGAAGTATGAGCCAAGTCAAGCCATTTCCAGTCGACACCCTACCGGCAAAGAGCCATGTGACTGGACAGACGACTCAGCTGAAGCCCTACGCAGCCTCGCTCATCTCTCTGTCATTGGGCAGTGATGTGCTCCTCTTTGGCTCTTTCACCCTGAAATCTGGTAGGACATCGCCCTACTTCTTCAACGCCGGCCTGCTCCACTCTGGCGAGAAGCTGCTCGCACTGGCGTCCGCCTTTGCTGCTGCCATACACGAGTCTGGCGTACAATTTGATGTCTTGTTCGGTCCTGCTTACAAGGGCATTCCTCTGGCCGCCATCACCTGTGTCGAGCTGCAACGCTCCTTCGGGCGGACAGTCAATTACGCCTTCAACCGCAAAGAAGCCAAAGATCACGGCGAAGGCGGAAGCTTGGTCGGCGCGCCATTGAAAGGTCAGAGAGTGCTCATCATTGACGATGTCATTACCGCTGGCACAGCCATCAGGGAGGCGGTCGAGATTATCAAGCTGCAGGGAGGTCAGCTCGTCGGCATCACAGAGTCGCTGGATAGGCAAGAAAGGGGTAAGGATGGCGAAGCGAGCGCAGTGCAATCAATAGAAAAGGAGACTGGCGTACCTGTCATCGCCGTGATGACAATGAAGGACATCATCGCCTATCTCGGCGTCAAGGGCGGCATGGACGAGCAGCTCAGGGCAATGGAAGCTTACAGGCAGCAGTACGGTGTTGTATGATCCCGAGCAGGCACACAATGTCATAGAGCTACAACATGTACAACAGCAGCAGCAAAGCACCGACTAACCTCATCATTCGCGCAGCCAATCTTTGCTGATGACGTTGCGAATGCCATCAGGCAAGATGATGACCACGTTGCGATTGGGATCGGCAGCGATAGCTTGTCCGTCTGGACTCTCTTTGAGATAGTGGAGGGCTGCCCAGACGGCTGCGCCGCTGCTGCCACCGCACAGAATGCCTTCCGTACGAATGATACGACGGGTCATAGCAAACGAGTTCTCGTCCGTCGTCTTGACCCAGCTGTTGACAGCCGAGTGATCCAGCACAGTAGGAACAAAATCATAGCCGATGCCTTCAACACTGTAGCCGTTTGTGCCGTTCGTGTTGAGCGTCTCTGGCCGTGCGAGGACGCTACCGATAGGGTCTGCACCAACGACGATGAGGAGAGCATTATGTTCGCGCAGCCGTCTCGCCGTGCCGCTGATGGTACCGCCCGTGCCTGCGCCGGCAACGAAGAGATGCACCTGATCGCTCACTTGACTATTTGGATCCGTGGTCAAATCGATGAGGGCTGTACGAGCAAGGTCTGTCAAGATCTCGCCGCCGGTCGTTTCGTAATGGACCTGAGGATCTGCTCCAGCCTAGTGAGTCCAGATCCGAGAGCTCAGTCAGAGGCCTCACTTTGAGGGTTGTCATACTGATTCAGCTGCGTACAGGTAATATGGTCAGTACTGTTACAGTAGTCGATAACACAGACATACAATGACCTGCTCATCGTCACATTAAGCACGCACAAGACGACGTCGACGAAAACTTACAGCCCCAGGGATCTCTGCAGCAAGACGCTTTGCCAGACCGATGTGCGAATCCGGACTATCCCAGGCGGCATGCGTCGGTGTGCGCCGGATCTCGGCACCTAGCAAGGCGTCAGCATACGCCTCGCATAGCCTCAAAGGCGTACCAAGAGCACGTAGAGTGTTTTCTTTCTCGAGTGACATCTTATCGGGCAGCGTGATAATACAGCGGTAGCCTTTGACCGCAGCCATGAGAGCAAGACCGATGCCCGTGTTGCCCGATGCTGTCGTTCATGCGTCAGCGTCAGCGATGAGTGAGTGCCCGCGTGGCATACTTGGCTCAATGATAATGCTTTGACCGGGAATAAGCTCTCCGGACGCCTCTGCAACCTCGATCATGCGCTTCCTGGAGGTGTATCGGACAGTCAGCTTTACACAGATTGGGCAAGGCATTACATACGCGATGCGATCTTTGACGCTGCCGCCGGCATTAAAAAATTCGCACTTTGCAACTGCAGATACACGTCAGTAATAAGATACGCTATTTGCATATGGTGCACATACGAAGGTTACACCTGATGCCTTCTTCGTTGGCGATCTTGCGCATACGAACGAGGGGAGTGTGACCAATGAGTCCAGTGACTGGTCAAGTGCGTTTGTAAGTGAGCCACAACGCGGTACAGTCTGCTGCTCACTCGAATCAAAGACTCCGTGAGCTCCTGCGACATTGAGGCCGTTATACCTGAGAGACGCTATCAGCTTGCGCTGTGACATCACCGTCTGAGCGACCTACGTAAAGTCATGAGGCAGCGCTGCGGGAACCATGGCAATGTTGCCGGTCATCGGATCACTAAGTCTTGCGTCGATAGGTATGGCTGCCAAATCGACGTTAGATCATGCGACGGTATCGATACGCTTTCACTTGCTTGACTCGAGGCCAGGCAGAGGCAGGCTGCCGACACGCGACTGCAGGGCCCGGAACAGACGAGCACTACTGCTTTGCTCTGTCGGCAGAGGGTTGCCAGGTATGAGCGGGTTCGTGGGATCGCTTTCTTGCACAGATCCGTGCTTGGACTTGAAATGACGGTCGAGCGTGTCTCTGACGATACAAGTCAGCAGTGGATTGCCCTCTGATTGATGTGTTGGCGACGCACTTGCGAGCAAAGCGACGATCGCAGACTTTACACGGAAAGGGGCGTTCTGTTGACGCTTTGGTCAGCAAGCCTTGACCTCGAGTACGTCGCGTCGAACCGACCGAGGGTATGGGTCATCTCGTGGCGCTGCTTATGCTCCGTCTTTTTGAACGTCTGAAGACGCGATCCGCTTCAGCGCATGCGCGTTCTACCATCTGCTTCGACGTACAGCACCACAGAAGCCGCATGTCGGCGGAGGTTTAGGCGCCTTGATCAATCGTTGAGGCCCACCCAGCCCGGCCAGCGTCTTTGCCGCTTCAGCCTCACGCCTTTCTGCATCGCTCTTTGAGGGCTCGGCATCATCACTGGGACCGATGTCGTCTGTTGAGCGCGGTCGCTTGGCTGCAACCATTGTTGTGGAGACTGCGGTTCTGCGGGACTAACCAGCTGGGAGACGGAGAACAACATAGTATCTGTCACAAAAGATGCATTCACGCCAGTAAGCGCTTTGATTCGACGATTCTATAGGCTAGCTTTGCGATGTTAGCTGCTGCGACGACGACCGGCGCTGCGATTTCGATGCCACATGAGACCTCGATGGCATATGCTATGCGTTTTGCTTGTTCGTCAGAGTACAGGACAAAGTCGTCCGCGTCAGTCCGATCGGGAAGCAGATCCTCTGCAGCTGAAGGCTTCTCATCGTCAGTCGTAGTATGGATGAGTCGGCGACAAGATTGTGGTATCAGCGCTGGGTCTCTGTCAAGACAGTGGACAATGATCTTGGACAAAGTCGCGTGCACAGATTCGAATGAACTTTGATCAACTGGCTTGGGCACGTAGATCTCGAGTGGACCGAGGGATGACATGACGTTGTGTTTGCCATCGTGATGGTACCTTAGCTCGTACGCGCCCACGGTCCATGGCAACTTCGAGCCTGCTAGTCGTACGAAGCCCTCGGACGCAGATTCGGTCGAAGCTGACGAGAGACTGCCATCTTCCGTTGCAGCTCGGCCATCGCGTGTACCCTCGTCATCTTCGTATTCGTCGATATCAGTCGGACACCATTTGCCTTGACTGCTGACTGCAGTCACGCGCATCGATGTATTTGCGCCAAGACGGTAGATTCCGATCCAGTCACGTTTGGAGTGATTTGCAGGCGCCTTCCATTGCACTCTGATTGCTTCGCCGAGCATGTATCGCGGGGGTGTTTTCGTCCGATATTGTGGCATGTCCGGCAGCTGAAGCGCATCATTGACAGATGAGGGCAGTGAGAGCGAATACTGAGTCTCGTCGTATGCTGACATCTCCTGCGAATTCGCCAAGCGAGTGATGACCAGTCTTTCCCGCGACTGCTGGACGAGCACTTTGGTGTCAATCATGTATTCCGTCAGCTTCGGTTTTGCTGTGGTACTCGGGTCAGATCAAGCCTGCAAAGTCCCGCGCAGACTTACATTTGCCAAGGAAATCTTCGACGGCTTCCGCGGTCTCCTCAAAGACCTTTTCAAACGTGCCTTGCACTTCCCGCGCAGCTTTGGTGATCTCTGGCGGCGCACGGTGTGCATGTCGGATGGCAAGGTTGCGCAGCGTACGTGTGAAGCCGGCGTCTTTCCTGAGTGCATCGCCGTAGAGCTTCGTCATATGAGGATTTTCGACATGCCGCAGGAACCATAGATGCGAGAGTACCGATAACACGGCCAGCGCTGTCCAGAGTATCAGCGTTTGTGATTTTCGAGTGGGTTCACCTACAAGTCACGAGCTTGCTGCCGGATATGAGCGACAAGCCGAAAAAGGCTGCACCGCCCATAATGCGCTCGGGATTGTTCAGATGGCGATAGATGCCATGGTAGTAGAGCTCGGTGGGATAGTCTGGGATGAAGAAGTCACCATAGAACCAGCCGAAGTTGCCAAGAACTTCATAGGTCGACTGCGCCGTCCAAGCATGCAGACCGATGAGTAGGAGCCCCATTGTGTGTCTCAGCGTCTCTGAGCCGAGCGTCCAGTTGTGCGGCACGCTGTAGCATCGCCAGGTGAGTGCGGCAAAGGACGCATAAGTCATGCATAGACTGAGATTGTAGATTGCCTTCCAATTACGGAACGCTTCTTCGGTTGCCGACGATGCTGCGCGGGTCTCGTAGTGATAATTTTTCAGGAAATGTCGAACGAGCCACTTGTGCTGAGACTGCGCATGCAGAGCCATACCGAGACCGTACGAATGGATGAGTCGCCAGGCGAGCGCATTGAGGAATGCCAACGCGAGACGTTTGTCATTTGACATCTGAGGCATGAGAATGCCTGCTGTACCGTAGAGCAGTACGAGCGCAACGCCAAGATCGCGTGCTCTGAATGGATCAAAGTTCTTCAGGATGACGAGGTCTTTTCTGAAATAGATGGCGTCGAGGTCATGCTGAGTCGTAGCAAGCGGCTCAGGGTGGGCTGACATGCCGACAAATGAGCTTGCAAGGCTGTTTGAGCTGAAGCGGCGTTCCTTGCTACTGCTTCTTTCAAGCTCGTGCAACCCGCTCGTGTCGCTTTCTGCGTCAGAATCGACAAAGGTACTCGATGAGCTGTCAGAATCATGAGCATGCTGAGCGGCGTTCGAGCCTTCTGCGAAAGTGGGTGCAGCAGGCGAGACTGGCTGAGAGGAACTTCGGGGGACTGGGAGCGGCCTACGGGCAGCGATCGCCTTGCGCTCGCCATATGTTCTCTCGATGTCTGCCACAAAGGTCAGCGAAGCTCGCATTGGTCTTCGCGAGGGCATACGAGGCGTTTCGAACCAGACGAGAAAGCCGAATTGACATGCATGAGCAGCCAGCGAAGCCAAGAGCACGACCTGGCTGCCGACAACGAGTGATAGGCCATAGTATCCTGCGTAGCCACTGCAAACCCGGTCAGCGACTTTGCTTTCGTGGATATCAGATGCTTACACGCTATACATGGGATGCATCCAGAGATCGAAGACGCCGTCAAAGACGAGATTTTGGTGGATCCGGAAGAAGTTGTCTGCCCAGTACCAAGCATGATCGGTGACCTACGCACGTCCATCGCGTCAGTATGTATCATAGAACCCTCCTCTTGGTACATACTATGCGATGTGCGTCGACTTTGACCCAGATGTTAAAGATGATAAGAGTCCAGCCTGCGACCCATCGGAGCGCGTGTAGAGCGACAGAGTGGCCCGGCGGGAAATGCAGCCAAGACCAGGCAAAGAGAACATAGGAGAGAAAGTCGTTGAGCAGGATGATATCGACAGCGTGCCTGAAGAAGAGCCAGACGTTGTATTCGAGCGGGAGAGCCTGCACGTTCGTTAGCTCCAGCACACAGCTTGACTGCAAGCGTGAAACGTACGTCGAAATCGTAGTCTTTGCCCATCTTGACGACAAGCTGAGACTTGATCCATGATCTCGTCTTGGGTCTCCGGGACTCGTCGAACCAGCCGTGGAGTTTGACTTGCTTGATCATCCAGCGCGTCTCGCTCTGTCTTTTTAGGAGATATCCGAGTCCGACATTGTAGGAGAGCCGCCAGAAGAAGAAGACGAAGAGGAACAAGATGCGGCTGACGCGCAATGGCAGACAGGAGAACAGAGCGAGCTGAGCGCCGAAGCAGGCGAGTATGACGAGATCAACGTGCGATTTCGGTATCCTTGGATCGAACAAGCCAGACAGAACGTCGTGCGTTTGTGGCACAGCAAAGACTATCACACTGCTGTATGAGCGCTCGCTTGCTCACCTGTGCAAGTGTGTAGCGGACCTGTCCCATCTGGCGTGCGTGCCAATGTCGGCTTTTGCTTTGTAGCATCGAGTCGTTCTTGTCGCTCTTGCCGTGCCTTGCTGAGCTCAGGGCTGGCTGTAGTATCGATCTTGACTCTCTTGCGCAAGCCGGTCGTCGCATCTGCTTCTGTCCTGCCAGCTTCCTCGCTCATGACGGCTTGAGGCTCTTTCGCAAGCTTGCAGCAGGCTGTTGCTCTCGACAGGAGCTCCCTCTGCTACTCCGCACTCGAGACAGGCCAGCTATGCAGAGTACGTCATGAGATGCCTTGCGTCTGCTCGGTAGGGTGCCGCTTCGAGTCTTGCGCTGCTCAGCCTGTCGAGTTGCTGAAAGTCGCCTTGCTCGAACTCGAGGCGCGAAGTCTGGCAAGGCCGACGAGGTGAGCAGGACGATGGCACAGGGGCACCTCTGCAGATAGCTTGAGCCAGCTCACCGACAGCTCAGCATAGCTCACTAGCTCGGAGAGGTCAGTCACTCCCTTTGCCTGCCGCCCAACACGCTCAAAGGGCAAGTTCAGCGTACTCGAGCCATGTCACTCGACTTGGCCGCCCTCGAGGAAGCCGACAACAGCTCGGTATGGCTCTCCGACTTGCTATCGGCTTCTCAGACCGGCCAGGCCAGCGAGACTGCGCAGCAAGTCGACTTGGCCGGACTACAGGCCAAGATCAACACGCTCATACAGCAGCTGGAGACTGCCACGAGCGAAGTTGCGCTCGAGACGGATGTCACCATCAAAGACATTGCGAGAGCCACGCCACGTCTTGCATTCGACCTACAGCTCATGCGCGAGAATGCTCTCCTGCTGCGCTACACGCTCGACAGGATCCAGAGCACCAATGCGAGCGCGACTCAGACCAATGGCGTCACTCGTCCGCCGGTCGGACAGTCTGCAGAGCGTGACGAGCCAGTCAAGGAAGACATTCACGCCGTCATGGAGCGCCTTGCCTTGCTTGATCTCGTCAAGACGAGGATGGAAGCCACACGCGTCGTACTCCGCGAAGCTGAGTCTTGGTCCACCTTGGAGGCAGAGATCACTTCGCTGCTCGCCCTCTCAGAGTTTGTCAAAGCTGCAGAACGTCTCTCAGAAGCCTCAAAGTCGCTCGTCGTCTTTCGCGAGACGCCAGAATACGAGCAACGACATGCACTCATGACCTCGCTGCAGAATCAGCTAGAGGCCTCTCTGTCGGCGAGCCTGATCGCTGCCATCACCGACAAAGATGTCAAGCGCTGCCGGGACTTCTACGCTATCTTCAGTCAGATACAACGCGAGGTTGAGTTTCGAAACTACTACTTTGCTTCAAGGCGAACCAGTATCCTCGCTACCTGGTCATCTGCCAGCCTGGTCGAGCAGTCTAGCTCTGCAGCTACTCAGGACCACCAGCCAGTGGCCTTCACTGCCTTCTTCGAGTCATACTGTGCCGATTTACTGGCATTGCTCGAGGAAGAGCGCATCACCATTGCCGCTATCTTCCCGGATCCTGCCGATACATTAGCGAGCTTCTTGCAGAGCTTGATCGAGTCGCAATCACCCACTTTCGGTCAGAGACTCGCAGCCGTGTCCGAGTATCATGCCGCTCGAGCCTTACCCGAACTGATCAATGCTTACCATGCTACCGAAGCTTTCTGCGTCCAGGTCGATCGGGTCATGACAAAGCAATCCGGAACGCACAACGCCACTGCGACCGAAGAGCCCGTCAATGTCGATCCCGCATCTGCTCGCAGGGACAGACGAGCCTCGGTCAAGCGTCTCTCCTTTTCGCGACGATCAAGCTCGAAATCGGATATTTCAGGTGCGGTCGTGCCTGCTGCATCAGTAGTCATCAGAGGATGGGAAGCAGCTCTACTCGAACCCTTTTTGGACCTTCAGAGCAACTACAGCGAATTCGAGCGGATGTTCTTACTTGCCGAGCTTTCCCAACGGACATCAGCATCCGCTTTCCAGGCCAGTCTTTCTGCCTTATCGGAGATCGCAGACGCTCGGGCTGCCAGGATGCTGATCGAGCATGGGCAATCCGCCTTTGCGATGGCAGAAGACGGACTCAGGCGAGTCATCGACTTTACGCATGGTTACGCCATGGTCGGCTACGTGGCAGCAGTCGATTCCGTGCTCAGCGACTTCTACACGAACCGTGCTAGCATCGTCATTGCTAGCCGGGAACAACAGCGAAAGAAACGAGCAGATGCTGATCGTCGTCGAGTGACACAAGGCTCAGCTGGTGGGCGCCCCGAACTCGATGGTTTAGACTACTCGCCAGACGACTGGGCGACGTTCCAGCTCGGTATAAGACTGCTCGGAAGCTGCAGACAGCTTGCCCAACGCGCATCCAGCTTTGAGACCAATGCCAGGAATCGCATCAGCATGCTCAACAGGGGTACAAATGCGCGAGAGGATGTTCGCGAGGCAGCTTTGGGGACAACGCCGAGCGCAATCATGATGCTAAGACAGTCCACGCTCAATTCGGTCGAATTCGCAGAGCTGCTCAAGTCTGTCGAAGCTGCCTCACGTGATGGTCATGGGCACATCCTTTGCTCGGATGCAAAAGCGAAATCGAGCGAGCTTGCTCAAGCTTGTCAAGCGCTTCTGCATGATGTTATCTTGGGACCATTATTATCCGCTCTAGCATCATATGCCGATTTGCACGTCTGGACTCAGCAAGGGCATCCCGAACAGCAAAGCAAAGCGATGGTCGTACAGATCCCCACCTTCTCAGTATCGCCCACGGAAACGATCTCACGCCTGGGCGAGGGTCTCTTCAACCTCCCCCGCTTGTTCGAAGTCTATGCCGATGACAGCGCGCTGGGCTTCTCGATCGAGACCCTCCCCTTTGTGGACCCAAAAGCGCTACACCAGCCTTCGCCGCCCGCAATCTTGCGAGCGCGACCGAACCAGTCACCCGAAGGGCATGAGAATGGGCACGCCTCTTCACCCTCGGCTTCGTACTTCACTCGATCGAAAGAAGACGCGCCTTTGACGCTCAATTCGGAAGATGTCATCTCCCTGTGGCTGACGTCGCTCGCACTGTCCGTGCTAGATTACCTCACGATGGGTGTCCTGCCGGGCATTCGCGAGCTTAGTGCAGCCGGAGCCAGTCAGCTCGCTGGAGATCTGTCCTACATTGCCAATGTCGCGCACGCTCTTGATGCTCAAAACGCCGGGTTGGAAGATTGGCGCCGGATGCTAGAAGCGAATGAGGCTCAGGTCAAGCAGCAAGCGGCCCTCCGCGACAGTGTTGCTATGCATGTTCAGCGAATGCGAGGCTGGCACGATAGTCAACGGAAGTAATGCGTCGTCATGAAATGCATGCTACAGTACTTGACGATCATATGAGATCGAAGGGGTCATCTTGTGGTCTCATAGCGTGCGCATTCCCGTTTGGCATGTCGTCAAATGCGTTGGCTTGTATGGCAGGCTCACCGACTGGCACAGCAGGCGGCAGCGTATTGAGTCCGACCTGATCGAACAGACCCATCAGGTCATCTAATGGGTTCTTGGGCACGACGCCGGCAGGTGAAGGAACGGGCATGAACGAGGGTGCAGTCGCCGACAAGCCGGTGTTCTCGAGTTGCTCATCGTCATCAAAGTCGAGCAGATTCTCTGCGTTCTGTCCAGCCACGACGGTCTGGATCGCATTCTGGCCCAGCTGATCCTCTTGCAATCTGCAAGCCGCGTTCTTAAGCAGGAGACTCTCAAGCAAGGGAAGAGACACACTCTGATGCCTTCTTCTGTACGTCATTGGCGCCGATCCTCCCGCGGCCTATAAAGGACTCGGCAGGTTTATGATAGACGCTCGCTAGAGACCCAATTTCGTTGATGAGCTCATCCAATATTGCCGGCGACAAGGAGCTTTGCGGGATCGAGATGGGCGGCCGTGGCGCAAGTATGATACTGCGCGCTGCATCCGCATCTGATGACAGCAATCGCCAGTAGATGTACGCCCGATCTCGAATATCTGGACTATCACAGTTCTTCGTCGCGAGCTGCAGAACCTTCTGTACCAGATTTTGCGCGCTTTCTGGTCGTTTGATGTATAGCTTCACTATGGCGCTAAGAGTTTGTTGCTGCACCTGCAGACGTTTCGAGGACGTCAGCGCTCGAGCGCATGCTTGACGGGTAGCATACCGGGAAAGGATCTTCTGTGAAGGTGTCTAGGAAGGTGCTGAGCAGCTCGTCCGCGTTCGCGATCTTCTCAGCGTACTCTCCGAGTATCCAGATGAGTGATGCTTTCGCCTCGGGCTCGTCGAGATCCTCCAAGCTGGCACAGAGCGTCGGTATGATGCCTTCGTAGCGATAGGGATATTTCCTGAAGATGTCCTTGATGACGACGATGCCTTCTTGGACGACGTAGCTGACGCGAGTCGAGATGAGTTCTAGCAGGACATGGACGCATCGCTCTGCGGCATCTTCAATCTTGATGGCACATTGACCTATCGCTTTGACGGCTCGGCGCACAAAGTCGACGTCTACTTCGGATGCATACCTTTGCTTCCTCACATTAGCTCATTGCATAGGAGACCACAGGAAGCTTACTCTTTGAGCTCACTGAGGAGCGTGTCGATGTTTGTGGCGCTGGCCAACCTGATCATGATGGCAAGTTTCTCGTTCTTGACGTACGGTGGATCGTTGTATTTGCAGAAGAAGACTCGCATCTCGGTCGTCAGTGTGTCTGGTCGTTTCTGTAGAATGAGATTGATGTTACGTAAGGCGACCCATTGCACTTCTGGCGCGGACGAGACAAGGGTAACGAGTGGAGGCGCCATCTTGCGCGTTATCATCCTCAGGAAGTCATCGCGAGTGACGTGTCTGATATGGATCATGATGACCTACAGAAGCATCAGCACACCATCTCACGAGGCCGAAGAGATGGACATGCCTTGATGGCCGCTAACACGACGGCTCCGTTTGCGTGCTGGAACTGGGGAATGACGCGCTCGCAGATGTGCTCGGCTTCCTTTTCGTCTGATGTCCTGTACTTTGCGACTGCAGAGAGTATTGCGATCCTCCCCCATTCTGTACACTCGCCTAGCGCTACGAGTAGTTTGTTGAGAGTCGGCTTGTCTATCACAAAGATGCCTTGATCCTCGGCTGAGTCGGCGATCTCGGAGAGCGCTGTGATCGCATTGGCGACGACCTAGCTTGCCCAATTAGCATATCTCTCGGACTGGCCGACGAAAGCGTACGCTCGGGTTGCTGTCTGCCACCATATCTTGCAACTGACCGATGAAGCCATTTTCGATAGCCAGGCTTGGCTTGAGATCGAATAGCTTTGCGACACAGATCGCGGCTGTCTTGCGGACATACGGACTATCATCGGCGAGGCATTTCCTCAGGGGATCACAGAGATAGTCGATGATCTTGTCGGCGCGCAGACAACCCATTGTCCGTATCGCGAGCGCGCGAATGAGCGGATTGAGGTCTTCCGTGTCCTGCAGCCGCGCAGACTGAGCATGCGGCGTGTCATCGAGGTCTGGGACATGCTCACCTTGACGAAAGTGTTGACAGCAAGAATGACGAGGTCCGGCTGGGTCTTTGCGTATGACATCAGATAGAGATAGACGAGTTTCTTCTGCTCGAGATCCTCCGTTTGCCTGCGCGCGATCGTCAGCCGGGGAGCAATCATATCTCAATCTGACCAACATGTTCTTGAGCACGTCCGGGAAGAGGCCGCTGACATCCTGCAGGCTCTCTGAGCTCGCACAACGCTCAAGAGAGTATGGCAGTGAAGGAGCGTGCCTTGCCAACAGTCAGGTTGGCGATGACTCGCTGAATGGCTTCCTTCCGCTTGTCCGCATACTGACTATTCAGATCAGTCCTGAGCTCGTAGTTCTCGCCTGCTTGCCAGCGTCAGACTCGTCATAACGGTCAGACGAGCAAGCCTACCTTTGCGAGCAGCACCGAAGAAGCGCGCCCCTCTAGGACCTTGTACGGCCGCTAGCCTATTGGCAAGATCGTTGAGATTCATGTTCATGTTGCCAATGAGCAGCACAGTACGTTGGGTCGATGAAGGCGTGCGCGAGCTGCAAGCTCTGTTGTTGCTGACTTGCGAGCTGCTCTAGTGCGGCTTTTGACCTCTTTGAGATGACGGTGATACGCTGCTTGATGATGCGAGCCTCAAGCCTGCGCTCACTATCTGTTGAGTCTCAAGCTCAAGCACCGCTAGTGGCCGCCGGACAGTCGACTAGCAGCTACTCGTCGCGTCGCGAAGCCAATTGCAATCGCAGCCATACAATGGCACAAGCCGGAGCCCCACATGCTCGAGCAAAGTACTTGCGCATTCGCGCGAGCACGCGACGGCTCAAGATGCTCGCGTTGAGGGCTATACTCCTCTTTACAGACTCGTGTATCGTCTGCTGCTGCAAAACCCGGATGCTCGCAGCAAATGGCCCATTCAGACTATGTTCAGGGAACACATTGCTTTGCACAGCTTCACACTCGAGACACGACTGCAAGATTCTTGCGCCCTTGACATTCCAGCCGATCGATATCAACACGGAGGATGGCGAGGCGCGTCACACCGTTGAGGAATATCAGCGCAAAGCTTTTGCCGATACTGTCCAATGGATCCTCGGAGCTCTAAAGCGCTGGGTGCCCGGACTGTCACTGACTGTCAGAGCGCAGCAAACACCGCATCCCTCGAGCTAGTGTTGCATCGTCTTGAAAGATAGACAGGTCGAATCCATGTTGCTCACGCGCACGCCATCAAACACGCGCAATGGTGTCAATGTGCCGAAAGCGATCGTCGAGCACGATTGAGAATATGCCTATCGGATGGGACGTACAAACCGACGTCATCGAGGCCCTGCATGCGATTATCATCGTACAGCAGAGCTGGCCTGACGATCTCACTGGAGCGATGAGGGGATCTGCCAAAGTTAAAGAGCTCTCTTTTCGCGCGTTTCGTTTTGTTATCCTTCAATGCTCGGCCTTCTCTAATGTCCCCACAAGATAACAACTCTGCAGTTCATGCCCATTCTAGCTGGACCTATAGCCGTTCCGCTCGTGCTGGGCATCATCAAAGATTCTGCTCTTGACGGCAACGTTGCGCTGAAAGAGACAACAAGGCGAAGGAAGACTAGACCGTTGCATGGCATTGTTGTTGTCACCATGCTGTATTCTCATCGCACTGCTCGCAAGTCTCTTCAGAAAGCGCAATATTGCACTTGGTGACGCCTGCATGCCCATCATTGGCTATTCTTCTGCTCGGACTGAGCAGAATAGACTTGCTTGAGGGATTGCCAAGGCTCAAGATGACGAAAGCGTCGCACTTGTCCCGGATCGCTCCAGAGAAACGATGTGGAAAGCAGTACTGGTACATACTGATCTTTTCGAAGCTGACAGCCACTGTGATTGCGAAAATGCGAATGGCGTCAATTTCAGCCAGAGATAAAATGACAGTAGTCCTACTCATGCGCCAGCTGAACCAGCCCACCCAAGTATAGTATGTCTGCATGGCAATGAGCGCCAGACAGGATCATCTCTATGCGACGGACAGTGCAGCAGCTGCTCCAACCGGCCTGCGAGGACTTGAGCTGCATGACAAAGGCCACTCTGTAGGAATTGCCGCCTGCTCCCTCTTCAAGCGTCTTCATACTATGCATACCAGCACCGGGGACGAGCACGACATCGGGATAGAACCTTTCGCCTAGTTCGTTGGTCTTGAGGACGACTTGACCGTGTGCAGCAACAGTCGAATAGATGGTAGGATCGGTCTTGAAGCAGCTTCCTCTGACGCTGTGGGTCATATTGTATTCTCTTCGGCGCACAGGGACCGGGAAGCGTTCTTCGAGCCTGTTGGAAGTACCATCGGGTGCGCCGGTACTGCCGGCAGCGTCAAGCAGCCTTTCCTTCATGTGGACCGTTGTATCGATGACCAGGCCATCATGCTCTACGGAGAACGTGTGAGAGCCTGAGTCGGTGTCGGAAAGTTCAACGAGTTCCTCCATCGTCACCTCGGTCGTCTGTTTCTTCGCCGTCACCTGCCATGCTAGGCACAGGCAAGCCCACCGAGCCGCGTGCATAGCTGCGAGAGCAGTGAGGCTATAGTGCAGACACTGTACCCAACCTAGGCTGCTGAGCACGGGGCTGGGAGATGCGGTTGCCGGTGAGCTCAGGCGGAGTGCAGAAGCAGGAGTGAGGATGAGACGATGAGCAGTTGCCGGGGCAATCAATGAACCAAGGAGGGGTACGCCCGATGAATTCCGTTAAATTGACTTTGTTCGCGAATTGCGAATACTGCAGTCAGTGCATAACTTTCCCTCGCCGACGAGCATCACAAGGTGGCTTTTATTCCACTAAGCTTGCAGTACACTCGTTGCCTTCATCATCGACCAAAAGCTACGAGGATGCAAGCAATGACACGCGCTGCAGTGGCTTTACATAATCTCATGCTGTAAATCTAAAGTCGATGCGCTTGTTGGAGGCTCGCTGACCGAGCAAAATGTCTAGCTTCTCCTGCTCGCTCGATTGTGCCCACTGACGCGCTCGACGTCTGTTAAGCCAGGGAAAGAGATATGAGATGAAGATGAGCAGGAAACCTGTAAAGACGGTAATGGCGAGGAGAGCAGCGTTGCCTTTGCGATAGAGCGGCTCATCGCTTGGCTGATAGATGTTGCTACCGATGATGGAGCCTGCCTGCACACTCATGTTGTACAGCGCTGCTGAGACTGTTCGCGTTTGCACCGTTCCGCTATTGGCAGACACGAGCCCGATGAGGATGGGATGCACATATGGTTGGCTCTGTATAAGCTCTATGAGAGCATACCGGATCCAGTATGAGGCTGAACTGGGCAGGGCGATCAAGGCGATCAAGAGCGGGATGATCCAGACGGTCGCAATCTGACTCGTCCATGCAGCCTGTTTCGTACGTCGCGCAACGATGGCCAGCCAGACCATGTTGAAGAGATAAAAGACCAGGCCGGGAACAGTGAGGAGATTAGTGTTTAGCGTACTGAAGCCGAATGAACGCAGTACTAGGGTCAAGTAGGCACCCGTCTGCTTATAGGCAACAAAGACCAGCAACCCCGCCTGTGTCATATCAGTCGCGTCCTTCGCCTGCTTGCATTGTATCTTACCAGATAGATTGGCCACAGGAGATAATCAAGAGCGGCAGCCTGAAGGTGCGCCAATGTGACGCCTTCCCGATTGCTGAGGTCCCCCTTTGCAGGGTCGTCCCGCAGGATGCGATTGACCATGATAACCTCTTCGCGCTCAGAGAACCAGCCGTGTTTTGACCAAAAGGATCGTGTTTGCGTCGGCGAAGCCGGCATGTAGAACCACATAATGATGCCCAGCGAGAGCGTGAGAAGCCCCTCGATGAGGAAGAGCCATCTCCAGCCCGGCCAGCTACCATCTCTGCCTAGTCGCAAAATCGCGTATGCTATGAATGCGGAGACCTGCGCGACCATGCTGATCGTTACGACCAGATTCAAGACGTAGACAGGACATACGATCTGAGTAAGCGTCTGAGTGACCCAATAGAAGCTGAGGCGGACGGGCAGCTCGCCGTTGGTGTAGAATAGGGACGCATAGACGATCGAGTCAGGTATCGTGCCGCCTTCTGTTATGCCGAGAAATGCGCGAGTGAGATAAAAGCTTGTCTTGCCAGTGAGTCTGCATTGTGAGATGGCAACGATGGACCACAAAACCATCTGAATCGGGAGCCACCGGTCGACGCCGACTTTCTTACCGATCAGCTGAGATGGCAGCTCAGCGAATAAGAATGAACAGTAGAAGACTGGACAATGCGATCAGACTGCGCCATTGACATGTCACGCATCACTCACTTGTCATGCCATTGTTATAATCAGCTGTGGTGAGGCCAAGATCACTCAGCAGATTGTCGCTCAGTGCGTTGCTGATGGTTCCCCGATCCAATTGAAGGGCGAATGTGATGACGCAGAGCATGGTCATAATGCGCAAGTCGATACGCCGTCGGATGCGCCGCTCTTCCTCGGGCGCCCACGTCGCTTTAGGATCCCAACGATGAAGCCCCTCATACGTATCGCTCGGACGATGGTTGCGCACCCGCCATTCCGCTGTCTCTTCTTCTGTCGAAAGGACCGATTGACCACCTTTGGCCTCCAGTGAGGGATCAGACAATTCGCGCGCCTTGTCTGATGAGAATGTTGGAAAGAGGCCGCTGTCAAAGAGCGTTCGATCTGACTTGCTGGCCGAGTTCTCTGTAAAATCATCAGACCCTGTTCTTCGAGACATAGTGAGTCGCGCTGTATCAGCAGTGCCAACCCGGACCGCTCAAGATGGATTCGAAGCGAGATGCTCATCACGTCATCAGGAATACGGAAGGCTTGCGCAAGCGGACGTGCTGACATGTGGTGCAAACCATGCAGCTGAGTCAGCGATGGCGTGGACAGGACAGATAATGATGCGATACTTGATGAGTAGTGACATTGCGCGAAGTTTGCGAGCGATGGCGTGACGCGTGAGCGCGACGCACGTGTCTTGCCACAAAGCCCAGCTTGCCTCCTACATAAGCCATCTTCTACCCCTTCCATACGCTCAGAAATCTCACACTATGTCGACGCAGACGATTCACAAACTGAGCTTGCGAGCAGGAACTGCGGACACCTCGATCGACGAGAAGTTCAAGAAGGACCTGCATCTTTTCCCGACGTACGCCCAAGGCGTCGCTCGCGAGCCAGACTATGCGTTCGATGCTTGGCTTCCTCGCCCGGATCCTTCGCTACACTACGAGCCTCTGACCGACTTCGAACACGTTGACCCGGGCACGCGTGTGCCCGATCCCCTCACAAACCCGCTCGACGAGCTCTTGAAGAATGCTCAGACTGCCGAGATCACACCCGCTATCGGCACGGAAGTCAGCGGTGTGCAACTCAGTACTCTCTCGCCTGCGCAGAAGGATCAGCTCTCAGTCCTGGCAGCTCGCCGCGGTGTCCTCATCTTTCGAGAGCAAGACTTTCAAGAGCTATCGGTCCCCGATGCACTCGATTGGGCCCGTTACTTTGGCCGGTTGCACATTCATCCCACTTCAGCTCACCCTGAAGGCTACCCAGAGGTCCACTTGGTCTACCGCGATCGCAAAAGCAGCTTCAATTACGAAAAGAGCGATCGCACAAATTCGGTCACTTGGCACTCTGGTCGGTGCATATTCGGCGGTTGTTTTGGAGAAAGACTTATGCGCCATTGCAGACGTCTCGTATGAGACGCAGCCTCCTGGCTTGACGAGCCTCTTCCTTTTCTCTTCTCCTGAAAGCGGTGGTGATACTCTATTTGTCAACACTGCAAAGGCATACGAAAGATTGTCGCCAGAATTTAGAGAGCGACTCCACGGCCTGCAAGTCGTGCATTCAGGCCACGAGCAGGCCAACTATTTGCGTCGCGACGGCAAGCGCGGCGGTATTGTTCGACGCGAGCCTGTCGAAAATGTGCACCCTCTCGTCCGGACTCATCCGGTCACCGGGCAACGTGCCATCTATGTGCAGCCTCAATTCACTCGTCGTATCGTTGGCTATAAGCGGGAAGAATCGGACGCGCTTCTCAACTTCCTTTACGATCATCTAGCCAAGTCTCACGATATTCAGACTCGCATCAGATGGGGCGGCTGAGGCGGTTTGGGCAAAGGTACTGTGGTCCTATTTGACAATCGCATCACAGCGCACAGCGCTCTTCTGGATCTGCCTGAAGGTGCTCGCCGACACGGCGCTCGCCTAACACCTCAGGCTGAGCGACCCTTCTTCAAGTGATCGGCACCAAACTCCCCCCCATATTGGAGGATTTGATGTGTCCAGCTACTGATCGCTGTCGATTGCATGAAGCTGAATGTCTTTCTCGCCTCACGAAGCTCGTTGCTGCTGTTGCTGCAAGCTCTTCATGCCTTGCGATGTGAAGTTCTGGGCAATGATCAGCTCCTGAGCCCAGCCAGAGGTTGCCGTGCCCTCGATAGTCGGTTCTGTCTTCAAAGGGATCTGACAAGCCGCTTGACAGGTATAAACGAGCAGGGTACCAAAGTCGAGCGAGTCTTGCTGCGTATCATCGACGCCGATCATGCCCAGAACGGTCGACATGATCTACGCAGCCATCAGCGCACATAAGATGCGCAGACAGGGGACTTACTTGGAATTCGCACGTCCGAGCACCATCACAGATGGGACAGGTAGAGATAGCTTCCGGCTTGGGCTTGCCGGTCGAACTGACCCACAGCGGTTCCACTGAGCCTTCAAAAGCGCGATTGTACCTACGCAACGATCAGCTCTGAAAGCTATCGATATGGGTTCGCATACCGGAGGATCTGTTCTGGCTCGTTTGACAGACGATGCTGAAAGCGCAGAAACGCTCCGTCGACGCCCGTGTCGGTGTCAGGCTCGTCCACATTAGCCATGTGAGCCAGATCAGACGGCGTCGAGGCGAGCATGCTTGGGACTGTAGCCGAGCGAGTGTGAGCATAGGCTAGCCGGTCATCATGGTACTCACCAGACTCTTTCTCCTGATCGATCCATTCACTCTCGGACACAATCTCGAATGCTTTCCACTGCTTCGCCGAGATCTGATCTTGATCTTGCTCTCCTTGCTGGTCCGAGCGATTCTGGCAGCGCGGCTTGTGCAGTGGCCATCTGGCAGCTTGACATTCTTTCGAACAGTAGCGTTCAGTGTTGCACAAGCTGCAACGATGTGATGCGCGCAGATGACAGTGCGCACAAAGGACGGCATGGCATTTCTGACGCATCGTCCGAACATCTGCGGATCCTGCTGTCCCACTTTCGAGACCAAAGGGTCCGCCCTCTGCCAACTGTATTCGCCAGGCACGCGTCGCGCGAGAGGCATCTATGCTGACGCAGCGGCCATTCGGACAAGTATAGACGTAGATCGCCCGATAAGGCGCTTGTGTCGAATCGACTACCGGCGCGTTGAGCTGAAGCAAGAATCTCATCGCACGCGAGCGGCAGACGCCGCACTGAGTCATGTCCGGTGACAGCGGCAAGGCAGGGTTGAGCCAAAGAGGCGCGCCGCCGAGCTTGCCAACCATGGCGACGGGATCGAGAGACTTTTCGATCGGCTCTGCAAAGCCGAGCTCGACGCCCGTAAGGCCCTCTTGCTCATCTTCGTCATCTTCGTCGTCGTCATCACCTCCTCTTCCAGACTCTCTGAGAGCGGCATTGGGCTCCTTTGTCGCTAGCGAGCCTCCTCTGAGCTGCATGACCTCTTCTGCAGCGCCGGCAACGCTGACTGGCAGGATCGCGTCCTCTACGGCCATCGCAACATCGTCGACCTGCTCAGCGGGCTGCGGAAGAGACGACGCGTGCAGCTGCAAGTCATGCTCTGCAGCAAGTACCGCATTGTCCTTGGCGATGATGCTGGCCAAGTTCGGGCGAACACTGTCGAGCGAAGGCGCACTTTGGCGTTCGTAGAGAAGGAAGCATGGCCCCGAGCCAATCATGACGCCCAGATTGGTATTCAGAACTTGCGACTCGAGAGAGTGGACAGCACTGATGTCAGACTCAACGATGCGCCACCATCGATCTTGTCGACAGATATAGGTATGATATGCGTCGTGCTTTGGGTAAGGGCCTGTATGCAGCAGCATAGCTCGCAGTTGGTATGGACCGCATTGGGACCACTCTTCTCCGCTATAGAGTCCGTCTAGCTCTGTCTGCAAAGTTGCGATGCCGCTCTTGTAGTCTGCAAACCAGCTTCTGAGCTTATTACCAGATAAGACACGGATGGCATACATTCCGCCGCTCTGTGGGCATGAGCAATCGCGATCTCAAGGTTGGCAATTATCTTCTGCTGACGAGCTTGCCGCTCATCGTCATCGCATTCTTGCGAGATCATGAACAGGTACTTGCGCGTTTTCTCCATGAGCTCGATGTGATCGTTACCGTCTGGGTCCTTTATCGCTTTGAGCTTATCCTGCAGTACTACTTTGGCTTTGCGCTTCTGATCAGCTTGCTCGCGAAGCTGCTGAGCTGCCTGCCTTTTGCCATACAAGTAGCGATCCAAGAAAAGCTCAAGATTGATGGTCAATGGCTCGATGTCTGAGAAGGTGGTGTGGTTTGCGCCTGGTCTTCTTATCGGCATCACGACGGTATTGGCAGGGTGAGTGAGGGACATCCCTTCTTCGCAGGCAAAAGAGCGAGACTGTGCGTGCGCCATATAGACATCGCTAGACTCTTTGGGATCGTGATAGATATCCAGAGCAGCTCGCGCACTTGCGTCGAGTATCGATTGCGGATGATCCTCATTGCCTTCTTGCCCTCGATGGAATAAGATACTTTTCCGAGGCGTCAGTCTCTTCTCTGCGAGGTATGAGGCAGACTGACCTCTTACTGTTCCACAAGAGTTGCTCGACCTGCGCCGAATCTTGGCCTGCGTCAATGGCAAGCTTGGCATGGTATTCGCAAGTGTAAGACCAGGCGTCCGCGATCGCTTCGAATACTCTGGTCATATCGACCACAGGGTTCTCTGCGGTGACTGTTGGCAATACTGCCTGATCTCGCTCTCGTGGCGGCAAGTCTGAAATCGTGCTCAGCAAATCGTTGGGAACGATGATTGCGCGGTGACTGAGTGCCATGAACGCAAAGAGACGTTGCAAAGAAGCGATTGCGCGGACCTGCGCGGGCAGTGCAGCCATGCGAATATTCAAGGCTTCACTAATCGCTCCACCTTGCCAGTAGTCCGTGTCAATGTCATCTGATGCGAGCTCGCCAAAATCAAGGGACAGGACAGCTTGGCGGAATGAGCGCAACTCGTACAGGCCAATCAAGAGCGGAGCGAGCAAAGCGGTGTGTGGCGAGAATGTATGCACGACCATGGGCCGGTCAAGGTCACTCCGGACCAAGCGTTCGCTGGGCAAAGTTCGGAGCGCGTGTTGGCCGTCACGAAGCTGAGATGCTGTCGTATGGCTCTGCGTGCTCGGCAGATTGAGCAGGCTCGCTTGCACGATGTGATCAGAGTTGTCGCTTCCTGGTCCAGCGAAGCGCCCCTGTGTCGCATTCGGCTGACCCCAGGAAGCGAGATTGGAGGCCATTGTGGTTTCGTCAACGAGGTCATTGATTCCCTGCTGATCACGCAATGATGCTCTGATCGCAGCTTCCATCTCGTCGTCATCATCCGTGGGTGTAGCCCATGTGTTGCTACGCGCATCAGACTGACCGGCCGGGGGCATGATTGCGAGCGGCTGATCTCTTGTCAAGTTGGGTGGCCCGATGAAATTGCGAGCTATCTCGCTTGTTCCTGAGTGAAACTCTGTGTGATAGGCTGGAGAATCTTGCCAGTCGCTCGATGAAGCTGCTGAGGTCTGATTGAGCGCTGTCTGCTGCAGAGCAGCCTGCACGGCCGCATGAGACTGAGGATCCAAGGCAGTATAATCTTGCGACGTGCGTCGACTTGGTGCAGGCGGCGCATACTCGAGCGTTGGCGCAGGTGGGTCCCAAGCATGCCCATCTAGGTTGTCTGAAGGATTGTTGAAGATCCAGTCGACTGCTCGCTCTATCGAGTCTGGGAAACGCTGACCAGTCATGCATGATCAGCCTTGAGAGACTGACCAAAATTTGACTGCATACCTGTAGGGCAGCCTTGCTGCTTGCCTCGTCAAAGCCCAGCTCGATCAGCTGCTTCACTTTGTCGCCCATCTTGGACGGTGCAGCACGCAATGTGAGCGCTATGACGAGGGTCGACCGTCGGCCGTCTGTGCAGTCGCGATGTGGAAAAAGCTCGTTCGCTTGCTCTCACGCACCTACCCCATCCTTCCTGGCATATCCTCGACCACTCGCAGACTGCTAGACATCAGAGCAGCCGACACATATGACTTGGCTGCGACCAGAGTACACGCTGCCCGTGCCCAGACTTGACTTTGCCTTCCACCTCGAAGTCACGCTCGATCCGCTGCGCAAGGTCGGCCAGACGGCTCAAGGTGCTGTGCGCTACATGGTCTCGTTCCGCGAAGGAAGTCTATCGGGTCCTTGCATACAGTGCGCAAGCTGCGTTGCGCCTTCACTGTGAAGCTCACACGTGGTACAGAGGACGGCTTTTGCCAGGCGGCGCAGATTGGCTCACTTCGTCTGACGATGTGGCAGCTGGAACGCGCACTTCCCTGCTCGATACGCGGTATGGTATAGAGACCGACGACGGTGCCATTATCTACCTACAGACAAATGGCGTCCGGACCGGACAGATCGATGTGCTCGATTCGCTATCTACAGATGCTAGCGTACCCGCGTCAGCATACTCCATGCGGCTGTCTATCAAAGCAGAAACAGACCGACAGTGCAAGCACGCTTGGCTCAACAGTGCCATCTTGATTGCTAGTGCCGGTCGTACTATCTCGCCTTCAGGCCAGGATATGGTGATATACGATGCCTATCTCATCACATGAATGCATGTAAAAGACATTCCAGAGAAGCTCGTCAACGCTCAGCGAACGCTCCTGAGAGTCATGAAACAGGCTCGTGATGGCACGACAACAGATCAAAACGATTGAGGTCCTGTTGATACCTTTACGATACTTAAGACCTCCATGCGCGCGGAAGCGGTTTAGGCAGCCATTCTCTGCGCCGTGAGTAGATACTAGTGTCAACATGGATATTCACAGTCGCTGTCATGACCACGTTCCCGGATAGAGCATTGTTACCATTGCGAACGCGATTGCGATGAGTGCTGCTGCGACCATGAGACGATTGAGTGAGGCGAAACCTGTCTTGAGTGACTGAGCTCAATCTGATGCCGCAGCGACCCAGCACAGGATGGGTTTCAGCGTCGTCCGACTCGCTTGCACGCGAGCTCTTATATGAAGGGCCGTGAGACTGCTGCCCCTTAAGTGGCAACCTAGGCACCGCGATCATGCGACTCTTGAGACGAGAGGAGAATTGCGCTGAGTATGTCTCAATGAGCGCTGCGACCGCGAGAACGGGCTCGCTCGGACAAGGTTGACATGCTGCGAGGTCTCACAGGTTGGTAGGCGTCTGCTGCAGAGTCGAGCGACGAGACGGTCGAGCTCAGCCAGGCGTTGAGGACAGCAGCAGAGCGACGTCTAGCACCAATGGGCGTTCTGGACGAGAGCATTCACTGGCTGAGCGCTTTGGCTGATTCCATTCACAGCAGACAGAAGCGTACAATCTGGAGCGTTGTTGCCGCGGCAAATTTGCAAAACGCGCCGGAGCTTGTGCTGCTGAGCTGCATCCTGATCTGCGCCCAAGCCTCGCAGGAGCCGGCAGTCTCCTACAGCGCACCCTTTGACCCAAGGCTCGGACTGCGTCGCCTACGCATCAACGCAAATCCCCAGCGCAGAGTCGTCAAGCAGGTCGCTGTACTACTATCAGACGTGCAAGGCTACGGCAATGCATTCATTTGGCCAATAAGCTTGCGAGCACAGTGATGAGGGGCAAGCACAGTGATGAGGGGCAAAGAGACGCTCACATCAGCGACAGGA
Source organism: Mixia osmundae IAM 14324 (assembly GCF_000708205.1). NCBI lineage: Eukaryota > Fungi > Basidiomycota > Mixiomycetes > Mixiales > Mixiaceae > Mixia > Mixia osmundae. The sequence goes on along the minus strand of NW_014575563.1, from coordinate 1,364,735 downwards.
AGCGCGCCGTGGTCAAGCCTCTGCAAAACCGAGCAATCTGTGACTGCAAGCCGCCATCTTCAGGCTTTTGTCGCATGTTTTGTTGCATATCATGGGGCGGCCATCTCCCGTGCGATGCACACTCACGTCGGCGCGCATTCCATCATCGCGCATGGGTGCAGTACAAGTCGATCGGGCTGCCTTCATAATCGTGTGCCAGCCGGTGCTGCGTCATGCCCACTATGATGCCCGAGGCATTGGCCGCGCCTTGCCCATGTACGTTGTTCGACGTTTCGTCCAGAAAGTGGTCGTCCTCCGTCATGATAGGTCCTCTCCGAATGATGCAAAAGGTCTCACGGCTGGCATACTTCGCTGGCGATTTCCGGCAAGCATAACGCGGCTCGTAGCATTAGCCATGTGACTCGTTCAGACCATGCGGGGTGGAGCCAACGGTGCCGGCCGGGATCTCAGATGCAAACGCTCAACACCATGCTCAATCCGTCGAGCACGCCTCGTCGTTCTCAAACAGCACTGTGGGGCACCTTCACAGTAGTGTGCATGTGATCGTGTGCGGCTTGTTGATCACGTCCCCGAACGAGAGCCTTGGCGATCTCGCCCGACAGCCCAACTGAATCGTCAGAAATGAATGAAACGCCTCTTCTTCCACGCTCGCCCGGCCTCGGACATCGAAGAGAGTAGGGAATTGGGTTTCGAGAATGCGCATTCTTGCCCTGGTGGTAGTCGCAAATACCACTGCTTTCAATTGAGCCAGCACGGCTTTCCAGGGCGGTAAATGAGTTTTGACAAGACATGGCACTAAGGGCTGCGCGGCACGCGAGCAAGACATCGTCAGGCAGCAATGCGGGCTAGCTTCACCTCGCCAGAGGCAGCCAACGGTAGCTCAAGGCAAGTGGTGCCGATGAATCATTGTAGCTCAATTCGAGACTCTCGCGTGTTCGAGCCTACCAGATCCAATTGAAGTCAGGGACAAGCCGAATGATCGTCAGGCAAATCCCGTGACAGATGGCATTTGTGCGCTGCCTGTCTGTGCGGACGGCGATAAGCAAAGTCAGGAGGAAGGCTTCAATCGCGAGAGGCGTACCCTAATTTCATCAATGCGGAGCAAGACAGGTCCCTATTGAATAATTCTCAGCCGGCGCGCTTCAAACGACACCGATCGACCTGTCAACGTCCTGGGTCGGGAGGCGTCATGCTCAAACGCGCCAACATCGAAGAAGTCTTTGCTCACTCTATCATCATCCCATTGAAGGCCGTTTTGTGGGAGCTCCAGTGAGAGTGCCAGCTCGCTGGGACCTCAGGACGACAGAGTCAGTCGTTCGTCCGGTGTGAGCGTCGATCGAGACACCTTACTGATGCTGCGCGGCCCCAGATCATCAGGCTGCCGTGCCGGGCATGTCCGCCTCCGTCGCTGGCTTTGAGGACATCAGATGGCAACGAGCTCATCAGGCGCTGGCGAACGCCAGAGCAGCTCAACTTGCCAGCGATGAGGAGCGCCTTGTGCTTCCCTTTGTCAGCGGAGCTTTGTCGGATCAGGCCGGTGTCGAAGTGTCATCAGCCTCTGCGGCAACTATGCTTGAAGGCCGGAATTCGATTTCTCTGTCTCCAACCGACACGACCATGACACATAGATCCACTGGCCTCACAACACCCTCGCTTGACGGTTCGCGTTCGGAAGCCTCGACAGCATCGAGTAAGCAGCGTGCTCAAGAGGCTTCCTTTCCCGCGGACCTACTTCACCCCAGCCAAAGGCCCATCTGGGATGCAATCATAGGCTTGACAGAGCAGAAAGATAAACAAGACGGTCTGCCACCACGACCATTGAATTCATTCTTGCTCTTCTCGCGCTATGAGCGCCCCAAGCTCAACCGCGAGTATCCTGGCGTGAAGACTGCCGAGCTTAGCAAGCATCTCAGTCAACGATGGCGCAGCTTGAGCGAAGTCCGTTCCACAGACATGCAATGGCTTTCGTGCTGAAAGGACTTGACAGCACGAGCGCGAGGTATACACGGTTGCAGCCAAGCAGAATAAAGAGCGATTCAAGGAAGACAATCCAACGTATCAGTAGGTTCGGCCGACAGGACGTAGCATGCTCTGAGGCTCTCCAGCAGATATGTCAGACGTAAGAGTAGCAACGCTAAGCGCAAGATCTCGCCAAGTGAGCCATACGGGGCCGTCCGGAAATCAGCAGCAACGAAATCTGTGCCGCCGACTACTCAGCATCGGCAAGGTATATCGGATGTTGAGCCTATACCAGGTACACTCAGCGCGCCGCCACCGCCTCACGCTATGCAATACCGCACTTACTCGTACTCCGCGGCCCCACAAAGCGAGCTTTCTGAAGCCATGCCAGCAATGCATCCGACGCCTGTGCCGCAGTTTCGCGGTCGGCCAGAGCTCCAGACTAGCACTCTGCATATGCACAACCCATCATTGCCACCTGCAAATGCACCATTCATCAGTGACATACGAACATCGGCGTATCCTTCGTCAGATTATTCCATGTACGACCAATCGGACTGGCACCGTGCGACACAGCAGCTACAGCAGCCGCATATCCAGCCGATCTTGACGCCACAACAAACAGCACCACCCTGTCCAGACATTACAGGACAATCAGCAGAGTACGAGGTCTCCCTTCCGCAATCCTCACTACTGTCGGCGCCATTCTTGGGCCGCCCTTCCCCGGGTCCATACGGACAGCACTACCAGATGCCGAGGATGATCACCAGAGATCGTCCCGAGCAGAATCCGCACCAAGCAGGTGCCGATAATGCCTGGGCTCATTCAAGAGCCTATCCCATGCCTTCATCTTCAGCAAACCATTCAGGCGAACTGCCGGCTGCTTACGGCAGCCACTTCCAACAGCCGTCTCCTCAGTACCCGCCAGGATACCCGTCGGTACACGGAAGTCAATCTGGCTTTCGTTACTGACATTTATTAGCCTTGTGTGAGCTGGAAAGCAGCACAAGGTCTGAATCAACAAGTGTAACTTCGCAGCACAAGTGTAATCTGCTTCTCGCAGCGCACGCGCATACGCATCGCAAACAGAACTTCGCATTCCGTACTTTCAGTACGCTTCAGTAAAATTGTTGTACATTACTGCGCTGATTGTGCACGCATCACACAAGAAAGGCGTTTGCAGTCTAAAATCAATAAGCCGGGGCTCCGGCCTGAGGTTGCGGTGGTAACGGGACGTCGATTGTCAGCATGTCGCTCGCAACGATGGCTTGCTTGCCGCTTCGCCAAGCATCTGATGCTAGCCTGCTGATAGCATCCATGATCTGCAGAGTCTCCGGCTCCGCTGTCTCTCCGTCGACGGGGCCTTTGTAGCGTGACGAGATGTGATTGAGCGCGAGTTCGCGCGCTCTGACTTTGTGCGCCCAGGCGCCAGCGATCTGTGGCCATATCAATGTGTGCTAACGATCGCAGATAGCAGGGCAACTCACCTCGGCTGTAGAATGTCCCCGATCGCGAGCCTGCTGTCGGACACTTTCCATGGTATCCTCTGGCTTTGCCCCGTGCTGCGGAAGCCAAGCGTTGGTCGCCTCGTGCACCAACAGATCGGCATCAAGCGCAAGTTGAGCCATTTCTTCGGAAGGCTCATATGTGTCGCCCAAGATGACGATCTTGCGACCAGGCAGATCGGATGGAGGATCCAGCCGAGTACCATCTGGGAGCGTAATAGGCTCGCCCGTTCGCTGTATCACGCCTAGTAGGGTATGTGGATTGCTCATCCCGCGTGCTTTGAGCGCTTTTGCATTTGCGCCCAGTCTAGGACCTATCTGAGCCATGTCGAACTTGCCCCGTCGTGCTCGCTCTTGTATTGCGTACCCTACGCAAGGCACCGTGTGCGCTATTGGAGCAGCCTTGACCACAAAGTCGTCGGTATGACAGACTGGCCAAGTCCCATCGGGCGCGCGATGCACATCAGTACCCTCATCTTCTGAGGAGTGCATATCAGAGTTTGTGTATGGCTGCTCTTCCGCAAAGAGTAGCTCGTGCACGCGGTATCGCTTTGCCAATGTTGAGTAAGATATCCTCAGCGTTGTGCGGATGAGTTCTCTGATGCCCTTCGGACCGTACACATCAATATAGGCCGGCGGCTCTCCAGGTACGATGTGACCAGAGTGGCCAAAGGAGGTCAAGAGCGGCACAAGACCAAAGACATGATCACCGTGCGTATGGGTAAGGAATATTTTAGAGATGCTCGATGGCTTGATCGTCGTCTTCATGAGCTGATGCTGTGTCGCCTCGCCGCAGTCGAAGATGATCGTATCTCCATCCAGTCGAAGCGCGAGGGACGAGACATTGCGAGTCTTGCAGGGCTACCTGTCTGCTCACTGAGAGTGTGTGCGCCTGACCGATCGGCTGTCATACCTTGCCGGCGCTTGTGCCCAAGAACTGGATCGAGATCTTGTCGACCATTCGAGCAGAGCGCATGAACTACGCAGATGCGCGGGCCAGGTCAGAGTACGAGCGATGGTTTCTTTTGAGTCATGTACTGATGTGACGTGGCCCGTCCAGGTCGACGACTGCTGAACGCCACCTGGAGACGATGCCGCGTGCCCGGGGCATCTGCCCGAGGGTGGCGTCGATAAGGAGCATGCCCACCCATCGACTATCTCGACTATCAGACCTTGCTCAAATTCGACTGTTCGCTGTTGTCAAGATGGCAGAGGTCAAACTGACGTACGCGAGATATGGTAAGGACAAAGTTCGGGTCTTCCGCATCGTCAGGGGTCCGACGCACCACGATGTGGTCGAATACACAGTCTGCGCTACGCTCGAGGGGTGAGTCGACAAGGCCCTCATCTGCGCATGAAAGTCACACTGACTGATTGTGCCGCATACAGGGATATCGACGTGAGCTATACCCAGGCAGACAACACTGTTGTGATAGCCACAGACAGCTGCAAGAACACCGTCAATGGTGAGCACAAGTCTGTCAGAGAGCAGGAGCAAGCTCAATCGACCTGCAGTGTTTGCCAAGAAGTCAGCACACGTCCTGTCGCCTGAGCTGTTCGCTCTCGAGCTCGGCATCCACTTTGTGACAAAGTACGCTCACATTCACAAAGCCCACATCGACATCATCCAGCACAAATGGACTCGCATCAACGTCACCGAGACCGGCAAAGCTCATCCTCACTCCTTCGTCCGCGACGGAGATGACAAGCGTCTCATTGGCGTCATCGTAGACGCGACAAAGGGCACCGACGCTATCTCTGCCACTGTCAAGTCGGGCATCACAGATATGCTCGTTCTCAAGAGCAGTGGCTCTGCATTCGAAAACTTCTATACAGACGAATATCGTACACTGCCAGGTGCCTCACTATTCTGTTCAGCAGTCATTGGCACTAACGATCTCGCAGATGTGAGCGACAGGATCTTGTCGACCTCTGTAGATTGCTCGTACACCATCACGCTCCCGCCGCAGCCCCTGACGCTGACCCGCCTAGACAAGCTTGGCATAGACTTTGCCGCCATCGCCACTTCCGTGCGCAACACGACATTGGACACCTTTGCCACAGATCAGAGTGCAAGTGTTCAGGCTACGCTGTGAGGGCCCTGCACAAGTAGAGTAGGACACGGCTGACACTTGACCAGTTACAACATGTGCAAGAAGATCATCAGTGACAACAAGGAAGTCTATGACGTCTCCTACAAGCTGCCCAACAAGCACTACCATGCCGTCAATCTTGACTTCATGGGTCTGCCTAATCTCAAGCCAGCAGAGGCAGAGGTCTTCCAGCCCGTCGAATCACCCTCTGGCTTGATCATGGCCACTGTCACGCGCGCTTAGTAGAGCTTTCTCAGAGATTGTAACGAGCGATTCATGAAGGGATGCAGTTTCATCTACAGTGAGCGCTTTAGGCAGCTAGACTCTGATCTAAGCCGGATCCAACGGGCGAGCCATCAAGGTCGTCCCCGTCAACGTCGGCGTGTGCAGGCTGCGAGACGTCCCCTCCTAGTAACGTTGATTGAGCTCCGTCGAGATCAGAGTCAGGTGAGCCGGCGACAGGTTCGCCGTCGCATTCGGCATCGTTGATGACCGGCACCGCATCGGCAGCTTCATCGAGCGTAGCGCCGCCGTGCTGTGAGGCGGAAGAAGCGGATGAGACGGAAGCGGCCGTTGCACGATGCTTCTGCGCTTTCTGCTCTTCGTGTCTTCGTTTGATCCACGACTGTACGTATTCCTTGACTTTCTTCTCCTTGTGAGGTGGTAGTTTCGTATACTCTGTCGTGGCATACTTATCGCTTCGTTTCTCTTTGGCAAAGACGGCGTCGGTAATGTGCTTGGCATATTTTTTGAACTCTGCATCGTTCAGCTTGAGCGTCTTGTTCTTTCGATACTTGTTGAATAGCTCGACGACGTAATTGCCGAGCAGTTTGCGAACACGAGTGTCCTTGTCGACGATCTTGATAGGCTTTGCTTTGAGCTTTGCAGCGGCTTCAGCTGCCGATGTGGCAGCAGCAATCTCAGCAGCAGTCTGATCGTCTGCTTGCTTAGCCGTCCGCGCTGCAGAGATGATGTTACTGATATTGCGCCTTTCGGCTTCTTCAGCCTCACGCTTCCGTTGCTCCTCTACCCGCTCTCGCCGCAACCTGACTTCGATATGTTCCTCGTATTCGGCTGCGTCCGCCGGAATCTGCGAGAATTCCTTCTGCGTGGGATCGTTGACGTAAAAGTACCGCTTTTCCGGTCTGTCATCGCCTCGATCGATCACTGTGAACTCCCAGCCTTTCCGCAACGGCGTTGCTCGCTCAACGGGACGTCGATCTGCTTCGGGTGTCCGCTCTCTGATCTTCATATTCCAGCTTTCCGGCACACCGCCAGTGTCTGCCAGAACTTTCTGTCGTTTAGCTTGTGCAAAGATCTTGTCCAGCTCGATGCTCTTTCGCTTGCGGTCGACTTCGGTGTCGCCGGCACTCGTACGCATGAGAGCATCCGCGGACTCTGCTAAGCCTTTGGGTATCCGGTAGGCCACCTCGAGCTCCTCCCATGATGACAGCAACTACACGACGGGGGTCAAAATACGCTCAGCATCTCGAATGAAGAGGCATACCTCGGTCGACAGGATCTTCACAGTCTCATCTTCCGAATGGACAAAGCGCTGCACGGTCTGATCAATCTTAGTCGAATCGACTTTATTGCGCTTGAGCAGTGGCCATCTCGTCAGAATCTCGAGAACCTCTTTGACGAGATTCGGATCGTCGTGATACTCGTTCAGTACGCCATTCATGAGACTGAAGCCGTGCAGTCGCATGATTTGACGCTGTATGTGTTGGTCTTGCGTGATCTTGATGCGATTGATGATCTTGCTCAGTATGTTCTTATTCGTCGAAGCTTGCCTGACCGCAGTAGCCACTCTCGCCACTTCGTCCTCATGGATCGGTAGAATGATGGGCTGTGAGCAAGACCCTGCGAGTCAGCGCGATTACATAGCGCACTTGCACGACTCGCCTTGTAGTCCTCGTCTAGCTTGCTGCCTCGTTTCTTCTTGGAACCCTTCAGGCCAAGATGCTCGACTTCATCAGAGATACCCAGAGCTGCATACCAGTCAGCGGGAGACAATGCGGCGAAGAAGAGCACGCTGACCATCGAGGTAAAGTTGGTCCATGCCGGCCAGATCTGTCTGTGTTTTGCCTCCGATGAAGCCGACGCAATTGGCCTCGCCACAATAACAGGGCTGGGCCTCATGCCTGTCAGATGCGAAACGTAAGCGCCTCTCGAGTGCTAAAGAGTCAATCTTACCCATAGCGATCGACGTTGTAGTTGAAAGTCAGCTCCTCGCCTGCTTGGATCTTGCGCTTGGTGAAGATGCCCATGCGCATCTTCTCGCCGACGACCCATTTCGAGACATAGCAATTGGGCGAACAAGAGTGATTCAGAAACCGACCCTTGTTGCCTTTTTTCGTCGCATCGATGAACTGTGATCTGATCAGCTTACTCGAGAAGTCGTAGCGGCGAGCTAACCTCTTCTCGCTGCAAAGCCATGAAATAGAAATGCTCGATGCCTTCTTCGTAGTAGTCTTTCATGCGTTTCTGTAATTGTCCTGCTCCGACGACTTCGCCTATGTATTCGTATACGAACGCATCTCTAGCTCATTCCGGTCAGTCAGAGGCTCTGACTGAGACAGCGTGGACGTACTTGAGCATGTCTTCTGCAGCGCGAACGCCAAAGCCTTTCATGCCAGTGTCGACGATCTGAATGTTGGCGTACTGCTTCCGCTGGAAACGTCGATTGGTGCAATATTTGCCGCATCGACAGGATCCGGGAACGCATTCGACCTGAGTGAGACGGTTGATGCAATTTGTCCCGCATGCTGAGCTAGGCGCATCAAGACCTGAGCAAAATGTTAGCTTGCACGACATCTGGTTCGCAAGCAGCGTACCATGCTCATAGTCGCATTCGCAGGATTGTTCTTCTTCGTTTGACCCGCTGGCCCCATGAGCCTTTGACGCATACTTACAGTCATCTAGGATCTCGAAGGTCTCGAGCGCCTGCGCAGAGTCTCAGGTCGTTCCGGAGATTGGTAGTTTTGGACTGTACCTCTGCCTCTGCGAGAGGAAAGTCCCAGACGATCTGCCGTTCGATGGTGACCGAAGGCATTTTGCCCTTGCGCGACCTGCGAGAGAGGCCTACGGAATCATCTGGCGAGTCATCCGCGTCATCATCGAGCAGAGCGCTCCCGCTCGCGATTGGCGTGCGCGGCAAGCTGGAGGGCGATAAATCGTCTATATCGTCCTGCTCAGTTTTGATGCTGTTGCTCCGACGGGGCTCTAGTTTCATGTGAAGTGATGGCTTGCGAGTATGACCCGAACCGTTCCTTGCACGCAATACTCTGCCTTCAATCTTGGGGTCTTTCTTGCTCTCTTCCTCAGCAGGTGAGTTCCTCTGCACTTCAGGGCTGCCAGATTCTTCGACAGAGTAGCTCTCGATCATCTCAGTCTTGATGGACACCGCTGGCCCATCGCTCGTCCGTACATGTTCAACGGTGCTCGTGAATGCAGCCGTGCGAAGTGTCTGAGGTGATATACTGCCAGATGAGTCGACCTTGCCCAGCATTGTACCGTTCTGAGACCTCACCGGACTGTCAATAGCTGGCTGAACTGACATTGTGTGCTGTCGAGACACTCCTAGCTGACTGCACCTCTCTCGCACGAAGTAGTCTTCGACTCAGAACCGACCCGCCCAGAATGTCAGACTGGCTTGGCCTGAGGTAGCGATGCTCCAATGTCCCGCTTCTGCCCTCAGCTGGACTATAGGAGTAGCCACAGTCACAAGCGCAGCTGTCAGGTAGCGACTTGTGCGCCTGCCTGTGCGACGCCCTGTCGTCGGTGTTCACGCTCTAATCGTGACTCGGCGTCGATGCGGCTCAGCGGGCGGCTCAGACGGGTCTGGCGGAAGCTGACGAATCCTGCAGAGTCTCGCCGATGCTGTCAGACTGATCGCACGAGTGAGTCGGCCGCTGTCTCGGTCAAGGAGTCAGTGCAAGCAAAGGCCAGAAAGCGCGTAAGTGTGAGACAAAAGTGCATCTTCTTCTTTAGTCATACAACGACGATGAAAGGACTACTGTTGACTGATACCACCAGTTTCCCGTGCAGCGATAGACTTGATCCGTGCTTTCTCCGCTTCCTGATGTTGTGCGAATAGATCAGCCAGCTTGGCCACGCCGTCACTCCTTTTGGTAGTGACGGGGGGCGCGATAGCTTGCTGCTGTGAAGATGATGAAGACATGCGTCGACTGGTCGACGTTGCAGTCTTTGGCTCTGCCATGGCTGCTTTTGCTTGGGCCGCATACTCTTGCGCCGCGCTGGGCCGAACGCCAGCCTCGGGCGCAAAGGGTACATAAGGCACAGTACTAGGTGTCACCGCCGGATTGACGTAGCTCTTTGACGACGCAAAGGGATTCGTGAGTTTACTGCGAGCTTTCGTCTTGATAGATGATGACGAAGCAGGCGCCAGATTTTGCAGTATCGACGAGCTTTGCGACTCTTGCGACATCGTACGCCTATGAGCAGCGGAAAAGCTAGAGCCAATCTTCATGCCGAGCAGTGAAGATCGACTCGAGCGCACCCCGTTGGCCTCGCTGTCGCGTACGGCAGGCGCAAGGTCGTCAAAGTCGGGGCGGGAAGATGTGGAATTGGCCAGAGCCATCCGGGATGCATTCATGTTTCTGCCTTCTCGTGTAGGATCGCTCGTACTGAAGTCTGGTCTGGGCGCGACGTTACCATTGCGCAATACTTCGACGTCTTCTCGCGACTCGTCGCCCTCTGGGGACGTCAACTCGTCGGCGTTCTCGCTGAGCAAAGGCGAGGTGAGCGTCTTGCGAATCGTCTCATCCCTTCTGCCGAGGCTGTCGAAATCGAGCGTCTTGGCCGGTTTGCTCGTCTGACTATCTTGACTAAACATCCGCCTGATTCCAGAGCGGTTGGGCGAATTCTGCGATGATCCAGGTAGCGAGCCAGCGGTAACGGGTCCAGTGGGCTCCGAAGGATCCCAAGGCGGCTCGGATCGTGAGACAATACGTAGCCCTTTGAGTGATGTGACAGATGTCTCTACGTCGTGAGGCTCGACGAAGCTGACGACCTTGGGCGAGCGCCTACTTGCAGAACGTGATCGACTGCGCATGGCAAGATCGTCGGTCTGTATTGCGAACGATGCGCCGACAGCCTGCTGTAGGATCTCTTGGCGCCAATTGCGAGATTCCTCAGGCTCAGCCGAGCCCGAGCGCGAGAGAGCGGGTGAGGCAGCAGGCGAGGTCGATCTGGTGCGTGGAGGACCGGCGAAGATACGACCGGCATAAGTCGAATCATCGAGCTCGCCGGAAGGATCGACCAATGTGCGCGCCTGCGCGGCGTCTCGACGTCTAGGTAGAGGAGCAACAATGTCTGATGCTTCCGTCTCTTCTGCCTCGAGCGAATGACGACCGACAGAAGCACGCAGAGGACTGAACGCGCGTGTCTTCTTCTTGACGTCGTCCTCTCCCATGGCGACTGCGCTGTCCGGTGCATCGAGAGGCAGCCGCTGCGGTGGAGGAGTGCTACCGGCGCGGTAGACTGTGCTGTCGACATCTCCAGGCGGGAGAAGGACCTGGCCTGCTTCACTCGTACCCGTCGGAACAGTCGCAGCTTCACGAGGTACGGCTGTAGCCTCTGATGACTGACTCGGTCTCGGATCGGCTTCTTCTGAAATGAGGGCAGGCTCAGGCACGTCCCTCCAAAGCTGTGTATGCGCGACAGGCATTGTCGAAGCGCTGGCTGTCGAACCTACAGCCCGAGGCGTCAGTGACGAGGATCAAAAGGTGAGAAATTGCTTACCCATAGCCGAAGCAAGCAATGTCATCGCTTCGCTTTGCTGAGTCTGCATCGACTGAGAGGCCATCATGGGAGTCTTCTCGTTATACTCGTCTAATGTTGCGCTTTGTTGAGCAGTCGGAAAGACGAGTGTCTGGCCAGCAGCGCTGTTCGCAGGGTTGCTGTCCATACTGATCAAGCTCGTGCGCCTCGGGCTACCGAGTTCGCTCCCAAATTCTGGGGCCTCTTCCCATACATCGGAATTGTCGCTGACCAAGCTAGCTGTCGATGCTCTTGAAGATCCGTGTTGGCCGACCAGGTGCGGATGAGCTAGTGCAAAGGCAGAAGGGGGCAAAGGTTCGTCCGAATTGGGATCCATCGCAGGCGGCTGCTTTCGGCCAAGATCGTATGTTTTGTTGGACATTGTGGGTGAGTACTGAGGTGACCGACTGACAACTGACGAATTGAGTGAAGAGATTGAGCTCGTTCGATGGGGGCTCAGGTACGCTTGCTTGCGTTGTTTTGTATCGAAGGAAGAGGTGCGCGCGCCAATGATAGGCGAAGGCAGCTTGTTCTTCAGCAAGTCCTGTTGAGAGCTCGAGTGCAACGATCCGCTGCGTCTACTACTGATCGACGATGACGGACTGGCAGATCTATCGGGCGGTCTATCGATGATTGGCACGCTTGAAGCTGCCAACTTTGGCGACATCCTGCCCGCGGGGAAGACGCCGGGACTTGTCGCCAAAGGCGAAGTGGCCATCGAGTTGTACTGCTGCTGAGGTTCCGTCTGCGTGGGCACAAAGAACTTTTTCGTGCTCGACAGGGGCGGCGAGGGAAAGTAGCCCTTGCTGAGTCGATCTACCGAGGTTGAGGTGCGCGCGCCGGCGTACCGGCTCGAAGGAGAGGGAGGCGCGTTGTCGGTGCCATCATTGCGCAGGCCTGATCGACTGGATGTCCTCCTCGGCCCTTGTAGCACAGGAGAATGACGCGGTGAATGTGAGAGCAGGTCGACGGGCGCATCGGGCATGATGACATTCACGCCGTTTTCTCCAGGCACGAGTCCCCAAACCGCGCCTGGACTATGTCCGAATCTCGCACCGGGCGAGACGGGCGAAGCCATATGATCTGATCCGGGCGTATAGCGACCGGCTGATGAGCCGATTGCAGACGGCAAAGCGTAGCTGTCGGAGCTGGCAAAACTCTCGTGTGGATTGGTGATGGGCGTTCCGCCTGCTGCCAGGAGTGCGGCCTCGAGCTCAGGATCGATGGCCGGCGCAGGCTTTCTTCGAAACGAGCCTGGGCTCGGTGGACCGCTCCCGGCTTCAGAGAGACTGCCGACTCTATGCAAAGACTGCTGAGATCCGTTCTTGGAGTGCAGACCTCTCATGCTAGAGGGTGTGACTGCTCGTGGAGAGCCAGAGTAAGGGTTGTTCGTGCCATAAGAGCCAGTGCGCCGATGTTCGCCAGCATTGCTGAAATAGTACGCTGGCTCGTTTCCGCCTATGCTCGATCGCCTACCAGCGAACGGCATCGCAATTCCCAGCGGACTGGCTGGCTGTGACATGTCGAGCTCGTCTGACTCAACCAGCACAGAGCTCGTCCAGAGTGACAAATGACTGCGAGGCTTGCGAGCGTGAGCTTGCCCTACAATGAAGTGGCCACATGTCAAACGCTCACTATTTTCGCTAGAGCGCCGAACGAGGCTGATCGGCCGTCAATCTTGCCAGAGCGAGCGAGCGTGGCATCGAGCTTGGCCGTGGCGCATGGGTGCGGAGTGAGTGCTGCCTGTCTTGCGTACAAGCCTACGGTTCTCTGGCCGGCTCGCGACTTCGCGCTGGCAGGTCCAAGACAGGCACAAGCAAAAACTTTTGCCGACGTCGTCATGGCCTCACAGCTAGCGGGCCAGCTCCAAGCGCTCCAAGCAAGGTCGCTTGATGCCACACGGCTGTCCACAAAAGCCAAGTCGACGCCGTCCTACTTGTTTCGGCCAAGAGATGCTGCTGCTCTTTCGCTGGAAGAAGTCCATCAGCTGGGGCATAATGGCTTCCTTGCCTTGCTCAAGCTGGCACGTCGACTCGAAGAATACGAGGAAGCCCTCTTTGGCGAGAATGCAAAGCGGACAGACAGAGCCTTGCTGACAGCCGATCAGAACAAGCAGCTTGACAAGACTTTGCAGGCCGTCTTGCGAGTGATCAGCCCTTTGCTCATGCTCAAGCCCTCTGGCTATCTCATTGAATGGCTCATACGTCGCTTCCGGTGCGTGCACATCTCGGCGTGTTCAACAGTCGCTAACGATTGGCCCAACGCAGAGTCAATGAGCTCAATATGTCGGATCTGCTGGTGGCCTTTCTGCCGTACCACACGACCAATCAGTTTGCTCAGATCTTGCAAATATGCGATGTCAACCAAGTACGAACGCTTAGCGAGCTCGTCCCGGTCCGCACAAGCAAGCAGCCGCTTCCACGACCGACTTTACTGGCTAGCATGAGCAAAGACGCGCTTTTCCTTCGATGGGTTGTGGGCGCCCTGACAAAGTACACAAAACGGCGTTGCGCTCATCGAGCACTCGTAACTTTCTGGATGTCGGCACTCGTCGGGTTTATCGATTCGCGCGACGAGATCACGGAAAACGAGATGAGCATCTTGTGGCCAGAAGCGACCGCTGCCATTGCTGCACAGAATGCTCAGGATGTCCAACTAGCCGGCATGATCGTTGCTAGTCGATTGCTCGCGAAGGTACAGCTACAAGCATCTGGCCTGCTCACTTTTGCACGCCTGCTCGTGACGAGTCGCCCACAAATGGGCGAGAATGACGAAGCAATCATCGTCTCGCTCGTCTCTGTCCTGTCGGCCCAAGCGGATCCACCCCCGTTCGATGAGGTGATCGTAGAAGGTCTCATGGGCATGCCGAGCCTGAGCGATGTCCTGCATGACCTTGCACAGCAGCACGATGTCAGCAGCCTAATGGCGGCTATATTACCTCGACTGCTTGTGCTGTCTACCGAAGACGCGCGTGCTGAAACGATCTGCTCCAGTATGGCTCAGCCACAAGCTCCAGCAGGCCTGCAGAGCGCTCTTTTGCAAGCTTTGCTTGCGAGCTCATCTGACAACGACAATGCGACAGCACTCCTGGCTAGATTCATTCAATCGAGTCCTCTTCTCATCGAGTCAGCCTTGTCGGCTGCTCCGTCTCTCTCCGCACAGGCAAGGCTAGCACAAGCACAGAGCGTCTCGATGAGTAGCAACCCGCGTCAAGCAATTCTCGTCGGTCTCAATAGCCACGATACTGCCTACCGACTTGATAGCCTAGGCAAGCTCCTCGAGCAGCCTGATATGGTAACCACCGATGAGCTGCGCACAACATTGATGGCCCGTCTGGCAGAGCAAGAGCCCAAAGTGACCGAGCTTCTCCTCGCTCGTGCAGAACCTCTGCTCGCCGCGCTCAGCTTCGACGATCTGCTTGCTGCGCTCACTCCAAATGACGATATTGCAGTCAATGCGGACGCCGCAGCGGCGCTGGCTCGCTTTGCTATCGGTCCTCTTGCGACGAGATACTCGTCAGCTGAGCAACGTTCACTCGCAGTTGCTACACTTGTCTTGCCGCTCTTGCTCCCCTCGCAAGATTCCGCTGCTGGCGTCACGGCAGTTTGTCAGCTACTAAGCAAGCACAGTGCCGTCCTTAAGGAGACTTGCCTTACCCATGTTAACTCAAAAAAGATCAAGACCTCTGACTCCGTCGAGGTCCTCGCTGCTTCGATTGGACAGGCGCTGCATCAACCGAGGCTTGTTCAGCAAGCCTCTGTAGTCGCTTTGCAATCGCCTTCGCATCGCGCACGAGTACTGGCAAATCTGGCGCTGGCCAAGGCTTCCAAATCAGCGTCGGCAGCTTGTCTTCCGACGCTGCTCTCCCATGCGGGTCGCCTGCTCAATCCCACGATACAATCGTCGGCGCCGGCAGAGCAGATAATTGGCAATATATGGTCGGGCGTGATAGACAAGCATCTCGTCGCTTCGGCGCAGATGCTTACTCTGCAGCAATTTGCTGCACATCTAACTCCACCATCATCGGCAAGATGGTGTTGGCTGGCAGTCGACATCGATTCAGACGCTGCTCAATACGCCTCTTTTGCCCGCTCGCTCTATCAGCATATGCGTACGCGCGTACATGGTCAGGAAGTGGTCGCAAGCCTGTTGAGTCACTTGCGTGAGGATGCTCTAGCATTCTTCGCTGCAATCTGGTCAGATGTCAGCATCACAAAGATGACTCGCTTAGCAGCTGTTCAAGATTCACTGGCTTATATCGAAGCTCTACGGCTGACCGGTGTAACAAAAGACCTTCAAATGCTGCTACCACTTTGCCTGTCGATGGGCTGTGATGCCGATGCCCAGCTCCGACAAGCTTCTGTGCAACTCGTGCAAGCTATACATGCGTCAGCTGCAATTTCGCAGGACCTGCTGGCAGCGGATGTCTTTTATGGCACATCCATTGCAGGTAGGAGCCTATCGGTCTTTGCCCAGATGATCATTCATGCCAGCGCTTTCGCAGGTCCACTTTTGCGTCTAGATCAAAGCAGCCTGAGCAAGTATATCGACACCATCATCGGTCAGGCGGGTGCGATTGTTGCGGATGCAACAGCGCTTGGAGCTTCTCATGTGGAGTTGGCGGCGAGTGCAGCAACGAGCTCGCTTGTCAAAAAGCAGATTCTGCCATTTCTGTACTCGCACATCAACGCGATCCCGCTGCTATCTGCCCGCATTAGTCTGCTCACCATGCTGCGCGGTCTCAAAGGCAAGCATAGGATAGAGAGCCACGTCAAGCTTCTCAAGTCTGCGAGCGCCTATGCGGGTGCTCCCGAGCTCGCCGCTTATCTCGACTCCCTCGTGTCCATTGTCTCATCTTGCTCCCCCACGACTATCGCCCGTTCGCCGGACTTGCTGCCGCTCATCCGCGAAGCATTGTCACGAGCTACAGGCAGCCCGTACGACTCAACCCTTCAAGGAGCTGTCTTGGCAGTCGCTCCGCAGTATGCTAATAAGCTACAGACGGTAGATCGGTTGACGCTGCTGCAGGCCACTCTTCGCGCGCGCTCGCTGGTCGAGGCAGCGCTGGTCGATTTGGCGCAGACTTCATTGCGAACGCAAGTTCAGCACACAGACACTTTACTCGAGCTCCTATCAGCTTATGACGGCGCTCATCAGATTAAAGGACGTACTGCTAAGCGCGCAAAGGGCGTGGCCTCTGCCAAAGCATCGCTCTCGCAGTACGATCTCATGGCCGCATTGGAAGCTCTAGACGTAGCGAAAGTGCCTGAGCCCTCCCGGCTTCTTTCGGGTGTTCTCACAACGCTCTCTACGGTCCTTCAGCAAGCTTCGAGCACTGATTATGATCCGGTCGGACTCTCACAAGCCCTACTGAATGTCGCGGATGCTCTGCTGTCGCGTTCAGAGACTACTATACTGGTGCCGGAAGCAGCATCTGCCCAAGTCAAAGCTGTCCTGGACGTCATTCGGGCTTTCGAGACGCCGCAAGCTATAGGTCGCGCTCTGTCAGTCGTCTCGCGCCTGGCGCTACTCGTCCCCGAGACGGTCGCTGCCAGCATCGTGCCCATCTTTACCTTCATGGGCGCCAACATGCTCAACCGGGACGACGCCGCATCAGTGCGTATTGTCGAGCGAACGATCAAAAGCGTGGCGCCTGCACTGCTCGCACAGACAGACCAGATGGATTCGGACGTAGCGGACGTGCTCAGCGTCTTTACTGACGCTGCTGCTCACATTCCCAGACATCGTCGCAACAAGTGTTACATGGATCTCGTCGAAGCTCTCGGCCCGGAGACTTTCTTGGCCAGAACATGTCTGCTCCTCATCGACCGTCTCGGCACAAAGCTCGTCAAGGCGGATATGGTCACCGTCAACGAGCAACTCGAGTTGCCTCTCACCCTCGTCAGATACTTTGGGCTGAGTCCGGCGCTTGCCACGATTCAGCGCTTATCTGAGAGCGCGAAAGAGATTGCGCAAGCCATCGAGGAGGCTCGCTCGGAAGAGCAGCCGTCACACGTTGACAGAGCGCAGGCGGCAAGCTTATACAACATACTCATCTGCCTCAACAGCCTGCTCGATGATGTGGCTATTAGCAAGATGATCATCTCCGGACGCTCAGAGCGGTCTGATGTCGTCTTCACAACAGTATCGCTGGCCCTCGTCAAGATTTCGAGCCTGCGTGTGATCAAACGTGGCATTGCACGAGATGTCAACGGATCAGCATTGCGCCGAAGCACAGCCTATCTATCTCCCGAGGCTCTGTCAGGGATTGCTACCGACTTATTGCAGTCCAAGAGCTCGGCAGATATCGCCATAGCGCTCACCGTCGTCGCGCAAAAGCTGCAAACCGTCAAGCCTGCTCGACGTGTTCAGCTCGATGCTGCATCTGCACAAGCGCTGCGCGTCGTGTGTAATGCTGTTACAAGTGGAGAGCCGAGCAAAACAGAGCTCTCAACGGCTACTGTCGTCGTCGATACGATCGATTGCGATACTCATCACGGTCTCGTGTCAGACCTCGCCAGCGCTATGCTCGAGCGGCTGCCTGAGAAGACTCTAGACTCTGCCATCTGCTTGAGCTATCTACGATTGCTCAAGTCAAGCTTTGAGCGCATGCCGACTCGCTTGATCCCTGCCGTGACTCGCGCGGTAGCGGTTGGTCTGGAATTGCTTTGCGGACGGCAACAGGACATGCGCATCGTGACTGGCGCCGTCAGCATGCTCGAGACAATCATTCGTGCTCTTCCTGTCTTTGTCGCGCCTCAGCTGCCGGAATTCGTCAACGCCATCATCTTTGTTGATGCGTCAGACTACGATGGAGCCGAGGACAACATGGCTGCACTGTCCGCCTGCCTGGCTAAGCATCTCGATGCAGGCTTGATGATCACGTCACTCCTTTCAATTGGACACTCGCTGTCGGATGTAACCAGCAAAACGCTCGATGTCGTCCTCAGCCTTTTGCGCAGAGTTTTGCGAATCATCAAGCCAGCAGATTTGGCGAATTTAGGCAAGACTGTCTTTCGCTGGATGCTTGAGGTCTTTGAGGTCACGTCGCAGAAGACTAGCTTTGTCGAGCAACAACATGCGGCAGTTGGCGCCTTCGTCCAGATGGTGCTCAAACTCAGTGAGACAACGTTCCGACCCATCTTTATGCGCCTCTATGACTGGGCTGCGGTGGATCTCGAGCCTGGAAAGGCATACACTAACCGTAACGCTACCTTTTTCGAGATCACGAGCGCGCTTGTCAAGAATCTCAAGGTGAGTCATTGTTAGATATCTGCAGCCAAGTGCTGATCCATCGTCCATACAGTCGATCTTTGTGCCGCAGCTTGCGTTTGTGATTGATCATTCCACCGGTTTGCTGGAAGGCATGGCAAGCGAGAAGAACCTGCCGCATCCGGCTCTGTGGACCAATGTCCTGGAAACTCTGACGGGCGCTTTCCAGCATGACCAGACAGGTGCGTTCCCGTACTCATTTGCGAGATATCTCTGACTTTGACGCAGACTTCTGGTCAAATACGCGTCTCCGGAAGGTTGCGGAGCCCATCGTTGACCAACTCAACCTTGCTTCTCGTCTGTCGAAGCAGCAAGTTCATACAGCGCTGGCTTGCATCAAGCAACTCGGCATGCGCCTCGAGAACTACGAACAAGCCTTTGCGGCTCACAATAAGGCGATGCTGGTCAAGACTCGCTCGGAGGATCTGCTCGTTCGCGTTGCAGCATTGCAAGCTCTAGAGGCGACTTGGCGACAGCAGGGCGAAGCGCTGCTCCCTCATGTAGGCGAGACCATACCCTTCCTGCTGGAAGCGCTCGAAGAGCCCGAAGAAGGCGTCGATAAGGCAGCTCGCAAGCTCGTCACGCAGATCGAAGCTCATTTGGGCGAGTCACTCAACGACTATTTGTCCTAAGTGCAAATGCATTAAGGTCTAGCGCTGTATGGGTCCACCGCGCCGCAGCTCTGGGAACGTGAGGGGTGCGAGGAGGACCGCGCGACGAGACGACTCGTTGAAAGGCTGTCCGTGAGTACCGACACGAGTTCTAAGTCGGACGATATCCGCAGCGTTTGGCTTGACGATCTTGCAGCCCAGAGCAGAGAGCGAGAGTGTCATCCTGTTGGGACAAAGCGATTTATGAGCATATGTCTAGCTCAGAAGCTGCCCGCACCAACTTCTTTGCGCTGATGCCAAAATCGTCGGCCATACTCTGCACGTCGAGATCGAAGTCATCGATGACAAGGCAGCAGACGAGGATCCAGTTGTTGAGCTTCTTTTGGGATGCCTTTGTCATTTGTGGACTGCTCGGGAGTCAGATGAATACAAATGAGCATGAAGAAAGACTTGCCCGCCTGATCTGCCTTTCTCTGTGAAACGTTCGATGAAGCGCTCGACGAGCATGGGATTGCCGAACAAGCCTAAGCGGTTGGCGACTGCATCTTTGCCTACACTTTGGCCTGAACGGAAAGCATGCAGGCAGGACAAGTAGACGACCTGACGGATCCGCCTTTTCTCTGCACTACTGAGCTTGTTGCGACGACCTTCTGGCAAGACAGCACGCAGCCGCCTGGTGACGAATTCGGATTTGAGCGTTGGCAGGAGTGCTAGACGTTCCTCGATCTTCTCAGCCTGGCCAAACACTCTGTAGTCTATCGCCTTGAACTCTTCATCCGGCATGAGCGTTGACATGGGGTAAATCTGGTCTACTTCCGTCGCTTCACGATCGAAAGGTGGAATGAGGGCGGCGTCTTCCTGGGCTGCCTTGACAAGAGCGGCCTTGGCCTCTTGCGCAACTTCATCCTCATCATCTCTGAGCAGCTCAGGTGCGAGGTAGGGTTGCGTCTTTGTCGCCAGCGTTTCCTCTGATATGTCGAGTCGGTTGCGTTCGGCTGCAAGAATGGCCCGTTGTGCTTTGCGTGTGCCGAAAGCGTTGCCCAGACTAGCACGCTCTCCGCGATAGTCTCGTGCAAGCGGGTCAGGCAGAGCCTCGTCTTCATCTGGCAAAGCAGCCGAATGAGCCGGAATGGATTGATGGATGGTATGCAGTCGCGTAGGGAACAGCGTGACGAGATTGGTGCGTTTGTTGCGTACGCCGAGCAGATACCTGCGACAAGATACAGACGCTGTCAGCATACACATGGTACAGGAGGCTGTGCTCGACTCGCTTGCAAGCGTAGCCCGGTCTGTTGCGATTGAGCGACATGTGGTTTTTGCTCTCCCAGACGATCCCTCCGTCTCTCGCTACGACGGCACTCTTGGAGCTTCTCTGTTCCTCAACATGGTCAAACTTGAGCTTCCTAGGAGGTTTGCTCGCAGAGAAGGATCCGAGAACGGCGAGCGTCGAGTTTTCTGATGCGTCAGAGGGAACATGCAAAGTCGTGACTGTGCCGCTGCTGGAGGAGCCTTCGAGTGCCCCCCTAGCTGCTGAAGCTGAGGGAGAAGCGTGTACATCGCTCTGCGTACTCTGTCGCTTCTGCTTCTTCCGCCTTGGCTCACTCATTGCGTCACACTTTGATGGTCGACTCGTCTCTTTTGCTCCGTCGCGACTCGACGACTTGTCAAGAGCATCATCGGCAACATGGCCGCAGTTCATGACGACTTCGCAGCCCGAACGAGACTGTCCGACTTCCAAACGGATCCCAGCAGCGTCAGAGCGCCAGATGCAGCAGAAGCAGCCCGTCGAGCGGCAACGGGTGGAGCGAGCACGACGAACAATGCGGCAGGCAATACCGACGTCTCACGTACAGCCGCGAGCGCTCACACCGTCTTGGAGCCCTACTTGTTGCTCGCCAAGTCGGCACGAGGAGCAGGCCTGGCTCAGCTTACCGCCAAAGTCACTGCAAGCCCAGAGATCTGGTTCTTCAGCGAACTGCTCGACATGCCATCAATCAGGGAGCTAGCCCACTCCGAGACACACAGTGGGCACCACAAGCTGCTCGAGATCTTTGCCTATGGGACTCTTTCGCACTACAGGCAAGCGGGTCAGTCTGCTCCGAGTACATATCGATCCAGATTGAACGTGAGCTCGCTCGCAGTATCGACGACGCCGGATCTGCCCAAGCTCGACCCTGCGCAAGAGATAAAGCTGAAGCAGCTCACCCTGCTTTCTGCAGCGTCCGATCATCGCGTGCTACCCTATAGCAAGTCAGACGTGCTCCAGGACGATCGTCATCATGCTTAGCATCCTTGCCCGCCTGCAGGTGGTCTCATGAAAGCACTCGAGCTCACAAGCACGAGCGAGGTCGAAGATCTCATCATAAGGACAATCTATGCTCAGGTCCTCTCTGGCCGACTGGATCAAGCTCGCTCGCGCTTTTTGGTCGATGAGGTCATCGGACGCGACGTACGCTACCCCGAAGGTGTCGTCGAACTTTCCGAAAACCTGCGAGAATGGCAAACACGGATTGAGGCTACTTTGGGTGCCCTCAATGAGCAGATCGACCTTGTGCGCAAGGCAGAGTGCGTGGAGTTGCTATCGAGCCTAATCTGAGGCTCAAGTGCAGCTTGACGCACAGAACGGGTCAGGCAGAGTGGTGGAACAAGCTAGAAGCACAACGGCTAGCAGCTGCTCACGAAGTCATCGCAACCGGGACGCCAGCCTTTTCGTCTGGATTCCAACCCGCCGATAATATGGACCTCGACCTCATGAGCAAAGAGCGCGCCCATCTGAAAGCGCACGTCTCCTCGCAGTCCTCAACAGATCCAGTCGCTAACGCTTGACAACAGGAGCGGACGCAAGAGAAACCGCAAATAATATTGACAACAAGACGAAAACGAGTCGCTGTGCCGCATTGCAACCGTGTTGTTGTCTGCCGTCGACGCGTCCCCTCACCCCCACCGCCTTGTTGCTGACCTGCCACTCGTTTCCGTTTGCACAGATCACGGCAAAGGGTATGATGAAGGAAGCCGAAGAGCAGTCATTGTCCCTCAAAGCAGCCATCGAATGGCAGCGCGCAAACCGAGTCAGACGAATAGCAGATGCAACGAGCAAAGCGATGCCCGTCTCCGTCTCGAGCCGTCAGCTCGCAGTACCATGCCCATCGGATCATTTGCGCGCTTCCAGCTCTTGTCCCAATCTGCATGCGGTCTCTTCGCTAGGCCCGGGCACTACGACCGCTCGCCCAATTTCGCGCGACGAGCCTGTTGGTCCTTCGGCTAGGTCTCACGATCCATCGCGCTCGACCCACGTCCAAGCAACTAGGGCTCGCTGGCCTGCCGATCGCATCGCTCAAGTGTACAATGCAGTCGACGCGCCAATCCTGACTGCGAGCACGCACCAGCTTCAGCCTCATTTTGTCTACAGAGACAAAGCGGCATTTTCCGATTGCGGCAGCGTACATGATCGAGCCCCATCTCCAGGCGACAAAGCGAGAGAGCACATAGGTCCTAGCTGGCCAACAACGCCACGTTCGCCAGCATTCGGCGCGGATACATTTGCCGGTTCAGCCCTCCAAGCTCGCTCTGTGGATCATATCGTCTACTCGCCTGCCGGTCTATCACGTATCGCACGATCCTCGTTTGCCCTACCCGCTGTCTGCGCGCGTTCTCTAGCCAGAGACGAGACCTCGGACGAGCAAATGACGGACGCGATGTCGAGAATGGCAGTAGCCGATCAGGCACGCCAAGCTGCTCTACGCGCTCTGCAATCTGGCCGGTCTACAAGCTATTCAGATCTCGCTCGTCACTGTGCTACGCCCAAAGGTTCGGGCTGTTCGACGACGACGAGTGCGCGAGACGCGTATGCAGGCACAGCGAGGGAGGTGAGATTCAGGAGCGGCGTGTCCTACTTGCCTACTCCCTCGCCATCGCCCGAGCCTGCGTTGTACCGTGCATGAGAGGCTATGCAGGTGTACATATCGAACGTGAGCTGTCCGGGCCTTCGGCTCAGAGCCCAAAGGCGCGTGTTGTCTTTGGCTGGTAACGTTGGCGTCGCGCGACGAGGAAGTCCAACGACCCGAGGCCAAGCTTGCAGGAGGGGTGTTCACCACTTTAAGCACGCTGCTGCGCCGACTGAATGAGCGCAAAGTTCCAGACATAGTGCTCTGTGCGCTCACGAAAGGATCAAGAGATGATCGCAGTCCACCAAAACGGTACGCTTGACCGCGCGACAGGCCAACAGCCTCAGCAATCTGCGCGCAACGGCCTGGGAATAGATACTCAGGGCGCGGGAGATCAGGACGATGAGATGTACTACCAGAACAGAGAGGAGGCGCAGTCCATCATGGAAGAGGACAACTCGCCCATTGACGAGGAGGACGAGGAACAATTCCTGGACGAGCTCTCCTCCTCGCCCAGTATACCCGATGACAACATCGACTTTGACCTCGTCTATGCGCTCCACACCTTTCTGGCCACTGTAGAAGGCCAGGCAAGCGTCGTCAAGGGCGACCACCTCACATTGCTCGACGATAGCAATTCATACTGGTGGCTCGTCAGAGTGCTCAAGACGCAGGCAGTCGGCTATATACCCGCAGAGAACATCGAGACGCCCTTTGAACGGCTCGCAAGGCTGAACAAACACCGCAACGTTGATGTCAGTGCCTCTGGACGCGTCGCGCATGCTCGAGCTGATGCGCTGGTGGCATGATCAGATCTCAACAGCTCGACAGGAGGATCACGAGACTGGCCCTGGGTCTGCAGCTGCACGCACGAGAATCATCTCACCCTTGTCGCGTCGCAAGGCAGCAAGAACGCCCTCACCCGGCCAAGGAGCGTCAGAACCGCGCAGCGTTGCCTTCACCGCGCCGACTTATCACGAGCATTCGGGCTATCTCGAAGGCAGCGATGACGAGGAAGAAGACTATTTTGAGGACGAAGGCGAGGAGGAGGATTCTGGCGAGGAGGATGCAGAGGGCGAGGATGAATCACGCGAGCAAAGCCAATCTGCAGATTCGACCCTCATCGTGCACAGTGCAAACGCGAATGGTGATGATACCCTGACGAGCGAGGAAGACTCGCGCGAAGACCCCCGGACAGCTCAAGTCCAGCGTCTGCAAGAGCAACAACTGCATGATCTTGCCAAGCCAGTGTCTCAGCCTGGTCTCCTAGCAGGCGCTGCCGCGGCAGCGACAGCCGGCCTGGCAGCAGGAGCAGTTGCCTCAACGGAAAGCAATCGCCGCCAGCTTGGCGATGCCGACTTTGATGCAGACGAAACGCGCAAGGTCAGCTTGACGCCATCTATCGCCCGCAACTCGTATGCGGCCGAGAATCGCACAAATTCGCCTCCTGCCGAACGCGGGCGAGGAAGCTCGCGAGAGTCTTCCCGGCTCAGGCATAGCGATTCCAGTGGCTACTCGCCTGAAAATTCGCTTACGGCAGATCGGTCCAACACTGCCGATAGCTCGACCCGTTCGTTCGCAAGCTCCTCACCCGAGAACAGTCTGCTCGACGACAGCTCGAAGCGGCCTGCTAGCCTCAAAGAATACAGAGACACAAAGGAGGGTCGCAAGCTTCGGAAGGATAAGGACCGCAAGCGCGCGAGCGACGAAGGCCTCGATGATGCTAATAAGAAGAAGAAGGGTATCCTCGGTGGTCTCTTCAGCAGCGGCAAGAAGAAGGACAAGAAAGATCGCAAGGGCGATGACACTGGCTCGGAAGAATCCGTCAAAGTCTCGCCTACAAAGAACCTCGAAAGCAAACCAAAGCGACGGAGCAGAAGCGACATGGCCGCCAGCGCGTCGAGTACCGAGTCATCGGGCGACATGTTTTCCACAGATGCAGCACTGCGACAGCAGCGCCTCGAAGCTCAGCAAGTACTCTCGCAACACGGCGTGCAGCGCAAGCCGGGCGATACTCAGAATACCTTCGTAAAGCAGACACAACAGCAGACACTGAGCCCGCCAGAACCATCATCAGCCAAGATGATGCGACCAGGTAGCTTGATCGGCGCCTCTAGCAATGGCGTCGACATGCCCATGCTCAATGTTATGCGCGTTTTTGTGGGTGACAATATCATCGCCGAGTCGACATTTAAGACTGTTTTGCTCAACACATCTACGACTGCTTCAGACCTTGTCAAGCAAGCAGCACAGCGACTGCGCCTGCCAGCAGAGTACCTTTCTGAATACTACTTGACAATTAAAGAGGCAGATGGCGACGAGATGGACGTTGCAGATAGCGATCGACCTCTCGAAATCATCGAGACACTCTCAGGCGCTGCAGGCACCAGCCGAGACATCCTATCGGTTAAACGTTCATCAGTTGGGTCGATCTCATCGGTCTCTTCCAATCTGTCTATGCACCCGGCTATAACGCGGTTGGGAAACGACTTTAGCGATGATTCGGCTGTCAAGCTTTTCATCAATCGCAAGATGCTTTCCGCTTCTGGGTCCAAAGAGGGCAGTCTCATGATCGATGATGCTGTCGCGCGGCGACCTTCGCATGAGACCGATGGTGCACGATTCGCTTTGCGTATCCTTATTGCCAGCGAAGATCTCCCTGACGGTCTTGCGTTTGACCCTCAGACTGATTCTGTTGTCAGCAAAGCTGGCAGCTCAGACAAAGACGGTCTGCCTATACCCCCGAGAGAGCGCATCTTACTGTTCCCTCGCAACGCAAACGTTTTTGAAGTCATCGAGACTGCCCTAGACCGTTTCGGCATTCGAGAAGGCGTAGTAGATGGTGGCGATGAGGTCGAAGACAAGATATCGAAGCGCAAGAGTACGCCTCGCGTAAGATATACCCTCGCTGCAAGCCGTTCGGGCGAATCTGGTATGTCAGACATTGTCAGACCGCTTGCGAATCTGACCTTACACGCGCGCAGAATCACGATTGAATCCTTCGAGCAAAGTTCTGGATGCCTACGAAGAGCTGCCAATTTTCAAAGTGACCGACAGAAGCTCGAAAGAGATGCGTCGGCGCTCCGTTGATGCACTATCGGCGCAAATTTCAAGCAAAGATATTCAATCGAGCGATCCTTCTTTCATACTACGTCGCGCTCAGCTGACAAAGACGTTTGGCAATCGACCGCTCGCCGTCGACGAGACTGAGCTCATCAGGCAGCAGCGACAGGCCGCGTTGCAGGGCGTAAGACCGCCGCCAGCGCGTTTTGCGAGTGGACGTTCTGAGATCTCGCAGTACGGCACACCTTCGGACGAGCTCCCGCCCCACCTACGCGAGCAAGCTGGCGAGCCGCCCACTGGCAGATTGCCCTCTCCACCGTCCAGCATGCATCTCGGCGAAGCAGCTGCAGGCGCAGTGGCTGCAGGAGCGGTAGCAGCCGGCGCGTCCAGAGTCATCGCAGCTCACAAGAACGCGGCCGAGGGTGTGGACGTAGTCCTGAAGGACAACAGTGCTCTTCGCAGTCAGCGCGATATCTCTGGAGACAAAGTGCGATACTCTTATATCGGTGCAGACGGATCAGAGATGGACGTTAGCGAGATCGTCAACAAAGAATGGTCAAGGGCAGGTCTTGATAGCACGCACGATCCCATACGCTCCGAGGTATCGGACAATGACTACCTCAGCGCTCGGTCTGATCCTGGCGCGTCCTCTGCTGATGCCGCGGCCACAAATCCCGCTGCCAACAGCGAGCGAGAGGACAACGCTACGGTTGCTCAGCTACGAAGTACGCCAGTCTCGATTGATTCGCGACCTAGTCAGCTTTCGTCTTCGGCCCCTGCTGGTGGTTCCGCGCATTCCCATACGGACGAAAGGGTGACAACGCCCTCCTCGCGCGGTGGCGATGTGCTCGAAGAAGCGCTTCATTCGCCGTCGTCATCGCAGAACGAGACACTCGAGCAGCGTATCGAGCGAGTGATGTCAAAAGTCAGAAACACCGGCACGCCGCCGCTGACGAAGAATATGGCAGCAGCTCTACGATTGCAAAAGCGGCGTTCAGATTTGGCGGAGCGATCGGGCTCTGTCAACAGCGTGCGTCCCTTATCGCCTGCAAGCCCGACAGGCGGCCGTAACTCACCCGCCGTCGAGCAGATGCTCACACAGCGTCGCACTACCATGTCATCCCCACGCGGGCCTATGGGTCGATCGCACGGCAAGCAATCTTCCGTAGCGTCCCTGCGCTCAAACCGATCTAGCAACGACTTTGGCAATGGGCTCTCGAGCAATACCTACACGCCTTCGACTGGCATGTCCACCTTGGCTACATCAGCAGCTGCATCAGCTCGTATGCCTGCAAACGGCACAGGCGGACGCATCATCTACAGAACGACAGATCTCGACATGCAGCACGTCGTCGCGCTCTCTCAGCTCGACGCACTGCCACCGGCACCTCATCGCCCTCGCGAGCCAGGCTACGATGACCTGTTCGGCGTCGATCTTGCATCCGATGTCGTCCTGACGGGGCAGTCGAAGCGAGACCACGACGAATTCCTCGCCAATGTCAGCAACCTCGAAGCAGTCAGTGACTCTTGCGTTCAGTCAGAGTGCATGACTGACCTATGTTCCACACAGCGGATGACTGAAGTGCTCGATCTATTGATACCCTCACATTAGCTGTACATTGCAATGACCGTGACGACTTGTAGGGATTCCTTGTGATCGTCGCGTCAGTGCATCATCGCGACATTGGCGCAAAGTGCTAGCAGCCATACAAGATGGAAGTTGACAACGATCCTGCTCAGTATCTGGCCACGACCATCTCGTCCTCGCCGTCGGAGGTTGCACAGATCTATGAGCGCTTCCACCTTCTTTACAGCAAGAAGTAGGTCGCCAGCTGCTCCTGCACACGAGCACTCGGCTGAAAGGCCATCTGCAGGTTGTGGTTCCAGCTGACAAAGGCCATACAAGCCTTCATCGGCCGAGCAGACTCTGCAGAGTACCAGATCGACCTGTACAACTCGTTCATCAAGGATTTTCAGAAGCACATCAACCAGCTCAGGCTGGCCGAGATCTGCGTCAGGATTGCTCAGCAGTACAAAGGTGGGCAGCGATGTGGTCTGCTCTGCTGGAGTGACTGAGCTCTCTCTCTGCTGGTAGATGCTGCAAAGGCCCTCGACTTCCTCTCGGGCATCGTCAGCCTCGTGAACAAGCCAGACTCACAAGAGGCATTCGTGCTTGCGACGATGGAGGCAGCTCAGATGAAGCTCATCCTCGGCGATCTGCAAGGTACACAAGAAGCCATGTCGAGCTCAGAGAAGATCCTGGACACCTTCAACAGCGTCAACCCGGGCGTACATGCCAGCTTCTATCGCGTCTCGGGTGATTATCACAAGGTCCGCTCGCACTCGACCAGCTGCTCTCTGAAGCTGCTAATGCATGCCATGCGGACAGGCAAAGGCAGAGTACGCGGGCTACTACAAGAATTCGCTGCTCTATCTGGCCTGCATCACCGTCGAGACAGATCTCGACGCGGCAGATCGGTTGCAACGGGCACACGATCTCGCTATCGCTGCCTTGCTCGGCGACAGCATTTACAACTTCGGCGAGCTTGTGGGTCCCATCTCATGCCCAACAGAAGTGTCGCTGATGTGCAGAAAAAGCTGACACACCAGATCTTATCTGCGCTTGATGCGCCAGACATGGTCTGGCTGAAGCAGTTCCTCTTTGCTTTCAATGAAGGCAATATTGCCCGCTTTGATGCCTTGACGCCACATCTCGCCAAAGAGGTCCGTCCTGCTTACATTGTGACCACTCGAGCTGATCGATTGGTTTTGGCAGGAGATACTGCAGCAAAACTATGGCGTACTCAAACAAAAGATCTGCTTGATGGCATTGATAGAAGCAGTCTTCAAACGACCGGCAGGCGACAGGATACTCAGCTTTGACATCGTTGCACGAGAGACACACTTGCCAGTACAAGAAGTCGAGCATCTCGTCATGAAAGCACTCTCGTAAGTAACACGCGGATCAGCTTCCGGTCTCAAGCTGAATGAATCTCCTCTCCAGACTCAAAATCGTACAAGGCTCTATAGATCAAGTGTCTCAGACAGCGACGATCACATGGGTTCAGCCTCGCGTACTCGACAAGGCTCAGATCGACGGCCTACGGGTCAGACTGACAGATTGGTGCGGGCGCGTGACTGCCGTGGGTCAAGTGGCAGCAGCAGCAAGCAAGGACATTGTTGTATGATAACCAAAAGCAAGCCATGCATATCCACTGCTACGCATCTTGCGTGGGGGTTCTGAGCATGACTTGGCTGATGTCATCAAGATCCATGCTTTCCTCCTGCGACTGATGCATGACGTCCGAGAGGAGTGCCTTCTGCAATCCAGCAATCTCTCGCTTATCGAACAGCATCCGTGCCAGCTCATCTTCGTCCACATCATCGGTGAGATTAGCGGCTTCTGCTGCTGCGGTGATGGGAGCATCGACGTAAAACAGCGAACGACCTTTTTGCGCCACGACAGCAGCGATGCGCTCGTCGACAGTGTCCTTGCAGAAAAGCTGATAGCAGCGAGTCTCCTTCTCTTGACCCATACGATGGACTCGAGATACCGCTTGTAGCTCGATCGCTGGACTCGTCAGCGGCTCGACTGCAGAAAATCGTTGTGTCAGCGCAACAGAGACAGAGCGACGAAATTGCTTGCCCAGCAGGACCGCCGAAGCTGCAGTCAGAGTGAGGCCTGCAGCTGCACTCTTGGCATGCAAGAGGAAGCAAGTGACGTGCGGGTCAGTACCGAAAGCAGCAGCAGCATTGATCTTGTCTTTGTTGGATCGTCCGTCAAGGCGCATCGAGCCGATGCGATTGGCGCGCAGTGCAGTTGCAAGCACGTCGATCGCTACCTTCCATGCTGAGAAGATGACGACTTTTTCATGCCGATCAGCGTGCCACGATGCGATCTTGACAACGAGATCGAGCTTCGACGAGAGTGTCTCGCCATTGATTTGCATCTCGGTAAGTTCAGCGTATTCTTCGGTTGATAAGACATTGAGGCCGAACTCGGTCAGACTGCTGCTTCTGTTAAGTTCTTGAACAGTCTGGTCGATATCTGCCACTGAAGCTGCATGAAGAGGCTGCGCTTTCATAGCATCGATCGCTGCGTCCAGTTGTGTCTTCGGCTTTGTTTTCTTAGGTGATGTCGAGAACTGAGTCGTTGCTCCAGCGCCTAATGTCTTACGGCAGCATGGACATGTGACAATTGAGCTATGCTGCGCCCATAGCTTCCAGCACGTCGCACAGTAGACATGTCCGCAGCTCGTGAGTACTGCTCGACCCTGGGGTACGTCCATGCAGATTTGACAGGACCTATAAGATTGTATTAGAATTCACACCGAGACCTCGTAGCAAGGACTGACTGGTCAGGCTCGTCATCTTCCTCGCCGGCGCCGATGGCGTGGATGTAGCGTACTCGCGCTTGATGGACAGCGATGCTCTGAGTGAGGTCGACGATAAGCTTGTCCGACAGTGCCACGTTTGCGCTGATGAACCCGGGGCTGCGCTGCTCGTCTGGCAAAATAGCTGTCTCATCGGAAAGATCGACGAGAGCCTTGTAGTAAAGCTGACGCGCGCGCATGACGTTATTGATGGCTCGGTATTCCTCCCTG
This sequence comes from Mixia osmundae IAM 14324, assembly GCF_000708205.1. Lineage (NCBI taxonomy): Eukaryota > Fungi > Basidiomycota > Mixiomycetes > Mixiales > Mixiaceae > Mixia > Mixia osmundae. The sequence goes on along the minus strand of NW_014575563.1, from coordinate 1,333,960 downwards.
AGCTTGTCATAGAGCTTGTTCTTCTTTGTCACCTCCGCACGAAGGCGCTTGTGCTCAGTTGCGATGATCTTCTTCTCCGCTGCAGGAGGATCAGAGTCCAGCAGCCTCTTGAGATCCTTAATGATGACGCGCAATGACACGACTGTTAACGGCAATCCGTCAGCCCTGCATCCTCGGCACAGTCGTAGGGCTTACCGGAGGCAGGCATAGCTTCGCACGACTGATGGGACAGCTTCTCAAGCAGCTTTTCCCCGATATTGTCGCTCTTGGCTACAAACGGCTTGCGAACGATCGGAGTCTGCATGATGGATCCTGCGTCTTCCTTGCGTGCAGCCTGTGCGCGACGATCGGCAGCAAAGAGTTCATTTTCGATATGCTTTGTCGCTGCGTCCGTCTTGACTTGACCAACGACTGAAACGTTGATGGCCGCGCTCGCTTCGCCTTTTGATGGTACCTCGAGTGTATTCCGCCAGTCGAACATGGTCATTGACAATATGTCCAACCAGACCTTATCACAGATTTCAGTAGCGTCTCTAGTCTGGCAACAGTGTACTGACCAAAATGAGATGCTGATTGTTTTCTGTGGTCGCATACGCGGTCTCAATATCTTCCTGGTCGGCCAGCTCGACGCTCTGCGAGACCATCTTGATAATCTGACAGCGCCAGTCCCAGATCAGCTCGGCTAAGCCGTTGGCCGCGTCGATAGCGGTTTCGGCGAGGTCCCAGTGCTCGCTTGTGAGCAAGCCCGGCTTCTCGCCGGTCGGCAACACTTCGAAATCATCAATGGAGAGATCGGCGCTCTTGCTGATGGATACCAGCTGGCTGATTGCAACGTCAACGGCAGTCAAGTGTGGTTCGAGGATCTCGCGCTCGAATTCTGCAGCTTTGTCGTAATGCTCAGTCTCGAGCTCTGGTTTCCCGAGCATAAAGTAGATGCTAGCGGTGGCATGATGAAGCGGATGCAGGAGAGCGAAAACTCTGCTGCGGTGACCCGATAGATCTGTCTTGCGTCTGCGAAGCGAGCGTTCCAGATCCGTCTCGCGCTTGGCCTGTCTTCGCTCTTGTGTGGTCGCTCCCGGGGCTTCAGGCCTGCATGTGGCTCTCGAGGTCAGCGCGCAGTGCTGATCTTGCGAGACGACTTACCCAGGCGAGCGCTCGACAGTCGAGCCACGTCGAGACTCCACTTCTTTGAGCTCTGACTCAACTTTCACCAGGTCGGCTTCCACAAGTGCCTTTTCTGCGACCACGTCATCTATCGTACTGTGATAGAGGGCGAGGGCCTTCTCGAGGCATTCGCAGTCTTCATTGTCGTAGCTGATCAGCCGTGCCCTGATGAAGCGCTGCTTGTGCAATCTGATGGTATCCGTGTAGCGGCCTTGTGCTGCTTGTGCTTCAAACGCTTCAAGCACCTGACTGAGTGTCTTGAGCTCAGTGACGTTCGCGCCCCGATTGACCGCCCGACGATTGTCATCTCCCATCTGCGGCACCGGCAATCAATCTCTTGCTCGTTCGCGGGTAGCTGTACATACCTCGGGATGACAGTTGAGCCTCCGTAGGGTATCTAGCCATTTGCCCATGAGCGCAAGAGAAGGCCGCCAGCCGGGCTGCGGTCCTTCCGCTCGATCGAGACCGAGCTCATTGCAAGCTTGGGCGTACGTCGCATCTCGATGGTATTGCTCGACCATGCTGAGCGTAACAGGCACGATCTGACGTAGTTGGGCAGGCAGAGCAAATTCGGCTGCGACGTCTGCACGCGTAACTCTTACGCCTAGCTTGTTAGTAATCCTCGCAAGCAAGCTCGCATTGCGTGGACGAAGCAAATCTTCGAATGGCGCTTCTTGGCTGAGCCAGGGTAGCTTGAGAAATGCATAGACGCTACGAAGGTCGCGAAGGGATTCGCCAACGGGTGTGCCGCTGACCGCGTGTGCATGGACTCTATGAATGTAGGAGCACATCTCGGCGCTGGCTGTAGCCGTACCGTTCAGCTGTACTTCGTCCATGATGACTCTGAAGAATTCTGCCTCGACAAAGAGAGGACGATCATAAGTCTTTCGGGTGGCTTCACCCGTCTTTTCGTCCGCGCATCGCCGGGTAGGCATTCTGCGAGGTTTACGCGCATAGTGTATCATACTCTTGAGCGTGGTGAAACTACAAATGACAATATCGAAATTTTTGTCGACGCTCTGTGGGGTGTGCTTTCCGAGACAGTCGTCCTTATAGATAAGTACTCTGACTGATGGTGCGTGTTTTTCAATTTCGTCTGCCCATTGTTGCAAAATAGTGGCAGGACATATGATGAGGGTGGTCCTGATGGGCACGATATCGGTGTCTAGATCATCATTGCGATAGCTAGGCAAGTGACTTCGAGATCGGTCTTGGTTGAGTAGGATGAGTGCCAGTATTTCTACCGTCTTCCCACATCCCATATAATCCGCAAGAACGGTTCGTCCTCTGACCGAGCGATCTTCAGGCTTGGCGGGATCGACACTTGAGAACTGGCCGGTAAGCTGATCAAGCCAGACGTCTAGTGGAGGCTTGTCTGGCAGATCTATCCTCCCTATTTTTGTCCAGGTGAGAGCTCGTCGTAGCTCAGTCTGGACATGATCGGGCACATCTGCCATTGACGAACTATCTTTGCCCACGATTTGCTTGCCTTCGCGGTGTAGCAGCCATCGTACAGAGCGAGACTGGAATGGTAGCAGCTTGCAAATAAGCTCAACGGGCGCGAGCACGTCCAAGGCCGAATCAGCATCGCCCCGTTCCTTCCCTTTGCGCAATGATGAGGGCGCTCGCGAGTAGGTGGCGATCACGTCTATAGGTGCGGGTGGCAAGCAATTATATAAGAACTCAGTGTCTTCTTCGCCCGTGTATGCGACTTGCTGTCGCATTCGCACGTCTTTGAGATTGGCGAGCTGCAAGTCTGCTTCGGTAAAGAGTGCAGCCTGGAGGGCTTTCCGTTCGAGCGAGAGCTCATCCTTTGGATGGAAGAAGCTAGGCAGGAGCGACACGGTCATATCAAGCTTGAGGGCCGGCAGCCTTGACTTGTCTGCATCGGCCCTCGAAGGAACAAATTGAGCGGTAGCATCTACAGTGACAGCGCCTTTGGCTTGCAAGATGACAGCTGCTAGTTGCCAGCTTGGGATACGGGCTTTTCCCATTTTCGGTCCCTGACGGAGTCTGAGCTCTGTAAGCAATGTCCTGCCTTGTTCGGGCACGTCTGTGAAGATCCTGATGCCGCCTGCAGGCGGAGGCTCGAGCTCAACTGGGAAGGACTTGCTATAGCCCTGAGGCCAATGGAGCGCGACTGACAGCTCCGAGCATAAAGAGTCTGCTGCAGCATCTTTGGGCGTCTCAAGTTGCAGAAGCATCGAGTCCTTGATGACAGGAATGCTAAAGGCAGCTTGCTCTGGCTTGCGGTCTTCCGCAACAGGACTTGAATCGCCGTTGACCATCGGCATGGCACTTGTCGATGCAACATGCGATGCCTTGTCGTTCTGGCCATGTTCGAGCTTGATTCGCTTGACGGAGCCATCAAGCCCGGACAAGGCATTCCTCTTTGCGCTGCTGAGTGCCTCACCGGTCTTGGCGGGTGCCTTGACGAGCTGAATCAGGCCGCGCAAGGCGAACAAGGCTTTCTCGCCACTGCCACTTGATCCTAGCCTGACCGTGTGAGCGTCTTCCGATGATGTCTCTCTCCAGACTGGCCGACCGTCTGGCCCAGCAAAGGTCGCCATATCTGCTGAGCCGACCTCAATCGTCGTCGTCGTCGAGGAGGAGTTGCCGCCAAGATGTCGACAAGTCGGCGCGCTCTCTGCTCTTTCCCCGTTTCAGCTTCGGCCTCGATAGCAGCAGCTTCTGTGGTCACATGTACTCAGCCCAATGCGATGCAGTCCGAGGCTATATCACCTCCGATCTGCGCTCTGCCAGTCCTGCAGACCGCGTCCAATCATATCCAGCTTTGAGCTCCACCATCACGCCAGACACACAAGTCAGATAGGCGAGAGCGACGTCCTGTCTCGCCTGCTCCGGAACAACCGCGCTTTCGCTCAAGGCGCAGACAGCGATCTCCTCGAGCGTAACGCAAAGGGACAAGAGCCTAAAGTGCTCTGGTTCGGCTGCTCGGACAGTCGCGTGCCGGAGAGTATCGTGACGCAGAGCAACTTGGGCGAGATCTTTGTCCATCGCAATATCGCCAACACGTTTCACCCCAATGACACTTCTGCACTCGCTGTACTTGCCTATGCCATTGACTATCTTCACGTGGAGAACATCGTTGTCACAGGTCACTATGGCGTCAGTCTTGCACCTGTTATCGAGGCCTGTGCTGACGCGTCGGGACAGTGCGGAGGAGTCGCAGCAGCGTTTGAAAGCGCAGTGTCCAGCTCGCAGATGATCCCTGTCTCTGCACGCTCAAAGAGTGCACTCATACCCGAAAGGCGACCCAAGAAGGCTCACGAAGTCGGCCCTGCAGCTATCGCAGACTGGCTATCCCCTCTGCGCACGCTCGCACTCGAACAACTCGCCCAATCACGCAACCTGCCAATCTACGGCGGTAGTCGCAAGGACGACGGACTGGAGCTGGAGGATCGCTCAGATACCGAGGAGGCACAGAGACTGCTTGTCAGGACGCATGCGATGATCCAGGCTCGCAACATTGCTCGCTCAGAGATCGTGCAGAAGGCAAGACGGCGAGGCAAGAAGCTGCACATTCGCGCTTGGATTTACGATGTTGCGACTGCTCGCATCACTGATCTGGGCAATGTTGAATAATGCATTGTTTTAGTTGCAGTGTGTCTATTCGCCCGCTCTGCGGATGAGTGAGATGCCATCTTCGATAGGCAGCATGATGACGTCTACCCGCGCATCGTCACTGTCCGCATGTCAGTCCTGAAGGACTTCGGTAGGGTACAAACGGACCGAACGGCTCGATTGAAGTCATGTATCGCGGAGCCACTCAGGTAGTGGCGATCAGGTGCCCAGGGGGAGGCCTTGTAAGCTGTGTTGTCTGCGAGTATCATGCCATGCTTAGCTAACAAGCTGCCTGACAAGATCTTGTGGTAGTATTTGAGATACGCAGGCTTGTCCGCATCGATGAAGATCTGCATCGTTGTCAGGAAAACCACCAGCGCTCATCTGGAGCAGCGTACCATATCAAAACTTTGCTGTTCTTCTTCTAGCTTGTCGAGCGCTTTGAGCGCGTCGCCTATCCTCATGTCCACCTTGTCTGCCACGCCTGCCTCTTTGAAGAAAGGCTCATTGTTTTCTTTGAGGTAGGGCTCGATCTCTAGCGCGACAATATGCTTGACTGAACTGACGAGTGCGAGTGCGACGGTCGTCGTGCCCGTGAAGGTGCCAATCTCGAGTATGCGCTCTGCCTGACCGTAAAGACTGATGAGACACAATCAACGCATCGAGCCAGTCGGTGCGCACCTTTGTCGCCCGAGCGAGCTGTTGCAGTACGACTGCTTCGTAACCACCGGCTGTCATCTGGGGTATGAGCTTGTACATCGTCTTGCCTTGCTCTTGCAACCCTGCCCAGTCCTTTGCGTAGCCGTCTTTGACCATCTTCTCGACGATAGGCGGTGCAGGCGAGCTCATCTCGGTCATGTAGTCATCATGCCCATCTACGACCTCACGTGCTTGCCGCAGCAGTGTTCTCGCTTCGTCTGTGATCTTGTCTGATGAGCTAAACTCGCCAGAGAGCTGGTGCAGGATGAATGAGATTCTGTCCATGGGCGTGTCGCCTGGCTGTCCGTCGCCATTGCCTGTACATGTGCATACGATCAGTATGGATACATCTGCTGCACAGCTGTCCTCACGCTCCGTCACCGCCGGCATCGTCGTCGAGTCGAGCGACGATCGACATTTGCGTCATCGCCTCATCGCGTCGTTCGTTCGTTGATGTCAAGCGCCGTCTTCTTGCAGAGGACAGCCAACATGTCACAAGCTGCCATCTCTCAAGCCTCCACTTGGCGCAGCATAGGCACATCATTCGATGGCAAGCCACACATCGGGTTCGGCGTCTATCAGAGTCCCGGCAATACATGCGAAAAGAGCTGTCTTGCCGCTTTCAAAGCTGGCTACAGGCACATCGATTCTGCCATGTACTACCAGAACGAACCTCAAGTGGGCGCGGCAGTCAAGAGTATCGTCAGTTCAGGCTCGCTGAAGAGGCATGAGATCTTCGTAGCCACAAAGATATTGTCCATGCCAAAGAGCGACATCGATTCTGCCCTCAAAGACGGCGTCGCCCGCTTTGGACTAGGTCTGCTCGTGAGCGAGCCATTGTACACATCACTGATGTCCAACGGCAGACTATGTCGATCTCTTCATGATCCATACGCCGACGATGGGGCCTGACAATCGTATCGCGCTCTGGAAAGGGCTCGAAAGGCTGCAAGAGTCGGGTCACACACGCTTCATTGGCGTCTCCAATTTGTGAGTGCCTGCTTCGTTTGTGATCACCAGGCTCACTGTGCGCCCAGTGGCGTGCAACACCTCGAGCAATTGCGCCAAGCCGGCCTATCCAAACCCGTCAGCAACCAGATCGAGGTCAGTCGTTGAGGACCCACTCGCACTCGTCTGACCATCATGACAGATCCATCCCTGGTGTCAGCAGAGAGATGTTGTCGACTACTGCCGCCAGTGGGGCATCGCCATCGAAGCCTATTGTCCCATCGTGCGCGGTCAAAAATTCGATCAAGTCGACGTTGCGCGCATCGCCAAAGAAGTCTCACGAACGCCAGCACAAGTCCTCATTAGATGGTCATATCAGCACAACTTCATCCCACTACCCAAATCAGACACGCCAGCACGCATCGAGGCCAATTTCCAAGTCACCGATTTCGAACTTTCGGACGCTCAGATGGCGAGTCTTGATGCGCTCGATGAAGATGCAAAAGGTGCGATTGCGCCATACAACGTGCGCTGTCCGTGATGCAATTAATGCAATGTCCTATTTGTCTTGCGATGCCCATGCGTGTAAGATGCGTTTGATGAGATCGGAATTTGGCGCCTTTGCCTGCTCGCGCAAGGTTCGACTGTGAGCAAGTGCGACGGCCATATCAAACTTTGTAGCTTCTGGCGGGGAGCCACCATACTATTGTGCCAATCAGTGCATTGACATGGTGACGAGCAAACAAACTTACAGCTCTGTGCCAGAGATCGAGCATCTTGCGACTTGGATTGACCTCGAGATCCATGCTGCTACGATCCATTCGATCGAGCCATTCTCGAGGAGTGACGACGTCAAACTCGAGACCCGCTCGAGTAAGGTGCGAAAGGATGTCTGACCATTTGACTGATCGATCAGGACTGCAAATATGCACCACCTTGGGAACCACTGCCGCTTCTGTCACGTCCCAGATTGCCGCAGCTGCCCAATCGACAGGCAGCCAGTCGATCGTTTCATCCAACGCTGGCAGACAGCCGGTAATCTGATGCGACAGAATAAGCAGAGGCCAGCCTTCGCTTTTGTTCCATATGCCATGCTTCGTATCGCCGCAAAGCTGGCCAACGCGCAGGACACATATCCGATCAGACCGCGCTCTGAAGAGGAGCTGTTCTGCAACCCATTTGGAGCGTGCGTAGCCGATCGGTGCCGCCGTCTCGGCAGGATAGTCCAGCTTCTCGAGGATGGGACTTGGTTGCTGTATGACTGAGGCAGTGCTTGAGCAAAAGTAGAGACGGGCGCTGTGCGATGTCATCGAGCTGAATTTGAGTAGCTCGCGTATACCGACGAGATGATCGTCTTCAAAGCTAGAGAGAGATGCGTTAAAATTGACGGACCATGCAGCATGAACGATATCAGTGACGCTGTTCTCGAGATCGACATACACTTGGCGCGGTAGCCCAAAGGATTGTTTGGCGTAGTTCGCAGCTAAACACCGCGGGAATCTCTCGTCCTCGATGCTGAGGCCTCGTCTTTGTAGGCTAGTTCGTACTCGTTCAGCTGCCTGCTCATCACCGTCCGCCCGCACCAAAGCAACAATGACGACATCGGATCCCCACGGACTCGATGTGAGAATGTGAGCGCCCAGGGCGCCCGTAGCTCCAGTGAGTAAGACTGTACGTCTGCTACTGCGAATATCTCGAGGTGTGGAGGACGTGAAAAGCATCTTTTTGACTAGCGACTTCATCTCCGCTATAGGGTCGTCGACCGCGATCGTCGTGCCAGACCTCAACGCAGTGATCAAATGATAAAGTCGCGCCACCGAAGGCTGCTCGTAGACGATGTTTGACGGCAAAGCCTTTGCATCTGCCGGCAGAAGAGACTGTAGCTCGTTCCGAATTCGGATGGCTTGTAGCGAGCTGACGCCAAGATTGAAAAGGTCTTCGTCATCGCTTGTCAGCATGATCTGAGGTGGAAGTCCAAGCCTGATTGTATCTCGAATTGCCTTTCTGAGCTCGGAATCTCTAGTGTTGCCCAGGGAGCCTTTGGCACTTTGCTGATAAGCTAAGTCTATCTGGCTGGCGTACTCCTGCAAAGCTCGTCCCCGAAGGACTGTGCCTTTGCTCGACTTCGGTATTTCTGCTCCATTCGTGTAGATGATCATAGACTTCAAGATTTGGGCATAGTTTGGACTACTCTTATTGTGGGCTTCAATCACCTTCATGACCTCTTCTCGTGTGCCAGTCATTTCAACGATGACTCCGATCTGAGAACGATGTGCGCCGAACACGACGGCTGTGCTGATTGCTTGTGACCTGGTCAATGTGGACTCAATGCTGCCTGCAGCGACCTTCTTGCCGTTTTCCTGAGGTCAGCAAATCAGTACGGCGACCAACCAATCTTCCAATGAGAGCGCGCGCACCAAGACAAGTAGATCGTCCACTCGACCGGCGTAGCGCCATGCATGATCGAGCGTAGCATGCTTTTCGTACAGATCGCCAGTTGCGTACCTTCCATCGTTGCGGTTTCGAACGACGAGCGGCGGCCAAGCAGCGTCGACCACGAGCTCGTACCTCTCATCAGTTGCAGGCTCGAAGCGTAACATCTGTCTACCGGTCTCAGTATCATTTCGTAGCCATGACCAGGCCTGATCCGTCTCTGGGCTCAGGCGATCCGAGGTCAACAGGAAGCCGGCTTCGCTCGAGCCTAGCCGACTGACGAGATAAACGCCCTGACTTGTCAATGAGTCTCCCAGCTTCTCGTCAAGGGGAGCTCCGCCAGTGCTGACAAGAGCCATGGCTTTGAGCATCGCAATGCCAGGTTTGCTTTCAGACAGCAGACGCAATATATACGGCACGGTCAGAAAAGAGCGTATCTCTCGACAAGATGCGACTGCGCCGATCAGATGATCTGCTGTAATGCTGTATGTTGATGAGAAGAAGTAAGTGGTCGCGCGTGACACCATGGCTCTTAGCCAGTCCGAGATGCCGCCATGGTATAGTGGCGTAGTCGTCAATGCAGCGAGACTTGTATACGATGGATCATGACGATTCACTTCCGCCTCCCCTTGATCAGAAAGACAGCTGGTCCAGACCCTATGAGGGTGGCCGACAGGCTTTGGCATGCCAGTTGAACCGCTCGTGTGCATGATCAATGCGATCTTGTCGGGCAGCTCTGGCAGGCCTTGTGCAGGTACGACGATGTGCGAAGTCGCATCAGAGTGCCACGACGCTCTTGCGACCATTGCAAGCGTTGTACAGGACATGCTCGTCCTAAGCGCAGCTTCGGCCAAGCTCGATAGTGAAGAATGAGCGATCAAACGCGTCGCACCGGTCGTCGCACAGAGGTGGGCGACAGCCTCTGGGCTGTTTTGAGGCGCGATGAGTAGCACAGCACAATCTTTCTGCCACAGAGCACATAGCGTGACCAGAAAGTCGGCACAACTTGGCGAGAGAATAGCGATCGTCTCCGACTGCTCTTTCAGCGCAAGGCCGGCGGCCTCATAGGCTCGCCCAGCGGCTGCACTTGATCGCCATAGCTGATCGCATGTGAGACTGAGGCATTGCCATACGCCATGCTCGTCCAGCTCGGGGAAACCCGCGCAGAGCAGGCTAGGTTGCTTGAGTGCTCTGTAGCGCAACAATTCGTGTATTGAACGGATGCCATGATTGCGGGTCCGATTATGCTCGAGCGCATTTGCTGCTGTACATACAATGTGCGATGTCATGCGCAGCCACACTGGAAGGTAGTGATCATGAGAACAGCAATTTCAAGATTGCAAACAGATCGGGGCACGCAGTGCACGCAGACGCGTCAAAAGTAAACCGCAATGCAAATCTCGCGAAAACACTTTCTCGCGCCTATCAAAAGGCGAGCGCGAGATTTACACTCACTTCTCGCCGAACTTGGCGACAGACTCGACACATACTCTCNCTCGCGAAAACACTTTCTCGCGCCTATCAAAAGGCGAGCGCGAGATTTACACTCACTTCTCGCCGAACTTGGCGACAGACTCGACACATACTCTCAGCAGCGGTGCACTGCGCGATAGGGCAGCGCCGGAGCACTCCCAGTACATGTATCATATGTTGGAGCTGCAGAATAAGTCTACGGGTACGTGCGACTCGATCTTGGGCGCCAGACTCGACACATACTCTCGGCGGCGGTGCACTGCGCGATAGGGCAGCGCCGGAGCACTCCCAGTACATGTATCATATGTTGGAGCTGCAGAATAAGTCTACGGGTACGTGCGACTCGATCTTGGGCGCCAGACTCGACACATACTCTCGGCGGCGGTGCACTGCGCGATAGGGCAGCGCCGGAGCACTCCCAGTATATGTATCATATCTTGGAGCTGCAGAATAATTCTACGGGTACGTGCGACTCGACCTTGGGCGGCAAAGTGGGTCCTCGCGGGCCAGGCGTGGCCCGTAAGCCTTGAGTCGAGCCAGCCGAGACTGCACCGGCTGGATGATCCATCCGCCGGCGCACAAAGCTTGCCGCAGTATGAACAGCTCGGTACTGCTGGCAATGTGCCTGGATTGCTGCAACCTAGACCAGTCCAGCTCTGGCCGGCCCACGCAGCAGCCAGACAAAGTGGCTCGCGCTTGCTTGCCTATGCAGCTGTACGCTAGACATGCCTCTTTGGCTTGCTCAGACAGCAAGAAGGTGATCGCCTTTAGCCATAGTGGCGCGGCAATGGGAACGAGGTATTGGCAGCAGCCTTTGCTTGGACAGAGGACTTCAATCCGTCTGCGAGACAAAGGTCGCCAGGCTGCCGAGTGCTCCTTGGAGCTCGTTGCAGTCTCGTCATCAGACGACAAGCTTTAACCGAAGCACATCCGCATTGACAGCGAACATTGCATCGATTGGCTGAAGGCGTAAGCCAGCTGATGTAGCGGCCTGCAGAGGCGGATGGGCTCGTCACTGCTCGGATACCGTGAGAGCCTTCCTGGCGGCAAGCATCAGCTCGTATGCCATCAAACACATCTCGCTTACCCGTCAGTCTGCTTGACATGAATAAGCGGGCGAATGGAAAAGTGAGCAGCAGTCGGAGCAGAAGACCACTCGAGAGCCAGCACCGTTTGTCAAGGAATCAACCGCCAAAGTAGCTATAGCGGCTTGCGAAGTATAGCTAGCGGGCTGGATGACATCGAGTCGACGAGACATCAGCCTCAGTTCCGATGAGGGTTGTCATGCTGCCAGTCTAGGTCTGTGCACATTAAGTCGAGCGAGCGTACGACGAGCATCATCTTGTCGAGCGGCAATCGCGATTTTCGTAGGCTACTCGCAGCTAGCTGAGTAGCGTCGCATGACCGCCTGACACTCGTAATCGCTCGCTCACTGCTGCAAGGATAGATGCCAGCTGCTCGCTTTTGGCTTATGTCGAGTGATTGACATGATGACATTAATTGGTGGACGCGCGATGTCACCCATGTCAGGAACCCTGAGAGTCAAAAGACCGAGTCCTACCAAGACCACTCACGAGACACTCGCAAATTAAAATACTCCTCAGACGATGCAAAGCAGCCTGGGGAATTGCATCTGCAATGTGATCACAAGTGAATAAAGTACGAGCAAGTCGGCCAACGTTCGTACATTCGTGCGTCTGCTGCTTTTGAACGTGCTCCACATGGCGTCGCAAATCGCTGGGAAGAGTCTCACGTAGTCGCTGCACCGAAGCGCAAGCACGACAGGGCTAAGGTGAATTGACAGACTTGTCGCCAAGTTCAGCGCACAGCGGGTGCCGAGTTGCGGCCGCTAAGTTAGAAGGCGCGTCACGAGCTTCCCGTTTTCGCGATGGCTTTCGATCGCTTGGCCCAGATTCCGGTGCCCAGTATTGGCAGTTGCTCAGCCGCTGCGCAGGGCAGGGTGACGAGTACGCGCTTGTCGATCAGCTCAACAGCTCGACCAAGTACCACTGAGCGCATCGAGTGGCATTATGGCGGCGAGTAATGCCTCTGTGGCGACCAACTCGACAAAAGTCCCGTCGACAAGGTATGCAGCGTGCGCCGACACGTTGATCGCACGTTGATAAGGCATCATGACAGCATCCTTGCTTCGCCTCACTTTGATCCCACGGCAGTCAACTCAGCAGAGTAGGCTCAACATCGACTGTCGTGCATTCGCGTGATCTGATGACCTGATGCGCACAGTCCCTTCATCCTGTTCGTCATTCAGGCCTCGTTCATCATCATACTGTCCAGGATCCTCAACATCGGACTGCACAAGATCCGTCAGCCTCGCGTAGTGGCAGATGTCATCGCAGGCATCCTCCTCGGGCCCTCGGTTTTCGGGCGCATACCTCATTTCACGGCCCATATCTTCCCGCCGCTATCGCTGCCCTATCTCAATCTCGTGGCCAATATCGGTCTGGTCCTCTTCCTCTTCTTGGTCGGCCTCGAGGTCGACTTCAAGCTGCTCAAACGCAACGCAAAGTCATCCCTTGCAATCTCGGGCGTCGGCATGATTCTGCCGTTCGGACTGGGCGCGGCAGTCTCAGTGGGGATCTACGATCGCTTTATCAATCAGAGTGCCGTGTCATTCGGTCACTTCTTGCTCTTTGTCGGAGTCGCCATGGCGATCACAGCCTTTCCTGTTCTAGCGCGTATCTTGACCGAGCTCAAGCTTATGAACACCGATGTCGGCCTCACCGTTCTCGCTGCTGGCGTAGGCAACGATGTCGTTGGGTGGATCTTGCTCGCTCTTGCCGTCGCACTCGTCAACGCAGGCTCAGGTGTCACTGCTGTTTATGTTCTGCTTTGTGGTGTTGGCTGGACGCTGGCTCTCGTATATCTCGTTCGACCTCTCTTTCACATCCTCGCCCGCAAGTCTGGCTCGCTGGAGAATGGTGCTCCTACGACGGGCGTCATGACCGTTCTGGTCGTACTCATATTCGCTTCAGCCTGGATCACCGACGTTATTGGGATTCATGCGATCTTCGGCGGCTTCCTTGTCGGCGTCATCATGCCTCACGAAGGCGGCTTTGCGTCTGGCACCAACGAGAAGATCGAAGATCTGGTCTCCGTCCTCTTTCTGCCTCTCGTAAGCGCCACGCGAGCATGCTGGATCATGCTGAGTTTTGCTGCAGTACTTTGCCCTCTCCGGCTTGAAGACAGATCTCGGACTGCTCAGCGACGGCTCGATCTGGGGCTGGACGATTGCCGTCATTGTCGTCGCTTTCTCTGGCAAATTCTTCGGTTGTGCACTCGCTGCGCGTATGACCGGCTTCGAATGGCGCGAGTCTGCCGCAGTCGGCAGTCTCATGAGCTGTAAAGGGTCGGTCGCAAATTTGTCAGCATGACAGTCATTGCTCACATTCCTAGTTGTCGAACAGATTGGTCGAATTGATCGTGCTCAATATCGGACTCAACGCTGGCATTCTCAACAAACAGGTCTTTGCGATGTTTGTCGTGATGGCTCTCGTGACTACATTTGCAACTACCCCTCTGACGATGGCGTTCTACCCGGTCTGGTATCAGCAAGAGATGACAGAGAAGCGCAGAGCCGTGAAAGCTGGGCAGCACGAGCCCAAGCCAGACGAGCTCGTTACTCAAAAGGGCGCCTTCCGCGCTCGTTTCGTTGTCGTTCTCAGTCGTCTCGACCATCTGCCTTCGATGATGGCCTTTGTCAAATTGCTTCAACCGCCCATCACATACGACCGTGCAGTCAGCAAAGGCAACGCACTCTCCATGGCTGCCGCGAAGGACGAAGCCGAGCCGCTCAGTCCCGTCGATGCCTCGTACTTCGGCCAGCTCCAGAGCAGCTACAGCGTGGATGCCCTTCGTCTCATGGAATTGACAGAACGCTCCAGTGCAGTTCTGAAAGCTTCAGAGCTCGAGGAGACTGTCAAGGCCGATCCGCTTTCACAGATTTTCACCACTTTTGCTGGCCTCAATGCTATCCCGCTTTCGACCAAGACAGCCATCGTAGCTTCAGATTCTTTCCCGTCGACGGTCACAGACTTTGCTACAGAGCGGTCATCGGACATGATCATCATTCCCTGGAATGCTGCTGCGCCAGCCGTCGTGGTTCAAGAGACATCGTCGAGCTATTTCAACCCTTTCGAGTCCTTGTTTGGTGGCAAGAATCAGCTTAGTGGTACAGAGGCATCACCTCAGTATGCCAACTTTGTGCGAAACGTTTTCGCCGAAACGGCGTGCGATGTCGGTCTGTATCTCGACTATGGCACAGCGCCTGCCGTAGCTCCTGCTGGCAAACGTCATCTGTTCCTCGCCATGCACGGCGGTGTCGACGATCGCGCTTGCTTGCAGCTCATCGTACAGCTTTGCAGCGCAAACCCTGGTGTCACCGCTACGATCGTTCGCATTGTTCGTTCCGACGAGGCGACTGCAGATGACAACGAGCTCGAGACCAAGCATTCGCATACGCCGACCGGCTCATCGGGCGACTCGGTCAGGAAACCAGACATGCCTGTCTTGCTCGATCAATTCACCCTGGGCAGCAGTCACGTCAAAGATACCATGTACGGCCCTGCATCGACGCACAATCAGTTGCAGTCCGAAACGGCGGACGAGCTCCTGCTCGCACGCTACTTCTCGGACTCGCAAGATCTCGATCCGTTCCTCCGCACCGGTCTTCAGCGTGTGCAGTATTCGGTCGTCAAAACTGCGCGTCCGCTTTTCACGACGCTCGTCAAGGCTCGTCAGACTGCGCAAGCAAGCTCGACGCCCATTCTCATCGTGACAGGTCGATCTCGTCGTGGCGGTCTATCGCACCGCGAGGAACTGTCTGCTGTACTCAAGGGTCATGTAGAACAACACAATGGTCAGGTACCTTCTCTCGGCATTGCCGCTTCACCCGAAGTGCGCAAATCGCTCGGCGACGTTGCTTCAGCCATCGTTGGAACCAAGTGCCCGGCATCGCTCCTGCTGGTTCAGGCGAGCCTAAAGCATCAGCAAGCAAGAGAGCTCTAGAGGTCGTTAGCTCGCGGCCACCTTTGTCACTTCTGGGTTGTCTTATCTTCATATACTATAAAGGCTGTAGTGGGACACATGACATGCACTTTGTATCAAGTTCACAGCAATCTACGCTTGCGTGTCTTGGGCACGCCATGCGATGAGCTCGTCGAATCTGACTTTGTCGCCTCCGAATATGTCCAGCGCGCTACCGAAGGTGAGGTCGACCTTGCCTTTTGACAGACGATGGACAAGATCTAGATCGCTTATATCTATTGTGACGATCAGCTCATATCATGTGTGAAGCGGGCACAGGCAGCACTGACGTTTAGCGCCGCCGGCGTAAGTCACCGGTATCGAGCACCATTGGCCGAGCACTAGGGCCCTGTCAGTATGAAAGCACCGTGCGTGCCGATGAACGAGCGCACTTTGTACAAGATCCTCGTCGATGCCTCTGCAAAGACCTTCAACATCTGCTGCATGAACGAGCAACTCGCTATCATCGCCATCAGACAATGCATACGTCGTGATAATCTGACTGACCTGCAGTACTTGCTGACGAGATTGATAGACTCTTGAGTGACCTCCATGTCAGTGAGCAGTTGCCATCTGTTCATAGCGACGATCCATTTGTCTTCGCGTCGCCGACAGCTAAGCATGTGGATGAGCACGAGCTGTGCCGGCTGGAAGCGCACTCGCCTAATATCGATGACGAGCCGGTCTTTACCGATCAGCTCAGATAGACGAGCTAGTCGCTCTTCGTCGAAGCGCGCGGAGGGAAACAGATATGAGGTGACGATCACCTAGGTTGTGGGTCAGCTCAAAGTGTCTGAGCGGACACAGAGGCTCACCTTACTCGCGCCTGATTCGAGCCAGCTTTGCGCATTCGTTACGTCAATGCCGCCACCGATTTGCAGGGCATCTGCGCGACATAACGATCAGAGACCTCCTTGAAGGTCTCGAACAGGCGCGACAACGAACCTGGCCAGGCTTGTAGCGCCGCTCGAGCTGCTATATCGTTCCCGGGGCCTAGCTTGATGACATGTCCACCCTGCAATGCATGCTGCTTGTACAGCTCGGCATAGTAGGTCGACGGACGTCTGCAGTGCGGTCGGGTCAACTGCGTTCGTTTGGGAGCTTTACGGAGCTGACGTAGCGATAAAATTGGTCTTGAGCTCGGTGGTGTCGAGCGTGCCGCCGACAATTTGAGTCACAGCGCCATTGTGGATGTCGATGCACGGTCGAAAGATGGTCATAGACTGAAGGGGTTTGAGCCTTGCACGACTCGACGAGGGCACGCGCTCCGCACGAGCCACTCACTTTTCGTCGAACCGGCTGCGCGCCAAGTCAGTTTTCTAGGCTTCCGGTCAGCAATCATGGCGAGCCGACTCAGGAGCGTGGCAGTCAGCCTGCCTGCGACCAGGCGAGCATTGAGCTCTGCAGTCACTGCGACGCCGCGCATCTCCCACAAAGCCCTCACGCCTGAGCACAAAGCGCTCGAGCCCAGATCTCGCTATGCCGGCGCACTCACCTCGAGGAAGCTCAGCTCGCAAGCTGCTTCTCGCATAGACACCGACAGAGTGCGTTGCTCGTGCTGCCCAGGCGGATATATCAAAGTCTCAACCACGCACAGGAAACGATTGTTCGACTCTTGTACTCCATCGCCTCGCGCAAAGAGGTCGAGCGCTACTTGCGCATCTTCTCGACGGCCAACAAGTCAGCCACTGTGCTTTATGCAGCGTATTTACAGTCTGATCACGAGCGGGTGACGCAGATTCGCCGTACTCAAGATTGGTGGAGCTATCCTCACTCAGGAGCTGGACGATCTCGCTCTCTCGCTCAGCTTCCTCAACCGGGTCGGCCTGTACCCTGTCGTCCTCCATGGCATGGGTGAGTCTGATACGCGAGCAATGTCGACAAGGGTTGACAAAGTTCGTGCTTAGGCCCACAGCTCAACCAGCTCCTCGAAAACGCTGGCGTAGTGCCAGATTACATTGATGTCAGACGCCCGACCCCCTGCTTTTGCGCCTGCTGAGATAGCGCTCACGTCGACAGGGCATTCGCATTACGGACGCAAAGACACTCGAGGTTGCCCGCAAGGTGTTCCTCGAGGAGAACTTGAAGCTCGTCGAAGCGCTCGAAAAGCTCGGCACTCGCGCTCGTCCAATCCCCAACGGCGTCTTTACCGCCGACTACCTAGACAAGGACAAGTATGGCTTTGTCGGAAAGATCACAAAAGTCAACAAAGAGCCTATTGAGTCTGCCATCCGAGCCGGCGCATTACCCATCTTGACTTCACTCGCCGAGACGCCATCGGGTCAGATCCTCAATGTCAATGCCGATGTCGCTGCTGGCGAACTCGCTAAAGTCCTCGAGCCGCTGAAAATCGTCTTCCTGAACGAAAAAGGCGGTCTCTTCCACGGCGTCACCGGAGAGAAGCTCAGCGTAATCAATCTTGACGAGGCAAGTGCTTGTCAGCTTCTGTTCTCCGTGAGGCAGCTCTGAACAAGGCTTGCAGGAATACGATGCGCTTATGAAAGAGTCCTGGGTCAAATATGGCACCAAGCTTAAGCTGCGCGAGATCAAGGAGTTGCTAGAGCATCTTCCCCGCTCTTCTTCGGTTGCCATCATCTCGGCCGACAACCTACAGAAGGAGCTTTTCACAGACTCGGGCGCTGGTACACTCATTCGAAGAGGTTACAAGCTCTACAAGCGCGATTCTATCGAGGCTGTCGGCACAGACAGACTACGACAAGTCTTTGCAGAACGTGATCCCGAGATCACAAGCGGAGACAAGTCAGTAGCGGAAGTCTTCAGTGACCTTAAGAAGACAGACTACTCCATCTACGGCGATGAGCCATTCGATGTCGTAGCAGTGGTTTCTCATCCACCTGGAGAAGCTCCCGTCATGACGAAGCTCCTCACGAGCAGGAATGGCGTGCTGAACGCAGTGCTCGACAATGTCTGGTCAAGTATCAAGAAGGACTACAAGAAGCTCTTCTGGGCTGTCAAGGCAGCAGACGAGAACCGGGCTTGGCACTTTGAGCATTCTGATGGCTCCTTCTCGCGCAATGGCAAGAGCCTCTTCTACTATGGCGTACAAGATATCTCAGAAGTTGAGGCTGCCGTTCGTGACCTGGAAGCGAAGGGCCGCATTCCGCGATCGTACTTGCCAATATCTTACCAGTCGAGCTCAGCACCTCAGCCGCCATCATCCGGCGCAGCCAGTCGTCGATACTCTACCCGAGCGGGCGGTCGCCCGACAGTCAGCAGCTCGCCTGTCAGTCAGCGTCGAGGCTACGCCACCGCTGCTGAGCCAAAGCGTATCGCTCTCATTGGTGCTCGTGGCTACACTGGCTCGAATCTCGTATCCTTGATCAACGGCCACCCCAATATGGAGCTAGCTCACGTGTCATCTCGCGAGATGGTAGGCCAGAAGCTCGAAGGTTACACAAAGTCAGAAGTTCGCTACGAGAATCTGGACCCAAAAACCATTCAACAATTAGAGGAAAGCGGCGCGGTTGATGCTTGGATTATGGCTTTGCCCAACGGCATTTGTGCGCCCTTTGTGGCGGCCGTCGATGCGGGTAAGGGCAAGAGTGTGGTCATCGACCTTGGAGCAGACTACCGTTTCAACGAGGAATGGACTTATGGTTTGCCGGGTGAGCGATTAACCTGAACTAGAAGAAAGAACACCAAGGGGCTCATGTAGTGCGCACATTGCTGTATGCAGAGCTGTATTCTCGTGAAGCTGTACGCAACTCGAAGAGAATCGCCAACCCGGGCTGTTATGCGACGAACAGCCAATTGCTTCTCGCTCCTATCTTGCCTTATCTCGCTGGCCAGCCCACTGTCTTTGGTATCTCGGGATTCAGCGGCGCAGGCACAAAGTCGGGTACGACGCCCAAAGTCTCAGCAGAGGATCTCGGAGGCGGTGTACGTCCTTACGCTTTGACAGATCACATTCACGAGCGCGAAGCCGGCTACCAGCTCTCCAAGCTCTCGAGTGCTGATCCTGTCACTGTCGCCTTTGTCCCTTCTGTTGCGCCTTGGTTTCAAGGCATCATCTCGACTGTTTCTGCGCCACTGAAGCAAGAGATGACCGCTCGTGATCTTAAGAGCCTCTACGAAGAGAAATACGGCAACGAGAAGCTCTTGACGATTCAAGCGGCCGTGCCTGAGATCAAAGATATCAGCGGCAAACACGGTTGGAAAGCGGGCGGCTTTCAAGTACATTCGGGTGGCAAGCGCATCGTTGCAGTAGTGGGTCATCATTGCGTTGCTTCTGGCTTCGATGCTTACCAGATGATTGCAGGGTGTGCTCGACAACCTGCTCAAAGGTGCTGCTACTCAGTGTCTTCAGGTCGGTCACGCTCCGTTCTGTCGCGATGTTGCTGACGAGGCTTGCAGAATCTCAACCTCGCGTTAGGGCTCGACGAGCACGCTGGCATACCCCTCGATTGAGCAGATCTTGCTACATTGTACAAAACTGACGTCCATGCATTCTAAAGTTCTTACATCGCCGGCATCCTGCCTTCCCCTAACCACGCACTCTCTGCAAAATCGACTTGACCAAAGCGTAGAAAGGTCGTGATGCCTCGATCGACTACGCAGAGCAAGACGTTCTTTCGGGCTTGTTTGAGCTTCACGAAAGGCCAGTGCCGACGCGGCACTTTCTTTGTGATCCATCTGGGAAGACGTGAGTGGATCCAATTGATGATTTTTTCGGGGAAGGTGCGATTTGGCATCTGACGAGGCGTTCGCGGTGGGCGAGGCGTTCCTCTCTGCACGCGCGGCGGCGGTGTCAGTGCTTCGGGCAGCGACTCGAACAGGTGCGATAGCTGCCACAGACTGGGCACGACTGACTTTTGTCCGCTGCAAGTAACCAGTATGTGCATGAGCCGATGTTGCTCAAGCAGTAGTGTTGCTCACTCTAGTATGACGACTTTATAATCTGGCTCGGGCAGGGCAGTCTTGCGCGTTTTAGTGTTTGGCTTGTAGATGTGGTAGAATACACGCAATTCATCTTCAGGAGGTCCTATGAGGGCTGGTGGCGGGTCTAGGTGACCGCTCCGAATGATCTGGATAGAGCTGAAGAGATCGTCTGCCAAAGAGGGTCAGGACGATTGCGAATGCTTATGAATTTCGACTTACCGTATGTGATAGCTGCAAGATTCGAAGATAGTGGCTCGGGGCATAATTGTACATCGATGCGACGACGGGCGAGACCATTACGATCCAGTGTAGGGAACGATTTTCGCAGTCCGACACAGTTGAGGAGCGTCGTTTGCGTTACACGCTGTGCCCTTCTCGCCACTTGTCTCAAATTCTTAGCTAGCCTTCTTATGATACGTCTCAACGTAGAACTGATTCGCGAAAGCCAGATGGACAGCTGATTCGGCCGTACTAGTCTTGCGACTCTTTGTCGCGCGAGAGCTGTCTCGGTACGGTTCGCTCGAGCAACGGTATATCCCAGCCTGCGCAAGTAGGAGTAAGTCTGTCGCTCCCATCGCTGAACGTCAGCCTGTTCGATGACGTGAGACAGCCACTCGGCTGACCTGGTATTTGGGCATACTGAGGCTGTCAGAGCCAATCATGAGAGCAAAGGCTTCTTGCACGCTCATGGGTACCGAGGGCTCCCCTGTCGTCTTGTCTGCGTTCCAGCATTCTATTGCACCCCTCTCGATGAGATACAGTGCTTCTTCGGGCAGAAGCTCGAGTCGTTTCCGCTCTGCATGGTACAAACCCATTGAGAGGAAATGAATGCCGTAGCCTGGACCTGACAGACTGGCGCGACCCAGCTGAGGATGCCATATGGCAAGGTTGTGCTGTTTGGCAGCATGACGACGTTCGCCAGCGCCTAGCGCAGAGAAAAGAGCGTCTTTGGATTCGGTGAGCAGATTGGCCTGACTCGAGGCATTCTGAGCGGTCGGCTCATAGTCCTTTTCGCCTCTTTTCGGAATGAACGGTATGAGAGCTTCATTCGAGTCGTCTATACCACGTTTCTTCGTGCTGCAGCCTTGTGTGAGCGCACTTGCAGCAGTCCAGAGGAAATGGGTTACCTCTTATACATCTTTGACAGTGCGCGCCAGTCTGGCATCTCTTCCTCGCCAGCATCTTCGTCTGCTTGTTCGCCGGCTTTGGGAAGAAGGGAGACGTTGATGATATCTTCAGATGGCGCAGGATCGTCCATGGGAACTCGAGGAGTCGCTGTCGTCGTGTGACTAGAAAAAACGCGTCGATGGATTGACATTCGATTCGGCGTCGATGTCGATTCTGATGCGATAGACAGCTGATCATGGCAGGCAGCAATGGCGCACCTCGCGCTCAGCCTTTGACCAACTTCTTTGGTAGCACAAAGTCGTCGACGCCAGCGAGAAAGACAAAGTCTGCGTCGAGTTCTGGCTTGTTGCCCGCACAGTTCTACCGAGCACCAGATCCACCTAAACCTGCCAAGCCGGGTACAAGCATGTCAACAGCGGTCAAAGCGCCCAAGATGGTAGCCAAGCCTGCTTCTTCCGAGAAGAAACGACAGGAATACGTCGAGCAATATCCTACAAAGGCCCTCATGGTCCTACCGACTGGTAAAATCGTCGAACAGCCCAACCGACCCG
Source organism: Mixia osmundae IAM 14324 (assembly GCF_000708205.1). Lineage (NCBI taxonomy): Eukaryota > Fungi > Basidiomycota > Mixiomycetes > Mixiales > Mixiaceae > Mixia > Mixia osmundae. Next base: position 1,312,037 of record NW_014575563.1, on the reverse strand, counting down.
AGCCTCCCTCGTTCAAATCCGAAATGGAGCTTGGAAATCTAGTCAGGAGAGAGTTGACGCCTCAGGCAGAAGCGGCGGAAGTGCTCAAAACGCTAGGGAAAGTCAATAACCCGGTCACGCATAGCGATGTCTACTCTCGCACGATCCACATCGTCTCTTGCACGACGGGTCATCAGATGCAGAATGGTCCTGGTGGGGGTAGTGTGCCCGGCTGGAACAAGGCGAGAGCGATCAAGATCAAACAGCAAGCCGACGAGCGCATCAACGATATCTTTGCAAGAGTATCTGTCTACTTCAATGGCTACACGGGTGAAGATCTTAGCAATCAACAGCTCAAGCGCCTGCTCGAGCAAGGCGGTGGCAGATGGTCCTTTGCGTTCGGCAAGAGACATATCACCCACGTCGTCACTGCGACCGGTCTGTCGGGTTCTAAAGCGGACAAAGAACTCAACGCGCGCAAGAGCTCGACTTATATCGTCAGACCCGAGTGGATCGTCGATTCTGTCGCTGCTGGTCGAAGGTTGCCAGAGTCGATGTTCGGCGTGCTAGAACGAGATTCGCAGGCAAAGATTAATACGGTGTTCGAAAGCAGAGGGCCTGCAAAGACTTCCACACTCGAATTTGATCGCATCAAGCTGGACAGAGAACGGACGAGATCGCTTACGCCTGCTCTACCTCTAGCAACTCAGACGATTGTCCTGGACAGCGACGAGGACGAGCCGGGCATGATGCCGCCAAGCGGGCAGAGGCAGCGGTGATGATTGTGCAGAGAGCTTCTCAGTGATCTGTTGTTGCTTGCTGTTGTAGTCTGTAAGATATTGTACCAACAAAGACTGCAAATCACATGACAACACAGTCGTTATCCTGCTGACGAGACAGATGATCCACAAATCCTGCATCCCTCGATCCCTGCCCGCCGCCTTGTAGCATGACGATGAGAACGCCGGCATTGTGGGGGTCGAGATGAGCAGAGAGGTTGTACTTTTGCATGAGGCCTTCTATTGCTGGCTTGATTTTCGCCTGATGGCCGGGGGAGTGAATGCCTTTGCCGACGATGATACGTAATTGCTGCGCGCCGCTATTTTGAGCTTGTTGGACTGATTGCTCTGTTCGCTCTATAGCCTCCTGGACAAATAGTCCGTGCAGGTCGATCGTATTGGGTGGAGAATTCTTATTGTTCTCGTTAAATATCCACTGGCTGGCCTGTTCGTTCAGACGGGTCTTATTGGCTTGATGTTGATGTCCTTCGTCTGCAAACCGTTTTGCGCCGGCACCATCGCCTTGATCGTGCGCGCGGTGAGCTTTATCGAAACACGCGCCCATCAGGTTGCCTTCTGTGATTGCCTGATTGCGCAGTGAGACATAATGCTCGTTGCTCGCATTGATCATGTCTTGATTCTGTATGGTTCGCAGATCCAATTTGAGCGTCCCATCGATCGTGCCGTAGTAGTAAGATATCCGCCGTCGATAGCGTGCCGCCGTCATGGTAGGTTGTAGCAGAGTCGCATGAGGAGACGTCAGGGTGAGCAAACGACGAGGCGTGAAGCAAGATAGGAAGCGAAAGGGAGTAACATGCGAAAACATTTCATCAACGTCTGCCCGAGCGGGCGAGAGCGACTTGCGAACCTGCGGATGATGCGGTCCCACAGCATGCGAATTAGACTGGGTGAACTGCTGGCTATGCTGTTGTCCGCCGTTGTAGGCTCCCTGTGAAGGATGCCACTGCTGGCCTCCCTGTCCCGACTGACCGCCATAGCCGCCTTGCATCTGCTGTTGACCATAGCCGCCTTGCATCTGCTGTTGTTGACCGTAGCCTCCCTGCGACTGCTGCTGACTGTGTATGCCTTGCTGTTGCTGGCCATAGCCGCCCCCACCGCCGCCGCCGCCACCACCACCTTCTTGCTGTGCCTTCTTAGCCTTGTAGTTGCGGTACCATTGTTTCGCTTTGGGCAGCAGGAACCGCTTCAGTCTGTGTCAACACAGTCAACACACGTCTCTGTTCCGTGTCGGGAGAAGCTGACAAGCCGATGACCTGGCCTTGCATCGACATGATGCTTCAAGGGCGAGTCGCAAGCGTCGCAAGAGGCGATGATGAGCCTGATGAGTCGGTAGATGTCCGACCAAGTCGACCGATCTGCCTGGCGCCCGGCTGGCGAATAAACTTGAAAGACGCCAAGAGCGCGACTCACCTTGGATCCCGAAGCGATCGCTCACTTGCCAGCCAGCATGCGCTGACAGAGTCATCTCTACATCACCACCACGCGCTATCGAGCCACAGCTCTCGATCGAGCCGCTCACCAAGTCACTAGGCCCATTGACGCCAAATCGGTCATCGAACGTGTCGACGGAATCAAACGAGCTCTTCCAGCGGCTTCGGCGGCATAGGCAGGCGCACGGAGTTTGCGCTCTTGCCAAGAGACTGGCGACAGCGCTCGTGCGCGATCGTCTGTCTCGCTGTGCTCTGCTGCCTGACGCGCGGCAGAGCCAGATCGTCGCCAGTGCATGAGCAAGCCTACTCTTCACGAGGTCTACGCCTCGAGAGATCTCCTCAAATTCAAGAGCTTCCTCTCTGCAGGTCGTCGTGGTCCTCACGCGGGCGGCTCGAGTGCATCGGCAGCTAGCCTGTCGCGTTCGCCGAGATGGGAAACAGGCGGATCTCAAGCTCCTTCGAGTCAGGTCAACCAACGCGATCTCATGGGTCGGACCGTCTTGCATCTCGTCGTAGCGGGACCGGATGAGTCATGGCGATTTGACTTTTGTGAGGCCTTGCTGGTCAATTCGAATGTCAACGTCAATCTGCAGGACACAGAATCTGGCTGGACTGCTCTCCATCGAGCGCTGTATCATGCCAATCTCAACGCCGCTCGCGCTCTGATTGCTCACGAGAACATAGACCTGCGTCTGCGCGATAACGAGGGTATATCAGCGTGCTCTATGGCGAATCTGAGCATTTGCTGAAATCATTCGCGCAGGTCTGACTGCCTTTGACTTGTATAACACGACCGTCGATGGTACCGCGCCAGACCTCAGCGCACCTGACGGAGCTCGCACAGAGCTCTTCACTTGGGGCGACAATCGTAATCATGTTCTTGGCACGCCGGGCGATAATGACCGCGTCCAACCCGAACGGGTCAAGATCAAGCATAGCGAAGGCAGACGGCCAACCGGTCGAGCGGCCTTCGACCCCATCGGTGTACGACAGGTTTCGATGGCGAGAAATCACACTGCCATTGTCACAGATGAGCGCTCGAGCAATATAAGACTGTGTGGATTGGGCGGACTAGGCCGACTGGGTCGTTCACTCAATAGTGCCCAATACTCGCTCGACAACCTGCTCGGCATTCCAGGAACAATCATCAGCGTCGCCACTGCTCAGGATCATACGATCATCATAACCTCGACGGGGGATTGCTGGACTTTTGGCTCGAACCGCTACTTGCAGCTTGGCTACGCTCCCGATGTGTCGTCTGCTGGCACTCCTAAGGCTAGCGCTACCGCTGAGCCTGTACAAATTGCGCCCAAGAAGGTCACTGCTGTGCTCAAGAAGGAGTACGTCCTCGGTGCAGCAGCTAGCAGATTCCACAGTGTCGTCTTTACAGCCGACTCGCTGTATACTTGGGGTACGAATAATGGTCAGCTGGGCTACGCCTCCAATGCGACGCCGACACAAGCTGTACCGCGCAAAGTCACCACCGTCACGCTGCCTGTACTACAAGTCGCTGCCGGAGACTATGCCACAGTCTTCTTGCTCGCCAACAACGAAGTTTGTGTTCTCACGCGGGACATCTATCAAAAGCTCAGCTTCCCAGCCGTCAACGCATTGACGGCAGGCGTCTATCGCCCGCCTCAGATCGCGGCCAGGCCTGCTATAGTCCGCATCAACGGGTCAGGCACTTCTTTCGTCGCAGTCTCCTCGATCGGCGACGCCTTCTGGTGGTCTCACGATAGTCCCAGCGCGGGCAACGATCGCGAGATGAAGCATCCTCAGCGTGTCTGGGATCTCAGGACGAAGTTCTCTGCCGTCATCGATGCCGCGGTCAGCGGCCAAGAAGTTCTACTGTGTACGAAAGCAGGTCATGTCTACTACCGATCCAGGCGGAGCGATCCGCCAAAAGGCAGCGCGGATCCGCGCTCGCTACTGAGCTCCACCGGTAATAGCAGGAAACTCTTCAAGTTCTCTCGCGTTCCGTTCGTACAGCGCGTCATCAAGGTTGCTGCAAATCCCAATGGCGCTTTTGCCGCCGTTCGACTGGACGCTATGCTGCCATCGGTGGAGCTAGCCGGTCGATCGCTCGCTGTCGATCTGCTTGATCTCATACCACACTACCTGGGCTTTCCATCAAATGCGGGCTCAACTGTGCAAGAAATGATGGGCAATAGTAGTGGCATTTCCATCGATGCTGACGAGAACGAATCAGATGCTGTCGCAGTCGACGCAGACATCTTCTTGCTTAACGAAATAATGACACGTCTGCCTGATCCGGCGTCGACTGCCGTCTTTGACGCCGCTGCCGGCGCCGATCTCAAATTCATCGCGGGACCCCTTACTTTCTATGCGCACTGTTCGGTGCTCGCAGCGAGGTGCGCCATGCTCGGCGACCTCCTCTTGACAAAGTCGTCGACCATTGACGGCTTTGATTTGAGCGATGATCCGAGTGGATTCTCAGCAATATCGGTCGTCGGCTTGCATCCTCTATCTCTCCTCACTGTTATTCACTATCTCTACACGGATAACGTGCTCTCTCTTTGGGACACTCGCATCTTCGAGCAGGTGACGCGCAAGATTGGTCAGCAAGTCTTGCATCCCGACGTGGCAATCAGGCCCGTCGATATCAAGAATGACGTGCAGACGCTTGCACGGAAGCTCGGTCTATCAGAACTAGAGGCTTGCTTGAAGCCTGCACTGAAGCCTCGGCCGCAACTTATGCTGTCTCGTGACATGACACGCTTGCTCGAAGAAAGTGTCTGGCCTTGCGATGTCTGTCTCGACCTCGAAGACGGCTCGATTTCCTGCCATTCTGCTATCTTGCGCGCACGCTCGCCTTTTTTTGCCACCTTCTTCGACGAGGCCGACTGGTCAGCTCGACGACGAATCGAAGCACAGGACGAGCCTGATCAACAGCTACACATAGACTATACGCATCTACGCCTTGATACCATCTCTCGAGTATTGCGCTTCATCTATACCGACGACGAATCGATGATTTTCGACGATCTGAGTAGGTCTCACGCTCATCAAAGCCTGCCCATTCTGACGCGCATGACAGATTCATCGAACGCGAACGACTACATTGGTCATGTCATGATAGTCATGGCTGTGGCTAACGAGCTATTGCTCGATCGCCTTAAGAGCGCGTGCAGTCGAGTCTTGCTCCACTTTGGTATGCGCACATGTTCCTGGCCGATGATAGTAGCTCACGGGGACTTGCAGTGCACACACACAATCTGGCTTCGATACTAGAAGAGGCGGACATCTACGATGCCGACACATTACGCGAGAGCTGCATGCTTTACGCTTCCAAGAATCTCGAAACTTTGCTGGAATCGCGCTTGCTCGACAATATGTCAACGCACGTCCTACGCGGACTCTCGAAGCGATGCAGCATTGCGCAGAGCGACAGGCATCCGATGTCACGCACTGTCCGCCAGATCATGATAGACGAGCTCGTTGCACGTAATGCGGAATATCTTGCGAGTCTTGACCTCGGTCGCGAGTTGCCGAGCAATGCAAGACGTTGGCGACGCGATCAGCGATCCGGAATTTCGCCCATGCCGGCCGAGATGGCGCTCTCGCCAGGGAGTTCCACATACGATTCGCCCGCGCCTTCACCGGCGATGCGCCCAGCTGACAGATCACCTGCTGCTTCGCCTGCTATCGTGCCGAGCAGTGGCAACGAAGATATCTTTGAGATGGAACTCGAGCCCGTGCCTGCACTTGCGCTCTCGCCACCTGAGGCTCGTAGCTTCTCGGAAGAGCCGACCAGCCGCGAAGCCACGCCAGGCAAGCCATTCAGCTGGCAGCGTCAGATGTCGAGCTCGCCTGCGCCTGCTAGCTTGCGCGACATCATGGCAGGTCAGGCACAGCCGGTACAGCGTGCCGCAACACCAAAGCAGTCAAGTCAGCCGCTTGCTGGTATGTCGACGACCCCAAGAAGCTCGCAAAAGGGCAAACAGCGCGTTCTGCCTATATCGGACTTTCTCGAGCCGACGAAAGCGACAGCATCGCCAGCTGCGCCGGCATGGTCTACGCCGACGAAAGCATGGGCCACGCAGACCGTGAAGCCAACGCCATTTGACTTTAGCATCGGAGCCTCCCTCACTCCCGTCGACACGCCGTCTCCTCGTCGTCATTCCGGTTTTGCTGCGCCTGTGACTTCGCCAAAGTCAGGTCCCGCTGCGGCTGTGACAACACCGAGGTCGGAGGCAGTCGCTACCAATGGTCCACTGATCACGCCCATGCGGCGACCTTCGGGACAAGGTCGGGCAGCAAGCAGGAGTGCAGTGCAAGAAGTGCCATGGTCGTATCAGGCGCCTGTGATGAGTCATGTTGGGTCAGCTGGCTCGCCTTCTGCTTCATCGTTTGCAGCCATCACGCAAGAGCAGCAATCTCACGGCGCATTGCTCAAGGGATTGGTCGCACCACGCAGTCTGGCAGAAATCCAAGCGGAGGAGGCCGTGCAACGTAAAGCGGCGGAAGCGGACAAGCAACGTGAGACAGAGTTTCTTGCCTGGTTTGAAGCGGAAAGCCAGAGAATCAATGGTAGCAATCCTGCAGGAGCAGGAGCAGGAAGAGGACGTGGCCGCAAGAACAATCGAAAGCAGAGCGCACGATTGTCTTGAATGTTGTAATCGTAACAAAAATGATTAATGATGCTACAAAGGGGCATGCCCATCTATAATCTCTTGAGACCACGCTTCTTGGGCGCAGCTGATGATGGCGCAGGTTTGGCGGTCTGTGGTGGCGCTGTTGTGCCTGCGCCCATTGCCGAAGATACTGACCGCTTTTTACTTGCTAGGGCTGCGTCAGGCTGTGTTAGCATGACGGGCGAATTGAGCGTAGCAGATGCTTGTAGCGGTAGTGTCGCTGCGCTCTGACCGTTTTGGAAAGAGACAGAAGGAGACAGTGGCGCAGATGTGGGCGTAGCTTTCCGCGGCTTATCTGAGCCGGATAGCTTGGTTTCGCAAACGGGCGAAGCTGACTTTCCGAGTACACTGGTCGCTTGTGCTGTCCTTTTCGTCTCTGCATCGGGTATATCGAACTCGGCAGGTCGTATACGACTGGCGTGTACTGAGGTCATCAGGCGGGCTTGGCTTGCGTAATCCTCGTAAGCCTCTAGTAGAAGTCTGCCTGCTTCCTCATGCAGCGCAGATTCGGCGTTCGGGTAGATAAGCAGACTATGGGCCGATCCTTCAGCCTTGTGCGGCGAGCGCGAGGAAGAAGAAAGGGCTTACCATTTGACGACACTGAGGACATGACCGATACCGTAGTCTCGCCGCCAGTCCTTCTTGAGCGTGTTCACACAGATCTCACCCGTCAAGGGCGCAACATTGGGATGGAATATCTTCGTCGCAAACCGGCCTGCTTGCGGACATCAGCGTCAGGACGAGTGCGGTCGAAGCAAGGGCGCACATTTAGGCGGCGATGTCGGGAACTCTGGCGTGAACTCGAACTGGACCTTGAAGTAGCCTCCTGCGTACGGCGTACCAGCTGTAAATGAACTATCAGCATGCACGACATAGTTCGGGGATGGAGAGGACTCGCCTGGTCCTTCTAGCCAAGCTTGAAAGGCGAGGATGTCGCGGTCATCTGGAACGATTCGAATGCCTTCTAGCGGACTGTTCTGCAGCGTGAGCAGCTCTTTGGTGATCTTGCGCAGTGCGGCTTGGGAGAGCGACATTGCGCTCGCTTGCCAACTGCTCGCAGGCTGGCGAGGGACGGCGTTTGTTTCGGCGTGGAATGTCAATCAATTCTGGGCGCGATCGCGATTTTCAATGTCACCGACACGTCATCATCACTATCGTGCGCATACTCGAGTACAAGGAATGCAATCGAGCTGGAGTTGCTAGACAGATCAAACGTGCACGAGTTCTGGAACTTATGCAGCATGCTTTGCCTTGCCAGCCTGGATCGAGCGCAATGGTCAGCAAAGATCGAGCAGACTGCTCTTGCCAAACGCACCCTAAGCTTTCGGACGTAAAAGCTGAGCTCTTCACCTTCGAGGATGTAGCCATCAGCACGGCCGGATTGGCCGGGTCGTGATGAAAGGAAAGCGTAGAGACGGCCGGCCTGGAATTGGGTCTCGAGCAATGGGTCGAGCTTGCCCGATAGGCGACGAGATGCGAGCTTGCGAACGACCTGAGCCGATTGCTTGACAGGCTCGACGGTCTTGTCTTCCTTTGCGGCCTGTGCGTGCCAAGCTGTACATGAGCATGCATGACTGCATGCTTTAGACCAGAAACGCACCTTGCCCTTCTTGGTGGCCGGCTGACCGTAGTGAGACTCGTACCATTGGCGGAAAGGCGTAGCGTCGATCTGGACGATAGAGCCCTTGACGAGCGTGTTCGTACGGACAAGCTCGTTGTTGGAAGCGTTGTAGACGACGCCAATGATGCGAGTCTTTTTGGTGCAGTGCTCTGACGCCCAGGCATAGTTGCCCGACTCGAGTCGGAGTGCACGTCGCTTGAGGTTACCGCCGCGAGTACGAACGTCGTGAATACGCTTGGCGCCTAGCTTCGTCATTGCGGGCTGACGGCCGAGCTCAAACTTTCTCTTCTTTCGGTCTGTCAAGGCAATGGCAACGATAAGCTCATGCGATAGCCTCAAGGTGTCATGACTGACATTGTGCACGCTTGGCGCCAGTGGCCGACCGCTTGTGGCGGGAATCTCTTGCGATACCTGCAGAGAGAGCGAGGAGGGTCAGCATGCCTTGTACGTCCCCTGCTGAGAGACATGGCAGTGTCGCTGATGGGCCTGATCTATTGCTCTGCTGCTCTCATTCGACGCTCGTCGACAGCGACGATCAGCAGCGCTGCGACACTGGTGGATGTCACTGCTTGCACTCGAACTCGTCGCATTTGCAGGAGAATTGTGAACATTGACGAGGCCGGGCGAGCTTGGCAGGCGCAGGGGAGGTGGCAGCAGTCGAGTGGCAGCAAGCAAGCAGTAGACCAAGCCCATAGGACACTTCCATCACCACCAACGTACCCATCCTGTCGAGTTGAAGATTCTCACACGCACGAGTGACTGAGGCTGCTTTTCACCGAACTTGACTCGCGAAAACTATGGAACGACGCGCGCGCGAGTTTGGCCAGGCACAAAATGCTCGCACCATGGCTCGGACCATTCCCTCCCCTCCCTTTCCCTGCGCTCATCATTTGAGATATCTGATTGAAGAAGAAGGAGACGTCGGGAGGAGATGTCCGGTCTGGGCGCGGATGGACTGCCCATCGGCTACAAGAACGAGATCTACGACTCATACGTGACTGATCCCTACTTTGCCCGCATCCTCACTTGGACATGGCTCTCGCTCTTCCTCGGAGCAAGCGCATTGACGCTGGCTCGTCATCTTCCACGCTATTCGTTTGCCATGGGCAAACGTTGGCAGCCGCCGTGGCTCTGGTCAGACTTGGCAATACCAGCGCATTCGTCTAGCTATGAGCCCATCAGATGCGATGTCAGTGAAGCAGCACAGCCTCAGCCACCTGCACGGCTGCGACTGCTCTGTGCGCTGTACGGCAAGACGGTACATCGACCCGCCAAGCCTTACTTTGCGCGTCTGACTGCAGGTCAGATCTGCGTACTCGCTCTCATTCCCGCACTCGTCCTCGCCACACTGCTACCCCAACAAGAGCTGCTGCAGAATCCGAACAGGCTCGGCTTCATCGCACTTGCACTATTGCCGCCTCTATTCCTCTTTGCGAGCAAGAACTCGTTTTGCGCGTTGCTGCTAGGCCAGAGCTACGAAACAGTCAACTACATACATCGATGGCTCGGTAGAACTGTCACCGTTCTCATCTTGACGCATGGAGGCATCTGGCTGAATCAGTACCGTCAAGCTGGCAATCTGTCGCAGATGATGACGGCGACGCCCAAGATACCTTATGGCCTGGCCGCGCTCGCTTTCTTGCTCCTGCTCGTCTTGTCATCGCTGCCAGTCATAAGGCAGAAAGCCCACCAGATCTTCTTTGCGCTTCACATTGTCGGCATCGTCGGCTTTGTGACTATGGTTAGCTATCATACGTCTTATAGCCGACCCTGGATAGCCTGGGGCGTCGTCTTCCTCTACGGACTCGATCTAGCTCTGCGCGCCTTTCGTGCAAGGCTTTCTCGCGTCAGCGTGCAAGCATTGGGGCGCTCGCCACAGCACGCGATGACGAGGCTGGTCGTAAAGGACCTTCAGGGCGGTTGGAGGTATGCTCACTCTTTTGCAAAGTACACCGACTTCTCTGATGCGTTGTTTTCTGCAGAGCTGGGCAGCACGTCAACATCACCCTGTTACATTCGCTGCCAACTGAGCTCACAACGTTCTTCCGGAGTGCAACGCGCTCACTGGAATCTCATCCCTTTACCATCGCGTGTGCCCCGCCGGAGATCTCTGTTCTCTCAGCACCAGCAAGCGGGGGCTTTCCGTTGTACGTTCGCTCCAACGGTAGCAAGAGCTGGACAGGTGAACTGCACACTTTCGCATCCCTTCGCAAGCCTGCGGTCATCAAGGCACTCATAGACGGTCCCTATGGTGGCCTGGGCTTTGCACAGCCTAGCTCGAAGGAGCATGTCGTCCTCATCGCTGGCGGCAGCGGTATGTCTTTCGTTCTGGCGTGCCTCGACGAGATCGTTGGTCAGCGTGTGCGCAGTCTCAACGATGCGCGCACGCGACGGATCGATCTCTTCTGGATCATTAAGCATCAAGGTACGAGCCCTTTTGGCTGATCTGGGTTATTCTCACAAGCCAAGCAGAGCATCTTGCTTGGTTCTCGAAGAGCATTGAAGAGATTGCCGCTGCAGCACAAGCTTCAGGATCGGTCGATTTCGTGCCTCACTTCTACGTCACTGCTGGCACGACAGCGGACGCGTCAGAGAGCTCAGTGATGAGCGGACGGCCGGATGTGGCAGCCTTGATCGAGAACAGCATTGAGAGAGCTATCAATCCATGCTCAATATGCACCGTCTGCAAATGCGATTGCTTGCCGCTCAATAGAGGGTGCTGTCCAGCTGACGAAGAGGCGTGCACCTCACCTGCGAGGCCGAAAGTACCTGCAGAAAAGTCTTGCTGCAACGATGACCCCCCTAAGCGAAAGTGCTCGCCACGATCTGACGGCGTCAAGCCAGTCGCCGCGCCACGACCTCTAATCCGAGGAGGCGCCGCCATCATCGTCTGTGGGCCCGCCAGCTTGCAACGATCTGTCCACCAATCCGTGGCCAGCCTATCGCTCAGCACGTATAGACGAATCGGCGGCATTTCACTGCATACTGAATCATTCCATTCATGACCTCACGCGCTGTTCTCAATGTTGTTGTGGGATAATGCATGGCATAAAGACAGAAAGAGGGGGAACATACAGCGCAAATGTTTGCTTTGACGTGTGTGTGAGGAATGTGTAGAACGCTGATCAAGCTTCAGACTTGACGATTTGTTGGCGCTCCTGATGACCAGTGATCTTGTTCTTGAAGTTCTTCGTGCGCTTCTTGATGCCGTCCTTCGCCCAAAGACCTGTTCGGACAGCTTGGAACTGATGGCTGCCGCGCTGGCGACTGTGAAGCTGATCGGCCTTGGCCTTCTTGATCGCTTTCGCTTCGTCTTTGTCGATCACGCCATCGTCCATTGCTGGGCATTGTAGTCAGTACGTAACACGCAAGAGACGAGGCAAGATAGCTGACCATGAGAATTCTGTTCGGCGACCTGAGCATGTCCTTCGATGTGCATGTAGGTTTCGAGCTCGTGACGAGCAACTGGATTCGTGGCATACTTCTCGTGATCTTCATCCAAGCCAGAGTCAAATTTGACTCGGAACTTAGCGTATCCGATGATTTCGTATTCATGGGTCTTCTTGAGCTGATTGTTCATGTAATGCTGTCGCAGCTTCTTGAGATTGTTGCCCATTACCACAGGTATTCTGACGTCCTTTTCATCATCATCGACTAGATCCTGAAGCCAAAGAGCGGCAAGGGCGGCAGCGCCACCTGGAAGAATTCCACCACCGCCCACTTCGAGCGAGACTGCGGACGAATACCTGTTGTAAACGGGGAGACGAGCCTTCTCGAGTTCCCACACAACAGCTCGGCCATTGGCATGTGCGTGGCGCGAAGAGACCTTGAAGGAACTTTCGGAGGTAGTGAGGCTGAGTGACTTGCCAGCGAAATCGGATGCAAACTCGTCATTGACCTCGAAAGTGACATCGGACAGAATCTCGACAGTACCAGTGTCCCAACCGATAAGCTCGGTCGGAAGCCTAGCTTCGATCGAACGGAAGAGAGCACTACAGTTGAGCTTGCCAAATCCAACGCCTTCTTGAAGCGAAAAGAGACCATTGACTGTAGATTTGCCTTGGAAGACTTCGCGCAAGTCAAGCGTGACGATACCCAGAATTGGATCATGCTCGCGTAGACGGCTGTCGCGCGTGACGAGGCGCACGATCGTGTTCTGCCAATCCTTGATGAAGATTTCGGTGCCGGCTTCGAAGAATGGGAAAGTCGTGTAAGGCTTGACGCGAGTCTTGTAGACAATCGTGTCATTGACCACAAACTCGACATAGGGCGACGGAATGTTGCCTTCGAGCTGGGAAGCATCTGCAGTATCTTGACCAGATTTGCCTTCGCGATCTGATCCACTGGCTCCTTTGAGGTTCTGCCTCTCGAGGTTGTTGATCTGATGAACAGTGAGCGAGAGGATACCAGAGGGTCGGTCAGGGTCAGGACCACAGTTGAAGATATCAGGCTGGATCTCGGGCTCCTTCTTACCGCTCTTCTCTTCCGCCGCCTTGATCTCCTTCTGCTTCTTCTCATCGATGACCATAAAGCGCTTGTCGTAGGGCGTCTTAGTGAAGTAGCCGATGGAGAACGTAAGCGTGCCGGGCATGTCATCTGCATCTTCGAAACCTCTAAGCTTCTCCGTCTTCATCTCAAATTTGTTCTCGTTCTTGATGAGTTCTTCGACAGGCATCTGAATGCGACCGATGAGGTCGTCCGCAGATCGCGCATCAGAGTCCCACAGCATGAGCGAAAAGTCTTCCTTGGCTTGAAGCTCGTCCTTCGATAGGAGGATAGCGAAGGTCTCTTCGAAAACGGGATTAAGGTCTTCCATAATGATGCGCGTCGAGTAAAGTGGTTTGCCGAATTTGGCATAAGCAGCGACAATGTAAGGGTCACTCTTGCCATTCGAGTCTTGCGCGGATAGATTCTCAGCGTGATGTATGGTCAACAGGAAGACGCCAATAGCGTGCGTGTCCGTCGGTACGCCAGCACCTGTCAGCATTTCCTGCATATTCATGGTCATTGACTGAGGAGCGACATAAGCAGATGTTGCAGCGGCGATTGCGCTCTTGACGAAACCTGTGACCAGGGGCAGATCGAGGATGTTCGGCAAAGCGCGAGTCATTGGGATAGCAGAGACATCGACGCCTGGTGTGCCCATGAGCGTGAACGTGAGATTGCGGATATATGGTGCTTCGGGAATGAATTGCAAACGCAAGCGAGCTGTTCCAACCAGGCCTTCAACCTGGATCCAAATTGGGATTGGGATATGGAACCAATCATAGACACCGATCTGCGTCATAGCCTCAGCTCTGCCTACATTGCCAAGCTAGAGCTTACGTAAAATTCAATCTGAAGGTGGATATTCTTGGTACGAAGCTCGGACCCTTGACCAGGCATAGCTTGATAAGACCAGGAGACCTCGTAATTGACATAATCGCCAGTCTGATCAGCGTCGATTTTGCCCTCTTTGGCATCCTTTGCGAGTTGATCTCTGACCTTTTCATCGCCTTGATCGATCCATTCTTCCTTAGGGTAGTCTTTGTCGCCAGGCTGATCCGGCAAGGCGCGCATGGAGATGATCCTGAATGGGTTCGAGCCTTGGCCATAATCTGAGATCTTGACAGACGAGATGAAGCCAGGCAGCGATTGCATCATAATGTCTTCAACCATGTCGACTTGACCAGCAAACATTGACGGATTGATCATGCCCCAGAAGACCTTGATGAAGCCGTTAAGCCATTCCACGCTCTCTGGCGTGGGAGGGGAGAAGTTCTCGCCTCGTTGGCGATGAAGATCCATCCTGACTCGCTCGAGCTCTTTCTCGATTTTTCGAGAAGCGACCCCAAGAGCAGAAACGCCGGCGAGGGCGACACCAACGATGAGAGAGGTTCTGAACATGAAGCGAGTATAGCCGTGACCAAAGGCAGTGAAGAACCAGATGACAGCCATAGCGCCCGCCAAGCCCATTGAGAGCTGGTTCAGCGAGGCGACGATGGGCGCGGTCGTCTTTGCCTCGATAGGCGGCGGGAACTCGTGCAGCAGAATGTTTCCAGGTGAAGCGGGAGCAGGATTGACGTGACGAGGGTGCGAGGTGCCGCCCGCCGTCTTTGTCTTTGCTTGGCCCTCTTGCTCCTCCTTCGTAGGCGGCTTGAGTGTGGATATGCCAGCGACTTGGGTCTTCTTGGGGTCCAAAGCGTCCGCGTCCATCGCCTTGCCTCCTGCTGCCTTTTTGTAGTCCTCAAACTCTGCATCTTTGACGATGACATCGACGCCTGTGACGGGATCATGGACAGTTCGTTCGCCTTGCTTCGAGACTCTGTCGGTGGGTTTATCGTGTTTGGGCTGCATCTGCTCCATCATTTTCTTCTTCTCCTCTGCACCACCGCCCGACTTCTTGATCTCGTCAGCTCGCTCGGGTGCTCGCTCTTGTGCCTCTTGCGCCCGGTCAGCATCAGCCTGAGCTAATTCCTGGCGGGACTGCTCCTCATCTCGCGCCTTCTTCTCCTTCCATCTATTTGCGCATGATCAGTCTCGGCTGCATCGCGCGAGCGAACCGGGCTTACTGTGCGATAGAAGGGATCTTATGCTTGTCGGAGTAGTGCTGGCTTGGCACTGCCTCGTGCTCGTCGGCCATCTCCGCTTCTTCAGGTCCGTGTCAGCAATCTATTGCACTGTGCCGCTGTCCTGCTTGGTGGCGTGTCCGGTGGTGTCGCACGAGCGAAGCCGAAGATCCGCAGGTCGACGGGTGGGTGTAGCGAGGCTGGTGACGTAAATGACACGTATCTGATGACGTGGCTAGTCGACGTGGACATCATGCAAGACACCGTTGCCAAGCTCTCCAAGACCTTTTACTCACTCTCTGCTCTACTATTCTATGACGATCATATCAATATTATCACCTAGACGTGCAATATTACATGGCGTGTCTCTGAAGCCCATTTTAGACGATGTACAAGTCCGGTTCCGTTACTCGAAGTTGAAGAATGTCGTGACGTTCTTCTGGTTGTATGGCAGAGTGACGGTAATAGGTGCCTGGATGATACCGAACAGCAGTGAAGACTTGACAGTCAGGCTGGCCGTTGTAGCAAGATCGAGGTAGCCCTGGGGACCGCCGAATGCGTCTAGCAGCGCAAGGGAGTTATCGAAGCCTGATCAGATTAACAGTCAGCTGCGTTGCTCGAGGGAGATAATGGGACTGACCCTGGGTCAAAAGCACGTTGGGGATGGTAGGGGAGCTGACTGTCTTGCCGCCTGGGACTTGGAGGGGCGGCTTGAAAGTGTAGGAGAAGCTAGCATAGACGGTCTTGTTTACAGACGCTGAAACTCGCAGGGAGTTGAATTGGATCGTCTCTGCGTACAGTCCAAGGTTGGGGAGGCCGTTCGTGACGAAGAAGGAAGCTTCGACGAGGTTGTCTGTTGGTGCAGTGTCGACCGGGATGGTGACAGTGATGTTGTCGATGAGTTTCAATTGGCCGATGAGGGCCGCGACACCGCTCTTTGAGTTGGGCGCAGCAAGTGACTTGGATGCTGCAGGTGCTGGCTGTACGCAGCAGGCAACATCAGCGCAGTCATGTGTGAGAGTGCTTCCGACTTGCAGCAGCAGACGCGAGGCCGGCAAGAGCAGCAAAGGCGAGAACTGCAGTCTTCATCATGTCTTCACTGGCTGGTCGAGAGGCAAAAGGTGCTCGAGGAGAAGGAAGGCCGGCTTCTTATGCATCTCGGCAGACAAAGCAGATGAGGCTACGACTTCTGACACCATCTTAAGGTTGCCGCGCTTTGCTGTTGGTGCAGATCGGCACGAGCAAAGCTGAGACCGGACATTGTTTGCCCGAGAATATGGACATGAGGCCTGAGCTGACAGGCTAGGCAAATAGCTCGAGCATGTACCCCGCATTGACCTCGCTTTGAGGAAGGTCAATGTCTTCAAAAGGCAATTTGATGCGCCCTCGGTACGCGCAACGTTGCGTTTCATCTTTTTTTGGGGGCTGCATGTCGCGGCAGCCAGGGCTCAGACGATGATCAAGCACGCGCCACCATGACCTTCCAAGACATCATCAGCTGACCCAAAACACCGTATGCAAGCAGTTCTAGACAGTCTAGCAAGTCGTGGAAAGCTGCTTAGACCGGTCTACGTGTTTGGAGTTCCAGTCTGTCTCGTTGCTTTGCCCATCTGCTTCTGCATCGTCGTCGGCGCCGCTCTCAACGTCACATGGCTTGCACTACATTTCCTCAACAGCGTGTCAGAGCCCTCCGCGCCATCGCGCCTCGGCAAGCGAGATAGCATTCCTCGCGCACCGGCGACGAGCAGTGCGCCTTTGCTTGAGCCCATCTTGCCAGGAGTCAATGCATCCATATGGAGTCTACCGGTCTTGCTGATCTGCTTGGCGATCAGCGGTGTCGTGCATGAGCTTGGACACGCCACTGCGGCTCGCCTGGAGCGTATCACCCCAGAGAAAGCCGGCGTACGCTTCTACGGCTTGCTGCCGGCATTCTACGTCGCTTTACCCTCACAGCAGCTCTCGCTCGCGCCGCCAATCTCGAAGCTCAGAATACTGTGCGCTGGCATCGTACACAATCTGTTGCTGTGCCTCCTACTTGCATTGCTCAGTGCCCGACACGGTCTCGACGCGTTGGGCTGGCTGGAAGAGCATACTTTTTGGCAAGATGCGGGCAGTACTGGCATCGTCTTGCAGTCCATCTCTACGAGCACGCCGCTTGCTTCCATCATCACGGTAGACTCGGTTCTGACCCATCTCGATGATCTCGAGCTTCATGGATCGCATCTCTCTGGCCGAAATCACTGGCGCAGGTTCTTGCTCGATGGCCCGACAGTGTACGAGAGCATGGGAAGGTGCTTCCCAGCACGTGAATGGGATCTTGCAGACTCTACTTGCTGTCAAGTCGCTCAGCCGGGCGGAGAGGTCTGCCTTGACTCACTCGACGATCAGAGGCAAGCCTGCATGCTGCCTCAGTACTGGCTTGACTTGCACGTCGCTACGCTCGATCGCACTACGCCCGGTCGATGTCTCGAGCAGTCTGACTGCGTTTCCGTCAACGATGAGGCCTTGCTTTGCATTGCTGCAGCACCATCGTCCAATCTTACGCGTGTCACGTATCTCAGCTCGGTCGATGGCGAACGTCAGACAACGCTGTATCAGGGCGATCGCGCGCGCTTGTACGATACTGTGCGCGTCGGACGACTGCAGCGACGCACGTGGGCGCGATGGCTTGTTCCGTCTGCTTTGCCTGGCGCTCTCGAGGACTTCATCGGGTCAGTTCAACATGCCTTGCGATATTGAATGCTGAATCCTGTGAACAGCCAGCTGAACAGTGTCTCGCTATCTATGGCATTTCTCAACTTGCTGACTATCAATCGTCTGGACGGCGCAGAGATACTCAAGACCAGCTGGCTCTGGCTCGAGGAATCGCATCAATTCTTACCAGGGGGCATCATCTCCCGCTGCTCGACTATTCTCTGGCGAGCTCGACGACAAATCGATCGCATCCTCCTGCGCGCAACCTTGCCGATGCTGACGTATGCACTCGCTGGCAGTCTGGCACTCTCGCTACGCACTCGAGTATCGTGAATGGGTTCATAACTTACTACAGTTTCTGGCCTGCGCCTGAGAATAGAGCGACACCGCCTCCCAATGACAGCTTGCCATTCTCTTTGATGCGTTGCACGAAGCCGACAGAGATATCGCCACTGCCGTCTTGCGCTTTCTCGGTCCAGATGAGCGTCTCGAGGGTATCCCCAGGCTTGACGGGCGACGTAAACCGAGCAGCCATCTTCTTGAAGCGAGTGCTGTCGCCCTTTGCAACTCGGTTGACCAGCGCGCGAGCCGCAAAGCCATACGAGCACAGGCCGTGCAGGATCACGCCGCCGAAGCCGAGCCGCTGTCCGATCTGTGGATCAATATGGAGTGGATTGTAGTCGCCGCTCAAACGGTACAGGATCGCCTGCTCTGCTGATGTCGGATCTGATTGCACAAAGTCGGGATCGCGCGTTGGCGGTTTGCCGGCGGGTTTGAGCGTACCTTCGGGCACGATGGACTTGCTATATCCCTTCAATGCATCGAACTTGCCAAAATGGTAGCTTGTCGAGATCATCCGAGTGTACACTTGGCCCGACTCATCCACGAGCGTCGCCTCGTTCTGAAGCAGGAGCCCCTTTCCGCCTTTCTCGTGCAAGCCTACTGTCCGCCTGTTGAGCTTCCAGCCTGTCGCCTCGAGAGGGATGGCCTTGAGGACTTCAATCGTTTGCTCGGCGTGAACGACCTTGTTTGGGTCCAGCGCGGGCAGACCGTCGACGGGCTTGCCGAAGTCTTTGATCTTTGCGAAATTGCTGATGCTCGAAGTCGCTCCCTTGAGGGACAGAACGAGCGGATACGTCGGAAAGGGTTGCCAACCTTTCGCCAACTCGTAAACCTTGTCAAGCTCGTCCGCTTTGTGGCCTATGCTCGCGGCATAGAGTACCAGGTCCCTCTGATGCCATGAGACGGGTAGCGGCAAGTTCTCGAAGCCGACAGCCTTGTCACCATCAGACATTTCGCTCAAGAGTTTGGACGTGCCGGTCAGAAGCCGAAGAGTGCGGAGGTGGCGGCGAATCAGCGGAGCGCTGAGCTTGCTGATCTTGATTAGCGTGATATCAAAGTTGACGCGAAATTGAGAACGTGCAGCAAATGAGATGGCCCTTGTGACGCCGCTGCACTGAGTTCAGCAGCTCGCCACCGTTCATAGAGGTGACTGAGAAGCAGGAGCGGTCAACGGACACGCGACAAAGAGCTCCGAAGACCTCGAGAGCTACACAGGAATGGTGAGCCCAGCGCTATCGCCACTTCTCGCCGTGTTGCCCTCGCAGTCAACACTGGCGACCTACTCGGCGTCGTGTGCATTCTTCACATCGTCGTACTTCATCTGCACTCGTCTGGCCGGCTGGAACGTCTATGAGATCGAGCACTCCTTCGCACCTGCTGCAGCGAGACAGGAGCGCAAGATGAAGATGCGCAAGCGTTCCTGGATCATCACTACCCTCGCCGCGGCGATAACGACGGCGGTCAGTCTCGTGTACGTAAGGGACTGGCTAGCGAGTGGTTTCGATGTTGCTAGAGTCCATCGACGCGCTGCGCTCAGTGACACACTGACCACGTTTTTCTCGGCTTATCTGACCACGTAGGCACTGTACTCGTCTCGTTGGGCTCAGGCTGACTGCTGCGTCGCAGTGATTGCGTACTCGGCATGATCTTCTATCGGCCCTGTTTCTCGCTCGTGACGGGGTGGATCCATCACGGTGCCTACATGGCGCTCATCGCCTATATCTCCCCGCTCGGCTGGTCACACATCTTCGCCCTGGGCAGCTTCATGGAGCTGCCCACTTGCATCCTCGGTGCATCGACCATCTGGCCAGCTGTGCGAAACGACATCGCTTTCGCTGCCGTCTTCTTCGCTACTCGGCTGCTCTTCCACGGCGTTTTGATCGCTTCCTATGCGACACAATATGGTCAGACGCACGGAACACATACCGGTATCAAGACCCTCGTACCTGCATTGTGTCTCTCGGGCGCAGTACCGCTGCACATCTGGTGGTTCACTGCTTCTGTCAGAGGGATCAGGCGACGCGCTCGCCAGACAGCATCGACATCTGTCTCCGCAGCGACGACGCCCAGTGCAGAGAAGGACGAAGCAAAGGCACTCGAAGTTCCGACGCCTGTCTCTGTACACATGAGTGATACCAAGCCGTTACGTATTGCCCAGGCCGTCAAGCTGCTCAGGCGCAAATCGGGTCCCATCCTAGTCGATATCACCAACTCGCTTGGTCCTAGAACGACCCAGGCGGCAGATTCGATCAAGCAGATCAGACGTAGCTTCGCGGCGGCAGCGGCTGCCAATACGAGCGCGTTCAGCATACGAGCCGATCGACCGACCATGCAGCCCAGGTCGGCTTCGCAAGACCAGCGACGCTTCATCCTACCGCCCGGTCGAATGCGCACGGGCGTCGCCAATTTACAGCGGGCGAGCTCAGGCTTTGGTCGCTCGATCAGCACAGCAGTCTTTTAGATGTTGTCGATTCATATGTACAACGTGTCTCACTGTTGGAGCTTGCGACCGCTCTGGTAGATGATGCTGAGGCAGAGGATGTTGGAAGTCCACCAGAGAACGGAACGGCCGTAAGAACTGCTATGACGTCAGCGCGATCCGGAACAGGCGGCGAGAGACTCACGCCAGACCGCGTTCAATGTATCTGTAGGCAAACATGTAGGCCAATCGCACGGCGAAGTAACCGAACCCGAGCGTGTTGAGACGCTGCGCAGGCAGGTGAGCCATATTGCCGAGTATGGTGGCAGCGACAACGAGCGGAAAGTGGCCGATGAGGTTCTCATGTGCTGCACTGGCTCTCTCGAGGAACGCGATCTGCTGCGGGGTGATCTTGGACTGCATTCTTGCATTAGCCGACAAGCACACATACACAACCAGAGGTGTACCTTGCCGGCTGCCTTCTGGGCTGCGATCATGGGACGAGGATTGCAGTTGTTGTCGAGGCCCATGAGAGCTGCAGACCATCGCGGGGTGCTGAAGAAGTGTGCCAGCAAGTAGGTGGGAATGAGCATGTGGATGCTGTAGTTGTTTGTCGTCATCTTGCCTGATCTCGAGAGCGTAGCCTGAGCAGAGACTGAGCAAGCTGACTGTGAGTGTCTTGGTGGGTGGCGTGACGCGAGCGCCGGCTACCGGTTGACTGACTGACTGCATTTCGAGAGACGACGCGATAAAAAGTGACGACCTCGTGGAGCGTGGCAAGCGTGGCTGCTGGCATGGGCGAGGGGCCTACTGAAGACGCTGACGAGTCCGGATCATTCCTCAAGATCCACTCAGAGCCAGCCACGAGCGAGACAGTGCGCTCAGGGGATTGCAACATGCTAGGGAGCTCATGCGCTCTCGCGACAGCCTCGAAAGCGTACTGCCAGTTCTGCCCACCTCGATGGAGCCCGCAAGAGGCTTTCGCAAGTCAGCAGCAGCTCGCCAGCTGCAAGAGCGGGCTTCCAGTCGCCGCTCAAGACTCGAACGACTCCAACGGGTGTCGCAACGCCCGTGAAGCGCTCCTCGGCTCAGAGCGGGTCTACGAGCAAGCCCTTTCGCTCTCCGCTTGCACGCAAGAGCCCGTCGGGCTCAGCCGCAGGCACGATGAGTGGCAAAACAACCGCCGGGTTGTCCATTCAGATTGCTCAACTACAGACGCGCGCTCTGAAGATGCGACAAGCACTCCAGATCGTCCGTGCAGACGAGGCCTCATATGACAAGCAAGGCACAGCATCACTCGATATAGAGAACTCGTCAAAATCGCTGAAGAGACTGACGCGAAAGTGGCAGCGGGCCGGGCAGTAGGTCGATACGCGCTTGCGGGGGTCGCCGGCTAAGTTATACACAGACAGGCAGCAGAACTCTGCTTCGCACTGTCTGGATCCGCAGGTATGACACACGAGCAAGTTCGGGCCATGTTCAATGCTTCCCGGACGGTTTGGCAGAACGATGAAGATGACGAGCAGCAAGTCCCTAGCTCTGAGGACTTTGACACCCTCGAAGCCGACGAGCCGACGGATCATGAGAAGCGCATCAAAGCTGCTGCAGAGGAGGAGAAGCCCTCTTGGCATGTAGGCAAGATGTGCTTGCTCATGGGTATAAAGTATGTGCACCCTGTGTCCGTCACGCCCGGTGTTCATGCTCGCAGTAGTCCCGAAGCCTTGGGCTGGAATGAGGATGAGGAAGACTGGGATGGTATCAAGAGCGACGATGGATAGCAGTAGCAGACTAGATTGGCAACAACAACAGACTGCTCATCCTGTACAGCAGTGTCGTCGTACTATTCGCCTGTATGCAGTGTGGCAAAGCGGGAGCAGAGCAGCGTGGGCTCAGCCGCTTCTAGAAACCTGTGCACTGGGTCCCAGACTATCACTTGGGCGTCTAGCTTGAGCCGGTCGCGCATCTGCCGCGTTGATGTGATCAAAGTATACTGCTCGTCGCCTTGCATGATCTCAACAGCTTCTTGCTGCGATGACGCACTGGCATACGCAGACAGTGAAAAGATGACCGTCACGAAATCAGCGGCATCCGCGGGCCGGCATCGCGCAACCGAAACTCTTGCACCCAGTCCGTAGCCCTGATGAAATATGCTTGCTTGCGGCTGTGTAGGAGCAGACAGATGAGAGAGCATTGCGACGATGGTGTATCGATACTGATTCGACGTTGCCTTTGTGCTCGTCTTGCGCTGCCGCGTGAGCTCGTGCTGCCAAAGCGTCTGCTCGCTCTTCATTCGGCCGATAGCCTGTGCAGCGAAATTGCCGAGTCCACCACTGCATACAGGCCAGTCAGTCAGTGCCTACGTTGGGCTGTTGTGGACTGACGAAAGTTGCGTGCGTTTGCGCTTCTTTCGCGGGCTCCAGATTTCGAGCGCAATCTCGAGCGGCGTTGCATCTGATCTGGTGAGATCATCAACACTGCTCGGCGTGAGACTTGCTGCCATATCGACGATGGGTCTCGCAACTTTGAAGGTCGACGGCGTGAGAGGCGCTTGCGCAGGTGCGGGCGCGGCAATGTTCGACGAATCGAATGGATCCGTGGCGAGCAATGATCTCATGCGCTTCGATGGCTTGTCTTCCTCCTTGACATCCTTGCCAACACTGACTAGTGCTGCAGTAGCACTGATAGACCTCTTGAGCCCCGAGTTGCTGCTTGTATCTGCTGCTTGGGCTCTTGGCGAGACATTGTACTCTGTCAGAGAAGTGAGGGGTCGCTGCTGTTTGCGCGGCTCACTCGCAAGCGTCGGTTCTAGTGCGGACGTCGAAGGCACAGGTCTGAAGGGCGAGACACTGGTCGGTGTAGCAGCTCGAAGGCGCCTGACTTGAGCTGTGCGCTGCCGGGTCGGCGAGCTTCGTTTGGGCGTAGCAAAGTCGGACGGATCTGGCGCATCACGTCGTCGTGCGGACGTCTTGATGGGCGTGATAGCATGCTTGGACACTCGCTTGGGTGCGGACACTTTCCTGGGGAAGGCGATGAAGGGCTCTTGAGGCTGATAGGCCGAGATAGCTGCGCGCCGAGGTCAGCGCACTGACAGCATCTGCGCTGTCCCCGCTCACGCTTCAATGCCGCCTTGCCCTTCCTTGCGGGCAGGCCTTCTTCTTCTCGTTCGGTCGCATCTGACATGACTGTCTCATCATCCTAAGTGGCCATCATCGCTGCAGGACAACGTCATTCTCTCGGGAAAAGCGCGGCGACCACTGCAACGGCAGAGCCCTCGTCTTATCCACAAATGTTCTCGCATGACGCTCGGGACTTCTTTCTTCGATCGGACTCAAGATTGATCTGCGCGCTTGACGGATCCAGTCGATCGAGGGAGACGAGGGCGTCTGCTTTTGATCCAAGGCGTCTCTTTCGTCCGCCACGAGTGGGCGACAATCCGAAACTCTCAGCAGCTCGCTGTGGCTTTCATGGTCTGGTGGTCAAAGCGACTCGACGAGGATGCTCGCACGAGCCAAAGTGAAGGATCTCGGTCCGGTTCTACATTGTCGAGTCAGAGACCGAGCGAATACATCCGATCAGCCTCACGGCTCCGGTCGGCAAGTCGACAGACCTACTTGCTTTTACCCGAACCACATGCTCGATCATCCTCGAGACCAACAACGCCCGCACGGCCGAGCAGGATGAGACTCGCGAGCAAGGCAACGGCTTGCATTGATCAGACCGTCTTTCGAGAGGAATTTGACAGTCCTACGCCTGCGAGGGTAGACCCCGTCAAGATGTTCTACCGTTCGACGCAAGCCTATCGATCGCTCGATGCGCTCAGAGTCAGTACATGCGATGACTCTGCAAAGAGACTCAGTCAGCCCGAGTTGCTTGGCGCCGAATCACGTGCCGGCTCCAGCAGGACGTCATCGCCGCTGTCGCGCATCTATGCCACTGGATCGCGATTGGCTCATCGGCTGAGCTTGTCTCCTTCTCTGCGGCGTCGTAGAGATGCGCAGGGCGATGCGACGTCGGCCCGTGCATTCACCCCAATCCGACGGAAGCGGTTGAGTTTGTCCAGCGATTGGACCTCACATGCTCGCGCCGTGTTCGATTGGTACTCCCTCAAGACCTGAAGTCGGAGGCTGCACTGATACTCGTACAGGCATGCCATACTATCGGTGGTCGTGTCGGACCATCACCACGCGCAGCAATCTGCACCAAGGAAAGCGCTAGTCGTCGGCGACCCGTCGCCCATGTGGATCCTTCACCAGGCTCAGCGAACAGGCTGGGAGGAGACGCGGTTTCATGGTTCGTCACACCTGGGTTTTTCCGGCCTTGATTCCAACCCGGACTGACAGGGATCACCTTTGAGAAACAATGGCTCTTCACCTCGCATTTGCCGCCTGAGCTGAGCGGCCGGATACGTCTGGGCCGGATCGAGCACGACATGCAGCTCTCACTCGAACTGCAATCATTCGACTATGCTCTTTTCTTCAAACCGCTCAACATCGATCCCAAGACGTCAAACGCAGTCGGACAGAATATCACGAATGCGCTCAAGTGCGGTGCAACGTTTGAAATCGTTCATGGCCCAATATTAGCGCAAGAAGCATCTGCAAACTCAGCCAAGCCTCGAAAGCTCGCTGCACAACCGGCTTTGACAGGTGCAAAGTCGATGAGTTCTTGGACTGCGGAAGATTTGCTCGCAGGCTCTCTCAAGCCAGAAGACGAGAATTTGCTCGAGGTGATTTGGCAACGCACGACGATCGCGCGACAGCATGAAACGGAGCGGAGATTGCCCGCATTTGCCTCAAGAAACGAGTCGACGGAGCATCTCTCAGATCAGCTTGCTGCAGCCATGCAACGGAGCTTCGACTGGTTTGTAAGCCCTACTCCACCTCCCCAAACGCCTTCGTCGATGTCTCTCCATGACTTTGAGGCCGAGCTCAAACCGTCCATGTCCAAACTGAAGAAAGCCCGCAAACGTTTATCTAGCTTTGGTTCACTCGGAATGTCTCGCGAAAGTGTGTGGCCTTTCTGCCTGACGATCAGAAGGGCAAATCGCCTCTGATGCATTTCCACGATGAGTCTTGGGTCTTGATTGCAGCTACAATTGCTAGAGGGTCGTCAGAGCGTGAGTGCGGATTGGGTATCAATTCTCGTTTCCGATGAGCGGTGCGCGTTCGCCGTCGCCCGACAGCAGACCGCTGTCTGATCGGCTGGCCCTCGCTGTGGTGAAAACAGCCTGCAACGTGTGTTAGCACGAGATCTGTCCTCCTGCAAGTGGCTTACCTTGAGAATGCTGAAGAGCGAAATGACGAAAGCACCGAGCGCGAACCAGTGGATGAGCGCAGGGTGACGCTGATTGTAGAAGACGCCGAGCAATACCCAAGCAATGACTGCAGCACCGATGATATCGCCTTCTTCAGTGTGGAAGGCATAGCCCACGCTGGTGGAAGCGAGAAAGGCGAGCGCAATGCAGACAAAGACTTGCGTGACGACGTGGTGCTTGCCATCTGCAGACTTTGTCTTCCCAAATGCTGAGAAGAGTTGCAGCACAAAAAGTGCGATGGTGTATGCATGCCAGGCAGAGAAAGGCAGCCTGACAAAGTACTTGTCCGCTCTGCCCTTGACGGGTATCGTGCGTAGCTCGAAGAAGACGTGTGATACCGAGGCTGTTGTGAGGGCGATGAAGACGAGGGCGACAATGTGATGACCGGTGGCTTCAAAGTGCACAAAGATGGCATTGAGCAAGCCGATGATGACGAATCGCCAGCCTACACCTTCGATGACGGGCTCATGCGCGGCCTCGAAGAACTGGTCGTAGAGCATCAACCAGTACTTCACCAGACAGAGCGCATGCACATACTTGGTAGATGATAAAGCCAAGCAGTAGCAGATTGGTCACGACAAAGACATAGTTCTGCAAAGCTCGCGCACACGTCAGCAGAGGCAGGTCGCACACGGCTGACGACGTGCGGTAAAGTCAGCGGGAGTGATGTAGGTGTGCTTGCCGGCATGTGCTTCCGTTGAGACACCGTACGAGTTGGAGCCGAGCAAAAAGATCCAAGTGAGGACATTGACGATTTTGAGCCCAAGCGCTTGCACCATCTTGCCTGCGAGTCCTGCGGTCACCTCTGATGGGCAGTCATAGTCATCACGTGGTCCTGCTCGAGAACAGGAGAGACTTACAGCCGCCCAGAGGTACTGCCAAGGTCAGCAGATCAGCAAAAACCTGACGCGCGTTGTTGCGCGTGACGTCGTCGAAGACTTGACGCACCTCCTTTGATGCCCTTTGAGGCATTCTATGCAGGCCCGGATCAGTCTGACGCAGCTTTGTCGGCATCGTTGGCAGCATGGAAGGGCAGGCAAGAAGAAAGAAAGCGCTATATGCCAGACTGGACGGACGAGACGCATTTGCCAGCAACGATGGCTTGGCTAAAGACGCAATTAGGCTCACTGTACCCCTCAGATGATGCAGCGCAACAAGCGAATCGCGCTCAAACTGCTTCTGCCAAATCGGCGAAGAGATCAGCGCTAAAGCCCCTCAGCGTTCCTCGGTTGACGGCTGAGACGAGCGCAAAGGGTAAGCGATCACCGGAGGCTGAAGCGCCAAAGCCCAAGCGAGCCAGACGGCTCAAGCCGCTCACGGATATACAGTTTCGCAGGCAGTTCCCCAGCATTGCTGATTACGCGCAATATCTCGCAACGCCCGAAGGCCGCGATTCTGTCGTGTCCCTCGCTTCGCCCATCACGCCCGGCTCGAACGATTACCTACAAGGCTGCCATATACTACTCGTGGGACGTACGCTCGAGATGACGAGAACGAGAAGGTTACACATGGATCGTATCGTGCAAGCGGGCGGGACCAACCAGCGGGCCCTCGATGCTCAGACGACTCACATTGTCGCTCTTACAGACCCGCGCAGACCGCCAACAGATTCAAAGTATCACCTGACTATGATGGACGTATTGCGTCTACTGGGCATGTCATCGGTGCGCCCTATCTGGCCGGACGGGCGATCGCCCAAGTCGCGCGCTGATAACAAAATCTTCATAGTCGACCAGGTAAGCTTCATATTGCCTCCACAGACATGCCTAAAACCCCGTCTAGGAATGGCTCTCCGAATGCATGGAGCATTCTAATCGAGCGCAAGAGTTTTTCAATACCATCGAACGCGATGATCCTGATGCACCTCAGATAGAGCCAGAGCCTATACCTGATGAGATACCTCGACGGGGCAACCGCAGCAGCAGAGTTCCGGCTGCCTTGCAAAGTCTCGATAGTCAGATCAGTGCTTATCATACTTCAGACGAGCCGAGATCGCAACGCTCGCCTTCTCGCCCGGTCACCAGCGTCAGTCCTACGCCAGAAGCGCTCAAGACGTCACCGGAAGCACAAGCCGTAGCTTGGCCCTGCAAGGCATCAGTCAGCATCGGCGCAGTCGACGATGATTTTGAGGCGCTGCTAGAGGCGGCTAGACGGGGCGAAGACGATCCTGATCGTGAGCCGGACGAAGTAGAGGATGAGCTTGACTTTTCGAAACTCGTCTATACGAAAGATCTTGATTCTCAGATCTCGAGTGAGGACGAGCACGCTGGTCAGACCGCTTTCCGACCACGCGGCAGAGGCAGATACAGATTCGAGCTTGAGAACCCCGAAGGCCAACGAGCGATCGAGGGCGGGCCGAACGAGGATATCTGTCAAGTGCTTGATGGCATACACGATGCGTACGACCCAAAGGACACGTTTCAGCGTATGGGCATTCGTAAAGCACAATCGGCACTGCGCAGAAGCTCTGTGCGTATCGACACATTTGACAAAGCATTCGCGCTCAAGGGCGTTGGCGAGTCGAACGCATCCAAAATAGTCGAGATTGCGCGTACGGGCAATCATCGCAGGCTTACCATCTTCGCTCGAGAGGGGCAAGAAACAAAAGCGATGCTCAACAAGATCTATGGCGTTGGCTTTCGCATTGCCGAGAACTGGTACAAAGCAGGTGTGCGGACACTAGATGATCTCCGAACAAATCCTCTCAGATACGGCATCAAGCTCAACGAAGGACAGCAGCTCGGCTTACAATACTACGACGAGCTCAATCAGCGTATGTCAAGATCAGAAGCTACACAGCTATACGAGACGATTCAGAACACCTGCAGACGTGTCGACTTGAGAACGCAAGTCCACCTGATGGGCAGCTACCGCCGCGGTCAACCCACTTGTGGTGACATCGATATTCTCGTGACGCGCGACACACGCGACGGTCGTACTCACGCCGGCGTCATTCCACGTCTGCTTACCTTGTTGAAAGAAGGCAACATCGTTCGACACGATCTCAGTCTGCCGCATGATCCTAACGCGCTCGATGCCAAATGGATGGGTCTCTGCAGCTTACCCGGAGGCATACACCGTCGCATCGATATTCTTGGCGTACCCTTTGAGCAGCTTGGCGCCGCCCTCATCTACTTCAGTCAGCTGCTTGCTGTCTCTCTCGCGAAATAACTAACGCGAGCAAGCAGCGGGCAATGATATCTTCAATCGCAGTCTTCGTCTGAAGGCCCGCCGGATGGGTTACTCGCTCAATCAGCGAGGACTCTATGCCGATCTGATCAGAGATCACAAGACGAAGCTCAAGGTCACAGAGGGTCATATCATTGCCTCTGCGACAGAAGAAGAGATCTTCGCAATCCTCAAAGTACCCTGGCGACCGCCCGACGACCGACTGCCTTGATAAATTCCAATTTACGTATATCACATGATGTTGTCAGTACAGTAAAGCAATATGTATAAACGCGAGCGAGTATTCATCACATCGGACCGCCCGTCAGATCAGACCAGACGTTCGGATTGTCCCGCAAGCTTCTCATCCAGGCTTCTTTTTGCTCTTGCGTACAGCCTTCGGGCGGGAAGACTTGGCCTGCGACAGAATCCGTCAATACTGCGCGATGAGAAATCACAACCGACGCACCTTTGGCTTGCATCATCGCCGCGTAGACTTTGCAAGTCGCTTTGGCTCTCATATCAGCGCAGAGGCCGTCAATATCGTCATTCGTCACAGCGCCGAGATCTGACGCGGTCACAGAAGCCTGTTGAGCGCTCGTTTCAGAGAGCGGTGATAGAGATGTCGAAGGCTCGCCAGGCGCGGGCATGCCCATCGAAGCTAGCAAGTCATCGAACGCGCTGCCGTTGGTATCCAGCTCGCCTGCCGGCTTGTTCTCTTCGTCTGCAGGCGCGTCTCGCCAAGAGTTGAAAGCAGCGCCGTCGAATGCCGGTGGTTGTGCAGTCTGGGACCAGCCAGACTTGAAATTGACGGACGTGCCGTTTGGCGACAAGACTGATTCATTGAGAAGATCGTCAATCGATGGTGTCGCCAAAGGCGAATTCGACTTGCCTGCGTTGACCTTCTCAGAAACTGATGCAAAGGACATATTGCTTGCGGATGCAAATGGCAGATAGGCGCTCGAGAAGATGTCAGGCTGTGGATCGCCTGATGTCGAGCGAGATGGTCCTGCTGAGCCTGACGATGCCGAGCCGAGGTCGAAGACAGGAGCGACAGCTGGCTGAGTCGTCACGGCACGGTCGAACGAGGGCGATATCGAAGATGCGCTGTCGCCAACAGAACGCGAAAGAGGGGATTCACTTGACCCCAAAGCCGCCGAGCCGGCATTGGCCGGTACCGAGAATGTGAAGGCAGACTCGTACACCTTGAGGCGTTCGTTCTCTTCGCGCAAATTGTTCACGAGATCTCGCAGCTGCTGGTTCTCGGTCGCTGTGCCTTCTTTCGACTCTTCGAGTGCAGCCACTTTGTCCTCCAGTTCCTTGACCTGACGCTCTCGACGCTCTCTGAAGTTGCGCTGCGCCTGCCGGTTCTGCTCCTTCCTGCGCTCAGAAGTGGACTTCTTATCATGTGCGGGCGATTCGCCGTCAGAGTCGCCTTGATCGTGCGTGTGACGGGGAGGACTGTGAGCTCGTGTGCTCGAACGGCGATCCTTGAGCGCAGTCGTTTTTGCAGGAGCTTCCCCGACACGAGCGCTTTGCCGGCCCGAGCCAGATCGAGACAGATTCCCAGACTCGTTCAGTGAATCTGACACTTTGCGCTTTTCGTGCTGAGGAGCTGGCCTTGCTGGCTTATCTTGCTGTGTTAGAGAGGCGCGAGCGCTGCGATTCAGTGCAGGCTGCGCAACTGGAATGTCGTAGGGTGAATGAGGCGAGGCCGAAGGTCTGCCAACTGGGGCGTTCGGCGAATCTGCCGAGGATGAAGTGGAGAAATACGAACTAGATCTGGCAGGTGAGGGGCCGCCGGTGTAAGCAAGGCCAGTGGATGACTTGCGCTGGGGCTGGACGAGATTGGGCGTGAGTGAGTAGTGTTCCTGCGTCAAGGCCTGATAGTCCTGAGGTGAGGATGCATTGGACAGGTGGGCATCGCCAGTCGAAGATGCGGATGAATCGTTCTCGGGAGAGGACACGTTGGCAGAGCCATAGCCCGCCATGGCGAGTACTGATCCCAAACCGCTCGGATCGACGCCGCTTGACTTGGTACGCAACGCAGGAGGCAGAGCACTGTAGTCGTCGAGTGACTTGGCCTGCACGAGGCCGTCTGTGGCGAACTGGCCTTGATCGTCCATGTTGACAAACGAATTCATTGGGTCGTTGACGCCGAGGATCATCGCGCTGTCGAAGGTGTGACCATCAGGCGAGACGGAGAGTGAGTTCCACCTGGGCTTAGCCATGAGCTCTGGCTCGATGGCAGGGCACAGAGCAATGTGCCAATGCTCCGACGAACCTGAAATCCGACATCGTGACGCGAGAAGGTAGAGAGGCGGAGTGCCAGAGTTGTCACGCGTCGGCGTTCGAGATTGTTGCGTCCTCTCCTCCTCTTGCAATGCTGGAGTTGGCCCGGAAAGCAAGAGGGCTGGATGACTGCTCGCTGAGCGACTCGTCAGGCAAGTCACTAAACACCGCGGATGTGATAATCGCCCTTGCGATTGATCTGGGGGCTGCTCAAATCTATCGGAAGGTGGTGCGGCGCACTGGCAGCCTCTGATCTGCGCAAGAGCACCGTTTCGAGGGGTTCAGGAATGCGGCAACGCTACTTAGTCATCCTCGGCCAGCCCCGGTCGAACCTCAAGAGATCGACGTGACTACTTTTGACGCAGCCCACGATAGTCGTCTGCCACGTCTCCGCTCAGGCAGTCACAGGCTCCATGGTCAGTCCGCCGAAGCGCAAGAGGCCGGTCATCAAATATGCAAGCGAGGATGAAGACGGAGAGGATGAGGCCAACGACGCCAAGCTAGCTGATGCGGACAGCGATGACTATGAGCCGGAACCCTCGACGACGATTCGATCGAAGCCTGGCAAGGCCGCTACCCTTGCCAGGTCGACACCACGCGCGGCAAAGAAGCGCATACAGGACGACGAAGATTCGAGCGATGATTTGATGGAAACAGACAAGCCCGCTGTCAAGTCAAAGACGACGACACCGCGCGCGAGCACGAGCAAAGCAGCATCAAAAGCATCCGCTAGCAAGCCATCGGCTGGCAAAAGTGTCAAGACAGAGACAATCACTGTCTTGTCCAGCGATGATGATGATGATGACCATAAGCCTGGGCCTGTAGCCGAGAAGCCAAAGAAAGCAACGCCTGCGAAAGCAAAGAAGCCTGCCCAAGACAAAGAGGAGAAAGTCAAGAAGCCTCTGCAAGCCAAACCATTGCCGAAGCCGAAGGTGGCGGCTGGACTGGAATCAAAAGATGTCCTGCCGGACCCAAACTACAAGCCGAATCCAGACGCGTGGAAACAAGGCCCGAAGATATCTGCTCCTCTCGACCCGGATCCAGACTTTGTCATGCCTCAAGGCAAGGAAGGATGTCTGACAGGAAAGACCATCGTCTTCACTGGCGAGCTTGCCAACCTGTCTCGAGATCAAGCATCGGATCTCGTCAAACGCTACGGTGGCAGAGTCACTTCGGGCGCTTCGAGCAAGACGTCGTATGTCGTTGTAGGACATGAGCCCGGGCAGAGTAAGATCAGACAATGCGCAAAGCTCAACATTACCCAGATCAATGAAGCCGAGTTCTATGCGCTCATCAGAACCGAGAAAGCTCAGATTGATGACAAACTAAAGAAGAAGCTGGCCGAGGAAGAAGCAAAAATTATTGCGACCGCCAAAGCGTTTGATAGGGCACCAAAGGCTCCCGTCGTGGCTGCCGCTACCGACAAGGGCAAGGGCAAGGCTGCGGATGCGTCAGTCTCATCCATTGTAGATCCTGCATGATCTGACAAGACCTGATGCAGTAATTCCGCGGCTGCTCAGTTATGGACAGTCAAGTATGCGCCCAAGCAGATCAAGGATATCTGCGGAAACAAGGGCAATGTTGAAAAGCTGAAGACCTGGCTGGAGACCTTCGATACGAATCGCAAGTCGGGATTCAAGAAACCGGGCAAAGATGGCATGGGCGTTTCGCGAGCTGTCATGATTTCTGGACCGCCGGGGATAGGAAAGACAACAGCTGCGCACGTTGTGGCAAATGCCTGCGGCTACAATGTTGTCGAACTCAACGCAAGCGACACCCGCAGCAAGAAGCTTCTCCAGACTGCTTTCAAATCCACGATAACGAATACCAGCCTTGACGGCTACTTTGGCGAAGGCAGGCTCAACTTGAACGGCGATGCAATCACAGACAAGACGTGTCTAGTTCTAGACGAAGTAGACGGCATGTCCGGTGGTGATAGGGGAGGCGTTGGTGCTCTGAATGACTTTATCAAGAAGACGAAGATCCCTATCATCTGCATTGCCAATGATGCCAAATCTCAGAAGATGCGTCCTTTCCAAGCAACGTGCCACTCGCTACCCTTCAGGCGGCCAACTGCAGTAGAGCTGCGGTCTCGTATGATGTCCATCTGCTACAAGCAAGCCGCCTTCATGCCTTAGCAAGCTTGTACTAATAAGCTGTGCAGGGAGAAGCTGAAGGTGTCGGCCGAGGTCGTCGAACAGCTCGCCAGCGGCGCACAGTCTGACATTCGGCAGATCATCAATATGCTCTCGACGTTCAAGCTCAGCGCAGAACAGATGGACTTTGATCAGAGCAAAGATCTGGCAAACCGATCTGTCAAGAACGCGCTACAGACGCCCTTTACTCTCATGGACAAGCTCTTCGCGCCAGGAGCGTTTGGCACGAAGAGCAGTCCCAGTCTGTCGGAGAAGCAAGAGGCCTACTTTCAGGACTTCAATGCGATGCCGTTATTCGTTCAGGTCAGCTTCTTGTTATGCCCAAAGTGTTAGCTGAAGTCTCCAGCGCAGGAGAACTATCTGAAGCACGAATACACGATCGCGCGGCGATGCGACGAAGCCGAACGTCAACACAAAGCTGCCGAGCTGACTGCTCGTGCCGCCGAAGCCATCTCGGACGGCGACTTGGTTGATGCCATGATACACGGATCGACGCAGCAATGGTCACTCATGCCAGTGCATGGCATGTTCTCCTGTGTTCGACCAGCAGCACTTTGCTACGGCAGTGGTGCAGCATTCAATGCAGACTCTTCAAGGAACGCAAGAATGTTCCCAGGCTGGTTCGGTAGGAACTCGACGCAGGGCAAGCTGCAACGATTGCTAGGCGAAGTGCAGATCCGTATGCGACTCAGCGTATCTGGTGATCGCAAAGAGATCAGACAGGTCTACATACCGACACTTTTACCTCGTCTCGTACAGCCTTTGATCAAGGATGGCCAGCAAGGTATCCCGGATGTCATCCGGCTGATGGACGAATACTTCTTGACAAAAGAGGAATGGGACACCGTGCTCGAGCTCGGTATTGATTCCAGCAAAGGCGACGGACTTCTCAAGGCCATAGCATCTAAGGATAAAGCAGCGTTTACGCGGCAGTAAGCCAACGTTATCATGAGCTCTGTGCAGTACTGACGTGCCGCGCGCATCGTAGATACAATAAGCAATCGCATCCGATTCCGTTTCACAAAGCATCAGAAGTTGGCAAGCCGACCAAGAAGATCGCAGCAGCCGACAAGCCAGATAACGAAGAAGCATTCGAGGAAGACCTTGAAGAGGACGAAGAGGAGATCGTAGAAGAAGATGACGATGGTGACGTGACAAAGGATAAGCTCATCAAGCAGTCAAAGGCAAAGGTCACCAAGCGGAGAGCTGATAGCAGGTCTGCGAGTCCAGCCCCGAAGAAGGCCAAAATGAAGAAGTGATCAATGACCATGAATGCATTACGTCGCGGGTCAGCGTTATGGCGATAGTCGCGTCTGCCTGTCGCGCTGAGCGCTGAGCTCGAGCTTCAGACCAGCCTGAAGGCCTGAAGGCTCGCGGGCATGCCGGATCCAAACGGATCGGCCGGCTATCTGTTGCCGTCATCCACAAGCTATCATGCTCAGGGACGACGGTCAACAAGTATGGCCGGCTATACATCTTACCAAGCCGCGCAAGGAAGTTCGAAAGATCTCAATCTATCCGAAGCGGAGGACCTCCAGATCACAGTCGAACCGGCCCAGTCGGCCTACTTTGCTGGAGAGCTCTTCCAATGTCGTATCAGTCTGTGCAATCTGCAAGCGCCGGTCGAACATACCCCAGGAAGCAACGGGCTGAAAGGCAAAGCGAGAGCACCAGTGCGGCCAGCTCGCTTGCGGTCCGTCTCGTCCAACAGCGTCAAGCTCGGGCATGCTCCCAGGCCTTCTCTCGGTACAGCGTTGTCCACCACGTCCATCAAGTCCGAGCGCAGCTTGCGAAGTGCGCCAATCAAGCAAGACGTGAGCACGTCACCTCACAGGCGGCATCTCGTTGGGCACTCGCTCCGGTACGGTGACAATGGGCCGCAAGAAGAGCTTTCGTCTGATTCGGGGCCCGAGGAGGAAGCACGAGGGCCGAGCAATGGGCTTTATGCGAACCGCCGCATGCCAGGTGGACACCGCAAGAATATGTACAGTATCAATCCGGCCCTGGACGATCTAGGCACGCAACAGATAGCGCAGTCGTATGCTGGTCAGACTCGCGCAGCTGCCGTGAAGCGCTCAGCGAGGTCACAGCAAGCAGGCGTATCCACACCGCGCAAGGGACAGCGCATACCAGCAATACCCGTGCCCATAGAAGAGGACGATCCCGAGCAGACGCCCAAACCAAAAGTCAGACCATCAATGGAGCGCTTCAAGTCTCAATCGCCAAGCGACAGCATAAAGGGCGGCTCCTCACGTTCGACGAGCACTTTGGGCACACTGTCTCGAGATGATCAGACGGATGCAATGGCTGGCTCGGTAAGCGACAATGACGGCGACGAAGAGTCTGTCTCTAGCTTTGCAAACCACCGGCCTTCCGTCTCGTCGTTCAGCTCGTTCGATCGAGGCGCACGGGTGCGATCTGCGCCGCCGTGGCTGAACCAGTTCAGGGCCCCGAACGGCCTCACAATTCAATGGGCGTCTGCTCAATTTGATGGTCGGTTTGAGATTGACGAGGCACTCGTCAAGCCGGCAGAGTTTCTTGCCGTCAAGCGATCGATCTTTGGGGGTGATTCACAGCTGAACGGCATCATGAACAAATCTGGCCTGATAGGTGGCGGCAGTCTGTCCTATGCCGAGCCAACGGGCTCCACATGGACCAGATGGCTGTGGAGCCAGGATACTGCGAGTTCTGTGGTAGCTTCGCCGACGACGCCGAGCTCGGGCACGCTCGAAGATCGGCGGCAGCGTGGTATGTCTGACAAATCTGTGCCTGTCTTCAATACACCGCCGAGTTTGCTTTCTATCGATCAGCATCTAGAGCCAGGGGAGACCAAGTCGTGTGGGTCATTGCGCAATGCCTGCTTCATCTGACTAATTGCGCGACAGATTCTTTCTCGTTGAGATTGCCCGGCGATTTGCCGCCGACGTTCACCGGTAAGACGATCAAGTTTGTATATGAGCTTCTTGTCAGTGTTCAAAAGCAAGTCCCGGATGCGCCTGGCCTGTCGAAGCCAGTCTACTGCGCATTTCGCGTTCCCATCAGGCTATACAATCATGTCGACCTTGTCGGCGCGAGGCCGTTCTACGATCTGACTAATCCTGTCATCTGGCACCGTGACGAATGCGATGTTAAGCTTGAGCAGCCCACTGTACCTTTTGCGCCGACTGCGCAAGATCATTACTCGAGCGCGGCACAGCGAAATGCTGTTGACCGATATGCAGCTAGTCTTGTTAATGCCGCTTTGCGAGAGCCGATCGAGGCAAAGGTAGACGACGATGAACAGGCAGAGCTTAGTAGGGAGCTCGCCAAGACTGCGCTGCGGGAGCCGGCTGCCCGCTCGGAGACAAAAGAGCGCACGACCGGCTCGAACTCGACGAGCATGGCCGATGAGCTGACCAGCTGCCGCAACGCTGTAGACTTTGTGTCGCGCAACTCCCCAAAAGGTGCAGCTCATCTTTGTCTCTGGCTGGCATGCACTGATTGACTTGGCGCAGTGTCATATGAAATCAAGAAAGATGGTTACGCGGTGGCACATCTGACGCTGGTCAAATCTGCCTATAGACTTGGAGAGACCGTGCTGGCGTCTATGCGGATCAATGATGGTGATGCGAGAGTGCTCAAAGTTAGTGCACGCCTCGAGACGTATGAGCTGGTCGAGACGAGCATCTCGGTCAAACCTGCAGCGCAAGTGCGGCAATTCACCAGACGACTGCATGCGGAACATCATGAGATCACACTCGATGCCGGTCGAGTCACCGCAGCCTTGTCTATACCGAGCGGTCAGACGCCTGACTTTGCTACAAGTGGCGTCAAGCTTCAATGGAGCGTTCGCTTTTCCTTTCTCGTGTTGCCACCAGAAGCTGTAAAGCTACCCGAGACGCCTCTGTCTCGCATGCCGGTGCACGGTCGCTCGCCATCTGTCATGCCCAACGGATCCGCGAGAATCGCTCCAGATCATGCGAGAAGTCCCTCCTTTACATTCGGTTCGGAGACGCCTTTGACGCCTCTACCCACCAAGACAGGCACACATCACCTCATGCCGGCCATCGGAGTCTCTACGCCGACCAATGCTGTCTATCGCGGCGTGCCCGATCTCGATTACTTGCCTGTCTTGTTCAAGTCACGCGAGATCGACAAGCCTACACTGTCGCGCAAAGTCTCGCTCGAGCCACTGTCTTCACCCACATTGAGTCGCCCTGGCTCACCCGCACATAGTCGACGACCATCTGCAGGTCGCATACCGCAAGTCGAAGACGAGCGCGTGAAAACTGACCACGCTGTCCTCATGCCATCTCGACATGAAGTCGTCGAATGCTCGTTGCCCATCCGCGTTTATCCTAGCTCGACGAGCTATCGTCCAGCGGTGTCACACTTCTTCGCATGACGATGTGCGACTCACGAGAACATGCCTGGCGCAGTGCTGTGAAACGAATGGAATGCATTCGCTGGAACAAGAATCGCGTTTGCGCCACTGGGACTGTGTTCGTGCGCACACGTGAGCGATATTCAATCAAAGAGAACACGGTGACGACTGCAGGAATAGCTTTGCAACTGTCAAGTGCTGTCAGCAGCGCGAAGATGAGTGAATCATGCGAACTGGCATTCGTAGCTTTGCATAGTCTTGTACGTCATACACTCTGGATGAATGAACGCGACGACCATATTGATGAATTCGTGGGTAGTCCAGGGCGGAAGCTGATCGATGGGCAGCCACGAAGCGCCGAAGAGTCGAGGATATCCGCGACGAAGCTCCATCTGCTTCCTCCAAGCGGCTGCTCTCTTTTCGGTCTCGTTGTTGGGCCGGACAGGATGGCACTGATTGCGAAGAGGCGAAACAGCGCTGTCGTAGCACCAACAGCAGATCGGGAGTCGGCCTTCTTCTGGATGAGCCGGATCGATGGCGACGTGCTTGATGCATGCGCTGTGCTTGTGACATCCGACGCAGGAATACTTTGCACGATGATGAGCGATCTGAAGCGCAGTGTTACCACGGTCAGTTGATTTGCGCTCGCCGATGACGGTCCGACACAGATGCTCATCGACGATGCTGCAGAGCTTCTTGTTGATCTTGGAAAGAGAGATCACGTCACTGACGCTGTCTTGGCCGACACGCTGAGCAATGTCGAACAGGAGCTCGTTAGGCAAGCTGAGTAGACCGGCCAAAGGTTTGGCTTGGGACGGATTGGCACCACCATGGTAGTCTGAAGGACTGTTGTCCTGACCAGCAGGCAAGAAATGTACAGTGCTGGGACCCATCGAGACCATCCGGACTGCTGTGTGAGCGTGGGCGTCAAACTGGTGTGATGTTGAAAGCGGTTTGTCCAGTACAGCAGGCGCAACTTGCTCGGTTCAGTGAGTCGAGTCTGAAGATGATCCATGAAGCGAGCATGAGATCGTATGACTTTGCCAGCTGCGCGTCGAGTCTACCGGTGCTCTGTCGACGCTCTCGGCGCGGTGCTTCAGGAAAGTGCGTCAAGGACACTTTTGCTAAGACGCCATTTCTCCTGCAACACTCTGTCTTCCGTGCGCTCGTCCAAGCCTCGCTCGGTACCCGTGTGCTGGAAGTAGACCAGTTTCTGGCTCGCGGGTAACGGCGCGGTCATTGCTCGCGCGATGAGCGCACCACCTGCATGCTGTCAGCTATACTTCTGTGCCCTTTCGTAATGCCTTGCCTTGCTCCTCCGTCTTGGCGAATGGTGCATAATGAATGAGCCATTTCATCGCCACTCTTGCTGGCCAGCTAGCATTGCGTGAGAGACCGGTCGATGGGACAAAGCCCGGCGAGACTGCGCAAACTTGGATTCCGTCGGCTGCGAGCGTACGATGCCAGTATTGAGCAGATAGCATGAGGAGCGCTTTCGTCGTTGCGTATGACGCAGTGCTGTCGTGTGCCACTGTCGAGTCAAAACGCACCTGCTCGTTCAGATCTGACTTTCCGCTCAGCGAGCTGTAAGGTCGAACATGAAAGGTCGGTACCTTGATTCAGCGCTTTTCGGTGCAGCTCTGAGCCGACAAAGACGATGCGCGAGCCTTTAGAAAGTAATGGTCGTAGGAGCTGAATGAGATAATGCTGCGAGAGATGATTGACCTGATTCGCGTCAGGCTGGCTCTCTCATGAGCGCATGTATGCTCACGAGCACTTCTTCAACATAGCCCAGTATGCCTTGCTTGCGCTGCTGATTGATGATAGCGGCGTTCAATACGAGTACGTCAATGGAGGCCAAGTCACGTTGCAGCGCGCTCGCCCAGCTTCGCACGCTTGTGAGCTGAGCTAGGTCGAGCTGATGTGCATGCAAAGAGGTCTCGTCCGTCTCGCAGAACAGCAGGGCATCGGGCGAAGAGCGGTTGTAAGTGAAATGGATCTTTGCCTTGATGCCTTGGGAGACAAGCGCTCGGATGGCTCGGGCGCCAACGCCTGTCGCACCACCTGCATGCCGCCATCAGCAAAACCCACATGCAAGATCAATCGGCGCACCTGTCATGACTATGGACGGCATGGGGGACGGGGCACCGACCAGCAGAGGGTGTCGTGTCGCGTTGACGATCGTTTCAAAGCTTGGCAGCGTGTCTCCTCACTTCGGCGGTTCTGGCCTCCCACACAATGGCGCTTGAGAAGATGCCCTGAAGGTCGGCACAAGTCGATATCGACGTACACACGAAGGTCCGAGCGTGTCCGGCTTGGTTGACTCGCAAGAGCAACGAGTCGCAACAAAGGCAACATGAAGCGGATCGAGCGATTCAGGCAGCGGGCGAACGAAAAGTATGCACTCTTTCACTCATCACTGAGTGTAGGCTCATTTGCGGTGCAGAATCGGAGCCGTTCAGGCGCAGACAGGACCGTCACAGAGGTGCGCAATGGCCCCTCGAGCTCACATCCAAGTCAATTTGAGACCCGTTGCTTTGGCAGTCTACAGACCCTCCAGGCTAGCGTCGAGGCCAAACGATCGATAGCCGAGAAAATCCAGGATGTTGCGACTGGTTA
Source organism: Mixia osmundae IAM 14324 (assembly GCF_000708205.1). Taxonomy (NCBI): domain Eukaryota; kingdom Fungi; phylum Basidiomycota; class Mixiomycetes; order Mixiales; family Mixiaceae; genus Mixia; species Mixia osmundae. The sequence continues at coordinate 1,271,637 of NW_014575563.1, read as the reverse complement.
TGTCAGGCAGCTAGGCAAGAAGAAGCCCTCGGCCCACGCGGGCGGCGAGGGATTGCTCCCTATTGAGAGCCTGGCACTCGTCGTGTCTGATCAGGCCGAGACCATGCCTGCCGAGTCCGAATATAGCCAAGCTCTACGTGCTTTCGGCGCAGCCCATAGCGACATTGCGACGTTCCAGACGGAATATGTCGACACGCTCAACAATGGCTACCTCGATGCGCTCGAAAGGCAGCTCATCGCTATATCAGAGTACAAGGCCCAGTCGAAGAAGCTCACGGATAGGAGATTGACGTATGATTCCGTGTTGGGCAAGATCCAGAAGAGCAAGACCGAAAAGGCGGCGCTGGAAGAAGAGCTCCGCAGTGCGAAAGCGTACGTCTTTGAACAATGAATGACGGGTTCTTGCTCACATCGCAAGCAGTAAATTCGAGAGCACGCAAGACGATGTCCAGGCACGAGCGCTTGCTATTCAGGGCAGCGATCTCGACAGTCTGGCCAATCTGACCGCCTTTGTCGAAGCAGAGCTCCGCTTCGTCACGAGCTACAAAAGCCGGCTCGAGGCAATGCTCGACGAATGGCCCGACGATCAGCCTGGAACGCCTTCGGCCGGTCTACATCAGCGTTCGTCGACCATCAAGTCACGTACGAAGCCCGTTCAGAAACACACCCGGCAACGATCAGTCTCCCATTCCTCATCGGACAACGAGACGGCCGCCACAGCTTCCAGGCTGGATCCTGAAGCTATCAAAGGCCGTGGTCGATCGCTCTCCAATGTCTCTGCCGCTTCGAACCAGAGCGACAGAAGTCTCAAGAACAGAGCAAAAGGAGTCAGCAGTGCTGTCGTGGGCGGAATGCCCAAGCTTGGCTCGATCAGATTGCCGGGCCACAGGGCGAGATATGAGGATCTGGACGACAACGCGGATCTATCACCGGTACTAGACACGACCGCTTCGCTGGCGGTGCCTCACTCGCCTGCATTCAGAAGGACGCACACCGCTCCACCGGCTACGCAGACCCTGCGTACTGTTGTGGCGACCTTTGACTACACTGCCAGTGCGGACGACGAAGTCACGCTCAAGGCAGGGGACCATTTACTCGTGTCTCGCGAGATCAATGCCGAATGGTGGACAGGCCAAAATGCGCGCACAAAGCGCGATGGCATGTTTCCCTCCAGTCAGTCTACCTTGTCATTCATTAACCACGCTGAACGCAAGACCAGATTACACCAAGCCACTCTCACCCGTGAGCGACGATTATGACAGCGAGGTCTCTGCGCCTTCACGAACAACGAGCATGCATAAGGGCTCCGATGAAGGACACGATCGCTCCTCTTCGCCAGATGGCAGATCGCAAGCTCTAGCAGAGCTGAGCAAAACGCTCGTAGCGCCCAACATAGGCAACAGATCTCGCTCAGGATCTACATCATCTATCGGTCATCCGGGCAGAAGGCCGCCGCCACCTCCTCTGCCTCGCTCACGTCGGGGCACGCTTTCCAAAGTCACCAATGCTTCGCCTTTCGATGATGCCGAGGCCAGACCGCCCAACAATGAGACTGCGCCCGACGCTTCGCTCTTGACGCCGACAGCCGGCGACGACGATATCGATGCGGCTTACGGTAGTGTGTCGGCTCTGCGGAAACGACTCTTTGCGCAATGATGCCTACGTTTTGCGAATGAGGTCATAGTGACCCGGTCTTAGCAGTAGCGTGTTTGTATGGAATTCGATCATTGCTTGTTCTGAACCGTTTGAGCCGTCGAAGTCGTGAAAGTTGACCTGAGCGGTCTGAGTATCGCCAGATTGCGCGCCGACGAGGGAGCGATCGAGGTCTGCGATCTTGAGCGAGGTCCGAAGTGCTCGCGTGACAGCGACGATGCCCAAGTGATCTACTTCTTTCTGAGTCTGTTGCGCAATTCATAGTCAGCACAGGTAGTGAGCTCTGGCGGTGCGACGGACCGGCTCGATGTAGAGCTGACAGAAGTTGTGCATCGTCGGCATGCCCGACTCATCCAACAAGCGCGCATCGTCCTCATAAGCAAAGAGGAAGGCGAGAAACTCGTCGGCATTGCTTCTGAGGAAAGCCGAAGCGATGAGGCGCAGGAACACGACGGTCGAGTTGCTCGTCTCTGCATCATTGAACCTCTCAAGCAAGTAGGCTTCGTGTGACTCTGATTTACTTGTCGCTAGTTTCTCCAGCATCGTGCGCAGGGGCTCATAGAAATCTTGAACTATTTCGCTGTCGTAGCCTGCTGCCTCGAGGAGGGGCAATTGTAATTCGATGAGCGATAGAGCTTGAGCAGCCAATGTACCGCCCTGCGTTGCAATCTCCTCGAGCCAGGCAAACGCAAAGGCACGATAGAAGCAATCGCCGTCGCCTCGCAGCTTGCGCAAGAGCTCGTAGCCCTGCGTCGAGAGGTAACGGAATTTGGCCACAAAGATCTGATCGCTCTGTCCGCCCTCGTACTCGGCTTGTAGCTGGCTCAAGTCGATGATCTCCCCGACGAGTGGTGACTTCTTGGCCTCGTCTTCCTTGATCTGCTGCGTCAAGGCCATGATCTCTTGGTCGGTGAGCTCATCTTTCGGGGCGGCGGCGTCTTGCGGCAATGCATCGTTCTGCGCAGGCGAACCGGTGTTCGTAGACTCTGCCATCGTCGAGCAATGCACTGTCGGGTCCGACGAGTCACGAGAGCTCGATGTGGGGTGGGTTGCAAAGGCCTGACTGTCGCTGTGTCGCGTGCGCCGCGTGCCGAGCAACATGTCAGTCATCCTCAACATGAATCGACCCTTGAGCGGTAGACCCTAGACCGATGACGGACCGTGTCATCATGATCGCGCTGGGCGGCGCATCCTGCTCCGGCAAGACGACGCTGGCCAAGTTCCTCAAGCAGATCCTGCCGCCCGAACGAACGTTTATCCTGCACCAAGATGATCTCACGCCGCCCGCCGAGCGATTACCGATACATCCCATCTACGGCGTTCAGGATTGGGACAGTCCCGAGACAGCGTCAGTCTGCGCGCCACCGTGAGCTCATGCGACGCTCATCCGTCCTCAATGACAGATTAGAGTGGTCGCGCTTCAACAAAGTGCTCAGCTACATTCGGCAGCATGCAGCCCTGCCGCCTCCACCGCTCTACTCTTCGCATGACCATATGAACAAGCAAAACGATCTGCCGCTACCGGATGGCTTGTGTGTGGCGACCCGGCGCGTGTCTCCCGGTGCTGAAGGGCTTGTACAGGATTGAGCATTGGCGACAAGTATTCGCGGAGCTAGACGAACGGCAAACGTCCTTTTGCATCGTCGACGGCTTTCTCATGTACTGGGATCGACAAGCCAACGCGCAATACGATATCAAGCTATTTGTTCGCGAGGACGAAGCGATACTGCGCAAGCGGAGAGAGGAGAGGAACGGCTACGTGCGTGTCATCTGCCTTGACTCGACCCTGAGCTGACAAGCGCCTTCATAGAACACAGCAGGTGAGATCATTGTCGTTCGCTGGATCTCGTGCTGATCGACGCTCCTCATCTGCTTCTCCTTGCTCCCACGCGTCCTATCATTGAGCGCAATCCGATATGACAGAAGGGGAAATGTGGCAAGATCCGCCGGGATACTGGCAGAACATCGTCTGGCCAGCTTACCTAAAGGCGCATCGTCATCTCTTCCGAGCCGGCGACGTCGAGCATGGTCGGGCCATCAAGAGCGACAGCACAGTCAATGGGCACGCGGCTCCAAACGCCGATTTGCTCGTTCTAGAAGCGTCGCAGTACTCTATGGCGGACATCGTTCGGCGGTCTTGCGAGGAGATCCGGGACTATCTCATTCAAGCGTCTTGATCAGCAATCGGACTGTCTGAGACATAGAGGATCGCAAGTGGGCACCGGTCAAGGCTCGACATGAAGCAACACTAGATCTAGATGGATTCTGTTGATGCATTGTTTGTACGATCTGAACTGCAGCTAGCACATTCGGTCTCTGGCTAGGCCAACAGCAGGACAGACGCGCCGACCGCGGTAAAGGTCATCAACGAGCCTGTCATAAGTAAAGATGCACCGCTGCTCGGTGTCGAGCTCGATGAAGACGCGGGCGCATCTGAAGTGCCCGTCTGTGTCGAGTTGGTAGTCGAAACATCGCTCGGCGTCGTGAAGCCGCTCAGCAGAACGACGTCCGAACACTGGTATCTTCGTTAAACGAGTCAGTCTGGCACTTGGGTGGACTTCGCGCGACTCACAATGCGCCATCGCCACCATTGAAGAAGATCTGAATGGTCGCGTTCGTGCCATTGACGGGCGCGGGACTGAGTGTGCCGAGATCTACGGGGAAGGACCAATTGCCCTGTCCTTGTAGGGTGAATGAGGGCGAGATGCTGACGTTGACTGTAAGCTGATCCAGTCAATCGCTGTCGCGTTTCATATGAGATTCGATGCACGTACAGTCTGAAAAGGCTGTGGGAGCCTGCGCATACGATAGCGTCAATGCAACCTGAGCAGTGTTGTGGTGACTGTCGATGTTGAGCACGGATTGGCCTGCTCGCAAGTCAGCTCACGACAACAGAGATGCTGGCGCATCTCACCGAGCGAGAAAGGCTGGCGTTCGCCTGGTGTCGTCGAAGGCGAGCCGACATTAGCGAACCCTCCGCAGAATTGGGGCTCACTGGCAAGTCGGGATCAGTGCGCGTCAGTGATGGGCAAGAAACCATGGCTGACATGTCCTCGTCAAATCCTCGTGCTGTTGGGTAATCTAAGGTGAAATGCGCAAGTGCAGGAACGCAGAAAGCTATCAGTATGCTCCAGTGTAGCCTCAACATGGTGGCTGAGGCGTCTCGGGAGAGGGCTCGGGGGTTTTGAAGTCAGTGAGCATGTTACGCCTGGCAGATTGACCTCATTCTTGGCACGCGACGCAACTCACAGCTATAACGCCTTCACAAATCAATTCTCTAGCGTAAGGTGGCTTCATCTAGGTACAACGAATCATGCTAGCTACACCTTGTCGCCGCCGAGGTAGTGATTGGAAGGCACATGAGGTTCGCCCGTCGAGTCTGGTACTTCGTGCTCGCTCAAGTATCGCTCGGCTTGCAGAGCAGCAATGCAGCCCGTGCCAGCACTTGTGATAGCCTGCCTGAACTGCTTGTCTTGCACATCGCCAGCAGCAAAGACGCCCTTGATGCTCGTTTCTGCCGTGCCTGGCTTGGTGATGATGTAGCCGTCCGCGTCTACGTCGAGTTGATCTCGGACGAGATTGGTCGCTGGGTCATGACCGATGGCATAGAAGAGACCGTTGACGGGCAGGTCCTTTGTCTCACCGGATTTCTTGTTCTTGACAGTGATGGCTTGCAGAAGATCGCCGTCGCCTTTGGCTTCGAGCGGCTCGGAGTTCCACATGACCGTCACTTTGGGATGTGTGGTCAGACGTTTCGCCATGACTTTGGATGCTCGCAGCTGGTCTCGCCTTACGATGACGTAGACGTGCGAACCGTACTGTCAAAGACAAACGCAGGATGAGCCAGGTGAGCAAGTCGAGAAGCAGATCGGCGAACCTTTGTGAGATAGATGGCTTCCTCGCAGGCAGAATCGCCACCACCAATGACAGCCAGTGGCTTGTTCCTGAAGATTGGTACAGCGCCTGTTATGACATGATCAGCTATCGCACAGTTATTCGACTACTCATAAGCTGACCATCACAGACTGCGCAGGCCGAAATGCCCGACTGCCAATAAGTCTCTTCGCCTTTGAGGTTGAGCCGACGTGCAGAAGCTCCCGTGGCGATGATGACAGTGTCTGCGGTCTCTGGCTCTAATTGCTCGGCACCCTCTCGCCAATATTTGAAGGGTCGCGACTTGAGATCAATCTTTGAAATGGTCTCTGTGTGGATCGTTGTACCGAATCGGAGGGACTGTTCCCTGAAGAGGTCCATCATCTCTGGTCCTCTTATGCCCTCTGGAAAGCCCGGGAAGTTCTCGACGTCGGTTGTAGTGGTGAGTTGACCGCCTGGAGCGAATCCGTTGGCGAGCATGCCCTCGAACATGACGGGCTCGAGGTTCGCACGAGCGAGGTAGATAGCTGCTGTATGACCTGCCGGGCCACTGCCGATGATGACCTGTCCCCCATAACCATCATCAGGCACACAAACAAGCAAGCCAAAAGGCAATCCACACGGACCACTTTGGAATGAGATTTCTGATCGGCAGTGATGGCAGCATGATCAACAGTGCCGTTGGTGCCATTGGTGCCATTGGACTTGTGCGCATCCTCTGATGGCTGTCGCGTTGTCGTAGGTGCCATATCGCTGTGGATCTGTCGGGCCGAAGTAGGATCAAAGGTATAAGTGGCAACAGAGGCGACTGTGACGAGTGTTGCTGCTCTTCCTGCCCAGGCTAGCCGACGATCCGGTCTTGTGCTGCTGTGGGAGACCTGACGGGTCTGTCGGCCGCTCGGAAAGTGATTGCCGAGGAGGTGCGACTGTGCAGATGCAGAAAAGCTTGCCCTGACGACTCGACTTGCCCCTCTTCTGACCTGGTAGGTCGTCAGCGTAGATGACAGAGCGGTCCCGGTTGACTATTCGCCAGAATACGCCAGAGTAATCGTCGGCTGAGTCAGGCTGCGTGGCAAGGAGATTCTTTCGCCACATCAAGCCAAAATCGACCGAGACGGGACAGTCTTCCGCCCAACGCGTGCCGCGTCGCCAACAGCAGCGAACTCGACAGATTGTCAAACGAGCAAAAGGTCTGTACGAGCGTCGAACAAGCATCAACAAATCACTGATGCACGCTGGCTAGCTTGTTTCAGCTGCTGTCAACCAGTGCTGCATCGGAAACGGCACGAGAAAGAGGCTGTAGTTGATCACGTACGAACAAAGGGTGAGCACCCCAATCATTCTTGCTGAACTCGTTGGCTGACGATACATCCGCTCTGTGGCCATCAGGACCGATTGGTGGAAGCTCAGTGACGCTGACCACCTGCTGCCGAACGCTGCTACAAGCTCGAGTAAGCTTCGACACTCAAATGAGCTCCTCTGTTCCTGCAATGTCCCAACGATCCCTTTTGGCGTCCTGAGGCCATGACATGTCGTCCTCTGGCTCATGCACCGTTCATACCGACCATGACGCTGCACAGAGCTTCTCATAGAGCGACCCTGCGCACAGACCTCCACCCGCTCCTCGCAGATCCCAACTGGGGCACCCCACCCTGTCGGTCTGTTGAGCTTTGCTGATCCTTTCCTTTGTACAGATACTTCTCGCACCACCAGACACTCGAACAGGTCAACATGTCAGCCAAAGGTACGTCAATGCTCCTCGTGCTCGCATGTCAGTTGAGCTCAACGCTGACATGTGACGCGTAGCCATTCGAGAGTTTGACGCCAAGCTCCTGCTGGCCTACTGGCTTACGCGAGCACCGGATGTGTCGAGCACCGTCACCGCACGCAAAGGCTTCGCTGTGCCCACCCCTCGCGTTGCACAGGTCGCGTGGGACAGCGCAACCGACACGATCACGCCTGACGATGCTTTGCCCGCATGGGTCCATTCTACCAAGCTCGTCGTCAAGCCGTACGCCAGCAAAGTACTATCTGTGTCAAAGCTAATGCGGCGCCTACGTGTGCAGAGATCAATTGATCAAGCGTCGGGGCAAGAGTGGTCTCCTCTTGCTCAACGCCGACTGGAAAGACGCAAAGAAGTGGATACAAGAGCGCGCTGGCAAGGCCGTCCAGGCAGGCTTTGTTCCCTCTTTGCAAAGGCAATTTGCTAACAACGGATATGCTGCTGCAGGTCGAGTCGACAACGGGTACAATCAACACTTTTATCGTCGAGCCCTTCCTGCCACACCCGTCCCATACCGAGTACTACGTCTGCATCAACTCTGTCAGAGAAGGCGACATCATCCTATTCACCCACGAAGGCGGTATAGAAGTCGGAGACGTCGACGCAAAGGCGCTCAAGCTGCTCATCCCCGTAGACGGATCCTTGCCATCTCGCGAGACGATTAGCTCGACGCTGCTCACTCACGTGCCTGAGGACAAGAAGGAAGTCCTGGTCGACTTCCTCATCCGCCTCTACTCCGTCTATGCGGACCTGCACTTTGCTTACCTTGGTACGTTGCACATGCATCTGCAAGCGACATGAGCTCATCCGAAGCCGGCAGAGATCAACCCCTTGATCTGCCTCGATGCAACCGCGGATGCACCGCCTGCCATTCACTATCTCGACATGGCCGCTAAGCTCGACCAGACCGCCGACTTTATTTGCGGTCCCAAATGGTCCATCGCACGCGACCCAAAGCTCTACAACCCTTCAGCCGCTGCGCCACTCACCAATGGTACTTCGACCAAGATCTCTGCAGACCGGGGCCCTCCCATCGTCTTTCCTGCACCCTTTGGCCGCGACCTGACCAAGGAGGAGGCGTGGATCCAGAAACTCGATGGCTCTACGGGCGCTTCCCTCAAGCTCACTGTGCTCAACCCGAATGGTCGCGTCTGGACGATGGTCGCAGGCGGTGGTGCTTCAGTCGTCTACTCAGACGCTATTGCTGCTCATGGCTTTGCGAATGAGCTTGCCAACTATGGCGAATATTCTGGCGCGCCTACCGAGAATCAGACGTACGAGTACGCAAAGACGATCCTCGATCTCATTACACGCGGCAAGGTCCGCTCAGATGGCAAGGTACTCATTATCGGAGGTGGTATCGCCAACTTCACCAACGTCGCTTCGACCTTTAAGGGCATCATTCGAGCACTCAAACAGTTTCAATCCGGTCTGCAGGCTCACAAAGTCAGAATCTTTGTTCGACGTGGAGGTCCCAACTATCAAGAGGGTCTCAAGGCAATGAGACTGCTCGGCGAGACACTCGGTGTTGAGATCCAAGTCTTTGGCCCAGATACTTTCATCACAGAGATTGTGCCTCTTGCACTTGGCGTCAACAAGCCTTCTGCAGCGCCTCAGCTCAATGGTCTCCTGACGACTCCCTCGAAGCAGGGCGGTACGATGTCAGGCACGATGACGCCGGCACCCCCTTCGCCTTCCGTCGAGTCAATGGGCGATCCTCTTGCTGGTCATCAGAACGGAAACATCGTCAGCTTTGGCCATGGTAAGACTCATCAGCGACCTGCGTTCAAGCCTTTCGATGCAGACACTCGCTCGCTCGTCTACGGTCTTCAGCCTCGTGCTATCCAAGGCATGCTCGACTTTGATTATGCTTGCGGCCGCAAGACGCCCTCCGTCGCTGCTATGATCTACCCTTTCGGAGGTCATCATGTCCAAAAGTTCTACTGGGGCACGCGAGAGACTCTCTTGCCAGTCTATACATCCATCGGCGAAGCAGTCAAGAACCACCCCGATGCAGACGTGCTCGTCAACTTTGCATCGAGCCGTTCAGTCTATCAGTCGACGCTTGAAGTCTTGCAGTTCCCTCAGATCAAGGCTGTCGCACTCATTGCAGAAGGCGTGCCAGAGCGACACGCCAGAGAGATCCTGCATGCTGCCATTGCAAAGGGCGTCATCATCATCGGCCCCGCGACTGTCGGTGGCATCAAGCCAGGCTGCTTCAGAATTGGCAATACGGGCGGTATGATGGACAACATCCTCGCATCGAAGCTGTACCGAGCAGGCTCGGTCGCCTACGTCTCTAAATCCGGTGGCATGTCCAACGAGCTCAACAACATCCTCTCGCTCACAACCAACGGTACCTACGAGGGTATTGCCATCGGCGGTGATCGATATCCTGGCACAAGCTTCATCGACCACTTGCTCAGATACGAAGCCGATCCTGATGTCAAGCTGCTCGTCTTGCTGGGCGAAGTCGGTGGTGTCGAAGAATACCGCGTCATCGAAGCTGTCAAGTCAGGACAGATCAAGAAGCCTATCGTCGCATGGGCAATCGGCACTTGTGCTTCCATGTTTGCTACAGAAGTCCAATTCGGCCACGCTGGATCGATGGCCAACTCTGACCTCGAGACGGCTGCAGCCAAGAATCGCTCGATGCGAGCAGCCGGCTTCATCGTGCCAGACACTTTCGAAGATCTGCCCGTCGCACTCACCAAGGTCTACGAGCAGCTTGTTGCCAACGGCGAGATTTCCCCGAAGCCAGAGCGAGACCCGCCTTCGATCCCTATCGACTACAAATGGGCGCAAGAACTTGGCATGGTTCGAAAGCCAGCCGCGTTCATCTCGACCATCTCTGATGAGCGCGGTCAAGAGTTGCTCTATGCTGGCATGCGCATCTCAGACGTCTTCAAGGAGGACATTGGTATTGGTGGTGTGCTCGCATTGCTCTGGTTCAAGCGAAGACTGCCTGCACATCTGTGCAAATTCATCGAGATGTGTCTCTGTCTCGTTGCCGATCACGGTCCGGCCGTCAGTGGCGCCATGAACACCGTCATCACCACCCGCGCTGGCAAGGATCTCGTCTCGTCGCTCGTCTCGGGTCTGCTGACGATTGGTTCTCGCTTCGGCGGTGCTCTGAGCGATTGCGCAACTGCAATGACCGGCGCGTACGATCAAGGTCTTAGCCCCCGCGAGTTTGTCGACTCCATGCGCCGCGCGAACAAGCTCATTCCCGGTATCGGACACAAGATCAAGAGCAAGACGAACCCAGACGCTCGCGTCGAGCTCGTCAAGGAATTTGTCATCAAGACTTTCCCGGAGCACAAGCTGCTCGACTATGCACTGGCTGTCGAAGAAGTTACGAGCGCCAAAAAGGACACGCTCATTCTCAATGTCGATGGCTGTATTGCGGTCTGCTTTGCCGATCTCTTGCGTGACAGTGGCTCGTTCACTCCGCAAGAAGCTCAAGAGTATCTCGAAATGGAGACGCTCAACGGACTCTTCGTGCTTGGTCGCTCGATCGGCTTCATCGGACATCACCTCGATCAGCGCAGACTCAAAGCAGGTCTATACAGACACCCGGCAGATGTGCGTTCCCCCGACGTCTATTCGTCGTGCGAGTACTGATGCGTGCCTGCAGGATATTTTCCTTGACCTGCCACCCCAGAGTGCCAATCTCTCTCAAAATCGCGTCATTCTCCAGCCAAGAACCTAGAGAGACGATACATGTCGACGTCCCGAACAATCTGATTGTGCTTTCTGTATGCAACTCCGTCTTTAGATCTCTTGTAGTGCGAATGCTCTTTGCTTCAATCGAGCGCGTCTCTGCAATTTGGGCTGTCTCCTTTTTTTCTGACATTCGCCCGCTAGTGATGCAGTGATGGCTGCTAATCTGCTGAACCAGCAGATCTCTGGCTCAATGCGACGCAAAGCCTTCAATCTAAACAGTACACTGACGCCAGACATGGTCGCGGACCTTAAGACTGACACCGGCGCAAGCACGCCAAATTCGGATTCTGCTCAAACTGCTCAGCTTTTGGCATCGCCTCAAGAGCCTGTCATCCGATCAGATGCGTCGACTTCCAAGCGCAAACTGCGTCAGACGGACGCAGCGAAGCCTGCTGGTCAAGACTCGCCAGCAGCCGAGCGCAAGAGAGTGAGAGCGTACAAAGCAACGACGAATGGAAAGCAGAAAGCTCATGATCCGCCTGCCACACGACTCAGAGATCTCGGCGGAGTCACGACAGCGATAGAACAGATACTCGAGCTTGTTGCCATGCCGCTGTGTCATCCAGAGATTTACTTACATACTGGCGTCAGGCCGCCCACAGGTGTCCTGCTCTGTGGACCACCTGGGTGCGGCAAGACAATGCTGGCAGGTGCCATCGCAGGGGTGGGTTGCTTTGTCGTTCAGCGCTCGAGTGGCGCTCAAGAGGAAGGCGATCACAGGAGCTAGGCGTACCTTTCCTCAATATCTCTGCGCCGTCGGTCGTGTCCGGCATGTCCGGCGAATCGGAGCGCGCGATCAGAGATACGTTCGAAGAAGCTGCCAGTCTCGCGCCCTGCATACTCTTCATAGACGAGATTGACGCCATCACACCAAAGAGAGAGAATGCAGCGCGAGAGATGGAACGGCGCATCGTTGCTCAGCTACTGACTTGCATGGATGACCTATCCTGGGAAAAGACGGACAACAAGCCCGTTCTCATCATAGGCGCTACAAACAGACCTGATAGCCTCGATACTGCTTTGCGTAGAGCAGGACGATTCGACCATGAGATCGTCATGGGCGTGCCAGATGAGAATGCGCGAAAGCAGATCCTGCGCGTCGTCTCTTCCAAGCTCAGACTGGCTGGCGACTTTGACTTTCGCGCGCTGGCCAAGTCTACGCCGGGCTATGTCGGAGCAGATCTCGAAGCTCTGGCAGGCGCTGCTGGTATTATCGCAGTCAAGCGCATATTCGAGGATCTTAAGGCTACGAGTGGACATGTCAATGGCGACAGCATGCTCGTAGACGCACAGACCTCCTCTGGTGATGCTACGGAGATCATCACTGGGCCATTCACGTCCATGCCGCCGTCTCTGCAGCTTCTCGCCATTTCTGCCTTTCTGCAAGCGCATCCAGAGCCGCTCACTGACAGTCAGCTTGAGCCACTTCATATCTCCCATGCGGACTTTCAGCAGGCGCTGCTACAAGTCCAGCCATCGTCAAAGCGTGAAGGATTCACGACTGTCCCGGATGTTTCCTGGTCTGATGTCGGCGCGCTCAGCGAGATACGTGAGGAGCTCAAGATGGCAATTGTTCAACCCATCAAGCGGCCGGAGCTCTTTGCCTCCTTAGGTATCGCCACGCCTTGCGGTGTCCTTCTGTGGGGTCCTCCCGGGTGCGGCAAGACTCTGCTGGCCAAAGCTGTTGCCAACGAGTCCGCTGCAAACTTTATTTCCGTCAGAGGACCAGAGCTGCTCAACAAGGTGCGCGTATTGTCACTGAGTGATCCTGAGTGCTGACAGGCAAGTATGCTGTAGTATGTAGGCGAGAGCGAGCGAGCGGTTAGGCAAGTTTTTGCAAGAGCGCGCGCGTCTTCGCCTTGCGTCGTTTTTTTTGATGAGCTCGATGCGTTAGTGCCTCGACGGGATGACAATCTGGTGCGCATGGCACTCACTCAGTCGGTCGAATATGTCTGACTTTGGCTCCCTTCGCATAGTCTGAATCATCTGCGCGGGTGGTCAATACCCTCCTCACCGAACTAGACGGCCTCGAGCCACGAAAGCAAGTCTTTGTCGTTGGCGCGACCAATCGTCCAGACATGATCGATCCCGCCATGGTCAGACCCGGCCGGCTGGACAAATTGCTCTATGTTGATCTGCCTACGCCTGCCGAACGCGAGGACATCATCCGAGCTCAGTCGACCAAGACGCCCTTTGCCAGTGACGTTGATCTTGCAGCCGTCGCTGTCGATGCGCGCTGCGACGGCTTCTCGGGCGCGGACCTCAGCGCACTCGTTCGGGAGGCATGCAGTCTTGCACTACGCGAGGTTCTCAAGCTGCCGCTCGCTTCTCAGACGGACCTACAAGTCCTTGTACGGGCAGCTCATCTTGACGAGGCGCTCGACAAGGTCTCGCCGAGCGTGTCAGTCGCTCAGCGCAAACGCTACGCCCAGCTACGGAGTAAGTTCAGCGGGCAGCCGGTTGGCAAGCAAGCTGCTCCTCTGCAGGAGAGTGCTCCGGCTGGATTGTAGTCTCTGAGCCGCGGAAATGCAAGTTGCGGCCTTTGTGCATGTGACGTAACACGAAAGCGCGTCCAATTGATTAGCGCTTAGCTGCTCCATACATCTTGCTCCCTGATGACAGCAATGGCGGCTGCAAAGGTGCGTTCAAGTGTGGACGACTGATTGAACAAAGCTCACAGCTAGTGCAGCTGTACGCATCAGCGACAAAGGCGCTGTCAGGCGAGAAACCTTTCTCTGCGGTGAGCGACTGGATAGAGCGGCTCTGCAGCGAGAGATACGAGATAGAGGAGTACGATGGCATACCCGAGCTCGTGGAGTCGATCAATCTGCAGTCGACTGGTCCTACGGAGGCATCCAGAGCGATACGCAAGAAGCTCAAGTATGGCAATGTCCACCGTCAGCTGAGATCCCTGACCATCCTCAAGGCCCTCGTAGAAAACTGCGGCACCCGCTTTCAGAGTCAGCTCTGAGGACCTTCGGCTTGCTCCCGAGCTGACATCCTACTCTACTGCTTAGCAACATTTGCCAATGAGAGGCTTGTTGACCGTCTAAAGGTCATGGTCGGCGATCCCATGACGGACGACACCGTCAAGCGCAAGCTCATGTCCGTCCTCGCGTCTTGGCATCGATCATTCAAGGGCGATCCTTCCATGCATCTCGTCGCCGGCCTATGGGAAGCTTGCGGTGGAAACCAAGCCGCGAAACGCAATGCGGCCTCGAAAGCCTATGCGGAGCAACAGGCGCGCGCTGAGGAAGAAGCCCGGCTCCGGCAACAGCTGAAAGCGAGCGAGAGGAGCGACAAAGAGCAAGCGAAGCTGAGGGCAAAGGAACAGAAGGACAGGCTCAAGCTGAGGAACACAAAGGGCAAACGCATCATGTTCGACTTTGAAAAGGCACGTCCAGGTTCGATGAGCAGCATGCGCTGCTTACGCACATACGGGAGTACAGGAGAAGCCAAATATCATGCAGGCAGTCGCCCAGGCATCACAAGCAAGCAACAAGCAAGTCACGGCCCTTGTGTGGAATGTAGCGCTTATCTGAAAAGCAGTCTCGTCAACGCTTTGCAACACGTCAATAGAGAACGCGAGACACTCAGCGCCAATGCCAAAGTACAGACGTATCTGGAAAAGGCAAAGACAAGTCGAAAGGCGATCGTACGATATACTCAACTGATCGAAACCGATGGTTGGTTCACTGCCTCTGCCTGATCTGTCAACTCATCATCGTCTGCTGCAGTCGAAGGAGAGTACGTGGGCATGCTGCTCAAGACGAACGAGCAGATCATCGCTGCACTTCAGCTGTACGATCGGATGAACAAGCCAGTCGATCTCGATTCAGACGATGAAGACGTCCAAGATGCAGCGAATCGGATAAGAAGTGCTGGCCCAAATATTGCCGCCACGCGACCCGATCTCTTGAGGTCCTTCTCAGCTTTGACGGTTGACACGGAAGTCGACAAGATTCAGGAACGTCAACGCTTCGAGATCGAGCGCGCAAACCGACTGAGACGAGCTCATCCTGACCTCGAGGATCTCGTATTCGACGATGGTGACGCAGCTGGCTTACAAGACCCCATGCGACCCAGCAAGACGGGCCCCGAATCGAGCTACGGCCAAGGTTCGCTCTCGGATTACTCGGACTACGACTCGTCAGAAGGCAGCGTTCACTCTCAAGATGACGCGCCGCAAGCAAGCTCAAGTCATCGGGCGTACGAAGCATACGAAGGACAGCGTGGGAACAGCCTACTCGAAGATCACGACGACCAAGACCAAGTACAGGAAGATGACGACGACGAAGACGACCCGTTCGCGGACCCTACAGACTCACACAAGCGACTCGACTTTGCGAGTGTATGAGAGATCATGTTCCCACAGTAACCTCTATGCATGTTGTCGGATGAATGATGTGCTGGTGTCAGTCTAGTCGAACACGGATCTGACATGGTACATGTATGAGGGTATCATTTCTATTGGATGCGCTTTCGGTTTGTTCTGCGTCGATACGCTCGTCGCTCTGGGATAGCGAGCACTTTAGCTGGCCCTCGATAAACGGTCACGAAGATGGCGATGCCGAGGATGATGAAGAGCTTCATCCAGTCGAGACAGAAATGAACGTAACTCGTCGTCGTATACTTGACACGTGCTGCGACCGTGCGAGGGTGATAGCGAGCAAGGAACGAAACAGGGTAGTAATCTGCTCCGCGCTGGCCAGCCTGGACATTGTCATGCTCGTCCGCGCGGATGTGATCAAACGGCTCTTCGTCGTCTTCGCCATCATTCAGCAGTCGGCCGGCATACGCCACGAGCTGACGTTGCACAGAACCTTTGCCTGCAGGGACATTCAGTCCGAGTCGTCGGAGAGCTTGACGTCTACGGCTGCCGTTCGTCTGCTTCATCTCTTCGTCCACCAGATGGCTGTGAATAGAGGTCGATGGCGTCGTCGCATTGTCCAGGCCATCGTCAGAGCCTGAGAAAGCACTGCTCGAGCTCTCTGCAGCTATCTGCCTCAGTCGTCGCTTTCGATGTCGCTCGCGTGCTTCCATTTCCCGGCGCTCCTTGACGGCATCGGCACTTTCGAGTCCAGGATAGTCAGAGCCTTCCCACGGATCCGGACCTTCTGTCGCTTCTTCGTCCTCATAAATCCACGACTGACCGGAAGCGCTTCGTCCGATGTTACTGAACTGCCGTTGATCGTGCACATCTGCTCCACCGAAGCCGCGATCATCATGCCAGACGATCGGCACACTCGAGCTGGCCTTTTCAATGGCAGCGTAGGCATTCTCGTCAGGACAAGAGGAATCGCGAAGGCCGCCATGTGGAATGAGATCGTCAGGAGCACACAGCCTGCCATCGTCCAGATCGTTCCAGTTGGCGAGACGAGTCTCTGGACGATGGCGACTAGCGATTTCGTGCAGGCTGGAGACCTCTGAGCTCGTTCGTGTGATGACCAGCTTGCCATCCTCCCAGCCGAGCTCGAGAGCAAGGTTCTGCGATATTGGCGGAACTCGAGCGTCTTCATCATTGTCTGAGTCATACTGAATCGCAGAAGTACTGCCATGGCTTGTCTGACGTAGATGGACCGCTGCATCGCGAGCAGAGGCTGCCTTTTCTTGCCGTTCGATGACGTCCATCACATCCTCGTGTTCTGCTGCAGTATCCCAGGATCCACGTCGAAAGAAGCTCTTGTGTGACTCGCCGTCGACTTCGGCCACGTCGTTGGGCGTGACAGGCGTCGAGCGGATGTCTTGGCCATTGCGAAGATAGGGCAGCTTTGTGCGTTGAAGCATAGCGAGGTTGCCGAGCGCGCGGCGTTGTGGCAGCTCAGTCAGGTTCGCAACAGGCGTGCCAGGCTAACGATCACATTTGGGCCATCAGCTTACGTGTCATATTTGTGCAGTCCACACACCTGACTGTATGACAGAGCGAGCGGCAAATGTCGAACCGGCTCGATCTGACGCTGCTGATCTGCCCTGCGCAGCTCATCCTCTAGCTCGTCGTAGCGTGCACGCGCGCCTTCCATTTCGACTTGCGCCCTTTGTAGTCGCTCGTCAAGATCGAGTCGCTGAGATGCAATCTCCTTGTTGGTGTCTTGCAGTTCTGCGATTTTTGCCATAAGCTGCTTGACGATCGCTTGTTCCTCTGGATTGGTGGCTGCTTCCGACGGACGAACAGATGCGCTCGATGTTGCTCTGCTCCTTGGCGTCTTGATAATATGACTGAAGCTCGGCTGGCGAAGAGGAGAAGCGGCAGCGGCAGCCTCGGCTAACATCGCCCGCCCTGATGCTGTTGCTTGCCATGAAACAGGCGATTGTCGGTCAGGCGTCGTGGCCAGAGCACGGGCGCCAGCATCGATAGAACGAGCTTTGGTATGATCGGGTTGCGCTTCTGACATCTTGAGCTCAAAATGACGCGCGAGTGAATGGGCGGAAGTGGCCGATCCAAGTGATTCTGTCGAGACTGCCTTTGACAGCGCTTTGAGTGGCTGCGTCGAGGTGGTCTGCTTCTTGTGCAGCTGAGTTTCGAGTTCATCGTTCTTCTCGAGCGCTTCTTCGAGCTCGCGCTTCAGATTTGCAAGTTCCTTGTCAAGTCGACGGAGCTTCTTGCGTCCCATCAGATCGGCTTTATGAGTCTCTGCTTCGAGCTCCTCCAACTTGTGCGCCAGCTCGTCGTTGTCCTCAGACAGCTTGTTGAGCGCAGAAGGTGAAGTGGGTAGTATCCTGATATGACCGGGTGTGGATGATGATGAAGGCGAAATGGGTACACCGTACGGATCGGACGCATTTGACCGTAGACTGATGTGGCTAGGCTTGCGTGAGACGTAACGGCTTTGACTGGTACGTGAGAGTGGCGTGGCAAGTGGGTCTTCCTGGGGATCCCGCTCGGACTTTGCGGATGGTTGTGAGTGGGTAAAGGCATTGACGATGACGTTTGTATCGATTTCCGTGCCGAATTGTCGCTTCGAGGGAGAGGTCAGGCCGGTCTCTGTGGTATGTGAGAGCGATGTCGAGCGACCGCTGAGTGTGCCTGCCTGGCTCGAAGGAGCTGATGTGATCTTATTGAGCAATGCATCGTGTTTTGCTTTGAGATCTGCATTATTGTCAAGCAAAGACTTGCCGATCGATGCAGATATGATGAGCTCTGTGCAGCTTGCCGGATCAGACACTCGCACACGCTTGAGATGGAAGGTGGCCTGCCTTGTTCTCGCATGCGTATGACTCTGTCGGCTTCGAGGAGTAACCCCTCAAGCTCTTCTCGCGTCTTGCCGCCTATCCAGTCCTGCATGACGGGCGGATCGTCTTGCGTTGGATCTGAGTGACCACTTGCGCCTGCGTGTAGTGCGCGAGACGTGTCTGCCCTTGGTGTGACTGGGTCTGAGTCGTGATGAGTGGGTGAAGGCTCGAGCGCGACGGAGCTTTGTCATGCGACACAACGGCATGCAAGAAACACGGGCAGAAGCAAGCGAATGGCAAGGATCATCAGCCTGCTATGAGGTACAGAGTTGCAGAAGCACTCACGCAGCATTGATGAGCTCGACGGTTGCCGTGTCTAGACCAAGGTCGTGCCTGACTTGGTCTCGCTCGCTAGTGACAATCATCGGTGAGTCCAGACTACGCTCCCTTGCCCCCTCTCGATCTTGTCGGGCCATGAGAGGCGTAGAAGGACGTGCATCAGCTCGAAGAGTACTGTTCGTCGTCGTTCGTCTTGGCGGTCGAGGGCGAGCAAGCGCGACGTGTGGCCGTGTGAAGGTATCGCTTTGCTCCGGTGCATCACCGCCATCGGTCGTGGCCTGCATGCTGGCTGTGTCCGGCGTCAAACGCTCGCAGGTCGAGCCCAAGCTTGAAAACAGATCCAGCTCGAGCTCTAGCGAGCGCGCATTCAGGGGTGTGTCCTGTCGCTCGGGCGTAGTCGATGACGAGCGCTTGGCTCGCTCTTGATGATCGAGACTGTCCACGACAAACACTCAATCGTCTCTGTCGACCCAGTCAGTCGGACGAAAGACGCCCCGAACTCTTTCACACGCTCCGCTCGTGTTGATATTCGACACGTGCCGCCACTCTTGGGAGATCGACGCGTCGGCCTTGAGCCAACGAAGGCCTCCGCCGCGGGCAGCTACACGCCATGTCGAGGCCCAGTATGGCCCCTCCTGGGGATCCGACGCAGAAGAAGCAGCGTATGAGCTCAATGGCGCCTCCTTCAGCGCCTCAACACGCTTCATCGAGCTCTTATGGCGCTTATGCACCCCCGAGGTACTCCCGTTGGCGCACGCTCTTTGCAAGCACTCTGCTGACGCGCAATGCAGCGTACGGCGACAGTCCATGGCGGCGAGTGGCTCGATGCCGAACGCAAGCGCACACAGACAGTCACTCGCCCCTTCGCAGCCGTTTCATCAACCGAGCGGAGGCAAGATGCGCAGATCATCTATCGCTCCTGAGGGCTATGGCCGTGCTTCGATGTCAGGTGCAGCATCACCGTACCATGCTAGTGTAGCAGGCGCGCTCGGACCGAACGGATTGCCGCTCGGGCTGATGGGTCATCCTGGCGGCTTGCAAGCTTTCCTCAATAGCGGCAAGCCGGCAAGAGATACGCGAGACCTGCGTTCCGTGCAAGCCAGGAGACGCATCGAGAGTGACGTGTACAACTTTCTGCAAGAACGCAACTACGAGCATATGAACAAGGTCTCGCTCAAGATGCTCACTGGCCCGACTTCCAGAGATTTCTGGGATATCTTTCGCTTCATCTGGTCGATCTACGACCCATCGACGCTACCCTCCACTCCTGCAGCACACTTTCATACGACTCATGAATGGCACAAGGGTATGAAGACTGGCTCCGCAAACGGTGTCAAATGGGAGGACGAGGCAGTCTACATCATCAAAGGATCAGGCTATCCATTTGCAGAGCCTTTTAGCAAGAGCCATCTGCAAGCTCCCGCTGCTATGCATGTCTGGCCGATGATGCTCGGTCTTCTCGATTGGATTATCAAGACTATCCGAGTCAGTCTGCTGTCTTCGTGCAAGTGCACGACTGACGCAAGGCCACAGGGGAGAGAAGCCGCTTTTGGAGGCTATCCCGAGCTTGTCATCAATCCGGCTCATGTCGATGACCTCATAGCCGAAGCAAGACAGTCTTCGGGTGATACATCCAATCTTGCAGGCGGAGAGGACAGATCCCAGCATTTTGTACTACTCGATCGGCCGCAAGCCAAGCTTGAATTCTGGCACGAGTATCTGCAGAGAGCATACCCTCTCTTCCTGGCAAGCGACCAGTACGATCTCGAGCCCTACAAGCAGCAGCTCGAATCGCGCTTTGGTCTGTTTCTGTGGCGTATGCTCACAGCAGAGCTGATGCTAGCCAGGTCCACAGAGGCGTACATGGAGCAGGGCAGAGAAAGTATCGCAGTCTTGACAGAGTCGATCGAGAGGCTGCAAACGAGTGAAGCCTCTGAGCTAGCCGCAGCAGTAAGTCTGCGACCGGACTGTGGTGCCGTGCTGACGGATGCGAGCAGCCCAAAGTGGACAAGCTGCAGCTGGAAAGTCAGCAACTGAAGAAGGATCTCGAGAAGATGAAGCAATATCGCGATGATCTGAGTCGCAAAGTCGATAAATTTGCAACAGAGATTGTGGACAAGGAAGCAGCGCGCGCAGCAGCAGGTCGGTGGTGATGCGGTCTCAGCTGCGTACGCTGAACTCCCCTACCCATCGTCAGAGGAAGGAGAACGGCGGTCACGCGAGGAAAGAGAGGAATTGGCACGACAAGTAGCCAGTCAAGGCATCTCGGAGCAAGAGGCGCTTGACATCTTCTCGGAGCAAGAGAAGCTGGCGGAAGACAAAAGGCAGACCGAGCAGCGTCACGCCAAAGCTTCTCAAGATGCCTATGAGGCCGAGCTCGCGCAAACGAAGCTCTTCGTTCGAGCAGAGAAGCTGATTCAGGATTACACCTCCAAATTGACTCATCTCAGTCTTTTGCCCATTCCGCCTGAGCACCTCGCCCATATCGACTTCCGTCAGGAGCTCAACGGATCGGCGAGCGATGCAAACGAGATTGTGCCAAACTGTACGACTGTCATTCGGCCCGTGTTAACGAAACTCCGTCAAGACACGATTGACCAGAGATTGTCGTTCACTACACAAACGGCTGCACTCGAGCCAAAGACGACGGCCATCTCGGAACAGCTCGATCAGCTGGCAGATCTGAATTACCGCGCAGATGCCGAGTATGAGTTGCTGCAGCGGGATCTTCAAGACGTCAAAGAGGTGCGCCGGGATTTTGACAGCTCAAGCGCTGTTGGTAATGACTGTGTGGACAGTCTACGACCAGCGAGATGACAAAGACGCTACAAGCTATCGAGAGCGTGCAGTGGCAGGTCAATAATCTGAAGCATCACATTGCCACCGGCAAGCTTGCGCTCGAACAGAAGCTTCAAACGCTCGAGAACGAGTACGTTGTGCAGCTTGCATTCAGTAGCATACCTCATGCAGTGAGCAGGCATGCCAATCTGATCAAAGACGTCGAGACGATCAAGAAGACAAACGAATCTGCTTTGCAAGACCGAATCATAGAGATTCTGGCAGCAAAGGAAGAGGCTGGGCAAGGTGTACTGAAGATCTTGGCGTCCGCTTCTGAGCCTGTAGCTCTTGCATAGGTGTTGTAACGGGCTGTAATACATACAACATGTGCTGTGCTTGCTCTTTTGCGCGTCCTAGGCCTAATCGCCTGATGCGCATCCTCGACAGCCTGTCTTGCTGCGTCAGCTCGGCGGTCTGGACATAGTGTGACGGGACGTACCGCAAAAGTTGCATTCTACTACTGTGCCCTCCTTGAGTGCTGCCTTGGGCACTCGACAGATACACGTCGAACCGGCATAGTTCATATCTCTACTCTGCACGCATCTCGCGCAGCACAGGTTCTCGTAGCCCGACCTCTTCCACTTTGCGATCAATCTGCCATGATCTCTGTCAGTACCTGAGAGTCGTAACGAGGGGCGGCGGGAGACTGACGTTGCGTCTGCGTACTTTTCCTTGAGGAGCCAGTCGTAGAGCTCCTTGCTGATCGCTTCGCGTTTGTAGTAGAGGTCGTAGATGTACCTCGACCGAGTGTGGTTGATACGCATGATGGGCCATGTCGACTCTGCCTTCCGTTTGCCCTCGTGTGACTCGCTCTCGACGTCTCTCATCCGTCGTGCATACTCGTCCAGCACGCTCTCAATCTCTTCAAAGCCTTCCGGCGGCGCCCTCGTGCGTGAGGTCTAGCCAAGTAGAGCATGTCAGCAGTGATTTGCGGCACCAGTCGAGCTGGCACTCGCCTTGATCTTGGGCATGACGCTGCCTGCAAGCTCGAGCAAGTCGCTGTCATTTCTACGCGCTCGCGCTTGTGCTGCCACGTCGCATCAGCATCGTCTCCATGGCGGCCAAGACCAAAGCACTGGGCGAAGACATATGGAAGCGGACAGACAAGATTGTCAGCGCAGACGTCCTCTGTGACCTTGCTGGGCTGATGAGTCATCTGTGCCATCAGAATGCAGAGCTCTTCGCGATGACCTATGGCTCCCTGGTCGTTCAACTCGTCAAGGACTATGAGGACTACGGCGCAGTCAACGAACAGCTCGACAAGATGTACGCCCATCTCGCAAGCCTCACTTTGCGCTCATGTTGCTCGCAGGGGCTACAACATGGGCACGAGACTCGTCGAGGACTTTCTCGCTCGGACGGCCATTGGACGCTGTCAAGACTTTCGAGAAGTAGGCGAGACGCTCGCTAAGGTACAAGCTCGCTGGGACGATCATGCACGGGCTGATGTAATCAACAGGTCGGCTTCAAGGCGTTCCTCAATATTGTGCCCAACATATCGCATAACCCGAATCCAGACCTGCGCGAGTTTGCCCTCACTTTCGACGAGAACCCGTTAGCGGAATTTGTCGAGTTGCCAGACGATGCGTACGGCACGCCTGCTTCGGAGACAGATGGCACGCCTGCAAGTGAGGGCTTGTGGTTCTCCAATGTGCTCTGCGGCGTCATACGCGGCGCGCTCGAGATGGTACGCCGCCTCGGAGCATTCACATCGCGCGACGTGCTGATGCGCTTGGGTAGCTCCAGTATCAAGTCACGGCGAGGTTCGTGTCGGATACGCTTCGGGGCGACGACACAACAGAGATGCGTGTTCAGCTGGTCAAACTCATACAGGAAGAAGTGCCACGAGGAGACGACTGAGAACACGCACGAAGCTAGATCAGGCAAGACTGTGTTGTATGTAAAGCGCTATGACGGCGTGCAATTTCGCAGTGCAGTACAATATCAGGACAGGAGCATGTCATTACAGATTCAGACTAGCAAAGAGATATCTAGCGGCAATCTTCCAACCCGTCCTCAAATCATGCCTGCCACATCGTCGCTTGACAAGCTGAGATGAGGTATCGCATGGTTCGGGGTCGACTGGACCTGGCCCATGCTCGAGAAGAGCGGCGAGCTGAGTGGCGGGCAGCCATGTGAGGGCAATGAGCTCATCAGGTCGCTCACGCCGCCTGCTGGTGGACCCGTGACACCATTGCTGGCCCGAGTGCCTGGCAAGGGTGTGACAGGGTGCGGTCTTGACTGGCCGGAAGCAATGGACTCGCGTCTCTGCTTCTTGGCTGGCGTCTCCTCGATCGACGGGGGTGCCATGTTGGAGTGTGACTTGGATCTCGTCCGCGCCTTGCTCCTTTTGATTTTACGCGCCGATCTTGCCTGTGCATGATCGGTCGCGTTGAGCACGGGAGACAGCAGTATCGAGCTCGGTGCCCGAGTGTTCTTGCCGCCCTTCTGCTGTACCGTCAATGTGCCAGAACCAACCGGCAGGAACAAGCTCCGAGCGGAAGCTTGATTTGATCCTTTGACGAAGGTCTGAGCTTCGCTGGGTGCAAGTGCATCGAGCATGTTGCGCCTGTATGAGCCGATAGGTATGCGATTCCACCGGTGTAGATCGCCAAGTGTGTGTGAGGTGGTAGCTGTGCTGCCTATTGACTGAGATCTCCCTCGACCTCCACCTCCAACGGAAGACTGTTGTGCGATTTCCGACGCATCGTCAGATATCTCATAATCGCTGTCATCCTCTTGCAAGCCCGTCATGTCGAGCACGTCGTCGAGATCCATCTGTTCGATCTCCTCACTGATTCTGATGGGCGGCGGCGACATGCGCGAGGCCTCGTCTGGGCTGACGATCTTTGAAGGTGTGTCCGTCTCTGTCTTACTCGCGCTTTCGCCCTGTGCGAGCACATTGGTATCAGCACGAATTCAGCGCCCATACTATTGTGACACACCGAATTGACGCGAGAGACGCGCTTGCGCGTTCTTCCCTTGCGCGAAAAAGGCGAAGGGACAAGCTTGGATGAGTTGTCGATGATGGCAACAGTCCTACTGCCGTCTGCTGGCGGCGCCTCGAAGTTGCCCATCTCGGGCGCACGAGGCGAAGATTGCGGCACGAGCTCAGGCGAAGCAGACGAAGAGGAAGTAATAAGATGCGAAGGTACGCTTGCTCTTCCGTTTGCTCTTGGAGTACGCATGCCTGCTTGTCGCTGGCTTTTCCGCCTACTCTTGCGACTGTTCGTATTGGGCACTGCGATGGTTACGGGCAGGCCCCGCATGAGTTTGGCAGCAGTACGCTCGTCGACGACAGCAAACGTCGTATCTGCGTCTTTTGACATCGCCACGCGAAAGCCTTTGCGATGAAGGCCAGCGGTGACCTCTGCAGAGGTAGGCGCTTGTACGTCAGCAAGCGATGCAAACGCCTTGATGGCATCCAGCTCGTCTTCGTCTACTTCTATGCCAAAGCGTACCAGACCGACATGGTCTGAATCGTCGAGAGAGTCTGTCGTGTTGCCTCCATCGTCTTCGTCGTCAATGTCTATGTCATCGGATCCAAAGTCGCCATCCGATAAGGTTCCTTCTGACACGCCAGCGTTCCAATGACGAGCGTCCCAGATATCTTGCTCGTCGACGAGGCTGCTGCTGCCGTCCGAATCGGCTTCTTGACTATCACTATCGTCCTCGTCATCGTCCGCATCGCTCATGTCGGCATACCACATGCCGTCAAGAAATTCGGCTTCTTTCTCGCCGTCGGCGAGCGCAAAGAGCTCCTCGAGCTCTTCTATATCGATGTCATCATCCCCACTGTCGGACCAAGTCACCGGACTTCTGACAGCTTCAATAGGGAACTCGGCGACTTCGATAATGATCTCATCGTCTTCGTCCTGCTCGGGCTGTGCATGGAGATCTGGCTTGGCTCGACTCACTTTGGAGCTCGAAGCAGAGTGCTTTGAGTCTGAGTGGGAGGGTGACAGCTTGCGAGATGAGCGACGGGAGTGCCTTTGTTGCCTTTCTTCTACTTCTGCGATGATCATTTGTTCTTCCTCGAGCTCTAGATCGTCGTCATCATCGCCAATGTCAGCCGGACCTTCGTCGTCGTCATCTGCCTCTGCGAGATCGAGATCTGACATGTCTGCACCATCGTCCTCGACTGTGGCATCCGTATCAATGGCAATCTCGTTTGCCTCTTCGATGGCTGCGCGGGTATGCTCAGAGTGGCCTCGTCGCGCGCGTCGATGAGATGGTGCTTTCTGAGCGCGTTGCCGAGTGGATCGTCTTTCGGGTAGCGTATGGCCGTTTGGTACATTCTCGACTGGCAGTTCATGCTGAGACCGTAAGCCCTTTTGCCGTTTGGGGGCATCGTCATGGTTCAGAAATGGATCTGAAGGGACTCTGGGCTCATGTTTGGTCTGTCCTGTCTCTTGTTGCTGCTTCTCTAGCTTGGCAGCGGGTGACTGTCGAATGCGAGGTGACGACTCGCGCTTTGAGGCAGGAGTAGCGGGTGCAGCTGCTGTCGCTGTAGCTGCTGCATGAGCGCGAGCTGTGTAACCGACTGTGACATCAGTACGTGTAAGCGCTCGAAGAGCGAGTCAACTGACTAGGTCTCCCATTTTGTTGTTGCAGAGGGGGCTGCGCAGTAGCAGTAGCTTTGCGCGGCATGTTGCTGGAGTCAGCTGCTGCGTCGTAGCAGGCAGACGAAGAGAGAGCTCAGAGGATCCTCGTCTTGCGCGGGCTGAGCACGTTCAGGCCCTGCGCGCCGACCGAGGTTGGAGAGCTGAAAGGGGTTTGAAGAAAAGGCGCAGAGGCCTAGATTAGCAGCAGCTCGTGTGAGTTGCTACGTATGATGAAGTGGTGGTGTCGGTTGCGATGCATGGAGCTCGGTCTGATTGGTTGGCTGCAGCTCTTCATTGAGCTCTTTCTGAGTCTGTTCATCCATCCTGCCTGAGCTCGGCACGTCATGCATAGACGCTCGTTGACTTACGCAGAAGCTGTGTGACCTGACTGCTCGTCGAATGAGAGGCGAGTGCAGGCCTGGAGGGCACTTGCGAGCTCGCTAACGGTGATTGGAGCACGAGGTCGTCAAGGCACGCGGGAAAGCTTGAGAAACCCCTCGAGACCAATGCTCTCTGTTCTGATCGTCCTTCCGAGTGGGAAGCTGTAGCAGGAGCTGTCCGACTGCTGAAGGCCCTCTGCGCTTGGCCCGAGCTGCTGATCACCGCACTCAAAGAGCTCTTGTTCGTCTCGACTCGCCTTGCCAAATAATTTTTGGCAACCAGCACGAGCTTATTTTCTGTCTTTCTCTCATCTTGACTTTCGCCATGAATTGACTTGGCGAAAAAGAGCTGCATCCTCAGGCCGGAAGCGTTGAGGATGGCGGACAAGCGAGCGAGCGCAAGCTCATCCCAGCAAGTGACCAAGCGAGCCCGAGTAGAAGATGAAGATGCCAGCAATGCTCAGTCCATGATCGTCGCCTCCGATGGCAGATCAGGCACAAAGTCGCAGCAACTGATCCGCACCGTTCAACGAACGTCAGCTCTCAAGGCACCCATCATGTGTCTCGAGGGACATGCTGTGCGTCTACTCGTCTGCTCAGTAAAGCCGCAGCTGATGTGCTTGAGGTACGCGCACAGGCGGAAGTGCTTGATGTCAAGTTCAACCCGACTGGCGAGAAATTAGCGAGCGTGTCGGCTGACCGCACCATCAGTGCGTCCCTTCGTGCTCTGGATGTGTGCAACCTGATGGCGAAGCAGACTTATGGAACGTCTATGGCGACTGCGAGAACGTAAGTCAGCTCTCAGTCGGCGGGCATGCGCGCTGATCCATCTGTGAGCAGTACGGCGTCTTTCGACTCAAGTCTGCCGCAGTCACGATAGAATGGTCGCCCAACCCGAGCTCTCATCTCATTGTCTGCTCTTGTGCAGATGGGACTCTCAACTCGTTCGATGCCGTCAGCGGAGAGCGCTTGAAGCGGCATCGAGCTCATACTGGCGTCGTCAATGCTATCGATATCACTCGCGGCACTGGCCTGGAACGTATTGTATCAGGCGGCGACGATGGCTTCGTGCGAGTGTGGCTCGTAGAGACAAAAGAGAGCATAGAAGAAATCGATATGGGCTATCCTATTACAGCTGTTCGCTGGTCACAAGATAGCCAACAGATCTACATTGGCGGCATCGACAACGACATCCATGTGTACGACTTGAGAAAGTCGGAGATTGCGTTCACCCTCAGAGACCATTCGGACACCATCTCCGGCCTGTCTCTATCTCCCCAAGGCTCTCATTTGCTGTCTAGCTCTTTTGACAATACTTGCAAGGTCTGGGACGTCAGGCCCTTTGCGCCCATCACCAATGTAGACGATCCATCACAGAACCCGAGATTGACAAGGACGCTCTACGGTGCACCTGCCGGCCACGACCAGTACTTGCGCAAGCCCTGCTGGGACTCAACCGGCAAGCGCTGCGCAATCGGCGCGGCAGACCGTACTGTCGTCATCTGGAATGTAGGACGCTGTGGTAGCTAGCCAACTGCATACTCACCCGCTGTGCAGGTTGCTTCGGGCGAAGTGGCATACAAATTGCCTGGACATGCCGGCACGGTCACTTCAGTCGATTGGTTACCGAATGCGCCTGTCATCGCTTCGTCAAGTACGGACAAGAAGATCTACTTGGGCGAAACGGATCCTGCAAAGTGACACACTGCATCTCCTTCGCGCTGTAATGATGGCACAAGTCACGAAGCTGTGATCCTCTCAAGACTCGCCCGCTCACTCGAAAGCGCGGATATCACAACGATCTGAGGTTAGAAAGCAATGCACTTGTGGCGTGCAATGTAAATTGCAAGTGTGCAGGCTGATCACTCGTCACAATGCGATCCATCGTAAAGTCTGAAGCAGATCTGACTGTGTGATCAGGAGGACGTTGTGCTGCCAATCGCTCAGAACGAGAAGATTCCAGAGGTGTCCAAATACGGTGTCGCCAGTGATCTCTGCAGAAGTTTACCGGTCTTGATAACGCTCGTAGACTGCAGAATAACCAGCCGTCGGTGACCAATGGAGCTACCATAGTCTCAAGCATGGCAGTGTCTGTATCACGCATACGATTGCCTTACTACCGATCTTCTCGTCGGACTGAAGTACCTCCGTTCGGAATGGCCCAGGAACCTCAAGCGCAGCTAGCGCCGAGACGCTTGTCCGCTTCCCCATCATTGGCACGTATCAGTCGCAGTAGCTTGCTGGTCTTCTGCAGATGATCAGGTGTCGAGGCTGTCGCCCAGCTCGCCCAGAGTCGATGTCGAATTGGTCGGAGTCGAGCGGAGCGCGGGCGTAGCGAAGTCTGGGGGGGGCTTCTTGAACCCCCGGTAGACCCCCAAATTCCCACTTCCCCACATAGTCCCGACACGCGTCACTCGAGGAAGGCTAAGCACGTCAAAAGAAGCTCGGTAAGCATCCGGCTACCCCAGACAATGCAGAGTTCTCAGAATCGCGCATCGACACATCAACTCTCTTGACTCGCTGGGGATGTCACGCGCACTAGCCCGCACACTCGCTAAGAATCTTCCTCGTCACCCTGCACAGTCATTCTCGACGAGCTCCCAGTTCAACACAGCCGAAGCGCCGCCGCCCAAGTCTGCTGGCTTTGTAAAGTATAATTGGGAGGATCCACTGGGAATCGAAAACACGCTCTTGACTGAAGAGGAAGTGTCGATCAAGGATGTCGCGAGAGACTACTGCCAAGAGAAGCTCGTGCCTCGCGTCATTGAAGGCTACCGCAATGAGAATTTCGATAAGTCGATGATGTCAGAGATGGTCAGTCTCATGTCAGCCGGGTGGACATTGTAGCTGCACTGACGCCGTGAGCGCCTGCAGGGTGAGCTGGGCTTGCTGGGTGCCACGATCAAAGGCTACGACTGTGCTGGCGTATCGTCAGTGGCGTACGGTCTCATCGCTCGCGAAGTCGAGCGCGTCGACAGCGGATATAGATCAGCCATGAGCGTTCAGAGCTCGCTAGTCATGCATCCCATCTACGCATTCGGCAATGAGCAGCAGAAGCAAAAGTGGCTGCCACGCCTGGCAAAAGGCGAGCTCATCGGCTGTTTCGGTCTTACAGAGCCTGGCCACGGTAGTGACCCGTCTGGCATGGTAACCGAAGCTCAGGAGAAGCCAGGAGGCGGCTTTATCATCTCTGGAGTGCGTCTGCGTTTCGCACACAGAAGCCAGTGCTTACGCTCTCTGTGACTCTTAGAGCAAGACGTGGATTTCCAATAGTCAGCGACGAAAGCCGTCTATCCACGCTTCAAAGGACTGACACGCATACGCAGGTCCCATTGCGGATGTCTTCATCATCTGGGCCAAGTGCAAATGGGATGGCAAGATCAGAGGCTTCATCCTCGAGAAGGGTATGAAAGGTCTCACTGCGCCCAAGATCGCCAACAAGCTCGCGCTACGGGCCTCGATCACCGGCTCGATTTACATGGACGAAGTCGAGGTCGGAAGCGATGCACTGCTTGAAGGCGTGTCCGGCCTGAAAGGACCATTCGGCTGTCTTAAGTAGGTAACCCACAATGCGTGCACGATTCGCGGAGCTGATCGTGTGCTAACGCAGTAATGCTCGCTTCGGCATCAGCTTTGGCGCGATCGGCGCATTGGAAGACGCGCTAGCACGAGCGAGGCAGTATGCGCTCGAGAGGCAAGATCACTTATGGCTTGCTCATATCTGTCTAATATATCGGAATCAGAACGCAATTTAAGGTACCGCTGGCGTCGTTCCAGCTCGTACAGAAGAAGCTTGCGGATGCGCATACAGAAGCTACTCTGGGTCTGCTTGCATCCATACAGCTCGGTAGGCTAAAGGATAGCGGTGCCTGGGCTCGTAAGTCGACGCATCCCCGCTGGTCCCGTATTTGCTGATACGCATCATATAGCTGAGATGATCTCACTGCTCAAGCGCAACAATTGCTCAAAGGCGCTCAAGCATACTCGCAAGGTCATGGAGATATTCGGCGGCAATGCTATCGTAGAGGAGTACGGCGTCATGCGAATTGCTTCGAACTTATATGTCGTGGTATGCCTCTACTTGCCTCATGATCAGATGTTCGCTTACGGTGCACGTACAGAACACATACGAAGGCACCGAAGACATCCATGGCCTGATCCTTGGCAAAGCACTCACCGGCATCCAGGCTTTCCATGCGTGAAAGAAAGGCCGCACGATTTGTATGCCGACAGCGCAATAATCAGTTGTACATGCATTGCAGCCTGCATTTCATCATATGTACAACGACACTGAGAACACCACATCTCTACGCAACAAAGTCCGGCATACGTCCATCTTGCGACCGAGCTCTGCATCTCCGATGACTCGCGCTGCGTCGCGCACCTCACGACAGCATTCATCTAAACGAGTGATCGCCCGGACGATCGTGCCCTCTTGAACGTCAGTCAGAAGCATGATCTGCTCAAAGGGCTGCGCAGAGCAAATCAGCATGCGCATACGACGGCCGAGGAGACATACCATGCCGAGCGCCCATTGGTGGACAACCTCGACGAGGCCAAAGTAGAGCTTATTGCCAAATTCATCCGCGGAATACTCTGCACGCTCTGAGGACTCGACCGATGCGATTCGCTCGCTGATCGCCAGGATGGTCGCTTTGGCCTGTGAGACGGTCAGTGAGTTGAATGTGGACCCGAAAGCCGGGCGCACCTCTTGCAGAGTTTCCGTCAGGATTGGCTCGATGTCAGTCTTTTCCTGGAAGACAAAGGCTGACAGCATTGCAAGTACTTCTGCAGGTTCGTACACGGCAAGAGTGTTGTCCAGCAGAAGCTCTGTCAAGACCAGAGCATTGCCAGAGTTGATCTCGCAGGCTACTCGACCTTTGAGCAAGACGGTCGCTTGCAGATCAATGAAGCCAAGTCGTTTGAGGACAGATATTCGACCTTCGTATTCCGGCAGAAGTTCCAGGTTCTGGTCAGAAAGAGCCAATCGAAGGTTCGTCAAGCTCATCCTAAGCGTTTCGCGTTCGTTGATTCGCAACAGTTGGGCTGCTGTGCCTTCGTCAATGTTTACCCCGAGAGACGCCAGCTTGTGTTCAGATGCCCTGCGATGATCCAGCGTATCTCGTAGCTCGAAGCTTCGCAACTTTGCCCAATCAAACTCAACGTCGGCCCCCGGCTGCGAAAGCTTCGCTATGGTAGGTTGAACATCGCGCGCCAGATCGTCGAGTATGCGCCGAGCTGGTCTGTCGCTGGCCGCTCCTGGCGGTAACGTCAGTCTGAAGCGGGTGACGATGCCGATACTAGACAGCTGTATGGCCAGCGGTCGATATGTAGTGTGTCCGCTGCTTGTCTTGGCCAGCAGAGGCCAGCGTGGTACCGATACGGCACCATTAGATGAGCCATCGTCCAAAGCCATGACATTGAACGCTGGCTCTGGATCGATGCTACCATCGTCGCGTACGAACCGAGCGCTTGCACCGAGAATGATTGCTGGCACAGTATCAAAGCTAGCATCATCGAGGAGAACGACGCGCCCTGCGGCCAATGCACCAAAAGATGACGACTGAGTTGCTAGCCGAAGAAGTTCCTGGTTGCGTCGTCGTATCTGCATCACCAGATCATGGTAGAGATAAAGCCGGTCGTCTATAGCTACGCCAATAGATTGAAGAGCACTAAGCTGCTTCTCGCCCTCGATGATCTTGCGCTCTTGCTCTGGCAACAGCTTCTGGGACGCATTCTCAGAAAAGCTGCGCTTGATCATCTCTTCTACGCGCAGAGTCTCGACGCGGAGCAAGTTGAGTATCATACTGTATGTCAGACGAAATTGCGACGTGAGTTTGCTGGGTTGTCCAAGGATCATCTTGTGCAAGTCGGACGTCTGCACATTTAGAAGCATTAGCCGCACGTACAGCTTCTCAAAAGGTGAACCCGCCTCTGGAGGCTCCGCCTCATTGCAGACGATGATCACACAGCCCGTCGCGTCCAGTCCTCTTCTACCAGCTCTGCCAGCCATCTGGGTATATTCGCCCGCCAGGAGATCTCGAAAGGTTCGTCCATCATGCTTTCGCGTACTCGCAAAGACGACGCACCGGGCAGGCATGTTGACACCCTGCACGGCGGCATCAGCAGCTCACGATGCATGACTGCAAGCACTGACCATTGCAAACGTTTCTGTCGCAAAGAGAATCTTCACGAGTCCGCGGGCGAAGAGAATTTCGACAATCTGTAGGAGCTGTGAGCCGATCGCTTGTAAGCAAGTCTGAGGCGGACCTCCTTGACAATCGGCAGCAGACCGCCGTGATGTACGCCGATACCTTTGCTGAGCAGCGAGCGGACCTTGAGGATCTGAGGCAGCGTCCGGTCGATTTCTGCATTTCTGTGAGACTTGCGCTCAACAAGACTTATGTTAATCGACCTTGTAGTCTGCCTAGACTTCGTTCGACAACTAAGTGAATCTCGCTCTTTTCGGTAGCCGTACATAGATCGGTATTTGGCATAGATAACGCGTTCTCTTCGCATCGCTTCTTGGAAAATGTAAAAATGACTGCAGGCAGAAGGTCGCGCTGACGAAGCGATCCGACAAGATGAACCCAAAGGTTACGATCCGCGCCAGGGCCCGGCCGTATAGGGCGAGGTGCTAGAGCCGCAGGCCGCGCTGAGCTCGCACCACCTAGCGCTTGGCCGCGTTGCACTATGCCGACCCCTCGAGTTCCGCCACGAGCCCCGCGTCCTCGCGCACCCGGTGCAGGCAGTCCAGCGGCTTCACGCTCTTTCTCCTGTTTCCTTTTGAGTGCCTGCTGCGCGTCCTTCCATCCTTGTCCATTGAATGTGCCTGTGCTGTCAACAATCTTGAAAAGGTCACGACCGGCGTAAAGGAAGTGTTCGAGCGGTACAGGTCGCTTGAGTGTGGAAATCACATAAATGTCCTTGCGCTTCGTGCGTCCGACCCAGCCAGCGAATTCTTTCGTGTTTGGCACGGTCGCGGATAGTAAAATGACGCCGATATGATCAGGCAGCATGATTATGACTTCCTCCCAGACTACTCCACGCTCGAGATCGTTGACGTAATGCACCTCGTCGAAGATGACCCATTCGACATCGCGAATCAAATCCGCGCCTTTGTACAGCATACTTCGCAGGATCTCAGTCTACAACCATATCAGCCACTGCGCAATGGGCATTGATGGCACGCACGGTCATGATGAGACAGGACGCTTCTGGATTGACTTGCACATCGCCCGTGAGAATACCGACGTTCTCTGCGCCGAAGACTTGCTTGAAGTCACGGAACTTCTGATTGGATAGTGCTTTGATTGGTGAGGTATATATAGCTCTGTGAGATGACACCGATAAGTCGTACGCGAATGTAAGAGCGCGCAAATCTGACCTGGTCATGTGTTGCTGGGCAAGCGCGATTGCGTATTCTGCGAGCACTGTCTTGCCAGCAGACGTGTGTGCAGCACCTGCAAGTCTGTCAGACGTGTATTTGCGAGAGGCGTCTTGGCTCACAGAAGACACTGTCGCCTTGCTCTAGATGATAGACTGCTTCCTTTTGGAATGTGTCTAGTTCAAATGGGTACTACGAATGTATGTCAGAGCGGATTGAAATCGTGAAGAAAGAGCAGCACTTCTTTGGCCATGTCTGGCACAAGGTCGCGAAAATTGAGAAGCGGGCGATTGATGTCGACCACATGAGCCCAATCCTTCTTTGCGATCGCGGGCCTCTTCTTCTGACTGTTCGGCTGTACTGGTATTTCGAGTGAGGTCTATATCACCGGATCAGCCTGTCATACTGGGAGGAAGCGCATTCATACCTCTGGAGGCAAAAGCTGAGCAATGTCATCATCCAATTCTGTCATGGGAACATGCGCATCGCCGTTGACGTGCGGATGACCGAGCTGACGATGCGGCTCGATGTGAGCAGGAGCAATACTGATGCTGGCCTGCGCGTCCTCGGCCGCCGTCTCATCGTCAAAATGGACACCTCGTTCGAATCCTGGTGGAATTGTTCTGATACCGCCCGAGTCCAGAGAGAAGCGTTGCTCAGCATTCTTCAGCAGCTGATCGACCGAGACAGGCTCGATGGACCGAACAGCATCGATTCCTCCTGGCGCAAAGGGGAAGTAAGCTGACTTGCCGCGAATGAATTGGCTGTGATCTGCTGGCGCTCGCTGAAGGGACGAGGATATAGAGCCTTCAGGATTGCTTGCCAGAGTCCTCTACCGCACGTTCAGCATTGAATTGCCAGGAAGAGAACGTACGTACGAGCTTGTATCCAGTGATTCGTCCATCGAGTCCGCTGAGCTTGAAGTCGAGAGTAGTGAGCAAGGCTTGTCGAGGCGCGTGCAGCAGCGAGCGTAGGTCGGGCTCTTCGTGCCATCGTCTGCAGAGATGGAGCTCAGCATGTTGTGCAGTATGTGTATGATTCGGCTGACATTTGATCGTCGCCCGAAGAGCTCATATGGACACTTCAACTCGATTCGAATCCTGGAGCGCGCACATTATAATATATCGATAACGCGTCACAAGATATGTCAAGTTTCCGATCATTACTGCCAGTCAGCCTCCGTCGCTACCGCCAGCAAGGACGAGAAAAGAAGACTGAGCAGTACAATGACGAGCCGAGCAGTCGTATCAATCCAATCCATCGAAGGCTCTGCCTCGAGCAGCACTCTACCGCTGCGTAGGTCTAGCTACAGCTCAGCTCGACCATTGACTGATGAGATGCCTCAGCTGCTGTCTTCACGGCACCCATCCGAAATGATGTCGTTCATGACATCTACAAGTCTGTGGCCAAGAACAAGCGTCAACCGTACAGCGTAGCAAAGAATGCCGGCGCACAAACCTCTGCCGAGTCTTGGGGTGCGCTGCTCCGTCACATTGCCGAATGTGAACTTGTCTGACACGCACGAGCAGGTACCGGTCGTGCTGTCGCCCGTATCCCGCGTGTCGGTGGTGGTGGTACGAGCCGCAGCGGTCAGGCTGCCTTTGGTAACGTGCGCCTAACACGCTTGACCACGCAACCCAAGCTAATGCTCTCTCTCCTCTAGATGTGCCGTGGCGGTCGCATGTACGCACCCACCAAGATCTGGCGCAAGGTGTGCAAGACGCACGCAGAGTTCATTCAGTGCTGAATCGCGCGGTGACAGTGGCACGTCAAGACCAATCTCAATCAGAAGCGGTTCGCGACCGTATCCGCACTTGCCGCCTCTGCTTTGCCATCGCTCGTTCTTGCTCGTGGTCATCGTATTGAGGAGATTGAGGAGGTTCCTCTCGTGGTACCCGATGCGCTCGAATCGATCACCAAGACCAAGGCCGCTGTTGCCGCTCTCAAGGCGCTCAATGCCCATGACGACGTCGAAAAAGTGTCAAACTCTCGCAAGCTTCGTGCCGGCCGGGGCAAGTCTCGCAACCGTCGTCACACTCAACGTCGCGGACCTCTCATCGTCTACAACGAAGACAACGGCATCTCTCGCGCCTTTGGCAATGTGCCCGGCGTCGAAGTCGTTAACGTGCGCCGCCTGAATTTGCTTCAGCTCGCGCCTGGTGGTCATTTGGGTCGCTTCATCATCTGGACAGAAGGCGCGTTCGCCGTGCTTGACGAGGTCTTTGGCACATACGACAAGACTGCTACCCTCAAGAAGGACTATCACCTGCCGCAGCCCAAGATCAGCAACTCTGACGTTGCATCGATCATCAACTCGACAGAGATCCAGAGCGTCCTACGACCTGCCGGTCCTGCCAAGACGAGACGTCCATTCACGCAGCACAAGAATCCGCTTAAGAACCGTGGCGTCATGGCCCGACTGAATCCTTATGCTGCTGTCGTTCGCAAGGCAGCAACAGAAGCGACCGCCAACAAGAAGACAAAGAAGCAAGAACAAGGCGATCATCTGATCGCGAGCAAAGAGTTCGTCGCTTCCTTGCATGCGCCTTAGATGGCTTCATCTGTTGTGTCCGCCTGATGCATCGATGTGCATCTGTCCGGCCTCTCGCGTTTCAACGATTTGGCCCGCTGGCTGTCTGGCTAGGCCCCTTCCCGACTTCGATCGGCTCGCGCTCGGGCCAGGCTGATATCGCGAGCGGTCTGTCCTGTCTGGTCTGCCAGCTGCCGTGTCAAGCAACATGCTCACCCTGGTCATCGCCTGAGTGTTCAATCGAGCTCGACATACAGCACGCACATGACGGCAGGACGCAAACAGCCACATGCAATATAAGACTCGGCTCTTTCTGTGATTGACGAAGGATGGGCGAACGGGCCACGCAGCCAGCAGACTAGCTGCTTCAACCATACACAACACATCATGGTCAGACACAATGATACGTCGACATCACTTCGGCGGCTGCTTTCAAGAACGCGAGATGACGGTTCCCGCACGTCGGCTAGTCAGGCTAGCGCCGAGTACCGTCAATCAGTGAGCTTCAGCTACACCCATGCGGCGGAAGAGCGCTCGCCCATGCCATCAGCAGCTTCGATGATGAGCTCGTCCGGCTCTAGCTCTCAGTCGACGCCCATAAGTACCGCTCCGGCGCCAGACGATAAGCAACCCTTTGTCGACGCCTTTAGGCCGTCTGAGCAGCCAAGTGGCAGCTACGGCATCGTCCGCAATCGCACGACCTATGACTACCCTCAGACGCCTTCAGACACGGATAGCAGCAAGTCACCCGAGCATGCATCTATCAATGAGATCCCTCACTTGCCCGAACTCGGCTCCTCGGCTGCAAGTCAATATGCAGTCTTTCCCCTTACGCCATCGTCTACGTCCACCCAAGAAAGCTCGCTAGACGGTATGGGCAGCAAATCGATGCATGACAGCGAAGCAGCCTCTGAGCCACCTGTCATAGAGACCATCTCGAGCTTTGCTGCCAAACGGAGTGCTCAGCACCTCGATCCCACAGCTGAGAGCCAGCGACTGGCCCGCTTGGGCTACACCGAGGAGCTCTCACGGAATCTTGATCTCTGGGCAGCGCTCAGCATGACGGTCTCTAACATGGGCTTTGTCTCTGGCGCATTCTTTGGTATCCTGACAACCGAGGACTACGGCGGCTCTAGCGCCCTGGCATTTGGCTTCCCTATCACTGGCATCTTCATGATTATAATGGCTGCCGTTGTAGCCGAACTCGCCGGGACCTATCCTGTCGCAGGGGCAATGTACAGCTGGACCTTTCTCCTCTGTCGTGCTTGCCCACCCCTTCGCGGCTCAGCTCGATATATCTCTTGGGTCACCGGCAGCTTCTTGCTTTGTGGTCACATCTTGACGCAAGTCTTGCTCAGCTGGCAATTTGCCGTCGCAATGCAGGGATGCGTCAGTATTATTTATACTAGCTATAGTCCCCGCGACTTCCACGCCCTCCTCATCGCTTATGTGCGTGCTGGGGCATTCATTGGCTCATGCCATATTGACCCGCACGATAAACAGGCACAAACTATGGTCATCTGCGCATTCATTAATCTCCCAGTCTCTCGTTCTGCTTGGTTCTGGAAGGTCGTCGGTCAGTTTGCCCGCAAGGCCGCTGGGATGCATCTAAACCACGATAATAGGACTCCAAATACTTGCTACTTGCTTCCTTGCCGTCATTTCTTTGCTTATCTACACCAGTCCGAAGCAGTAAGCATTCACTTTCGCAATCGCAAACACAGCCTGAGCCTGTCCATAGGTCGGCGTCTGAAGTTTTCTTTTCGTACAGCAACAATACGGGTTACAAGTCGGCTGGCGTCGTATATCTTCTCGGCTGGGTCTTGACTTGCATCACCACTGGCTTTGAGACTGCGCCTCACATGTCAGAAGAGACGAAAGTGCCTGCCAGAACGATCCCACGCGCTGTCTTTTGGTCAACCGTCATCTCATACGTTCTAGGATCACTGGTGAGCTCCGCGTCCATCAGTGCATGCCAAAACACTGAGATCTGCATGGCAGCTCACCTTGGTGGTGTTGAGCGTGCGTCTCTTCGCGCCGCGTTTATCGCTTGACTGATTCGCGCTTTCGACAGAGCGCGAGGAGATCTTCTGCTGGCCTGAAATCAGAGCCAAGGCCATATTTTGCGCCCGCTGAGATACTCTTCGAAAATGTCAGTCTATACGTCATCGGCGAGCAGACAGCTTACAGGCGCGCACAGCTTCGTCGGCCTCTGGCCCTTGCCATCCTCGTTATGGTGCTCGTTGCCATGCTGTGTCAAGGCGCTGCTCAGATGCTTGGCACTTCTCGATTCACATGGGCGCTTGCAAGAGATTCTGCGCTCCCATTCAGCTCTCATCTGAGACATGTCAGCTCGCACCATCGCTTGCCTCGACGAGCTATTCTGGTGGTCGCTACAGTGAATCTGATGGCACTGACGCTCATCATGATCAATAGCGACATAGTCACTTCTCTGTTCATACGTGGCGCCGGTTCAAGCACGTTCCTCGCCTACGCTGCGCCGATTGCGATACTCCTTATCTCCCCAGCTGGTGTCCTGGAGTCCGGCCGATACAAGATCTGGACGCTGCGCGGCTTTCGCAAGCCAATGGCGATCGTCTCTGTGCTGTTCGTAACATTGATACTGATCGTCATGTGCTTCCCGACAAGCCTACCTGTTACGTCGAGTAAGCCGCTTAGACGGTCTTCACATGGAATTCCCTAACCCTTGCGGACAGTCTCGTTATCTTATGCACCTATAGTGACCGGTTCAGTGCTGATTCTCGCTACGCTAACCTGGATCGTCTACGGCAATTCGCATTATGCTGGGCCGATCAAATCAGTGACCTTCTGGACGACTGGCGGTCAGGAAGTGGCGCTACCCAAGTCGGCGATCCATTCGACATCTCTACCAGGCGCTGGAATAACATCTACAGAGGTTCATGGCAAGACGGCGCATGTCTTCGACACGTCTACTGCGGGTCAGTCGGACATCGAAGATCAATGTGCAGACTCGATGGAAAGTCGATGGCAAGGCGGGGACGAATCCATGTTTCAGCTAGATACATTCGACGATGGCATCAGCCATACAGGCAGCCGCGATCCCGTTCTGCGCGCGTGACAGGTATGAATTTGGAGTATTGTAGTACAACCGAGTTGTTGCTTGTTTGCTATATAATCTGGAGACTATGGATAGAGACAGATGATTGCAATGCAATACGAAGGATGCTCTAATGCTTGCCCGTCCTAGCCGTGTCATAGTTCTCAACAAACCAGGACACGCTCTCTTTGAGAGCCTGTCTGAAAGGCGTAAATGTGAAGTCAGGCAAGGCTGTCATCAGCTTGGCGTTGCTGGCCGTCTTTTTGAACTGCCCGTCAGCTCGGGAGGTGTCAAACTGCAGCAAGGGACTCAGCAGATTGTTCAGACATGCTGCATTCACTGACCGAATAGTCGCCTTTGAAGTCCACAGCCTCGACGATCGAATCCGCCACTTCCTTGATCGAGACTTCCTCTGCCTCCCCGACTGCAGAAGAGATGAGCACACAGCTATTTTTCGCGTCGTGCAATTCACCGGAAAGGATGATGGGATCAATCGAATCGTATTCGCGCAGAACCCAGACGAAGAGCTTTGCGAGATCGCGCGAGAAGATGAACTGTCGCAGAGGCTTGCCGGTGCCCGCTACGACGAAAGGCGTCTTATTCTCTGTGTCGCCATGTCAGCATGGCTCAAGTTCGAGCAAGCGTGATCAAATTACTCTTGGCAAGCAGACATTTGTGCACGAGTCCCGGGATGACATGACTGCATCTTATGAGTCTGAAGGAAGCTTGCGATGCTGCTGAAGTACGTACCTGTCTTCGAGGTCATAATTGTCATAGGGTCCGAAGATATTGGTGGGGATGACCGAAGTGAACTGACAGTCAGTCATAGCTTTCAGCTTGGTCCACAGCAGCATGGCAGGGATGCTGACCCGACAGCCAAACTCTTCATTGTATGCACTAGCTGGACGGATTAGCGTGTGTGCGCAAGCTCATCAAGCGTGAGATTTACTGATTCTGTACGTCGACGAGGCGCTTGCCGTGCGCATATCCGAAATTGCTTTCATGTGGCGGGCCGTTGTGAACCATGGTCTCATCGATAGGATACGTCACCTTGTCCGGGAAGACGCAGGTCGATAGACAGGAAACGACTTTTGCCGCCTGTATGCAATGTAGCCAATGAGCCACGCGCGCTGACTATCGTACGCTGATGCTGCTTGCCTTGGCCTCGTACGCGCAATGCAGCACATTGTCGTTGATCAACAGATTGTCGCGCAGGAAGGTGAGCTTATAGGCCATGTTCTTGTAGAGGCCACCGACGAGCGCGGCCAGATGAATGACATGAGTCGGCTTGTACTTTTCGAAGATGGCCTTTGTCGCGGCGAAGTCTCTGACGGAGCAATCGATATGAGTCATGTTGCCCTCGAGACGATATCGCTGTCCTACCTCAGGTCACCATCTTTGCTGCTGAGAAAGATCCACTTCTCGTCTGCTGACTGTTTGCCGAAGCGCGATCCTACCGGTTCGTGTTCGACCACATATTTGATTGCTTGGCCGACCAGTCCCGTGCCACCAGTGACAAGAATGATCTGCTGAGTCGACATTGGAGAAGAAGTGACGAGCGACCTGCGCGTGGGACTTCTGCTGAGGTCTCCTTATTCGCTGAGCTCACGAGCGCTCGCCAGCTTGCCCTTCGTGGCGCGTCGCGTCTCCTTGTTAGCCTCGCGCCGCGCCAGCCAATGCGCTCAACAGACTTGTCGGACTCAGGGCAGCCAACACGGCCCTTTCAACGGTCAACGACGCGTCCTCATTGCGTTCAGCTACGGACGACAGAAGCACACCCGTACGAGCACTCGGAGGATCGCAGCGTCAAAGGCTGGCTCGACAGATACAAATGTGTCAGATACGCCCGGTGCAACGATTCCAAGTCCAGTCTCCAGCTGATTCCGGTCTTGAGAGTGGAGAAAGTGATGATGCGAGCTGATAGATGAGGGCAGCGAGCCTTTCTGGACATCAGCAGCGTGTTTCGCATTGTAAGATTCTCACCGGGCGAAAGGCGTCGCTGCAGCGTCTGACAGGTGCCTGCCGGGAGATTCTGTCTGTAGACTGAGGGCTTGCCTGAGCTCCAGAGAGACTTGGTACAGGCGTGATGCCTGTGTGCGCTAGTAGATAGCAACCTTGTGACCGGGCAAGCTCTGCCGCTGACTTGCTTGACTTGACAGGTCAGTGGAGCAGGCGCTAGTATGCAACCTGAAAGAAGTGCGAGAAGGTTCGGTTCGCTCATCGTCAACGAGCATGCTGACCCTTTCAGCGCCGCAGGCACGACATCTTGCTCGATGAGGATTTTTTCCGCTAAGCGCCTTGCGCCAGCGATGTAGGTGCGGGCCTGTGTCTGCGCCGCGCCACCGCATAGCCAGCACTTCGTCTCGAAGATCGTTGACAGCTGGCGTACTGTTCCGCGACCTATGGCAGTCGGGTCCAGTTTGCAAAGCTCGATAGGCCTGGCAAGAGAGAGATTGATATACATACGTACGCGATGACCGATTGATTGCGTACCTGCCTGTGAACTCTCGGTCAAGAGCTAGCCCCGATATCCGCTCAGAAAGCCTGCGAGTGGTCTCGACCTCTGCTAGTTGAACGCCAGGCTGGATCACTCGTGCATCCGAGCTGGCCTGGTCTGCGCTCAAGATGGCGCATGCGCACGCAAAGTATACCTACATCACACCGGCATCAGCACGCTCGTACATCTCACATGAACGCAACCCCTACGAACCGAGAAACCCTCTTCCGCATCCTGCCTTCACAGCGATCGCTTGCGATACGAGCAGCGGCATCATCATCGTATGCGCCAACAAGCGCTGTCTGTATGACAAGCGGCGCCAACAAGCTCTGTGCAGGCCGCTTGTCGTATAGACCCAGCGCTTGTTGGCGCATAGGGTGATTTTGTCGCTGCTCGCATGTTTGCAAATATAGCATGGACAGCCCTTATCGGTGGAGAGTCTTGTTTGGTCGTTCGTTCGATCCAAAGCAGCGAAAGGAGAGCTGTAGGACTGCGCATGTCGTCGCTACTCTTCAGACGTCACGGGAGAGAGCGTGCACGTCGTACACTGTGTAGAAGAGGGAGTGTAGGCTAGGGAGAGACAGAGGACTGGCACGCCACTCGTCGAGCGCAAGGCCGAAGTCAGACGCGACCGTGATAAAGTGTCGTGACAGTTTCTGCACTCGCTCGCTTCATCTGGCTCACCCCACCTGTCAGCATGCCTTCAAGCGGTCAAGATCCAGAGGCGGAGGCCCCACGCTTCGACACTGTCGAACAGATGGCCGAAGCCAATCGTGCCTATCACAAGGCCTACACCGCATACGACCGGATCAAGCCCCTTCAAAAAGCAGTAGAAACTGCGCACCACGAGCTTCCAGCTTCTCCAGCTTCTCCAGCTTCTCATCTTGCGCAG
This sequence comes from Mixia osmundae IAM 14324, assembly GCF_000708205.1. Taxonomy (NCBI): domain Eukaryota; kingdom Fungi; phylum Basidiomycota; class Mixiomycetes; order Mixiales; family Mixiaceae; genus Mixia; species Mixia osmundae. Next base: position 1,228,886 of record NW_014575563.1, on the reverse strand, counting down.
TTTCTACTGCTTTTTGAAGGGGCTTGATCCGGTCGTATGCGGTGTAGGCCTTGTGATAGGCACGATTGGCTCCGGCCATCCGTTCGACAGTGTCGAAGCGGGGGCCTTATCCTCTGCATCTTGACCGCTTGAAGGCATACTGACAGGTGTGGTGAGCCAGATGAAGCGAGTGCAGAAACTGTCACGACACTTTATCACGGTCGCGTCTGACTTCGGCCTTGCGCTCGACGAGTGGCGTGCCATGCCTCTGTCTCTCCCTAGCCTACACTCCCTCTTCTACACAGTCTATCACACAATGCATGAATTTACCAATAATGATATGATCAGACGTGGTTACACAGTGCTATGTGATGCAGGGAGTGATGCTCTGCGCGCAATCTTTCATGCCATAGGTGCAAGTCAATGTTGAGCAGTCGACCGCCGACGCATATCTCGAGCAAGGTGCCTGCGATTGCTATGCTGGCGGCAAGTCAGCGACGCCTGACTGCGCTGGGACTGTACCATCGCTCACGAGCACCAATGCAGATGTGACATGCTGCATGATCCAATTCGAGCACATTCATGTCCTTTGTGCAGCCGATACGATTCTAGAGCACTTGCTCTTGGCTGCGCTCAGTGCTCCGATCAAGAACACGTCGGTCTGCGGTAAAAGCAAGAGGCAGCGTTGCGCATTCGCTAGTAGAATTGAAGGTATTGAGGCTTCCTGTCGATGTAGATGCCCGCAGGACTATCATGCTGAGAGCCAGATGAGAAAGGACATGGAAGTGTGCACCAGACGCTGCCGAAGAACGCCCAAGCTGATTTGCCGCTGAGCTTCGCTGGCAGGCTGCAGGGTGACGCTTTGTCCGGGGACACGACTGCGCGCTCCGTCGCGGCAGCTGACGCGGACAGACATCCTAGGAAGGTCGAGACAGACGTGTAGTGTGCGGCATGCGGCGACACCGCAGGAGCATGAGTGAACAAGGGAGCGGGCGCAACGTTGACTTTGACCTTGACTTCGCCATCGCGTCATCATCGCGTCACAGGATCACAGGCAGGACACGCCAGCAGTTTTATCTAGCAGCATGACCGAAGCTGTCGCTCAGATAGCTTTCAAGAAGCGCTCACGACCGGCCCAGACGATCAAGAGACCTTCGCAGTCTGATGGGAATCATGACGGCCCGATCGCGGACGAGCAAGCTCATGAGCCAACCGACAATTTGGAGGACCTCTTGACGCTCAGGAAGCTCCGACAAGCTACACGTAAGGAGGGCATCGACCTCGAACGACTCAACAGCGGTGAAGCTCAGAGGCGCAAGAGGGCGAAGAGGACAGAGGGAGATACGAATGAGTATGGCCTGCAAAGCAAGGACAGGGTCAAGGACAAAGAAGATGATGACTAGTCGGTTAACCCTCGTCGTTCTCTATGCGAGGCACAGCTCAAGTCATGCTCGACAGTCTGCTCGACGACGAGGACCTCAAGACGCGGAGACTCGTCAAGTCTAACAATTTCACTCAGCAGACCAATACGCTCGACGTGGACAAGCACATGTACTCGGCTCGACTCTGCTCTCACCACCAGCGCTGATGAATGCCACAGGATGGCCTACATCGAAGCAGAGCTACGCAAACGCACGCAGAAGAACCCGGGACAGCTCGATGTCGAAGAAGAACTGGGCAAGCTCGACCCACACGACGAGCTGTACCAGGTCGCGGAGCGATATAGGGTCGCGAAGATGCCGTACGTTAGCGCGAGTACCCTCCCCTGCGCAGTACTGACATTGGACTCGCAGCGTACGCGAAGGCAACGAGACAACGTCGAGTGCCATGCTGACAGCCGTCCAAGAAGTCGATCTGGGCATCGAGTCGGTCGTCTCTCCATCGTTCATCTGCGCGAGCTGACTTCTGAGGCCATGCAGCGCACGTTTACGCAATATCGAAGAGACCGAAAAAGCAAAGCAGCGTCTGCGGGAGCTACAGAACGCGCCGCGGCCACCCAAGGAGGAGGAAGATTTCAACTATGCACGAGAGAGATTCTTCCGGGTCTCTGCCCAACGAGCCGACGAACAAGCACTCGTCGCCGCGCATCGTGAGGCAGAAGGCCTGCCGCCTCTCGAACTGGGCAAACAGAGCAATCGTCCGCTTGCTGCAACGGATGAAGAAGTCCTCGAGCGGTACCGCAAGCGGCAGAGGCAATTGCAGCAGCAACACAAGCGATGATGCATTGTTCAAGCGTCGAGATCGCTTGTGCCTACTACTGCCAGGCCTGCCAGGCCACCCACTGCGATCTGGGGCCGCGCCGGATGCCATGCGATCTCATAGATCGGTCCCTCGTGCTGAAAGTCCATCAGCAGCTTGCCATCCTACAGAGCCGCAACAGTCAGTGAAATGAAGTAGCAGACGAGCAACAACCTACTGCTACGCGCCAGATAGACATCAGGCCGTCGTTTGAAGCTGTCGCCAAATACGTGCCGTGGAAGGGCAGAAACGCGAGCGAATAGACAAAATCCGTGTGTCGCGATAGCCTGAAGATGCAAGTGCCTTTGTCGACATCCCACAGCCGCGTGTCGCCGTCGAAAGACCCGCTGCAAATGACATTAGCGCTTGCAGAGATATGCTGCGGTTGACGACGTACGATGCTAATATTCGTGTCGCGCCTGGCCGGGTGCCAGGATGCCATGCGAGCGTGTGCACTTCTCGCTCGTGGCCCTCGAGAATGAGACACCCATCTCGCCTATTGATGACGTTGTGCTCTTCGCTGTCGTCTAGCTCGTCCGTCGCATTACCGCCTATCCCGCGCATTGACCAGACGCGCACAGACTGGTCGTCTGATCCGCTCGCTAGCATTGTTCTTCCCGGATCGAATGATATTGTGTTGACCTCGTCTTGATGACCTTTGAATCGATGTACTGGCGACGACCGCCCAATCTTCAGTACTATTGCAATAGCCTAATCAGAAGTGCCTGTCAAGCTTAGAGGGAGAGGACGCGCTGTGAATAGTCTTGTCCATCGAGCCAGAGGCCATGACGGTATCGTCTAGCCAGTCGACATCGAGCACCGAATCCGCATGACTCTCCCATTGTTGTTTCACTCGCCCAGAACCGAGCTCCCACAGGCAGACTGAATGATCGAGGCTGCCGGTCAGTAGCATTGTGCCCGTCGAGTTCCAGCGCAGGCTATAGATCGTTTGCTGATGCATCGATAGTACGAGGTGCAGATCGCCCGACGGTCTATGCAATCGCATCAGTGACAGAATTGGCTCGAGGATGCGAACACATACGTCCATACGCGCGCTATGCCGTCTTCAGATCCTGTTGCAAAGAGCGTGCCGTCAGGCTGTACAGGCCGGTCAGCCACTGTGCCAGGCGCAGGCAGGACGGGCTCACATTCCATCGACAGGTAGGTACGTCGGCTTTCCGTTGCGCAGAGGCGTGCTTGCAGAGTACAGAGTCTTCAAGGGTTGCATTGGGTGTTGGTGCAGTGAGTGGGACATCCCATATCCGCGCTGTGGAGTCGTGTGACCCCGTCGCGAGCATCGAAGAGACTTTCGGGTTCCAAGAGCATGCCTGAACGGAGTTGCTGTGGCCTTTGAGCTTCATGACGTCTTGATGTGCGATCGTCTTCAGTAATGGCGCTGGCCGCTCATCTCGTGGCGCCGCCGCGAGAGCAGGCGCAGGGAGCGTGGTCGGCGCAGGTTCAGTCTTGATCGCTGATTGTGGCTCTACGTCTGAGATTGGCTTCACGGCTGGCTTGGCCTCGTCATTCGCTTCAGGTTTCCTTCGCGGAGGCGGCGGTATCGCCTTTGCCGCTTTCGCGGTCTTGCCTGGCCTGACTTTCGTGGTCGTAGTGGTAGTAGTGGTGACTGTCCGCACGACAGGCGATAGCGCGCGCACTTTTGGAACTGGCGGCGGTGGATCTTTTGAGGTCAGCGCATTCATGGAGATGGCCGGTGATTTGGACCGCTTCCTGGGTATAGCTGTCGCTTCTATTGGCGTTTCCAACAGAGGTGGGGTGGGAAGCGCAGGCTCCTCTGTCGCTACTTGCTCTCGGAGTAGTCCATCTTTGTGTGCGCTGATGGGGGCGACCGGATCTGCAGCACCCGGCGATGGGTCGTGAGCATTCGTGCTCCCATCGACTATAGCATTGCCTAGTTGGATGACAGGCTCTTCGTCCATCCGAACTCGCTTAGCAGCCGACGCTGCATCATCCTCGTTCTGCTGTGGTACTTCGCCTGGCTGCACAATATCGTGCGGCGCAGTGCTCATATCAGCGTCGCCGTCCGACGTGTTCTTTCGTTTGAGCGTCCTTTGGACGTCAGCCGATGTGTCTGATGTCGTTTCCGCGGGCATGCCGACAGGGAGACTAGACTCGTTGGGTTCTTCAGCAGGAACGAGGTCAGCAGTCGCCGGCCTTGGTGAGCTCTCGTCGAGAGCCATTGGCGCCGAGGGGTCGCCGGTCACCTGAGCAGCCGTCGAGTGAGGCAAGTCGGCTTTCACAGGCTGCTGGGTGAGATCAGACGCTGTCGTCTGGACTTCGACGTCTCTCCTGAGCCGTGTGTCGGTCTGAGAGGTGCCGTTGATGGCTTGCTGCGTCTTGAGCAGGCTGGGCAGTGGGAGAGCGTCAGGAATGTCGTACTGCACCAGTCTAGGCGGGTTCCGGCTCGTGTCGTCGCCCCTGAACCTCGCTTCTGCTTCCAAGTAGAGCAGAGCCTTGTGAAGCAGCCTGATCAGCCGGGCAGGCGGTACTTCGAGGTCGAGCATCTTTGAGTCGCTCAGACGGCTCTCGTGTAGAAAGGCGAACGAGGAATGCTTGAAGCCAGCTTCGGAGAGGTAGGTGAGGATGAGCAGGTTGATCTGCTCAGACGTCATGGGCGGTATACCGGGCTCCTCCCTCCCCTGCTCGCTCTCTCTTGGACGGGCCTCTTTTGGCTGGTCGTGTTTCGTGGATTCTGCGTCGACTGGCGAGTCTGTGCCGTTCAAATTTGACATGGTCGTCGTTCCTGACGTACTAGCCACGCCATGGCCGTTCATTGCGACCTGCGAGCCAGCAGACTTGGCTTGCTGCCGGCAAAAATGCTTGCTCTTGCACGGTCTATTTGAATGATCGTCATTTCAAGTAACCTTCCTCGTCGCTTCAAATTTCGTCAGAACAGCCAATGGGACGCAAGCGGGCAGCGTCGCCTGACGATTCCAGTCGGGGGAAGGCGCCCCTCAAGACCGACAAGGTCAACGGACAGGGTGAAGACGGTCCAGGGGAATTCGAAGATGCCTGGGAGGATGAGTACGAGGAAGAGGATGTCGTGTCGTCTGACGAGTTTGAAGGCCCAGACGAGGCTGAGAATGGACAGGCGACGGACGATGTCGTCAAGTCTGATGTAGCGCCGACTGCTGCGCAAGATGGCACAGACGAGCTCGAGGCGTATATCGGGCAAGTCGCCTTGGCAGACGATGAAGAGCTCGTGCCAGATCTTTCGTCCTATGTGCTCCTGCAACGTGCTAGCCTCTACTGGCCATGCTTGTCCTTCGACGTACTGCGAGATGTACGTCCCGCCATGCCCTCCCAGGCTCTCGCCGGCTGACTTTGATTGCAGGGAGACGGCGCGGAACGACGGAAAAGTCCATATTCAGCTTGTCTTGTCGCTGGCACTCAGGCTGCTTCCACCGAAGCCCAAGCCAACGAAGTCGTCCTCATGCGATGGGATAACATGGTCAGAGTGAAAAAGTCTGATCGTGAACTCGAGGATTCTGACGAAGATGAGAGCGACGACTCTGACGATGATGAGGACCGCGACGGAGCGGATGAGGAGGCCACCTTGACCTTCAAGAGTATACCACATACTGGCGGTGTCAACAGGATACGTGCAACACCGCTCAGGCTGCCCTACTCGACGCCTCCGCCCGAGTATCCGGAGCCTTACCATGTCGCGACTTGCTCAGACACGGGCAAAGTCCACATCTTTGACGTTGCGCCTCATCTCCAGTCGCTCGTCTCGCCTGCTTCCATTGATGGCACAAGCCTGAGCAAAGTGCCCCAGTTCACCCTCTCTGCGCATGGCCGGGCAGAGGGCTTTGCCCTTGATTGGGGTAATCCCATCGGCGCTTCGGCTACCTCTCAGCGACTCTTATCAGGCGACATCAACGCAAAGATCTTCCTCACGACGCTGTCGCCTTCTGGCTTCAGCGTATCTCCGCAGCCTTTCAGCTCACATACGTCCTCTATCGAAGATCTGCAATGGTCGCCATCTGAGCCGACTGTCTTCGCCTCCTGCTCAGCAGATCGCTCAGTGAGGATATGGGACATCCGGGTGAAGAACCGGCGATCCGTGCTCACTGTCGACGGTGCGCATGACGCCGACGTCAATGTCATGAGCTGGAATCGAGGCACAACCTACCTCATCGCAACGGGTGGTGATGAGGGTGGCCTCAAAGTCTGGGATCTGCGTCACATGAAAGGGTCAGTCTGTCATTCGTTGTGTCTCGTTCTGACTGACACTTGGCGCAGTGCCAGGGATAGCAAGCCTTCGCCCGTGGCCGCGTTTGATTGGCATCAGAAGCCAATCACTTCGATCGAATGGCACCCTACAGAAGACTCTTGTTTCGCTGCATCTTGTGCCGACGACTCTGTCACCCTGTGGGATCTGTCGGTCGAGCATGATGTCGACGAAATGGCAATTGGGCAGCCTATCGATTCGACACGCAAGGTGCCGGACCAGCTCCTGTTCGTGCATCAAGGTCAGAAGGAGATCAAAGAGGTCCATTGGCATCCTCAGATACCTGGCACACTCATCTCGACCGCACTGGACGGCTTCAATGTCATCAAGACAATCTCAGTCTGATCGGGTTGTGCTCGCGCATACTGTAGAGCTTTGCATGTTGTGCAATTCAGCAAACGTTACACAGAATTACGTCGCAAGCCTCGGCCACGACGTGCCGTCTCGGCCTTGGTCGTGGGAGACGCCTCTAGTCCATTGGGCAGGCGACCTTGCTGCGCCCACTTGTGTAGCATCGCCTCGGCTGCTACCGAGCCGGCCTGATAGATCTCATTGAAACGGCCGAACTGCATCGTACCATAGCCTTCCACGGGCATACGCATGTAGAACACGCCAGGCGTCGTTTTGGCTTCTTCCAGGGTTTTGACACTTGACACGCTGCATTCACAAGTCAGTCGGGTGACGGCAACAGAGCATCTTCGACATACTATGTCAGACGACTCTGGATCTCTGTGATGCTCGGAATATCCCGAGTCGCACTCCATGGGTTCCACCGATTGAGCAGGACCCACCAGCCAGAGACTGACTCGCCAAAGTTGCGCGGCGAAGTGTCGTCAATTGATCCAACGTCGCTTGCAAACACCTTGTCCACACCCATCGACAGCATCACAGATACCTGAGCTAGAGATAAGTAGAGGTAGGCTCGCGTGCCATATGTACGGACTGGTAAATTGTCGCAATAGCCTCCGTCGACGAGCATGTTGCCTTCGTCGCAGAGCGGTGGCAAGAGACCTGCGAGTGACATTGAGGCTCGAATATACCGCCATGCGTAGCCTGTCGTGTGCACGTCCATTCTACTATGCGTGATATTCGTCGTGTCTGTAGAGACTGATAAGCGCGAGAGATAACGGTCAGAGTAGAGCTTACTGCAGAAGAAGTTGATCCATAGGTCCTGCGTCACACATGAGCACAGATCACATAATCAGCGAATGGGACGCACTTCGATGTGATAGTCAAGCAACTCTTTATATACGCCTCGATTGAACTCGTGGCCTGGGAAGGAATTCAGCAAGTACCTCTCGGGCTCGAGAATCTACTGACCCGTCGTGTAGGCCACAAGGGGATACGTGACATCTGTGAGTATCCGCCATAGGGTGGACATGCGGCCCGAGAAACGCTTAGTCCGACCAAATGTCGACACGAGATCGCCGTTGCGAGCGTAGAGGCCGCCTATGAGGGAGCCTATGCTCGTACCACCAATAGCATCAATAGGGATATCGCGCTCTAGCAGTGCCTTTAGAACGCCTAGGTGGGAGATGCCTCTAGCACCTCCACCGCCGAGCACGACACCGACTGAACGCCCACAGAGACGTCTCGCTAACCTGCCGAAGTCGTTGAGAGACGCCATACGAGTCGGTGCATTGCGATCGTCCCGGCCACGATACTTCTCGAAGCGGTGTTGCACACGGGCTTTGAAATTGCGCAGGGCAAGCACGGGCTTAGCATCGTGACCAGGCCCTGACGGTGCTATAGGCAAGCCATGCATTTCGATGTGGTGATGCGCATGGATCCATGGCCTCGCCTTGAGCCATGGCCGCGTCGAGCCAGGCAGGACACTGCGCTCTGGATGTAAAATGATGAGCTCTTTTCGAGCGGTGGTCTTCATGCCGATAAGCAGGCGCTCGTATTCGCCGATTGATGGATCTGAGGCCCCGTTAGCAATCAGAAGGATGCAGTCAGCCTATGCAAGGCAGTCTGTGAGTCAGCACATTCAGTCGCTGAGACGCGTTCACGCACCTGACGGATGCACGTCTGCGTCCATGGCGAGCTGACGACTGTGTCAGCGACATACATGACGATGCGATATCGTTGCTCGGTATCTGCTAGCCAGCCGGCTAGCTTGAGTTTGCCCATCCGACTGAACGCGTGCCTGCCCATTGCTGCAGTGATGGTAGCTTGATTGAGGTAAGAAGTTGGTGCGCCAATATCACCCAGAGCTGCGCGTAGCTTGGCAGCAAATTCCGTAACGGGCACATGCTGGGTGACGGGTATGATGGCAACAGTCTTCAAATTTAGGTTATTTTTGCCCAAGCCAGGCGACTTGATGCTACGTGACTTTTCGTCTACTTCGCGCCTGACGCGAGCAGCAATCGTGCGCGTGATTTTGATTGTGGTGGAAGGATGCCGTACAGAGATGGCATTGAACAGTGTCATGGGCATGCGTGCAAGCTCCGTGTCCCGGATGGCGTGTAATGTAGATGGTCGGCGAGAGCCAGTGATGCAGTCGATTTCACCAACGCTCTCCCCCTGCCCGTACTCTCCGAGGATCTCCACGCCTCCTGCAGCCTTTTCTGCGATTGACCGCAATCGGCCTTGGATGACAATGAAGAATGAATCAGATCGATCGTGTTGACGGTAGATGACTTGTCCGGCATCCACTTGCATCCATTCGAGCGCGCTATCGATATGTAGCACGAGCGGAGATAGCAAGCCGCTCAGACGCTTGGCGAGCGTTAAGAGGACGATTGGCCTCCGGTCCATGATCCGCTCGAGCGCTTTGACAGGTAAGAATCCGACGTATGCGTCTGTCTTTGCTTTGATGTCCACATAGGACGGAAAGCCAGACAGGGATGAGAGATAGCCAGCGATACCACCAGGCTTGACTGTGAACAATGTTCGCAGCTTCTCTTCGCTTTTCAGCATAGCCTCGCCAGTTGAGCGCGGCGTGCTGCTGAAGTTCAGGCCCGGGCTATGAGCTGCCATTTCGTCTGATTCGGCGGGCATCGAGACATCTAGGATCCCGTCAATCACGTAGTACAGCCCTGCATTCTTGTCCCCGGCTTTGACGAGCGTGCTATCCTGTGGGAAAAACAGAATCTCGACTTCGTTCTCGAGATCTGGCAGGTTAGGCGTGCTGTAGCTCGAGGCGGTCATTGTCGATTCATCGTCGCGGCCGTGCTGTCCGAGCATTCCCAAGGATCCAAATGAAGAGTTGAACACTGCTCTTTGAAAAGGCGCCTCGTGAGGGCCAACCATGGGCGAGGCTTCAACAGAAGGTGCCACACTAGCGGATGACTGCACCAGGCCAATCGACTTTGATATCGAATCCATGACCGCCTTCCGCAGATCAAACTCTTGGGCTGCACCCAGATTGAAAGAAAAGGAGCGACTGGCTTGAGGTGGAGGCATCTTTGTAGATGAGCTTGATGTCCTTCGATGTCGACTTGGTAGTGGCCCATTCTCATTAGTCGTGAATGATTCTGGCTCGTCAGTAATGTTGGCCATGCTGAGTATATCGCCCGCTTTCTTCACGCGTGAGTAGCTGAGACCCCCACTCGAGGGAAACGAAGGCTTGCGATAGGTCAGCTTGACACCCTCGCTGGGCTGCTCCCCAGGTGGCGATCCGAGCATGTAGTCCATGCGAGGACCAGCGCTTGGCGTTGGCAGACCGAGCGCAAAGTAATCTAGTTGCTGTTCGGGCTGACCGAGGTCTATATCTTCGGTGTCTGGTAAAAAGCGCTGCCGCAGATGCTGCAGGCCGCCAGATTCGTAGAATGCTCGCGGTAAAGGGTAGCAGGCCAGCGCATTGATGGCCTTCTCGGTCCTGACGACTTCTGAAGTTAAGCCGAGATACTTGTGCGAAGTGAGAAAAGTGACACGCTGAAGTCGAGTGAGGATCACTTGAACAATGTGGGCAGAAGCGTTAGGGAATCGCTTCGTGAGCTTCTTGAAAGCATCTGCAGGTATCACTGCGAGCGTTGTGTCTACTTTGGCTCGCGCTATAGTAGACTCTCGCGGCGGGGTGCGTATCCCAGGTGTGTCTGGTAGAGTCGGCTGATCAAGCAGAGGCGAGGGCGGGATGTCCTTGATTGTAACGCCGGACCTTGGCGGGCGCCCACTGCCAGGTCCTTCGTTATCGTCGTCGTCGTCTGCGGTGTCGCTCTCATCCGCAATGGCTGAGGATTCGCTAGCTTGCGATGATGAGCGTAATCGACTGGCTCGACGATGAGCGCTTGAGCTCCTGCGATGATGCCGACTCGAACCTGGGGACTCGTCAAGTCTGAGACTTGACACGTCTGCGTCCCTCGAAGTGCTCTTGCTCCGCCTGTTCGAAGGAGGCGGAATCCCGTTACCGGGCGAGAGCATGTCATCCTCCTCATATCGCAGCTGAACATCCTCTGTGAACAAACTGAGAATCGTAAAGAGGCTGCTGAGTGTGCCACCGTTCTCGACCTCGTTGAGAAGCTGAAAGCCATTGTCGTCCTCATCGTCATACGCGTCGTGCGCGCGATATCGAGCAGCTGTAGCACGGTCCGCGTAGGATCAGCTTGAGTGGTCAGTCAGCGTTGGACAGACTGACATGGGTCGGTCTGAGCATAGACCTGCATGACACCGTCGATGACAATGTAGAAACTCTTGTCGGAATCAAGCGAGAGCGTGTCGCCCGCAACGAGCCTGCGCGTTTGGAGATGTCTCGCCAGCTCATGGAAGACAGGCTTCTCCAGGAAGCCAAAGATGCGAATGGCCGAGAGAAACTCGTCGAGGTAGTTCTTGAAGCCACTCTCGGCTTGCTCGGTTGCGACATCTGGATGCAAGTCGAAGCCGTCATCTCGGGTCAAGGGAGCCTCTCTGAGCTTGGTGTAGCGGTTGAGGTACTTGTACTTGACGTAGAAGGACAGCAGAGTCAATGACAAGAAGATGAGCATGACAAGCTTGGCAAAGTCGAACTCGAGAGTGACCACCGTGCCCCAATGGACAGTCGCAAAGATCGTTCTCGGCAGCCTGATGGTCGCCAGATGGAGGAGCCAGACGATGGCGCTAGACAGCCACTGGACGATACTCCACGCCATACGCTGCTGCTCGCCGTCTGGCTCGTCCATGCTTGCTGCCGGCAGCTGGGGAAGGGTCACTCTTTTGACGTTGGCTGTCGACTTTGTTCGTCGCGAGTGTCGCGCGCACTCTCAAAGGCAACCTCATCGGCTCAGCGACTCATCAGCCAGCGACAGCGTGTACAGCACATGGACGACAGAGCGCAAAAGGCAGCTCGAGCACGGGAGCGGGTCAGTCTGAGCTCGAAGCGCTCGTCATATCCAAGCGCGGCAGCTGATGTAACGTGACAATGGACAGCTCAAGCAATTCCAAAAGAAGCAGCTCGGCGCAGGTGTCTCCAGTGGTGGTGCTCCCGAAAACTCCGGAGCATCTACTGTCAGTGCTCATGCTCCAAGTAGCGCGACCTCCAGTCCTCGTCTGCCTAGCTCGCCTCTCTCTGACAACGCGCCAACCACTTTGAGCAGTCTAGGCGGTGCCTTACAGAGACCGTCCTCCTCTTCAAGCCTGCGCGAGCATGCACCCAACGTCAACAGATCGTCGAGTACCGGGCCACGATCGCCTACGCCTTCACGCCAGCTCGGCGCCTCGCTGTCGCCGCCTCAGCGAAAGAGCACAATTCCCGCGCAGCTTGACCTCGACGGCCTAGTCAGGCATTCCATCTCGTCAAGAGGCTCAGAACTTGCATTAGCCCAGAGGTGCGCTCCAATCTGCGCGCTCTTACGCCGAGCTGACTGTTTGACACTCGACAGTCCCCCATTGGTGTCGCCCGTTGGCTCGGCAACCTCTCACAGCTTACTGCCAGTCCGACCGCAAACGCCAATTAGATCAGCCTCTGCTCTGTTTGGCTCGCCGACGCAGCCTGTCTACGAAGAGCACGATATCGTCGCGCCTGTACATAGCGGCCAGTCCGGCTTGCCGCCCGCCTCGCCTGTACATAGTCAAGCCATAGAACCTTCAGCGAGCGCACCACCCAGGACACCTCCGCTTGCGCAGCCGATTGCACGACAAGCATCAGTCGCATCGCTGATCAGCTCGCCTCTCGCCGCTTCGCCATCTCGCTCTTCGCGCAATGCCGCCTCGAGAGCGCCCATGCACCGTCACCACGCAAGCACCAGCACAGCAGGACTCGAAGAGCGCGCAAAGTTTGATACAGAGGTGCAGACGATGCTCGAAAGCTCACGACAGACGCTCTCCTCGCTCGGCCAGGAGCAATCAAGTCTACTGGCGCAGGTGTCCGAGCTCAAGGCCAAGGAAGATGCGCTCGCCCGGCTCAACGAGCAGCAAGCGAGGACAACTGAGCAGCTAGCAGATGCCAGAACCCGCTCTGGTGAGCTGCTGAAGGAGCTTGCTTCAGTCAGGGAAGAGCTTGCTCGAGCGAAGTCCTGGATAGCGGACGTCGAAAGCCAGCTCACTGGCGCAGCGGATGAGCTGCAAGCCACTGTACGTCCACCGGGTGCTGCTGTCGCTATCAGCTGACCTTTGCGTGCGTGCGTAGGTCCTTCAGAGAGATCAACACATGCGCGAGCTCGCACAACTGCGTAAGACTCACGAGCTGCATCTGGCTCGGTACGCCGATCTGCAGCTGCAGCTCACCGGCCATAGCGAGAACTCGAGCGAGCTAGAGCAGCAGCTTTCATCGGAGCGGACTGCTCTGACCGCTCTGCGACAGGATCTACGAAAATCCGAATCGCGTCTGCAAGAGCTGGTAGCGAGCCAGGCAAAGTCCGATGCAGAGGGTGATCAACAACGGAGGCAGCTGCAGGAAGTCCAATCTCTACGCGAACAGGAAGCAGACAAGGCTCGCAAAGCTCAGTATGCGACTGAAGATACCCAGAAGCAACATCGTGCTGCATTGCAGAAAGTCCATGAGCTTGAGCAGCAGCTGAACATAGCCCATGGCTCTGCTTCGGCTCGTGTCACAGAGCTCGAGACCGACCTTTCGAGCCATCGCGATCGACTGGCCAAGGCGCAAAGTGACCATGCAGCAGCTGACGAACGAGCAAAGACTCTCGAAGTTCACAAAGCTCGTTTATCGCAAGAGTACGAAGAGCAGAACACAGCGTCCCAAGAGCGTCTGAAAGCCGTAGAACAGCGAGCTACAGCGCTGCAAGCGAGCTTAGAAGAAGTAATAAGCAAAGCCGAGGCTCAAGCGAGTGAGCTCGCTGGGCTGACACAGCAATTGGCGCAGGCCAGCACAAGAGATGCGGCGCATGCAGAGCTACGGCAACGAGAGGCAACGCTGCTGCAGGACTTGGAAGCCTCTCGTACAGAGCTAGCTACAGCTCGAGCGGCGACGAGCGCGACACAGCAGTCTCTGCAGTCGCGACTCGATACCGCCACAGCCGAGCTTGCCGAGGCCAGAGCAGATCTAGCGCAAGCCCAAGCGCGTTCGGCAGAAAAGGAGATTGCTCTGAACGCCGCGCTGGAGCGTATGCAGGCTACCGAGGCAGCCGAAGCAGAGCTAGCCAAAGCGCGAACAGAGTTGCAGACCTTGCAAAGCTCTATGATCACGGCTACGGAAGCAGCTGCCAAGGCCATGGCTCAACAAGACTCGACCGAGCGAGAGCTCACTAGCTTTAGGCAGCGGCTTGCAGAAAGCGAGGCTCTCGTTGCTTCGATCGACAGCATGCGTGTAGCGCTAGACGCGGCAGAGAACAAGCAGACTACCTCGGAGCAGACGCTAGCAGAACTTCGCGCCCAGATGGAGGAGCAAGAAGTACAGAGTAAACAGCTAGCAAGCAGCCTGCAGGAAACGTCTGCAGCATCGCAAGAGCGTCAGCGTGAGCTTGAGGCAGCCCGAGAGGAGATCAAGCTTCTCAGAGAGCAGTCCTTGGCTTCTCAGGCTGCCAAGACGGCGCAAGAGTCGAATGGCGATGCCAGCTCGACTTCTGTCGATCAACGTGTTGAGGAGCTCGAGCAAGAGCTTCATCGCGAGAGCGATCTGCGTAACCGCATGGAGCGCCAGAACATTGAGCTGCGTGATCGCATCGCAGCACTGGCAAATCTGCTCCAGAGCACGCCTGCTGGATCGCCGCCAGCACTGGGGCGAAGTCGAGGATTTGCAAGTCCGTCTGCCAGCGCGGTCTCGCAGGATCTGTCCTCAGATTCGCCGCTAGCGCGCGTCAACGGGGGCTCGCATCGACGTTCGGCTTCGGCCATGCCATCCCTGAGAGATGCGCAGACCTCAACGCGAGAACGCCTGCTGCACGACTCTGCACTTGACCGAGCGGCGAAGATCTCTGCCTCTACGCGACATCAACGGCGGCAGAGCTTGACTATGCTGCAGAGCAGACTAGAAGATCCACGTACGGTCAAGCATACGCACGGAGCTGCGATGCAGCCTGTGGACGACGTCATCTGGTGCGGCGTACATTGTACGGGTGACCTCATCGTCATCTGATGATTGCACGCGTCTCTCTTGCTCGCGAGATACAATGTCATTGAACCGGCTACGCACGCTCGTGTCGGGTCAGAAGGCTCGACTCGTGCAAGATGGCTATGATCTGGATCTGTGTCAGCTCGAGCCCAATCTGTTCATCATGGGCTACCCTGCGACCGGCTCTGAATCACTGTACCGTAATGATCGCACGCAAGTCAAGCGCTGGCTGCTAGAGAAGCAGCGGCCGTTCCTCGTCATCAATCTGTGTCCACGATGCGAGAATGCATACCCTTCGGATGCATTCGAGCCAGGACAGGTCAGTTCAGGCTGAGTATGCGGCAGAGGTGGTCGATGACGTCTATGCCAAGTAGATCCTTCGCTGTCCGTTTCCAGATCATCATCCACCGTTGCTCAGTCAATACAAGCTCGTCACAGAGCGCATGCGCGATTTCTATGCAGAGCAGCCACAAGGCTTCGTGGTGATACACTGCAAAGCGGGCAAGGGACGTAGCGGCAGCATGGCATGCGCCTTTCTCATTTTGCGCGAGTTGCTCAAGCCGGGATCGGCATGCGAGAGCATACCGCCCAAGCTACACGACGCTGCGGAGCAGAGCGTGCAGTCTATCCTGGACTATCACACCTCAAGGAGGATGAGAGCTGACGCGAAAGCATTGGGTGTTTCCATTCCCTCTCAGCAGCGCTTCTTGCGCTATTGGGCCCGTTTATGCATCAGCAACGAAGCCAAAGAGCCTGTCATGTCGCATCGTCGTGTCAAGATGGAGAGCGTGGTCCTGAACTTCAAAAGTGACGCTGGCAAGCTGGCAGAACTTGGCAGAAAGCATCTGTCGGTCACACTGCAGACATGGACAGATGCTGCATTCGATTATGCGTCATATGCGGCCGCCGAGCCGGGCAAGAGACACGACGACTGGCCAGACGAGATGACTATGCTACAATCTGTCGCGGCCGACTTTGTCGAGCAGCCAATGAGCGACCACGACAAGCTGCTCGTGCCCAAGAGGGCAGTTGACATCGACGCGGACCGGCCGGTGCAAGTCAAGCTAGTGATGAGTTCGGAGCGATCCACAAAGCTGATTCACTTCTCTGACGTGCTATCGCTTGGCTACGTCTGGTTCATCCCGTCGTACGCTGCCAACCTTGTCGCTGGCGAGTCAACAGAGGTCAGGTTTGGTCTGAAAGAGATTGACTTTGCCAAGAAGCAAACGGGTCTTGTGTCGCTTTCTGTCTGGCTTGTACTGTTGTAGATGGTCGCGCATCACGTGTATGTCTTGATATCAACCTTGTCAGCCAGGAGCTCGTCGACCGGCAGACCGGCAGTCGTCGCGGGTAGCTCGTGAAAGCGTTCGGCAGCAGCAGATAGGTCGCCAAGCTGGAGTGCGCATCAGCCAGGGACCAGAAAAGCGCGTGTCAGCCAGGCACACCTTGTCCATCAGTGCTTCGAGGCGGACCTTGCGCTCGTGAAAGTCGGCACGGAGCTGGTCATCCCCTTTGTCTTCGAGCATGCCGTCCTTCTGGGCGTCTCGGTCGAGCCTGACGTGTTCCTCAAAGATCTCATCTTGCATCGCCTGGATCCGCTTGAGCTCGCGCAAGACCTCGCTTGACATGGCTGACGAGGAGACGCTGTCGAAGGATGTTCTCTTGCTTTGTGATCGAGCCGTGACCGTTGGACTGAGTGCGTGATGAGCTGGTAGGGCGTGGCCACAGCGAGACTGTTGGCGCAAATCGCCGCCGCGTACGCGTTCGACGTCGAGCTGAGCGGGGGGAGAGGTCAAGGCTTTACAAGATGGCAGGTCGACGGGCGCTCATGACAGGGCGAGAGCTGACCGCACGAAGCAGGCTTCCTATGCGATCGTGCCAGGGCCCTCGACGAGCACGAACAAGAAGACGCCATCGACGCTGAATGGCTACGGCTTGCATGACGATCTCAGGTTCGGTCAACGCAGTCTTGCAGCGCAAGCCGAGTCTTCTCACCCTCTCGAGCGTCATCTCGACAATGTGAGAGGGCATGGCCTCGTCGGTCTCGCCGTGCTGACGCCAGCCTTCCTTGTGCAGTACGATGACACGCAGGATGCGCTCAAGATGACCCTCCAACGCAACCTCTACGGCCTTCATGCTCCGGTCAGACAGATGATGGAGCGAGACCTCGCTTCTCAAGTGAGCTGGTGCGCCGCTCGGGACCGTTCGCAGCTGATCAGACGGGTGTGGCAGAATCCTCATTTTCCCGGAATGGGCAAGAGCCTGAGCCAGCTACACCTCGATGTGCTGAGAGGGATGGACGAGCTTGCAAGCATGGCAAACGTCTCACAGGTCGCTTCGGACTCTGCTGCTGTCGTACTCGATCAGCACACCGCCATGGAACGGCAACGAGGTCTATGAGACTCAAATGCATCAATCCATGTTGTCTGACGCGGCGATCAGCCTCGGCGACTGTACTGCTGCGCTTGCATAGATGCATCCATCATCATGCGTCTCTCTATAGCTGCTTGATGACAGCAAACGTGAGATCAGACGTCGAGTTCTTGCCGCCCATGTCCGGCGTTCTCGTTCGCCCGTCCGAGATGACCTAAGGGGGGGTCGGCATCAATACCTATCGACAGCGGTGAGAGCAGACACACCTTGTAGACCGAGTTGGCAATCTGATTGGCGTGGTGGTCTAAGCCGAGATGACGGAGCATCATCGAGGCCGACAGGATCATCGCCACTGGATTGGCAGAGTCCTTACCCTGTCAGTCCAGTCAGGACCGTCAGCCTGAGCTGTCAGAAGCACTCTCGGCTGACCATGATATCCTTCGCAACGTGACGGCAGCCGGGCTCGAAGAGAGCAAATTCCTGCCAAGCATGATCAGCTGGAACGACAAGGTAGATTGGCTGATCTCACTCTCCCAATGTTGGCGCCTGGCACGATGCCCGGTCCGCCCACGAGACCTGCGCCAATGTTGGAGATGATGGACCCGTACAAGTTCGGCATGACCATGACATCGAATTGTTGAGGCCGCGCGACGAGCTGCATGGAGCTGAGCGCCGTTGATCACGTCAGTACATCAAGGGAGCATCATCAGAGCGCGCCTCACGTATTGTCCACGATCATATCGTTAAAGGTGATGCCAGATTCCTTGTACTCTTCGGCGACCTTGCGGCAGGTATTGAGGAAGAGGCCGTCGCCGAGCTTCATGATGTTGGCCTTGTGGACGCAAGTGACATGCTTGCGGCCGTTCTTGAGCGCAAAGTCGAAGGCAAACTTGGCGATGCGCTCAGATTTCGCTCGTGTCATGATCTTGAGCGACTCGACAACGCCGGGATAGGCCTATCGTGACAGTCGCGTTGGTCAGATCGGCCGCGGCGAGTAGAGCTCGAGACCTACAGAGTGTTCCAGGCCAGCATATTCGCCCTCTGTGTTCTCGCGGATGATGGCAAAGTCGACGTCCTTGTGTCGGGTCGGGTATCCTGGGACAGACTTGCAGAGCGAGACAGAGGCGTAGATGTCGAGTTGTTGGCGCATGGCGACGTTCCAGGAGGTGTGCCCCGATCGTTCGACGGGCGTATATAGCACGCCTGCGGAGCATGACATGTCAGTGACCCCACACGTGGGACGTGCAAGAGGGAGGGCTTCACCTTTGAGGCCGACCTTGTTGCGCTTGAGCGAGTCCATACTCTTTTTGAACTCTGCCTGGTCTGCCGAGGTCTCGCCGGAGATCTTGAACTCCTCAAACTCGACGGGCACGTTGGCGTGCTCGAAGATCTCCTTGACCGAGCTCGTGATCTCTTTGCCGACTCCGTCGCCAGGAATGAGCGTCACCGTGTAGACACCTCCATATTTTGTCGGGGCCTGTCCGACCGAGCCGACTTTCAGCTGTGCGGGATGCGAGCGGTCCATCTACTGACCCTCGCTGTGATCTTGGGGACGTTGATGCCGAGGGAGGTGGCATGTCTGATGCTGCCCGTCTGCAATCGCTCCTATCTCAGCGTTTGCGCTCGTCTCTGAGCATGCGCTGGACGGACTTGGCTGAGAGCTACAGGTCGAGCACTCCTCGAGGAAGCGAGCACGCTCCTTGCCGCTTGCCCTGTCGCCATCTGCGAGGTGCGGTCTATCGAGGGACAACGCTGGAGGGACGAACGGCGACGAGGGGAGAGAGGAGAAGTACGGAAGTGGCGTCGATAGATTATCGCCTCTCTCTCTGCCTGCCAGCTGCCGAAAGGAGAGAGCCACTCCTTCTCTCAGCCCGTGCGTGGCGGTGAGCTCACTGGGCGTCGACAGCGACTGACAGCGAGCACAGGTAGATCCAGATGGCGAGCTCCCTGCTGAGGACGGCAGGTGTCCGCGCTGCTCGCACTCCCTTGACGGCAACAAGTGTCAGTCCCGCTGACTTTCCCCCTTGTTGCTGCCTTGGCAGGACTCAGATGAGCGCAGCAGAGTCGGAGTTACGCTCAGCCGTCGGCAAGCTCGCCCAATGAGGTCTTCAAGGGCCGCAAAAACGCCAACGGCAACTTTCGGGTCACTCTCATTCCTGGCGACGGCATAGGTCCAGAGATCTCTG
The DNA here is from genome assembly GCF_000708205.1 of Mixia osmundae IAM 14324. NCBI lineage: Eukaryota > Fungi > Basidiomycota > Mixiomycetes > Mixiales > Mixiaceae > Mixia > Mixia osmundae. The sequence goes on along the minus strand of NW_014575563.1, from coordinate 1,209,433 downwards.
TCGCCGTCAAGGACATCTACAAGGCTGCAAAGGCACGTCGACGAGCTGCGCCGTACCTGCCCGACCGCTGATCTGCATGAACCTGACCCCGCGCAGGTGCCTATCGACTGGGAGGAAGTCTCTGTCGCGCCCCTCATCGTCGACGGCAAGTCGACTATACCCCAAGACGCAATCGACAACATCAAAGCCAACACCGTCGCCCTCAAAGGTCCCCTCGCGACGCCCATCGGCAAGGGCCACGTCTCCCTCAACCTGACCCTCCGAAGAACGTTCAACCTCTTTGCAAACGTTAGACCGTGTCGCTCCATCGTCGGCTACAAGACGCCTTATGACGACGTCAACAGCGTCCTCATCCGCGAGAACACAGAGGGCGAGTACTCTGGCATCGAGCACGAGGTCGTCGATGGCGTCGTGCAGTCCATCAAGCTCATCACCATGGAAGCCTCCGAGCGCGTCGCTCGTTACGCTTTCCAGTATGCCGAGCTTAACGGACGTCCCCACGTCACCGCAGTCCACAAAGCGCCCATCATGTGAGCCTGCATGGCTGCCTGAGCGAGCAGTGAAGCCTGACCATGCTGGTACAGGAAAATGTCGGACGGCATGTTCCTCACCGCTTGCCGGCAAGTAGCGAAAGAGTTCCCAAAGATCAGCTACGACGAGGACCTGCTAGATCGTGTCTGCTTGCGAATCGTACAGAACCCAGCTCCCTTTGCGGACCGTGTCATGGTCATGCCCAATCTTTACGGCGACATCCTCAGGTCAGTGGTTCATTCTTTCTCTCGCGACAAGGCTCAAGTACGGTCCTCTGCACAGCGATCTCGGGGCTGGCCTGATCGGTGGTCTGGGTCTCACTCCCTCGGGCAACATTGGCCGCGACGCGAGCATCTTCGAGGCTGTCCACGGATGTGAGCTCAATCGTGGCCCCTCGCGCCGGACACCGCTGACAGGCTCTCCTCGCCCAAAGCCGCACCTGATATTGCAGGCAAAGGCTTCGCTAACCCGACTGCGCTCTTGCTGAGCTCGATCATGATGCTGCGGCATATGGGTCTCTTTGATCACGCTACAAAGATTGAGAAGGCCGTCATGGATGTCAGTTCGTTGCCTCTCATCGTGCGACTGAGGCTGACCGCTCGCTTTCTGTCAGACCATCGCAGAAGGCAAGCATATCACAAGAGATCTGGGAGGAAAGGCCTCCACGTCCGAATATGCTCAGACGGTCATCAGCCGGCTAGGCTAAAAATTGTCTCACGAAATGCAAACGATCGTGTCTCAGCAGGAACTCCAACGAATGCCCTTGCAGATCAGTAGCGTACAGTCACGACACTCTGCTGAGTCGACATGCGCGGTGCTTCTCCCGCGCCATCGTGTGCTTCTCTGCCCAGGTGCGAAAAGTGAAGCAGACAGCGAGCGACAATGTGCTCGTATTCGTCGACGAGTGTCGAAGCTCCTATCGTCGAGGGTGATCTGCCATCTGCAGCGAAGTAGGGCCGACGAGGTGAATCGCCTTCCGCACTTTGTCGCTTCTCGACGATCTGAATGGGCACCGTCATCTCGCCTTGAGCAACGCCCCAGAATTGCATCTGTGCCCCATCAACGTTGACATTGATCCACCTACTTTTCTGATCAGCACAGCGGTATCCATAGCGGAGGAGAGCTTACTCTGGTAAAGGCCGTCTATCTAGCTCGCCCCGCTCTGGATAGTCGGTCAGAGCGGTATAAGTGCTCTGTAGCGAGCTGAGAGGAACAATATGCGATGGTATCGGTATCGCAAAATGGAATGACTCGTCGCTCGAAAGCGTCATGCGGTACTGATCAATCGCCGCTTCTTGGGTCAGAGTTCGCGGACGAGCCTTCTGAGCAATCTGGGGTGACGCGCTCGGGCTCGGCATGGGGCCGCCGACGAGTCTTATGCCGTCATATTGGTTCCCGTGATGAACAGGCTCCGACAGCAGCTGTGGCGTATCATAGAATATTGGCGCCTGCACAGCTGCGTCTTCTGGTGGCGTGTAGACGGATGACCGCGTGCTCTGCCTGACGTTCTCGATAGCGTCCTCATGAGCAGACTGTCGCACTTGACGTGGCGAGCCCCGATTACTAAAGTTGATCAACCGCGGCTTCGACGATATGGCACCCGAGATATATTCCGAATGCTGCTGAGCTTGCACGAGCTCGTCAGACGGCTCACGCGTGATCAGCCTTATTGCGCCTGGCTGCTCATCTGATGGCGTCGGCGAATCCGTGCTGCGCGATGTGGCAAGCGAGCCCGGCCGATCCAGGTTGACTGGCAGCGGCGGTCGATAGCCAAAGCCTTGTCGCTGTCGCGGTATGCTGCGGGGTGTGCTTGACATACTGCTCGGCCTTGGCCCTCGGTTGGGGTCGCGCGAAGCAGAGTCGGATCGCTCTGCGTCCGAGTAGAAGAGCGAGGAGCTACCTTGGCTGCTGGACCAGCTATCGTGAGATTTTGCTCTGGGTTGAGCATACGTCGGCGTTGTCTGCGTCGCAAAGATGCCAAGCCCGCTCAGATTGACGGGCGATTCGCCTACAGGCGTCTCTTGAGTAGGGTTGCGATTGCCAAAGAGGTTCATGACGTCCATGCGCCTTGGCCTGCTGTCAGAACGCTGAGCTGCCGGCGGCGGCGGCAATGGCAAGGGCGCGTCATGATATAGCACAGGTGGCGGCAGATTGACATTGTCGCTCGCTTCGCTCGGCCGACCTTTTCGAATGCTGCTCTTGAGCGGCGTTGAGGCTCGCGAGCTGCCTTTCGAGCCTTTCTCCTTCGCCAAGATGAAGCCTGTACCAGCCTGACTGTTTTCCCGGTCCCAACTTTTCGCTTTGCGGATGCAGCAGAAGAGCAACAAGGAGACAAGTGCCACCAAAGCGATCAGGCCAAAGATGACAGCAATCGCGATCTTTGCTTTGTCTGAAAGGCCGTGGTGATGCTGCAGAGCGGTCCCTGTATTAGAACCATTAGTCGCTTGCGGCAAGTTGGCACGGTAGGCGACGGTCATATTCGCGCTTTGCTGGACGCCAGTCGAATTGTCGCGACCAGTGAAAGTCACAGTGACATTCTGATAGTCTTTCGGCTCTGGGTTCGGCGCCTCGCCAGACAGCACGCGCGAGCCTGTATCAAAATTGACCCAAGAAGCCGCCGTCGCTGGCAAAATCGTCGCCGAATACAGTGCCTCGCTCGAAGTCAGATAGCTTTCGATATTGTCCGAGAAGTTCTTGCCGGGATCGACTGCCAAGACTGGCAAGACCATCGCGGTGAAGAGATCCGGAACGACATGCAGATCGATTGCGTCATTTATCCGGTCACCATAGCTCGAGACAAAGTCGATCGGGATGGACAGATCTGCGCGTGTTGAGGCATTAGCAGGAAGGCTGCCGCTGATCACGCGCGTGGCATTGTTATAGCTCAAGTAAGGAAAGCCTTGCAGGCCAACGTCGACAGTGACGTTGCTTGCTGTCGCTACCGTGCCATCGATACGCAAGCCGTCCAGCGGTACCGTGTAGCTGATCGTGTCCCCGCGGGTCGTGTTGATCGCAGGCAGCGGCTGACTTAGCTCAAAGTCATGTTCAGATATGGTGATGTTGAACAGCTGTACCACATCGCCATACCCAAATTGATCACTGCCATAGATGATGATTGGGAACTGGCCGGAGAGCGGCGCAACGCCGTCAAACGTGACCGTTGTGTTGTCAAAGACGAGCCAGTCTGGTAGAGACGTCTGTCCTTGTATATATGAAGTATAGTAGATCTGTGCTTGCGACGGCACCGCAAAAGTATACTGTTGGAAGCCTAAGCTGAATGACCACTGCGGCGGAACGCGGATCTGGCCGTCGTACGTCATGATCGAGCCATCTCCCAGTCGTGAAGCATTGGGTAGCTGTGCCGAGATGGACAGCTGGACGGTTGCATCGACACCGGAGGCGACGAGGAGCTCGTAGTCGTCTTGTACCTGATCTTGCGATCCGTCCATAGACGTCGCAGTAACAGTCACTCGTGATCGTTGGTACGTGCTGTTGCTTGTATCTGCAGGCACATTGCCAGAGAACGTAGCGGTTGCCTCGTCGAAGCTGGCCCAGGACGGACACCCGAAGCTGGTGAGCGAGACGTTGGACTGTCCGAAAGTGCCTGGCAATAGCGTGAATGACCATGGCAGTCCGGGGCGCGCGACCGGCGGTCTTTGATTCTGCAGACCATAGACGATTGTCGGTGCTTGTGCTATGACTGGACTGGCCAGCCATGCTGATTCTAGCACGAGACTGACGACCAGCGCCAATTTGCCAAGCGAGGTGGGCATCTATTCTTGCCGCTTCGTGAGCCAATCGCAGTTTAATGTACGAGGCGCTTGCCTATGCTGTGTTTGCTGTGCGTATGCGTGTGTGTGATGGATGATATACCGCGGTGTATGCGTGCGGCGTGCTGCGGTGGTAGCGGTAACAGTTGGGTGGGCCGAATGAGCCAAGATAGTGCGTGGTGTCGTAATGAAAGTGGCAGGCCAGCTGGCCAATGTCGATGTCTTGTAGTCCGAACAAGTAGTGTTACTTCGATTAAGCGTGCATTCTGCAGACTCGCAGGGATCAGCATGAAGGAGCAAACGGCGAGTCAGTCTGACCCCCGATGCACTCTGCGAGCTCGTGGGAGGTGTCCAAGTCCTGTCAAAGGTGCCTGGCTCCTCTTCAAATGCTCTGCAGTCGTGTTTAGGCTGCCCTGCGCCCTCTAAGCAATGCTCTGGTACCGTGAAAATGCCTGGGCCGAGGTTGACAAAGTTGATTTCGATCATTCAACGCGACGCGTCTCGGGTCACGCGTCGATTGATCTTGGTGCACGATCATGCCAGGGCATGCGGCATCCTGCTGCAGTCATTGTGACAACACGCTACGCTCGAACGAGGTGTAGACGATGGCAGATAGCTCGCTGAGCTCCTTGACATCCGAGATGGATTCAGCATATTCGTTGGGATTGCTGTTGAGGATCATATGGGATTGGCGCGCGATGACGGGTAGGAGGCTGGCAAGTCGCGCTGTCTTGTCTGTGATGTCTGTGATTTGAGCGCCATCTGCCTCATGCTGTGTCTGAAGGGGATGCGCAAACGCGCCATTGCCCGCAGGCGCGTCGGCCTGCTTGTGTGCGCTTGGCTTTGTCGTCGCGAAGGAACCAGAGAGTGAGTTGAGAAAGGTAGAGAAGAGCAGATCGAGGCATTGCCGCCGTACGTAGACAAAGTCGGGCGACTCGACAAAGTCTTGCGTCTCGTCTAGCAGGCTTCTCAGTTCGTCGTCGATGAAGGTCTCTGTCTCGGGCAGACCGCCTTGCCGCAAGACTTCTAATTCGTCAGATTCATTGTCAGGAAAGAGTGCACTAAGGAACGTGTGCGGCGTGTCGTCGTCATCTTCATATTCTATTGCTCGTCGTATCTGCTTGAGTAGTTGGTCAGTCTCTCCAAACGAGATCTGCCTCTTCAGTGGTATGCTGCACACAACGTTAGATCTAGTGCAGCTGCTCTCCGGCTGCTGCTTCTCACCTTGCGACAACGCCATCGACTACAGACTGGACGCGCTCGGTGATCTGTGGCCAGCCGCGGTGGAGCAGCCACCAGCTGAACGTCAGATATCGCTGTTCGGTCATCGCGCTGATGCCGATAGGCTTGCGCGCAGACGAATCGGAGCTGAAGAGCGTCGAGAGACCCTGAAAGCTCTTCTGGCTGTCATCAAGCGTGCCGGAGCCTGCCTGTTCAAGTACTGAGGAGACGTAGTTGTACCGCCCTAGCAGGTTGAGCTGGATATGGGTTTGCAGAGCGAGCAAGCAGACCGCATAGAGCGAGCTGATCGATCTTGCGAATGCGAGCAGTTTGATAGCATTCCAGAGCTCGAGTTTGCTCCGCGGGTCCTCGATGGGTTCTGGCTCGGATTCTTCTTCGGGGGCGTCGACTAGCTTTGCGTCTGTTGTCGTCGGCGCAGGGGTAGGCTGCTCGGTCAAGGCTGCGCTCTGACGGTGTGCCTCTGCGTCGAGTGAAGCCATCGAGTCGCCGAGGCCGATGGTCTGCGCGGGCGGCACGAGACCGTGAGCGCTCTCAGCAAAGACCGAGGTCGGCATGAGCGAGTTGAGCGGAATCTCTGGCTTGACGCTATCGCTCGTGCTCCCAGCAGGTTCCGCTGAGGCTGGCTCGGGTTGTGGCAGACCGTTCGGCGCAGATTTGGGAGGATCTTGCTCGACGAGCACTGTGCTATCAGAGGGCACCCTGTTCTGGCTAGATTCAGCCTGGCGCTGCTTCTCACGTTGTGTCTTGAGGGCGAGGGTGTGAGTGAGCGACTCGACGTCCATGCTCTCGAGAATTTGATTGCCTAGCGTCGGCAAGAGCGCAAGCACGGTGAACGAGCAGTCCTCCTGATTCTGCTGAAACCGTCGGCGTAGACTGCGTGATCAGTGGTCAGCCAATCCCCACGAAAGGAGACCTGTGCTGTCAATGCTGTCAAGACGTACTTCTCACGCTGGGCACGGTCGGTCATGATCTTGTCCTGCATCTCAGAGAGCTTGTTGAAGCCATACTGTGCCAGCAGGTAGACTCCGCCCAGGCTGGCCGAGGCGATGGCGAACCCCCTCCTCCTGTCATAGAAGTAGCCCCGCAGACGGTCGAGCATCTCGTCGACGGTGAGCAAGGTGATGGGTATACCGAACGACCTGATGACGGCGCTGCCACGTGGAAGCAAAGAGAGCGCGACGACCAGCGGCGGGCAGAACTTTGGGTCGACCCGGCATGGCCTATGATCGCTCACCCGACCCGTCAGAGGACTCCTACAAGCGTAGCAGACGGCGCACGTCACCCTCTGGGCATACGCGCACAGGGAACGACGGTGGCAGGCGAGAGCATCGCCGCAGTGAGGCATCCGGCAGTCGCAGCTCGGCAGACAGAGATCCTCACTTACGTAGGTCGCGCTACGACGAAGACTATGATGGTCCTCCCCGAGACAGCGATGATCGTCGCTTGAGAGACGACAGACATGCCAGCAGCTCGAGAAGCTCACGCCACGCTCGGTCGCCTGAACCTACCGCCAGAGAACGGGATGCTGCAGACGAGCGTAGGAGGAAGCGACACCGAGACGATGACTATCCCGACAGAGAGAGAGACAGAGACCGTGCGGCTGATGACGATCGCTCGAGGCACGACAGCCACCGCTCATCACGCCGGTCACGCTCGCCTGTCGCTCCTTCTGCAAGGGTCGTCGACGATAGAGCGAGACGATCCCCGCCTGCCCCTTCCGCTGCACCCAGCACGGAAACAGAGGAAGAGAAGCGTCAGCGACAGCGGCTCGAGAAGCTACAGGCATGGAAGCTCAAGCAGGCTGCCGCCAAAGCCAACGTCGTCGGCACACCGACCTCACAAGGCACAGACACGCCGCCTGCAAAGGCTGCATCGCCAGCTCCCCTGTCGAGCAAGCCCACACCGGCCACGTCTGCCGGGGCCCCGCCAGCTACTCCCAAACCCTTGCCTCCTCCAGCCGCCCCAAAAAAAGTCACGAATGGCGCTGCGCCCAAGATGAGTCAGCCCATCGGCTTCAAGAGCTCATCAGCAAAGGCGCGCAAGACGGCCATTGGCATGGAGGACGAAGATGACGAAGAGCTTGAGCGGCGTCGCTCGACCATGTACAAACCTGACCTCGACGCTACCGAAAGCCTGCCTGCTATGGATCACAGCGCGGCTGGCGAAGATACTGGAGCAGGTATAGACGAGGACGACGATGACGAAGTAGGCGAGTCTGGTGAGACGGAGGAGGAGCGCATGGCCGCAGCCGGCGCCCGAGCTCGTCGCCAAGCCGAAGAAGCGCTCGCGTCTGGCCTGGACAATGTCGACACCGCCCGTGACGTCCCGCAAGAAGAATCGGCAATGTCAATCGACCTGCCGACGAAGGAGGTCACGCCTGTGGAGACCAAAAGCGCTCCCACAGTGTCCGTGACCGAGCCTGAAGAGGACGACGAGATCGATCCTCTTGACGCGTTCATGACCGGCGTCACCGAGCAGGTCAAGCAAGTCAACGCTTCCGACATCGCTCGTAGTCTTGGCGGTGCACCTCCGCCCAAGGAAGAGACCGTCATGAACCTCGACGAGGATGCTGGCGACGATGATGGAGAGCCCGACGAGTATGAAAAGGCCGGCTTGCGACCCGAGGACATCCTGGCGTGCGTAACATGCTTGCACTCGTAGACACTGAGCTGACCCTTCCATCGCAGCTTGGCGGCAAAGAAGCTCAAGAAGAAAGATCTCGCGCCTGTCGATCACTCACGTATAAAGTACGAGTCCTTCCGCAAGGCATTTTACCATCCGCCGCCAGAGATCGCAGCAATGACCGAGGAGGAAGCGACTGTGCTCCGAGGCGAGCTAGATGCGATCAAAATACGAGGCGCCGACTATCCCAAGCCTATCACTAAGTGGAGTCACTGCGGTCTGCCTGCTATCTGCCTTGATGTCATCCGCCAGCTCGATTACGCCAGTCCGACGCCGATCCAGGCGCAAGCGATACCGAGCATCATGTCGGGCCGCGATATGATCGGAGTTGCAAAGACCGGCAGTGGTAAGACGATTGCCTTTTTGCTGCCCATGTTCAGACACATCAAAGATCAAAGACCGCTTGAGATGATGGAGGGACCGATCGCGATGATCATGACGCCCACACGCGAGCTCGCCAATCAGATCTATCGCGAATGCAAGCCATTCCTCAAGGCTCTCAATCTCAGGGTGCGTCATGTCCGCTTGGCTAAGCGTACTCGGCTCATCTGAATGCAGGCAATATGTTCATATGGCGGCTCTCCACTCAAGGACAATATCAACGATCTCAAAAAGGGTGCAGAGGTCATTGTGTGCACGCCAGGCCGCATGATCGAGCTGCTTGGCACGAACTCCGGCAGACTAGTCAACCTGCGTCGAATCACCTATCTCGTGCTTGACGAAGCAGATCGCATGTTCGACATGGGCTTCGAGCCTCAGGTCATGAAAATCATCAGTCAAGTGCGGCCGGACCGTCAGACAGTTCTGTTCTCTGCTACCTTTCCTCGCCAGATGGAAGCGCTTGCGCGCAAGGTGCTCAAAAAACCGCTCGAGATTACCGTCGGTGGTCGATCCGTCGTCGCTGCAGAGATCGAACAGATCATCGAAGTTGTCGAAGACGATGCCAAGTTTGAGCGACTGCTTGCTCTGCTCGGACGACTGACCAATGACGACAAAGATGCACAGACGCTCGTCTTTGTCGATCGACAAGAAGCAGCAGACGATCTGCTTCAGCGACTCTCGAAACGACTGTATCTCACAGCGTCACTTCATGGCGGCAAAGACCAGGTCGATCGGGACGATGTCATTGCTCAGTTCAAGCAAGGCATCTTCCAAGTCGTCGTCGCTACGTCGGTCGCTGCCCGTGGACTGGATGTCAAAGGCCTCAAGCTCGTCGTCAATTTCGACTGTCCCAATCATCTCGAGGACTATGTGCATCGTGCAGGTCGTACTGGCCGAGCCGGCAACAAGGGCACTTGCGTGACGTTCATCACCAAGGACCAAGATCGATACTCGATGGATCTCGTCAAGGCGCTTGAGAACAGCAACGCGCCCGTGCCTGCCGATCTCAGGAAGATGGCAGCTGACTTTCTGCAAAAGGTCAAGGATGGCAATGCAACGACTGCAAGCTCGGGCTTCGGCGGCAAAGGACTCGACAGATTCGAGCTTGAACGCGATGCCAAGAATCGCGCAGAAAGGAATGCGTACGGCGAGCCTGCTGAGGACGGTGCCGCCAAGCCGGCTGGCGAAGCTACCGTCGTCGTGCCGGACATTGAGGTCGAGATCAAGCGTGGACCCGCACCAGATCCTGTTGCGCCGCGAGTGGTAGACCAAGCGGAAGCAATGGCTGCTGCCGAGAGGGTCGCGAGCTCGAACAAAGGGGCTACTGCTCTCGAGCGCGCTCAGCTCATCGCTGCCAACTTCAACCGCTTCCTCAAGGACAGAAAGACCGAACTGCACGGCGGCGCCAGAAGTGATGATATCCGACGACGAGATCCGGATGCAACCGACTTTCACGCGTCTATTCCTATCAATGACTACAGCCAGAAGACTCGCTGGAAGGTCACAAACAAGGAGACAATGGTACAGCTCATCGAGGAAACGGGGGCATCGATCACAAACAAGGGCGTATTCTACGACAAAGGCAAGGAACCCGGGCCGCTCGATCAGCCAAAGCTTCACCTGCTCGTCGAGTCCAACGACGAGTCCAAAGTCCGTGCGGCTATCAACGAGATCAAGCGAATCCTCATCGAAGCCTCGACTGCGTCTATGGAAGCAGAGCAGCGTGGTCCCGGTCAGGCTACGGGCCGATACTCTATCTTGTAGACACTGCATGCGGCACTGTGATACATCCTTGATCATGCTGACTGCTCGCTTGTACAACACTGACGATTGCGTGGGATGCGCATGCTCATTCTGCGAGAAGCTTGATGATCTCTGGCTCGAGTGACTCGGGCTTTGTGATGCTGGTATAACGCGCTGCTACTTCGCCGTCCTTGCGGATGAGAAACTTCTCAAAGTTCCATTTGATTCGCTCGAGCGCGAGGCTCTTCTTTTGTGACTTGAGGAAAGCGAAGAGCGGGACTGCGCCCGATCCGTTGACGGTGCCCTTGGCTGCGATGGGAAAGTCGACGCCGTAGTTGCGCTGACAGAGCGCTGCGGTGCCCTTCTCTCCGTCGTCTCCCTGTGATCGTCGTTGTCATTTCACGTCGGATGAGTACGACAAGCGGCTTACCTCTGGATTCTGGCCGCCGAACTCGTTCGAGGGTTGGCCGATGATGACGAGACCCTGATCTTTGTACTTTGAGTAGAGATGCTGCAGAGCGGTGTACTGGGGCGTGAAGCCACATGCGCTTGCGGTATTGACAACGAGGACGACCTTGCCTCTGTAGTCTGCCATGCTGAGCTCTTTACCCCCAGGCATCTTCACGACACAATCGTAGAAGCTCGCCGGCTTGGGACTCGACTGAGGTGAGGCTGACATGCTTGCAAAGTGAGCTTGATGGAAGCGGGCAGATGCGGCTACGAGACGGACAGGCTGGAGCAAGCTGATCGTCGGTAGTGCGGCGGCAAAGAGGATTGTGCGCATTGCCGACGATTATCGTCGTCATCGCCACCGCGCTTGGCTGGCTGGGCGGCGAGCAGGGCCTCACCAGTGGACGAGCCACGAGCTCAGATGCCGGTACCCATCGCTGTCTACATCATCGGCGGAGCAGCTACACTGGGGATAGCAGCCCTCCTGCTCAAAGATCCCGTGCGAGAGTATATCGACCGCAAGCGAGCCGAAGCTGCCTATCACGCCGCGGTATGGCATGATCTTCAGCAGGCAAGGCAGCCATCGAGCGATAAGCAGCACGAGGACGCGAGCGAGGTCGCCGGTCAGCCAAGAGGGACTGCATCTGGCGTTGATTGGGTCGAGGCTCACGAGATGGGCGACTTGCGCCGTCGTGATACTCAGGATGTAGGCAACCTGACCTGCTGTGCTGCACCCCTCGGGCTGATGCACGCGACAGCATGCAACGCCGGAGGAAGACCTGCTAGCAACGAACGAGCCGGATCGATCACGCTCATCATCGCCTCTCTTCCGTTCAGTCACGTCGGCGTCACGTTCATCAGCAGGCTCGCTCGTGTCCGAAGCATGGCCACCTCTCCAGCCTGCCAGGACTTCTTCGTCGCAAGGGTCAGATGGGATAAGTAGCGACGGATCCTGGCTACCGCTGGACGAGAGCGAAGTCTTCGAGGTCGGCTCGAACGAGAGCGATACAAGCTCACGACGACGCGAATTCGCGCCTGGGCAGATCGACTCTCTGCACGCTTCGGTCATCGATCTCGGCGAGGACACGGACGATGAGAGCTCCGATTCGCCGCACGCATCTGCGAGACTATAGCGTCCGTCCCGCCATGTAATCTGCCTGTATCGACATACATCTGCTCACGAGGACGTCTTTGCATAGATGCGAGTACAGCGTGCGACAAGCGGGGATGTACACATGAGTTGTGACGCTGTCTATAGGCCAGCAGACCTGAGCAGCACAGACGAGTGAGGTCGAGTAGGCTCGTCAGAACCCTCTCCGCCTTCTAGCGCACGCACGATGCCGAAAGAGGCCGCAGCTGCCAGGCCGCCGACGAGGAAGGTTGATACGGATGCTCGTAGGTAGCCAAAGAAGCCAATCTTTGCGCCGGTATAGTATGCCTTGAAAGCGCCAAAAACGAGCAGGATGATGGCTGTCACGATCTACCGCGGCGGACAGTGTCAGCTGGAACCCATCTGGACGTGCTGTAGTACTCACGATCGAATAGATGAGCGCAATCTTGGCATTCGCTTCGAAGAAGTAAGGTATCTGGGGACAAATCAGTCAATGTCGTCTACAGACGCGAGCGAGCGCACCATGGGAATCAGACCGCCGACTGCATAGCCCGCGCCGATGGTGAGGGCAGAGATGTACAATCGGGAGTCTGGCACGTCCTCGAGACCCTCGCCGAACTGCGGCAAGCATCAGCAGGTGCGGATCTCGCAGGTAGCTACTATGTCTACCTTGAGCAGAAAGGCAGTAAGGCCGACGTCTTCCTCGAATCTGAGCTTCGCATTGCCGTTTGCAGACTCGGTGTCACCCAAAGCTGACTTTGGGGACCGCGAGAGGGTCTTCATGATATGTCGCCACATGGACGGCTCGGCGTTGACTGCGGTGTGTTGAGAATCCTCCTCAGATGCAGACGAATCGAACTGGGTCTCTACTTTGGCGAGCGCAGAGGCTACTCTCCGAGATAGGCTCTGATCTATGCCGACTGGCCCCAGCACTGCAGCGTCGTGTGAGCGGGGGCTTCCGTCTTAAACGGGCAGAGAGGTTTGCGACGAACCCTCGTGGACTTCTCTCTCCATCTCGCCGGCACAAGACCGCTTGACACGTTCCTGTGTTGTCTTGCGCAGGTAGCGAAAGTGGTCTCTTTCTGCCTCAGAAGCCAAGAATCCGCCGATTCCCATTGAGATGCTGCCCGAGATGATCTCCGCCAGTCCGCCGACGACGACAAGTTTTGAGGATCCCAAGGAGGCAAGGCCGGCAGTGAGAGCAAAGGGGACTGTCAGTCCATCTGACAGACCGATGATGACGTCTCTGACGACGGCGGGGTCGACTAAGGTACGTTCGTCGTCTCCCTTCAGCTCGCGACAGCACACGCGATCAGGCCGATTGTGTTTGTCGCAGACTGTCACCGGTACGGGCGTAGTCGTCTGACCATCAGAAGGAGCAGGCGCTGGTGAAGCAGGGGCAGCGGAGAGGGACCAGACGGCTGAATGAGTTGGCTTTGACCGCCTAGGTAAGGCGAGCGCTACAGCTTGACCGTCCTCGCTTGCTGACCCTGCGTGCGGCTCTGCTGCATGGGCGCTCTGACGAGCATACTCGTCTGGCCGAGACATGGTAGGCTCAGGCCTGATCGTACGCCGAGCAGTCGACAAAAATTTGAGTGCGAGGACGGGCAAGGCAAGTCGCGCTCTGAGAGTGTGGCAGAGTGCGGTCGAGCGGTAAGGGGCTTGTGAGGACTGACTGAGGCGGCCACGATTCCGCTCAAGGGGGCTCAGGATGACGCTGCCGCCAGAAAGGCCAGGGGAGCGCAGGACCTTGCCGAGCTCGCGAGACTGCTCGAAGCGGCCAAAGGCACGGCAGAATACGAGCGCGCGAATGAGGCTGTAGCGACGATTGTGGCTCAGTTCAAGACGGGCAAGAGTGTCAGGGTGCCTCTGCCGCTTCCGTTGCTCGTGTGTGCTTCACGCACGAGCCGCGAGCGAGGCTCATACAGGCGCAGACTGCAGTATACTATCGATCCTGGCTGCTCGACGGCACGATTGATCCCGAGTGGCTCATCCCGGCTAGCGAGCCAGGCAGGCCGGTAGAAGGGAGCAAGCTTCACGGAGTCTCATCTGTCGATCGATTGCGGGCATTGCCCATGCATTCGCAGAGTGTGACGCCCGAACGGCGAGGGAGCAGCAGTACAGATCACCGCGCCGGGGGAGAGACCTGGAAGAGAGCGCCGAGTGGCAAGCTAGAGTTAGTGACGAGTCACATGAAGGCGCTCGACGTTGGCGCAGCGGGGAGCTCTACGCCCGAGGAAGGAATGACTTACGAGGACGACAGAGTCTCCACGAACGAATAGGCAATCGATCTGTCTCTTCACTTGCTGCGTGCGCACTACGATGAGCCCTTGCACGCCAGGCAAGCGAGAGCGAGAAAGCTTGCCCGCAGCGTGCCGACCGGCTGAGCCGCGCTTTCGTCCAAGTCGACGATCGTCTGAGTCTCCTCGACCTCGCCGAGGATCATGTTCATGTGCTGGTCGTATGCCTGACTGCGCGTGTCAGTTCTCGAGCGAGGCCGCTGTGGCAGATAGACAGACATGCAGTACCCCTCTGATCTCTCTGTCGCCGCGTAGCTTGATGAAGACTCTCTCGCTCAGACTGAGCCTGATCAGGTCAAACTGCGCAGCGTAGGGCCGTTTGATGAGCCTCGGAACGCGGCTCCGGCAGAAGAGCTACTCACCGGCTCTTGCACGCCTGCATCTGCGAGCCCATCTGCCATTGCACGGCCACACAAGTCTTGTCACACGCCGGAGCCGACCCTCTCTCTGAATTTATTTGGGCCGCGACGAGGCAGCGGTGACGAGCAAAGCAAGCGTCGGTGGCCGTTGCATCCGACAGACATGCCGAGGGTCAGTCGGCTCCCATCCTCTGCGCTAGTCGTACAGCTTGCTGACTTGCTACCGCCGACAGCATTACTGCGACTACTGCGACATCTTTCTTACCCATGGCAAGTCTCGCCTCGTGCTTGTCACGCCGTCCATGCTGACACGCTGCTCTGTGCTCGACAGACAGTCGATCAGGTTGGTGCTCACGAGGTTTTAGCCACAGCGTGCATCGACTGATTCCGACGCCGTTCAAACAGTGCGGCATGCTCACAACTCGGGCAGGAATCATCTCACCAACGTCAAAGACTACTATGCCTGTCCGCGTCCCTCCTGCTCCCTGTCGTGCTGCTCGCGCTGATCTGTGGACGATCTCGACAGCATTGGGTACAGATGATATCCAGACGATGATCGACAAGATCCTCCACGCCATCGAAAGAGGCCAGCCCATCCCAGGCAGACCACCCCCGCCGCCAGGTATGATGGGCATGCCAGGTCTCATGGCTCCCCCGCCGAGTATGCGACCACCCATGGGCATGAACGGCTTCGGCAGCAGCGGACCTCCTGCCGGCTATGGCGCACCCATGGCCGGCGGCGGTCCCCCTGCAGGCTACGGTGCCCCTCCCCTCAGCTTCAATGCCGGTCCGGCCCTGTCGTCTGTCAATTTGGCTCCGACAATGCTGCCGCCTGCGAATGGCTTACCCTCCGAGACAACACCTGGCTCAGGCGTGGGCATGCGTACGTCTCTCTCTGTTCGCCTTGCATTGCCTCTGCGTCAGTCTGAAGAGCCTCTCACAGATCCCGATCGAGCCAGAGCACTAGGTCTGGCTAAGTGAGCTGCATGCCAGGGCAGGCCAGTCGTATAGGCGCAGCGCCCTATGTTGTACATTACTGCACACCCGACGGCATTCTTCGATCTGCTCGTGTCGCCAGTCGCGACTGATTTTATTGATTTGCTGCAGGCACTGTTGCAGGCAGCTTTCTCTCGACGGCCGGCTCATCCAGTCCTCGCCGACAGACATGCCGAGAGCGATCAGCTCAAAGTTCAACACAGCAGCGGCGAGCATCCAGCCCGTGTCGGCCAGCAAGGGTAAAGGCAAGGCGCGAGACGATGGTCATGCCAACGCTAACAAGAACCCTCTCTTCAACACCGCTCAGTTTGGCCAGCACATCCTCAAGAACCCTTTGGTGGCGCAAGGTATCGTCGATAAAGCTTCTCTGCGCAGTACGGACAGCGTGCTCGAGGTGGGGCCCGGCACGGGCAACTTGACAGTGAGGATACTCCAAGTCTGCAAGCACTGTCTCGCTGTCGAAATGGACCCACGCATGGCGGCAGAGCTCACAAAGCGAGTCCAGGGAAAGTAAGCCTCTCCCGCGTCCGTCATAGCCCTGGGGGTGTCCGATGACCGTGCAAGCAGACCGGAACAGCGCAAGCTTGACATCCTTGTCGGCGACTTTGTCAAAACTGAGCTGCCTTATTTTGACGTCTGCATAAGCAATACGCCCTATCAGGTCAGTCATCGTTCTTCGAGACCTCACTCCTAGGGTCGCGTAACCATCGCAAGGCAGATCTCGTCGCCCCTAGTCTTCAAGCTACTCGCTCAACGACCCCTCTTTCGCGTGGCCATCCTCATGTTCCAGCGTGAGTTTGCCATGCGCCTCGTCGCAAAGCCTGGCGACGATCTCTGGAACCGGCTCTCCGCAAATGTACAGCTCTTTGCAAAGGTGGACCATATCATGAAAGTCGGCAAGAACAACTTCCGACCGCCGCCCAAAGTCGAGTCATCCGTCGTCCGTATTGTGCCCATCGATCCTCCCCCGCCGATACGGTTTGAGGAGTTCGACGGCTTGACGAGGATCATCTTCGCGAGACGCAACAAGATCGTCAGAGCCACCTTTCAAGCTAGCGGCGTCAAGGAGATGCTCGAGTCGAACCACAAAGCCTGGTACAGCCAACAGAACAAGGCAAGCCGCATGCATTGCGCGTCTCCGTCGATGCGCTGACCTTGCAGCTTCGAGTCAACAGCGCTTGCCAAATGACTTTGACATCGCGGAGCTATTAGAGACGATCCTCAGCGAGAGTGGCTTCGCGCAGACCAGAGGAGCCAAGATGGGCGTCGAAGACTTTCTCAGCTTGCTCGCAGACTTCCACAGGCACGGGATACATTTCGCATGAGACCGTCTCGTCAGTCGCCCTGCATGGCAAGATTTCACAAGTGCTGCACATGCTGCAACGCTTGCGAGACATGACGCGAGCGAGAGCGCCATTGTGGCTTCGCAGCACAGCTGTCGGACAGCGGACGGCTGATCTCGCTTGGCGACCCTGGCAATGTGCTGAGCATTGCATTACAGCTCAACAAGCAGCTCGGCAGGAGTGACCGGGCTTAGTGGTGCACGCACATTTGAGACCCTCGTGGGCGGCGCATTGAGCTTAGGGTTGATCCTGGATTTGGCTCGCTTGGCTTCAAGCGCTGCCATTGCTTTGCTCTGCACGGGCACACGATGAGACAAATCAATCTTCGATCCTCATCTGCACTAACCTGAGCTTGTTGAGACTCTGGATCGACGAAACTTCTGGTTGTGTGTTTGTCGGCGACGGGATCAAAGCCCATCATGCGGAGCTTCGTAGGATCGTAGACTCGCTGCTTGAGCTCTCGCTGCATTGCTAGTTGCGCTTGATCTTCCTGAGCTGCAGTGGTCGGCGCAGCGCCCTCAGACCGAGCGGTTTTGTTCGCTTGGACCTCTCGCAAGTACTGAGCGCCAATCGAACCGCGGTCATTTTTGAGCATCTCTGCGAATCCCTCTTTAAGACGAATCTCCTTCTCTGATTGGTCGTGGCGACGTTTCTTCGCTTCTTTCGAGCTTGGGTCTAAAGGCTCAGAGTAGGTCGACTCGCCAAAGCGGCGTCGCTTGGGCATCTCCGTGAGCGAGCTGGCCATGACAAAGGTCGTCACCCCCTCGATGACGGTTTTGTTATTGCGAGGCAGCAAGCCAGTCTTATTCGCATAGTCGGGCTTGTCGTCTTCGCGTGCTGGCCCAAAGCCAAGCTTGCCGCCGCCTTTGACGGCGCCCTTTCGAGCAGCTTTGCCACGTGTGAGGCCTGTGGACATTCCTGAATTACCCGTAGAGAACTCTGGCCGTCTTGCTCTTTGCTTCGCAAGATTGCTCTCGAGGTGGAAGTCGCAGACCGGGTGGGCTCTTCGATCACACCAGGCGGTACAAGGCTGGCCGTCTCGTCTAGTCGCTTCGCACTCGCCGAGGTCTCTGGCGTGACCAATGAGCAGCACAGATGTAGCATTCTCTGGCGAGAGCATGATCATCTTTGTATCTGGCCTGCCCGGTAGCTGCGCTTCTATCAGCGCCCGAAGACTGATGCGAGAGAAGAGCTCACCGGACGCTGTCGCCTAAGGTTCGGATTGAGAATTGCGACGACGGTGCCGTTTTGCGCCTTCCAGAAAGCCTCGTATGCTCCGCCACTGCCGCCAGTATAATGCCGTTTCTGGATCTGACCTTTCCTGCCTTGGCCATCGCGGGAGTACGTCTCTTTTCGGATGCGGTATCTTTTGGCGGTAATTTGCTCTTCGTCCGACGAGTGTCCTGATCGATGCTCGAGCTCATGCTCGGCCTCGAAGAGTTGCACATTCATCACGCCTTCTCCACCGCCCGCATTGAGTGAACCGAGGTCAACGAACTTGAAGCTGATGTATCGCCTGGACTTTTTCGTCCGCTGCTTTGCTTGCAATGCATTGCCTCTGCGTCCCTTGCCAGCAGCAGAGCCCAATACTTCGTCGAGCTCTTCGTCGGCAGGTTCATCCTGTGCGGGCTGATTTATATCGCCGATCTGACTTGTCATCCTGATTGGACTCTTTTCGCACAGTATGCCGATGACGATCCAGTCGCGTTCGATAGGCAGATCGAGATGGCCGGCACGGCCAGGCACTTCGCGCACCATCGAGTAGATCCGCCGTGGTGAGAGGTAGAACCGATCTTCGAGATGCTCCTCGAGCTCTGCATGGGCGAGTATGCGGTCCCGCAATCTGATCCCCGAATAAGGCTCGATCTGCTGATAGTCTGGATCGTCTGGACGCTGCCTATGAGGAAGGGGACACGGCTCGAGATCTTCGACGAGTGTGAGATCGTCACCACGCTGACGCGCTGGGTCGGGTGAGCATGGCTGAGACGGAAGACGGTCAGCTTGCGTGGCACGCGACGTGCTTGCGTGAGGCTGCTCGTCTGCCTGGAATATACGCCGGTGCCTCCTTGCAGCTGGTTCACCAAAGGACGTCGCGCGAGATGCATTGCGTCGGAATTCCTGATGCTTTAGTAAAGTATGCACCTTTGTAGATGCAGCCAAGAAGGATGATGCAGCTGCTTTGGATCGCGTTGAGCACACTGCAAGGAGCAGAACAGGGCAAGTGACGCACGCTTGTCACGTCGGTCCGTGAGGTCGCGAGGCTTTCGCTCGGCTGCGAGCGCTCGTGCAAGCTCTGAAGACCGGCTCTGGGCTATTCGCGGCAAGGCAACATCAGTGTGATGTGCTCCTGGCGCCCTCCGTGCCGTTGACGCATAGACCAAGGCATGCTGAGGTGCTGCTTTCTGTTTCTCTGCATTCGTTAGGATTCAGCTTGTCCAGCTGCCAGACGCATCGGAAGCTGCTCACTCGGCGATGCTACGACCAGAAGCTCTTCGTCTGATTCTTCGACAGCCATGTAGCCTGCCTGGTCCTATCGTTACTCACAGCAGCCTCGTCACGCGACACGAGTCACGAGTCTAATTTCGCGTGACGCGTGAGTTGATTTTCTACGCAACTGCAGCGCCGCAGCCTAGCCGGTACTCTTCGGACAAGCG
Source organism: Mixia osmundae IAM 14324 (assembly GCF_000708205.1). Taxonomy (NCBI): domain Eukaryota; kingdom Fungi; phylum Basidiomycota; class Mixiomycetes; order Mixiales; family Mixiaceae; genus Mixia; species Mixia osmundae. The sequence continues at coordinate 1,189,871 of NW_014575563.1, read as the reverse complement.
GTGCCCCTCCCTGCGAGCTCAGGTGTCAGGCATGCGCAAGCGAAGTCGCCAGCTTATCAGCGGACTTGTGGTCAGCTTGTGTGCTTTGCCGACATCGAACGCTGCCTCGACGCAGATCGCCTTCAAAGCAAACGGACATGTACTGGCAGCTAGCAATCCAAAGGCCAAGATTCGCACAGCTCAGCCTCTGGCGGTGAGATTAGCCTCGACGCACAACGGCGCCACATCTCATGCGCTAAATGCGACGGCGGTCGATACCGCTGACTTTGTCGAGCCTCATCGCATCAATGACACTCAGACGCCCGCAAATAATGTATCAGCTTCGAGCGTACTGCAGGATGCCCTCGGTAGCGCAGCAATGGTAGACTCGTGGCCTATGACAGCGAATGCGTCGCATGTCCAACATGATCGGCCCCTTACCGCGACAACGGCCAAATCCCGTTATGGTCATTCTGCAGTGTACCTACCGAGTCGTCAATCTCTGCTTCTCATCGGCGGTGAGGATGAGCAGGGCCTTATTACCAACGAGGTCACCCTGCTGGATCTCTCGAAATCGTATGCAAGTGCAGCCAATGCGTCCGCAACGCTGCCGTTCAGCCCTTTGACAATGGCGAATGAGAGCACACGAGGCTGGGAAGAAGGCTTGACGCCACACGCCTTCGCAGCTATAGCGCTGGGAGAGGACGAGAGAATCTATATCGTCGGCGGTCTCACGCAAGATTGCAATAATGACGCGCTCATATATTCCCTTGACACGAGCAATGCCAGCAGCTCGCACACCGCTGCATCATTCGCTCCGCAGTGGCAAGCATCGATCGTCAGTAATACAACATATATACCGCCTAGGCGACGACAAAACCAGGCCGTCGCGCTCGACGGGGGCAAAACGGTCTACGTCTACGGCGGTATTGCTGAGCCTTACACGTGTTCGCTTGATCGTGTTGGCTATCTCGGCATCGATATCTATCACGCCGACAACGGCACGATCGAGAGCATACCGTTTGAACTGCTGTCAGCGCCGAATGTGGTCAGTTCTGCGTCTGCAAGCTCTGGCGATGGTGCAACGTCAGTCACCCACGCGACGATGTCGTCAACCGCGCTGCCACAGAGCGTCCTTGTCGATCAGTCTCGCGATGCCTCGATAATCAAAGATCGCACCGGTTTGCAGGCGTCAGCGACAGAAGCAGCGACAAGCAGCGTCACCATAAGAGCAGCGGCCCTGAAGACACCATCGGTATTGCCGGTCTTGCTCAAGGCAAGCAAGGCCAAGACAGAGCCGAACTTGAAGAAGTTTCAGGAGATCGTACAGGCCAACACGCTTGCCAACAGTCAGGCGCAATATAAGCCTGCAATTTCAGACTATGCCGCCGTTTCGACGCCGGCACAAGATGCTGTCGTCTTCATTGGCGGTCAAGCCGTCGACGGTACGCTCGAGTCGTTGCAGCATCTCCTCGTCTTCAATGCCTCTTCGCGTGATTGGACACTTATGGTGAGCCCGCACCTGCTCTTTACCAGCATGCCATGCTGAAGTGATCCCGTAGCCTGTGTCGGGTCAAGCGCCAGAGCCAAGAATGGGCCATGTCGCTGTCGCGCTGCCTGACAAGACTGTGCTTGTGCACGGTGGACTCGGCTCGGATGAGATCACGATGGGAGACTTTCATCTGCTCAACATGTCCAACCCTTCCGCTTGGGCCTGGATGCCTCTGACCATTAATCAGACGCTCAACGACACATTTCCTGCGCTTGCCTGGCATACGGCTACCCTGGTATCGAATGCGACGAATGCGCAAGGTCTGCATCAGATTGTGTTCGCGTACGGCGTAGATACTGCCGACGTGCAAAGGCTCGAGTTGAAGTCTGCAGAGGCCTCCGTCAGTCAAATCGTGTTCCTCTCCGGTAACGCAGAACAGGGATGGTCGTACGGATCGACTTTTGTGCCTGGTCAAATCTCGCCTGAGCGCAGATCAACGGCCGAAGCGACAGCTCATGCTTCGACTGCGACGCACGTCTCGCACAAAGCGCTGACCACCAAAGCGAGAGTGCCACATCACATGACGAGTAGCGCGACAAGCATCGTTTCGGTCTTGCCTACCACGCCACCTGCCGTACTATCTACCGCTGCCGACGAGGGACCTTCAAGTGCGCCCGGCAACGTCTTAGTGACTGCGACGGATACAGATACAGTGGCGACTGCGACGATAAGCTCCGCACCGGTAGTTGCAGCTGGTACGACGACGACGACGTCCAGTAAGGTGATTGCAGGCACCGTCGGCGGCCTGGCCATGGCAGGCCTTCTCATTGGCGCCCTCGTCTTTGCGACCAGGCGACACTATGGTCAGAGGCTTGCCCGTCGACTGAGCACGAGTCCTTTTGCATTCGGCCAGTCGGTGTCTGCTCCTGATGACCGCGATCGTCCGCCGGTCTCGACGCTACAATTCACTCGTCCGTCTGCTCGAAGAGATCTATCGTCGGACAGCGGTTTATCGGTCCAAAAGAGCATGTCCGCAGACCATCCGGACACGGCGGTCAGCCCAAAGACCATGGGTGGCGCCTTTAACTTTGCCAGTCAGCTGCGGCGAGGGTCAGACCAGCCATGGCATGTGGGAGAGCAGAAGCTGAACGATAGCACTTCGACGCGTGGCGAGTCTGTCGATTCATATCCCTATCTCGGGTCTGTAGCCATTCGATCGCCGCCGGATAAGCGAATCAGTAGCTTTGGCGGTCTACGGCGCACTCCATCTGGGACAAGCGCCGCTCGAGCAGGACTGATGCATGAGGTATCGCTGCGAGAAGAGCCAGTCGGTGGCTCGCCAGTATCCTACGCACCTCGGGGCTGGTTCGAAAGCATTCTGGGCTACGCGCCTCCCCAGCAAGATCGCGCTGTGTCTGCACCGATGGGAACACGGCGGGAAGGCTTGTCCAAGTCAATGAACAACCTGGCGATTCCGAAGATTCGTATTGGCATGGAGCGCACGACATCGGAGACGTCTGAGAGTACGACTGGCACAGCGAAGACATTCGTCATGCCAGATTGGGTGCCATCATGGCCGTTGGCAGCGAGTGCGCCTGCCGTAGATCGTGGCAAGGGCGCATTGCGCGTCGTCAACAGTCCGCCCAAACTCGCCGCCGCGACGGAAGCGCGAAGACCAAACCGGTATTTGTAGACCGCACATTCTGTTGTTTGTACCGCACGGTTGCACACGTCGTGCGTATTGTCGAACGTATGTGCAGTAGTGAAAACAACATGTACATCAGCTTGACGCCTGAGCTTCAGGCGATGCGCATCTCGACGTCCTTGGCTTGCTGTGGAGTAACATGAGCATGAGACGGCGCGATTGAAGACTCCGTGCGAGCTCGAGCTGGCTGAGAAGACGGTTGCGTCGCTTGCGGTAAAGTTGAGATGAGCACGAGTCGCTCGACATCTTGAGGTGTCTCTTGTACTCTGTCGAGCGCGACGGCGACTTCGTGGTCACCCGCCTGGAATTGACTGATCAGAAGACTGCTGAATGCATCAGCATCACGGACAGAATAATGACGAGCGCTAGGCACTTGAGCTCGTCCCGCAAGACATCCTCCCTGGCCTCCAAGTCGAGATATTCTAGTCTGAGCAATTCTGTCGTCTGCGCACGCTGTCTGATCAGCTAATGAGACCTGACTGTCACTTGTCAGTGGGTCTGTACCATTGTCACACTCTGCCATTGACTCTGGAGTTCCTTGTATTGCTTGCGCTTTTCAAAGAACAGTGTCCGGTCTGGCTTAGAAGGAATGCTGTAGACGTTCGCAAGCTGCGCGGCTGGGTCCGTGGATCCTTCTGGCTGCTCAGACGTTCTCGGCTCAGACTCGGCTTCGGCGCTCGACATTAGCTCAGATGGCCAGCTGGTGCTGGGTAGTGGCACTGACGCAGAAGTGACTGATCGACGCGACTGAGAAGCGCGAGAAGCCAGCCCATGAGCGCATCAGCTCTCTCACATTCCCAACTCACGCAGGCCGCCGCTAGTGTCAAGAAGGTCTCATCATCTGTTGCCTGTCTGCGACAGCTCCTAAGCCGAGCGGATCGAATCAATCGACATGTCCAAGTCTGCGGTTATTCAGGTTTGTATCGGCTCAAGATGCAGGCACATCGATGCACGCCACGAAGAGTCTTTCGTATGCCTTGGTCGAGCGCTGGTCATGCAACTGACATGCGCAGCCCTTCAGCCCCGTCCTGAGCTCCTTGACGGATTCAAACCCTCCTGCCGAACCAGCTAGACCAACCAGGCTGTCGCGGACAGCGTGGCCAATATACCCTGCATGATTGATGCCTGAGGTCTCTTTTCCCGTATGTGACAGGAGTGCCCATCGCCGAGTCTCAGTTGATCCGTCGTTCTGCGGATCAAGATGAAACCTTGCGGCGAAGACGTGTCATGTCGCTGACGACATTCTGTCTGTACTTATATCGCCGTTTGCAGCTGCGTCCCGTGGGCAACATGCACTACACGATAGCTCTCTTCGCGCTTTGGACGCTCATTTCTGGAGCACTTGCCGACACGCGTACGGTCCTACTGAAGGAGGGCTGGGCAGTCTTGTCTTGTACGCAAGCTGGTCAGTTATGGCCAAATAGTCCAGCATGTTGCTAAATGCCTTTTAGGTGCTCTCGGACTGCTTCAGCCCTGCAGTCATCATACAGATTTCTATGCCACCGACGCTGGCACCCTGAAAGGTAGCCATTCACACTTGCTCTGCTGCCAAATTCACCCACGGCATGCAGGCGGCCCCGAAAACGGCGATCAGTTCTGCATGGATCCCGAGGGCAACGACAGCTCGGAGCCCATAAAGGTCACTCCACTGACGTCTGGCGGTTCGTGTGACGGGAAGAAAGTCTCGATTCGAGCTGGTCTTGCAAGCGACGCTGGAGATCGTCATCATCATTCCAGTGCGCACAGCATCCATTAGAGCAAGCGGCGCCAGTCACAGACGAGTCCATTTGACTGTCAGAGCAGATTGTGCTGAGCAGAGCATGATGTACAAAGGCACCGTTGCATTGTTTGTATACGAACCTCACATCCGGCAAATGAATCGGACAACGCCACGAACGTGAACACGATAGCTTAGCGAGGTTGGTATAACGCGCGGGGCAGAATCGGACGGCACACCCGATGCGGAATTCTCCAAGAGATTGTCTTGGAATTGATGCACGCAGAAAGAAGTCAAAGCGGCGAGGAGTGTCTCGCGATTACTGCAACTGAGTGTTTTCGCGCGAGTCGATTTGAGGAGCTCATATCTCGCTGAGCGTTCCGCCCAAATGCTGCCCCGCTGTCTTGAGACGTACGTTATGCCTTGCCTCGCCATGGACTCGACGACCCCACCCGCTTCTGCGAAGATTGCGTAGGTCTCCTCCAGGCTCGATAAGTAGCGAGCAATGCATGCCGGGACTTTTCGAGACAAGTAAGCGACAGCGTATGCGCCTGAGCTCACGATCGATGATGGATGTCACAGTCCGCTGACACAGCGTGCGCGAGCCTGCTTGGTGAGTATGCAGATCTTGGGATATTGATCGTGCAATGCTCGTGTGAAGTTTCGATCTGCTGGTCGTCATCGGCCACTACTGCTACTGATCGCATCACAGTGCATCGATCAATTTGAACCGATCACAAGCAAAGAGAAGAGAAAGGGTTTGTTCGGCGGTCGAAGGCGGAGCGGTCTTCGGTCAAGGCCTCAAGGCCTACTGACATACAGATTGACACGTGTCAAAGTGTTTGATTGACACGTGTCAAAGGTTAACGTCACGTGATCACTTGACACTCGCTCGGTGGCGTTTAGAGTCACCGAAGTGACAATTTCTCACAGATATATGAGTAGCCAGTAACCTTCCGAGGAAGCAAATTTCCGGCAAAAAGCTTCCGAATCGAGCTGATGAGCATGTGATAGCCTTTGCGGAAGCCTGGCAGCTTTCTCGCAAATGTCGTATAATCGATCTGAAACCTCGTCCAGAGCTTCAAATGAGGTAGCCATAATCACACACGAGCTATCAGAGCGTTTCGTGCCTACGCAATGGCAGGTCACATGATCGCGTCAAGACCAGAGCCACGTGTTCGAAACACGTGACTCCTCGCGCTCAGACTTAGCGCGAATCTCTCATTCAGGCAGTTCATCCGTTGCAAACGGACAGCGCTGTCACACTCGCAATGCACCGACTCAGGGTGTGTTCAGACAGTGATCAATCGCTGAACATGAGCTGTCAAACTTTTGGTAGCTTTGCAGACAGCATATCGACTCTTTGCAAGTTTGTACGAGTCGTGAGTCAGATCATTTACCCGACATGCACACATGCTCGCATCACTATGTCACCATCCATGCGATCGTAGCTTCGCAACGCAAGTCCCGCGAACCGACACCTTGGAAGCTTGCATGATACCCGCATGGGGATCACCCCTGAATCTGCAAGTCAGCCTCGTCTCAGGAGGTATCGTCTGCTGCCCCCTCCCAATTATTGCGTGTCTTGCTATATGCTGCCATTGGTCACAGACGCCTACTGTATGAAGCCTGAAGTTTGCCATTGGCTGCGTGCGCAGCGAGACAACACAGTATATGAGCAGGAGGCAACAAAAAGTGATCAGACTGGGCCATCGAGCTTGAGATCATAATCAAGACACGCTGCGCTCCTTTGCGAAGCTGGGCTTCGGTCGAGTGCGCTCCATCAATATTTGACGCGCGCGCGATTTGAGTATCTGCATTTTTGCGCCGACATCTTTCGGCGTGTCTTTGGCAAGACATGTCCAGTGATGCATGGGCCATCTTGCGACAGCTAGAAAGCAATGATCTGAGCATATGCGCAGCTGCATTGAAGTCTGTCGAGCTATGTCTAGCTTGCCGAATCAGCATCAAGGGCAAAGAGAAAGCAAAGTTCGGCTCCGAAGATGTTGCTACGCTTTGGCACCAGCTTGCAAGCAGCGACTTCTCCACACTGTTCGGTCTGTGGCAGAGCGGCCTGCATGCATCCCATACTCAAGTCACCCTGCTTGCGATGCGCTGTCTCTGCATCGTTGTCAAAGTCGAGAACAAACGCCGTTTGGCAGTCGATGAGGATCCAATGGGCCCCGTCGTAGCCTCGTTCATGCAATCGCATCTCACCAAACTCAGCAGGAGCTTATCTACAGGCCGGCTCGACCTCAACATAGTCTGCACAGAGCTCTGTCATGCGCTCGTCAATTGCGCTGGAGTATCTGTCCGCAAGCTGTGGAGTACTATGGCTTTGGATAGCAAGAGACTTGCTTTATTGCTCAGCACTAGGCGCAAGACCCCTCACAAAGATCCCTTGGCCAATCCCGACCTACGAATGCTCACTCTGGCGTTCTTGCTGCGAGTGCTCGCAAGATCTAGCCCAGGCTTAAAGACAGAAATCCTATCGCTGAAGGGTCTCTCTTCGAACGTCTTCAAATTTCTGCCAGACGATCATGTTGCTATCGTCGGCAAAGTTCTGGCCACAATGTTTGAGACCGTCATACTAGACCCGGCCGTGAGATACGATACCAAGTTGGGCGTCATCCAGGATAGTAGAGAAAGCTGCGCAGCACTTTTGGCGCGAGACCAGCCAGAGCGAGTCGTCGGAGGTATTGATATTGTTCCGGCAGAATCGGTTGAACGCTTCCTGCTAGCGAATGTTGCCTGGCTCGCTTCGCAAAGGCCAGCAAAAATTGGGCATGGCCCTTCTGCGGGTGCAGTACGCAAGACGCTCAGCATGCTTGCGCAAGCCCTGTCAAAGAATCGCCTTGGCGATGATCGCGCCGAGAGTATCATCACAGCTGCGCTGCAGGACTCTGATGCGCTTCGAGCTGGCTATTGGTCTCGCCTTGCACCTGGCCTCGAGCCAAGGCCCTCGTCTCGCTGGATCATCAACGTAGGCTTCGCACTGCGCATACTGATGTTACCACTTGCTCTCAAAGACGGAGGCAGCGGACCGCAAACCGTTATTTTGGACGCTACTATTCCGCCGCAACTTGGGCGAGCGTACTTCGCAAAAAGTTTTCAGCATCCCAGTGGCATTGTCAAACTCTTGAGTGCCCAGCTACTGCTCGCGTGCGCACAGGCCTGTCAGCGCAGACTGTCTTCGCTCGACGCGTCAGCGCGCCAGCAATTCAGCCTCGAACTCGGCCAGCGTTTGCCCGATCCCCAGGTCTTGCTCGGTATGCTCTCAAAGTATCGTCAATCAGACCCTGTACGCCAGACGACCAGCAGCGAAGACGAGTCGCTGCTCGCTAATGCCATCTTGCGCTGCCTCTGTACCTATCCCCATGAGCTTTTACGCGGATTGCGCTTCGATTCGGCCAAGCTGCTTGACACTGCATCGAGCCCACTCTCAGCCCTGAGTTCGCAACACGCTATGACATACATGGCACAGTCGTCGCCAGCACTGGTCAGCCTTTATGGCGCGACTGCCACTCGAAGCAGTCCTTTCAGCCAACTTGCCGAGCTTGCGGCTGCTGAAGCTTCTTCACCCATGCAGACAAGCGCATTGCGACTGCTACATCTTGTCCTAGGACGTAGCGATGCCTTCTCCAGTTCACTCGACGAAGTACGCATATGGCTCGCGGCACTGTCTAGCATAAGCAAGGACGGCGATACCAGCCGACGAGCCGTCATCTGCTTTCTCGACGGTTGCATATTGCGTTGTAGTCGTGATCACCTCAAATACTTGACCAAGATGCAGCAGACTGGAGAGGACGATATACCCCCAGCAGCATCTGCGACCACCAGTGTCTGCCCTTTACTAGGCACTTGCGTCGAGCAGCTCCGCTACCACCTGGACTGCCCCCATGCACTCGTCAAATATCTCTCAGAAGTCCTGTTCGGCTATCGTCGGCTCGTGTACGGCAACAGAGCTTTGCGACCGGTCCTGAAGCTCCTCGACGACTTGGCGCCGGCTTCTGGACCAGTGGCTGACCTGAGCAAGCTGGCAAACGTACTTTTCAGCCGGTCCTCTGAACCCAGCGAGCCCTTCGTCTGCATAACAAGCGCTCTCGGTAGCTTCGCTTGGACGATCAACGGCGTTCATCATGGAATGGGTATCCAACGAGATTGGTCTACTCTGCCGGCAGAGACTCGCGCTTTGCTTGCGATACAACTAAGCTGTACCATGCCAGTCAAAAGTAAGCATGTCAAAGACGCAATCAAATGCTTGGCAGCCTTGCTGCACCCTGATATTACGCTAGATGCGACCGCAAGACTGCAAATATTTGGACAGACGGGCATGCTCTTGATGCTTCCGACCATGCAGGCTACGGACATTCTTGCCCTGTGCCATACGGTAGCACAGCAGCTGGACAAGACTTGCGACGCTGACCGTGCTGTCGCCACTGTATACTGGCAACAGTGTCACATGCTCGGCCACGAGGTCTGCATTCTTGCGAGTCGCAACAGATCGAGCTAAAGATGTTGGCAGGTCCCTCAACTCTTGCCCATGATTGCATCAGACGCACTGATTGGCTACATCACCAGCTGTGAATCTGCTGACCAGCTGCTCTCTGCAGGCACTCTCGAAGCGCTGGCCGCATCAGTCGAGGTGCCTGCGGTGCGATCGTTCCTACAAGACTGGTTTCAGCTGGTCAGCGCCTCAAAGACCGCACACTCGTCGATCGCCGTAGAGACAATACTACTTGCGGCTTGTCAATCCCTTGCTTTCTCATTACCTACGAGGCTCGCATCGCACGAGCGACAAGCACAAGCAGATCTCGCCAAACGATGGACCGAACATCTGCTGCTCCAGGCCCCTCGGGCGAGTACGAGACTAGCACTTGCAGCCTTAATCGGCGTCAGTCAGCCCGCGACAGAGCTTGTCACTGCATCGATGCTCAATCAAAGTGAAGGTGGCAGCGAGATGCTGCCTCTAGCGCGCGCGCTGCTCGCACAGCGTCCTTGGCTCCGCCACAAGACCCAGCAGCGGCTCAGCCAGGATTCTCCTCTGTTGCGCTCTGCTATTTACTCGGCCATCGACGGTGTGTGTGACGGTTCGTCAGCCGATGCACTCACCTTTTGCTTGGCATTCTGGCGCGAATTCCCGATTCTGTCGGCGGATGTGTGCACAAAGCTAGTCGACGCGATCGCATCATGTGACATTGCAACAGCAGCTGAGCCGCTGGCCATCGTGCTCGGCTCACTTGCGCACAACGTCCCTTCGCAGGTCGGATCCCTACTGACAGCGTATCTTCATCGCGCGAGCCAGTGGCTCACTCGTCAGTACGTCGAGACAGCAGAGGACTCCTCGGCAACGTCGAAACTCACCGTCAGTCTGCTGCGCGAGCTCGATCAGCTGCCAGACCATTACTTGTTTAGCGGACCGAGCTGTTTGCCGCTTCTCTTGGCCGTTGCAAGCCATCGGATCGCATCATCCGCACCCGTAGCGCTAGCTACGTGTATCGCTCGACGTGCGCAGATCACAGTCGGTGATCTTCCGATATGGCCGTGCAGACCCACTAATTTGATGCGTAGGCCAGCGACGCTCTCAATGTGTTCAAGACTGCCGTTTCGCAACCGACATTCAAGGCCGCCTGTCGACCAGAGCAACCAACGCGAGGCTCACTGATTGCTTTGCTATGTGCTCTTGTATCAGCTCATCCAGCAACGCTTGACGACGCCGAAGTCGCTAGCGTGCTCGTCAGCCTTTACGATGCCCGGATCTCCCCAGCTGGCCGTGCCATCCTAGAAGTGCTTCGCCTCACAGAAAGAAATCGCATGCTCAGCCTTCGCCCTGCGCTCTTGATGTGGACTCCGGATGTGGGCATGACTAGCTCGTCATCTTTACAGAGTCTGCTGGGGCTGGATAGAAAAGGCATGCGTGCAGCGTTCACGCAGACTTTGGGCGGCAAGCAGAGCATGGACCCGACTGCTTATGAGCCTGTCTTCATCCTGGCTTTTGCAGTCGCAGCCCTAGAGGATTCAGAGCTAAGCGCCCGCGATTGGATTGGCCTCGCCAGCACATGCCTTTTCGGTCTTGCTATCTGCGCACTCGCTAGCCCGCGAAAGCCAGACAGAATGTTGGGAGATCGATTCCTTGCAAGATGCCGTTTGCGCCTTCAAGAAGCAGAATTCCGAGAACAGCCAGAATTGCTGCTCGTGTTCGAGCACGCGAGTCATCTCTCCGACACTCCTCGGCCTCCCGGACTGCTCGCTCTCTTCCTCGCGAAGGCAGTTACTGTCATAGCATCTCCAGGTTCTTTCCTCTACCCAGCAATGATGCGCTTCTTGCTGCAGCGAGCGATACTGTCTGCTGATGATGTGCCATTATTTTATCCGCTCTTATTCTCGACAAGCGAGAAGCCAGATCGAGACGCGGCATGGCTACAGGACTTTTTGACAGAGGGCTTGCACTCGTACCCAGTAAGCACCGCCTTGTTTTGTCAGCTGCTGATCCTGACTAGTCTTGCGACATGCAGGATTGGCACGCGCTGCAAAGGCGTTCAGGCTTTGATCTGCTTGCATCCTTTGGCAGTATTGCTTCGCCCGACTCTCGACGGAAGACTGTACAGCTTGTCTTGCACGCTAGCCACTCAAAGCGCGTCGCTCTCGAACTCATACAACGCAGAACCATCACAGCCTGGCTGCTGCGTCATCCTGACGAGGATCTCGACCTGAAGCTTCAGCTCGCTTGCAATCTGGTTGACGGCGCGCGAGCTAGATCTTCTCGCGCAACCGGCTGGGTGCACGACATCATCAGTCTATCCAGCCATGCTGAGCCTGCAGAGAGAGCAATCTTGCTGCGCAAAGTGACTCTACTGCTTGACCAGTCAAGTCAATCACGTACGGCGGACCTCCCGGCAGTCCCTCTCATATCCGCCTTGCTTGCTGCTTTGCGCGGCTTCTTGCGACTCTCGCTAGACGAGATGACAGCGGCAGCAGTCCGCGATGCGTGTCTTCGAGCAGGGATGCTCAGCTCGCACGCCGGCTGCGATCTAGTGCTTCTGATCGACGTGATGCCGCTCATCGCTTGGCGACCCAGCACGCGCGCCGCTATAGCCGAGTCGGCGAGATGCCCTCTAGAGCCGCGACGGTCTGACGACCTGACCTAGCTGCTCAATACGGCGGATGAGCTTGTCGATAAATGGAATCCTCGAGACAGTGGACCGCGAGCCGATGAGTATCATCTTGCGTCGCGCTCGTGTGATCGATACATTGAGACGTCGCCAGTCCTTGAGCAACTCACCTGTGCTACCCTCCTCATTGCTACGCACGAGTGAGATGATAACACAGTCCTTGTCTCGTCCTTGGCTCTTGTCTGCCGTCAGAACCTCGATGCCGCGCAGACTATCCAGCATTGATTTGAGCAGTCTGACCTGTTCCCGGTACGGCGTGATGACGCCAATCTGCTGCTGAGTAATACCTCGAGCCAGCAAGTCGTTGATGAGCTTGACGACGACCGTGCATTCGAAGTCATTCCAGGAGCCGCTCTGCCAGCTGTCTCGTGCTGGTAGATCATCGGTATCGACAAATCCGACGCAGCAGCTGCGGAAAAAGTCAGCAATCGACCTGCAACTCGTATTGTGACTGCCTACGCTGGATTGAAAAGAACGGAACACCAGTCATTCGCGAAAGGCAATGTCAATGGGAGTTGGAGTTGCTGCGTGGCAGTGTCTGCGCTGCCACAGACCAATTTATCATTGTAGAACGCATGACTCGCCAGTCGCATGATAGGCTCGGTCATGCGATATTGTATGGTGAGATGGGCTACACTTTCCGGCCGGGCTGTCGACAGCAGACTGAATAAGCTCTCATCGTAGCCCTCTTTGCGCGCCTGTCGCGAGCGAACGACGGGAGGCAGCTGATGATGGTCACCGACGAGTACGAAGCGGTCCGCGTACCGGAGTGGGCCGAGCGCGACCGGTAGCAGCACTTGAGAGGCCTCGTCAAGAATGCACACGTCGAAGCGTCGCCGGGAGAAGACGATGCTATTGCTCTGTCAGCGAACACCTATCCAAGATGGCAGCTAGGCCTACTGATTGATACCCAGACAGGTCGTCGCGACTACAGGCGGCGCCATAAGCATACGCTCGACATCGGCAAGACTTTGCATATCACTGTCGGCGAGCGTGAGGTGGCGAAGGTCTTCACGGACCTTATCGATATTACCTAGACGTAGGACATGTACGGACGAGCAGATTTTGCTGACGAGCGTATCGACTGCCGAATGCGTATGTGCAGCCAAGAGGACGGTCTGACCACGAGCGACGAATGTCTTGACCATTTCTGCTATCAACGTCGTCTTGCCTGTACCCGGCATACCGTGAACGAGTGCATAGTCGTCGGCCGTCAACGCCATGACAAGAGCATGATGCTGATCCATATTGAGACCGGTGCCCGTGGTGATACTGTCTTGCGAATGGCGACTGCAAAAGCGAGGGGGCATGAGGTCGATCACCTTTGCGCGCAGCCGAACGTCTCCATGCGCGTATAATAGCTGCGCAAGATTGTCGCGTAGTCGCCCCGTGCCAGCCAGTAGCTCTTCGAGGTCCACTCTGTATTTGACTGCTTTCGATCCGCGCAATGAGCTGCCGGGGTCATGGTCCAGGCCAAGCTTCAGTTCAGTCGGTGTGACGTCAAGTATGAAGCCGCGCGCCACTGCGGTCGCGCCATCTTGCACAGAAACCACTACAGGATCGCCAGGCGACAACCGGCAAGTCAGCAGACCAGTCGGCAGGATGCTCTCGCCGCGTGACATGACACAGGTGTACCGATGTATCTTGTCGGACTGCTCCAGAGCTTCTACCCGGACGAGGCTCCTGACTCGCATGTCTGCGAGGCAGCGACCCTGTTGCTCTCTTTCAGGCGCGGACATTGTCCATATCTCTCTCTTGTAGCAAATCTGGTCCTTGTCCTCCATTGAGAGTAAGCGTTCCCATTTGCGAAAGAAGGCTACATGGTGCTCCTCAAGATGGTCGGTATCGCTCGCGAAGATCTTCTGAAGCTCATCGCCATCTGCAGCAATAAAGTCGTGGCCTTCCAACGTCTGTCGTCGTCCAAGTCAGCTTGACGACAATGCACGTGAGATGCCTTACTTACCTTGCGATAGAGCATGCATCCTGGTCGCACGAAGCATCTCGAGCATGCTGCAGCATTGTCAAGACCATCGGGCAGCACCAATTCCGGTCGATCTGTCGCTAAAAGATTGTCTTCAATGTCATCCAGCTCGCGAGCGAATTGTGAGCTGTTTGAAAACGCCAGAGGAGGGCTGAAGGTCGAGGCGTCGGACCAGTAAGCTTGCGAAGACGCCAAGGCAGTGAGTCGCGGCGAGACTAGCTGGCCCGTTGAGTCGCTGGTCTGTGAAGGCGTGAGCGCCGGGCTGATTGGCTCGCGCCGCGCTGGCGCAGTCGCAAGGTAGTTGACCATTGTATTGCGACTGATCAGGAGGCCTCGTAGCTCGTTGCGAAGAGCGTCTACCTTGTAAGCATGCTCCTGCTGACTATACACGAGCAAGCCGAGCGCGATGGGCGCATCATATCTCTCGCTCATGAGCAGCGTATAAAGCATCGTCTGAGCACGGTGGATCATATTCGACAGCATCCGACCCGTTTTGATTTCGAGCGGCGAGATCGCAACGACATCGCTGCGTGACGTCTCATCATGCACTTGTACCTCGACCGAGGCGTCGATCTTGCCTTTCAGACCAAGTCGTGGGCTCCAGATGTCTTCTTCGATATCGAGTATCTTGCGCAAGCTCAGAGTCTCGGCTGTCTTGTCGACGGAACGAGGATCGACCAGCTTGGCTTCCGCTTTTGGTTCCTCGCTGTTGCAGTAGCGCTCGGCCCAGGTAGGCAGGCCGGCTGATCGCGATAAGAGCTCAGACTGTACGGCAGCGCGATCCAGCGACAGCGCCCAGAGTCGCTCCAAGCAGCGCGTGTTGGCAAGCAATCCCTCAATCGCTTGTGTTCGAGCAGCCAAGTCGAATCTGCCGGCGACGAGGCAGCGTTGCATGACTTCGTGAAGCAAGTTGCCGTAGACAAGTGCCTCTGTGATCTCTGATGTGGCCCTCAATCGTTCTTGCAGGATCGCTTTGCGCGGGCAGAAGAGCGTCTCTGCCACGCGTGTGCAGGTCACCAGCACGTCTGGATGGAGGATCAGATAGTTTTGGGAGCGTGTGATCCTGCAAACGAGTGTAGCGTCGGATCGATCGCCATCATCTTCGCTCGACGGGAGCTCTTCAAAATTGCCAACGACATTGACGACATCGTCTGCGCATTGAGGTCAGCGGAAGCGAGCATGCGTTCGCCGTACTGACCAGCGTAGACCTGGGTCTCCATCCAATCGTCTTCCAGGTACACTTGTAGTCTTGAAGGACATGCGTCTTTGCGCAAATCAGGCGAGAGCTCGAGGATCTGCCCTCCTGATCAGTTTGCGACGGGCTTCAGCGGGCAGAAATTGACTTTTATTGGTCTTTGTTTACGGGTCCCAGAGCTGACCGAGACAGAGAGCACGCGCAGTCGGAGGTACTGCTGCGCTAGCGGTACTCTCATTGATCTCGTGGGGGGGCCAGGAAATTGTGGCGAAGTAAGCGGCGTGGTGAGCACATCATCCTGGAGGTCGTCTGTCGAATCATTGCCCGCCAGCGCACCGCACAGCGCATCCATCTCGCCCTGCGTCATCGCAATCCTTTTCTTAGGTCGGGTAGGGGTCAACGGCTTCGCATGTGGTGGCCGTGTTGATGGTGAGATACGCAAAGACAGCACATCGGGTCTTGCCGATTCGCACCGCCTCGGCGTCCCCCGGAAAGCGCTGCGTTGACTCGGCGAGACATTCTCCTTGCCTATGACCTCGTCGACGACAGATTCGGCAGATCTTGCGCGCTTTCGCAGCATCATCGCTTGTCGCCGCCAGACGCGAAGCGCGACGATGTTGGTCTCGAGGTCTCTCAGCTGCGGTGCCCCGCCCTAACACGAGCAAGCAAGCGCCTAACACGGGCACCAGCTGCCGCCACGCCTTGGCCATGTCCGTCCTCTTCGAGACATCTCTGGGCGATATCGTGGTCGACCTAGAGGCAGAACAGTGCCCGAAGACATGCCTCAACTTTCTCAAGCTCTGCAAGATGTACTACTACAACTTCAACTCGTTCTTCAACGGTCAGCCTTGCCTGCATGCTCGACTGGCCCATTCTGATCCCCTCGTCGTACAGTGCAACAAGACTTCATCGCTCAGACGGGCGATCCGACGGATCTAGGAACAGGCGGTAGCTCTGTCTTTGCACTCTTGCCCAGAGGATCCCCTCAGCACTCGTCCCGGTACTTCACCCCAGAGATACGTGCGCCCGCTCTGCGACATGTCGCCAAGGGCACACTCTCTATGGCTGTTGCCGGGCAAGGTGACAGCAAAGGCTGCGCATCTCAATTCTTCTTCACTCTCGCCGACAATCTGAGCTACCTGGATGGCAAACAAGCTGTCTTTGGTCACACCGTCGAAGGTTTCGATACACTCGACAAGATCAACCAGGCCCTCCTTGATCAGAAAGGCCGTCCTCTGCGTGATATCCGGATTCGCCACGTCATCGTGCTAGGTAGGCGGTCGAGAGACGCAGCGTGGTCTGAACCGGCTGACATGTCGGACGAGCGGCAGACGATCCATTTGACGATCCGGAGGGCCTCGTCGTACCGCCTGCATCGCCCGTCCCGACAGCAGCCCAGCTGGCTTCTCTCCGTGTCGGTGACGAAGAGGTGCTGAGCGATGACGAGGAGACAGAGGCAAAGGAAGAAGCCCGACGGAAACGAGAGGCACAGGCGCAAGCACTCACACTCGAAATCGTGGGCGATCTGCCCTTTGCAGACGTCAGACCGCCAGAAAATATCCTCTTTGTCTGCAAGCTCAACGCCGTTACCCGCTCCGAGGATCTCGAGCTCATCTTCTCGCGATTTGGCACCATTCTGAGCTGCGAAGTCATAAAGGACAAGAAGACGGGCGACTCTCTGCAGTACGCTTTCATCGAGTTTGACAAGCAGGAAGAGGCAGAGCGAGCTTACTTCAAGATGGACAATGTTCTCGTTGACGACCGCCGGATACACGTTGATTTTTCACAAAGTGCGCCCTCGAGAGCCAGCATCAGCGCGAGCTAATCGTGCCCAACAGGTGTATCTGGTCTGCACGGCCAGTGGCTACAGGGCCGGACTGGCCCCAAGCAATTAACGCAGAAGTCTCGCTCACGGAGTATCACCTCGTCCAACCATGCCTCCGGTCGGACAAGAAACGACATGGTTTTTGACTTTGATGACCGCCCGAGCAAGCGCAGGAATGAACCTAGCCATGACCGGCGCGGACGCGATGACCGGGATAGGAGAAACTATCGCGACTCAAGATCACAGTCTAGCTCGCGAAGGAGTCGGAGCCCGCCCAGACGACGGTAGGATTGACAGTGAGCAGTGTATACAATGCAAGTGTAATATTCGCAATCCTACAGACATCATCATTGCCTCGTTCTCACCCTTTCCAACAAGGCGCTGGAGATCATCAGTTCCTCGCCAGTATGTTTCTCTCGCGCCTTGGCCATATCTGTCGGCTTGGGCGTGTTGGTACCCGAGTCGGGAGCCGAGTGAGGATCGAGAAGCTCGTGGGGCATCGTCGCCGTGCCCGCAAAGCGTGACCCCTCTGCATCGTTGACTGTCGCTCCGTCCTCGAGCTTCGGTTGACCCTTTTCTGGCAACAAGCCATGAGCATCGCTTTCCATGCTGGCAGGCGTCCTATGGGACGTGTCAAACTTGGGCGTCATTGCCTGCCTGCTCAGCCACTGTACCGACGGCGCGCACGTCAGGCTCAACTCGCGAGAGGCAAGGCAGATGGCTGACCTTGTGGTCCAGTGCATCACGGGCGGACGCCCGCGTGCTGGGTGATGGATCCAGGAGATGCCTTATGAAAGCCTTTGCGTCGTCTGTGATGTCGTGAAAGACTTGCTCCGGGAAGGGCGCCTCGTCTAACGCGAGAGTTTCCCTCATGATGACCGGATAATCTGTCGAGGTGGAATAGAGAGACCGGCCAGAGAGGAGCATCCAACAGACCGTGCCGAGTGACCATATGTCGGCCAGGTAGGAATAACCCTTTTTCTTGTAGATCTCGGGCGCCATGTAGCCCGGCGTGCCAGTGACCTCTGTCAATCCGCCGGCCTGGCCATCCTGCAGGACAAGGCTGGTACCAAAGTCGATGAGGACGAGATCGCCAGGACCGGAGTGGGTGGAGCGCATCATGAAGTTCTCGAGCTTGAGATCGCGATGGATGACCTGACGGTCGTGCAGGTAGGCCGTCGCCGACAGAGCAGACCGCATCGCAGCCTTGGCGTCGTTCTCGGTGAAGTGTTTGACGTCGAGCAAGCGATCGAAGAGGTCCTGCTTGGACTCGACGAGCTCGTAGACCGTGTAGAAATGGTGCTTGGACTCGAATGCCTCGAGGAATCTGACAATGTTGGGATGGGACGAGTCGATCATGAAGGACACAATCCGGCGGTAGGCCACCTTGTCCTTGACGACGCTCTTGGGGACCTTCTTGATCGCCACGGGCGTATCGTCCTTGATCTGGGTCGCCTTCATCACCACGCCAAACCCGCCCTGACCGAGGCCGACGTCAGTGAACGCATAGTGATGTCTCTTCTGGAACGTCGAAGGCTGGCCGGGCGTGTGGTCCTCTGCGTACGACAGGATCCTGCGCATCTTGCTGTCCGTCCTCAAGCGCAAGACGTCGTCGTCGCCGTCATCCAGTCCAACGATCGAGGGACAAGCCGGGGGGTTTGGCGAGTCGCTGCCCCCAGAAGAAAAGAGCCAGCGAGCCGCTCCGGCTCCGATGCATGCCGCCTCCCTGCGAGGGCTGTACCGTCACATCTGGCGGGAGATCAGGGCCTTCCCTGATGCTCACTCGGTCGCATTCTGGAAGGACAGGCTCCGGTCGACCTACCGAGCGGCAACGTACGCCGAAGCAAAAGAGCGACTGCCACGCAAAGCTCGAGACATCCTCAACTCGTTCCAGTGGGCGAACGACGGCCATGTGCATGCCTACCAGCGCATCCTGCGCACCGCTTACGGCAGACGAGGGCCGCTGAGACACCTCCTGCTGCAGGCAAGTCAGCAGCGCGCACCAGCCTTATTATGCCTCTGCTGATGACCCGGACGGTAGCCCTATGTGCTCCCCTCACGCAGAGACAAGCTCGAGCGACTCATACCGGGCAACCCTCGCTCGGCGCTGCCGTCCTACTCCCCCGAGCTGCGCCGTCTGATGAAGAGCAACCTCACGATCGACAAGCAAGTCTCCAACGCACACTTTGCCATGCCGCCTACCATGCCGGCCACCGTCGACCCAAACAGTCCAGAGGCCCAGATCGTAGGTCCGCTCTCGCTGCGTCGTCAAGCCAACATCCATTGGCGGTTTTGGGCCAACAAAGTGGGCAGGCTCAATCCGCCCCTGCCCATGGGCGCGTCTGCCGTCACGAGCCTGATCGAAATGACTCGCTCTGGCTCACGCAGCGTTCCCCGACATAGCGCTCGTGGACGCAAGCGGGATGCGATCCCGTCAGCAGCCGCCAACGCGATAGCGGGCCGGTCTCTGACACGGCCGACTCGCAAATTGCCGCCCTATCGCACCCACAGTGGCAAGCTCAAAGGCCCACACGACATCACGCCGCGCTATGTCCGCCGACGAGCAATCGAACTTCTCGCAGAGATACCTCTCATCGACTCTGCTGGTCAGATTACTCGCGTCGTCGACCGAAGGCTGCCTTGGCACATCTCTGAGCTCACGCCCAATGACCTCAAATGGTCACCGAGCAAACCGATACGATCAGTACCGGCAAAGGCAGTCAGGACAGATGATCACGATGCTTGCAGAGACAACACTTGACAATCCTCATCATGCGGGGCTAGGCCGAGCCCTGGATGCCGTCATCCTCCGCGTTGTCTCGCTTCTTCAGTGTCAGCTCGTTGCCCGTCACGCGAAGGTAGATATTCTTGACATCGTCCGTGACAGTCTCGAAGTGGCTGGTAGCGTCGTACGACCGCGAGATGTAGACACCGTCGTGGTTACCGGATGAAGCAGGCATATACAGCGGCACGATCGACACGAACCTGTCACGCTGTCGTCAGTCACTGTATTTACTGCGCAAAAGGCCGACCTACTTTTCGTAGATGGGTCCGAGCAACTTGAGCCCTGCTTCGAGCTCGCGCTCGGGCGTGCTAGTCTCGACAATCGTAGAGACCATGGCAATGTAGATATCCTTGGCACAGACGGAGTGCACGACAGACAGAGCGGTGATGTAGATGTCATTCTTGCGTCCAACTTGCTTCTGCGGAATGATGAGCTGCAGACTGTCGCTGTCGTCTGTGCTCGGTATGGGGTGCTTGAGGATGCAGATGGCGCGCACGACCTTGCCTTCTTCGAAGATCTTGGACTCTTCTTTGGCGCCCGGCTCGGGCAAGAAGTAGGTCGGGTCAGCGATCAGCTTGGCCGCTTTGACGGTCTCGCCCTCTGAGGTGACACCGATGAACTTGCCCTTGTCGTCGTATTCGATCTTGTCGATCTTCTTATCGAGCATATACGTGCCGCCATAGATAGCCGAGAGACGAGCGAAGCCTTGGGGGAGCTCGCCTAGACCATACAGTGGGTAGATATACGGCGACTTGCCGTACCGGGCCATCGAGGTCGTATAGAGAATGATGCGTTCGTACGTGTCTCGAACAGGCTGGTTGAGATACCTGGACGACGGCCTTGAGCTAGCACGGGTGAACAGGTTTATGGATCACCGACATGTCATCCTGATGAAGCGCAAGTGCGTGTCCAACAAAGTCTTGCGTGCCTAGTTCGAGGCCAAACTTGGTGTAGACCTCTTTCATGGATGTCTGGTCGAGATTGATGCCTGCGCATGCATGAGAACTTGTCTTCGCGTGGGTCGAGAGGGGTCGACCCACCTTGATGTGTGGCAGGATTGGATGGATTGTAGTTTGCGACCCAGGTCAGAAAGTTCTTGAGTCGTCGCTTCTCAAAGAGGCCGACGAGCGGCGAGCGGACGGCTTCCATCTCTGTCGCAGGCACCTTGGAGATTCGCCCGTCGCGGTAGACGTACGAGCCTGCGATCTGCTTAAACTCGAGATAGCGCGTGACGTCGGTGTGCACGAGGATCTTGGTGAGCTCTCCGTTGGCCATCATGAACTTTGGGATCAGGTCGACCGCGTAGTCCCTGTCACGGCCGAGTTCCTTGGGCGGTTCGGCGCCATTCTTGAACTGCTTGTACAGCTGCCCGTCGGCGTCAGCGCGCGTTCGCACACGAGCGTGTGGGTTCAGACTTGCCTGGGTGAGGTTCAGGCTGGCACTCTCACCGCCGTAGTAGTCGTTGCGGTCCATGTGAAGCACCTTTTTGCCGTCGACGGACAGCAAACCAGATAGAAGGCATTCCTTGAGACCCGTGCCGAGGATGATGTAGTCGTACGTCTGTCAACAGGATGCTTGCCATCAGCCAACGCTGCCGAGCCATCCAAGCGAGCTCGCCTCATCCATGATGACGATGTGGGTTCAGCGGCAAAGTCGTGACGACAGCCAGGGCGGCAGCCGCGCGCGCGCCTTTGCCAGCTTTGCCGACGACCCTCGACAGAGACAAAGACAGAGATGGCAGCTCGATTCGGCGTACGGACCCTGGCCACACAAGCAAGTACTTCCCTTCAACCCGGCGCAGTCGCATCGACCCTGCAGTCATTCAAGGCCTCCTCAAAGGGCAAAGGCAAAGCGGCCAATATTGATGTCAATGCTCTCTCGCTGCCACAGGTCATCGCCAGTCTTAAGGTACGCTTTCAGCTTCTGTCGGTGTCTCGAGCTCATACGAGCAAGCAGGCCGAGGCCCGAGGCGATCGTTCGACGTCTTACGAGATCAGGATACACACTCGCCTCGCCCACACCCAAAATGTCAACGCGCTCAGAGGCCGGCTCTTTCTGCCTCACCAAGCTGCCAACCCGAAGAAGCGTGAGACCGTGCTTGTCTTTGCGGAAGGCGCGGAAGCCGAGGCGGCTCGCCAGGCCGGTGCAGACATCGTAGGCGGAGGCGAGTTGGGCGAGGAAATCCTGCAGGGTCGCATCAATCCGACAAAGGTCATCTCTACGCCTGCCCTCATGCCTGTCATCGGTCGGACGCAAGGCTTGGCACGATTGCTCGGTCCAAAGGGCCTAATGCCCAACGCTAAGAGAGGCACCGTCACCAACGACATCAAGACAGCCGTTCAAGATGCACGCGGCGGACTCGATTGGAGGGCAGACTCGCAAGGTGTCGTTCGGGCAGCCATCGGGAGGGTGCGTATGATGGATACCCCGCTCCGTGTTCGGCGGCTGACTCGTCTAGCTCGAGCAGATGTCGCTGACCTCCGAGCAACTGACCACCAACATCAACGATCTTGTGTCCGCGGTTGCGACCGTCGCCAGAGGCGATGAAGATGAGGAGCTGCTCTCGACAAGCCGAGGCAAGAAGCCAAAGCCGATAGCTCATGTCTTTCTCAAAACAGCGCAAGGGCCTGCGATCGAAGTGCGCGAATTTACAACATAGACTGTTCGTCTCTCTACCGCCGGGCAAGTTGAAATTACAAGACTGCCTCTATCGACCCGCTTCGCTGCTCTCTTCGCTCAACTGCCGCGGCGTCCGGGATGGCGTCTGACTACGCGGCTCGGCTTGTCGCCACGCCGCTTTGTTGTCTTTCAGTGCAAAGGTGGATGCAAAGGCGCATAGCGAGACAGCGAAGAGGAGCACCCATATGAGCAGACCGCCCAGGATGTGATGATCGATGCCGAAAGCAAACAAGGCCGTCGACGCTGCCGGCCCGATGGCTCGTACAAGAGCGGCGCACGATTGTGCCAGACCGTTCAGAGTGCCCAGCGCCGCCTGACTCGGTGCTGCACCGTTGACGATGATCATATTGCAGCCGAAGACCATGTTGCCGATCGAGGAGACGAGCAGAGTGAAGAGGAGGAAGATCCACAAGCCTGTGCGATCGCTCTGTTGTTTTGCGAGGAGATGTGTGACTGGTAATAGTACAAACACGAAAGGATACATTGCCATCGCTGAACGGTAGAGCGGTAGTGTGCCCATGCGTCGTTGCGCAATCGGAAAAACGATGACCTGGAAGAAGAGCACAGCAAAGCCTTGGAAGCTCAATGCTGCTCCTAAATCGGGCTCGGATAGCGATAGTCCGCCGAGTCTTATGGGCGTGTAACCGAACAGTGGGACCAGCGCAGCCAGCGAGATGGTCTGAAGCGCTAGGAAGGAGTAAGCTACAAGTATGGCGACGATCTGCTGATCGCGAAGCAGTGATAGCACTGTGGGACGCTCGTCCGAGACCAGCTCGACAGGCGGCGGAGGCGGCAGCCCATCGTGTGCGTCTATCTCTTGCTGGCCTTCTCCTCCTAGCCCCTTGTCTAGTTCTCGGTTCACTCGAGACGGCAGTGTCTGCATGGGTTGTCAGAAGCCCGCCCGAAGCACGATGTAGATCCGACAAACCTCTTTCAGAAAGAATGAGCCTACAATGACGCCAAAAAGCGGGAAGAGCGCTCCGACAAAGCACGGCAGAAAGCTGCTGTGTGGTGTCAGACACGCAAGCCAACAGAGGCGAAGGACTGACTATGGGTATGCTTTCAGGAAAGTCGAGCGGCCAAAGACACGTGGGTAGCGTTCGACCGGATGAGGCAGCAAGCCGCCAATGAGCGGGGCGACGACGGTTCCCAATGCCCACGAGAGCGGCAGAAACGAGAAAGCGAGACCTTGATTTGTCTCATCCGTCAGCTCGGCGAGCATAGACTTGATGACGGCGGCGTTTCCGTTCAAGCCGCCCGCCAGCGCACGACTGATCGCCATGGCGGCAAAGCTCTGCGAGAGGCCAAAGGCAGTAGCAGAGAGCGTGACACCTGCTAGGCCTCCGAGGATGACTGGCTTCCTGCCTATCCGGTCCGAGAGCCTGCCTATCTGTAGGATCGTCGCGAATTGGGCCAAGCTGAAGAGTGATTCTATGACGCCGCTGAGGTAGCCTACGTTGTCTTCGTCTGCAATGCCCAGCTCTACAAGCTGCTGGTTGACGAAGGGGAAGATGAGTGCCATGCCGACTGGCTCGCAGAAGCGTAGGCTGCACAGAATGAAGACCTGAAAGACAGGCAGCGGCGTTCTGCTTGCCGCGACCTGCTGGCCCGCTTCCCCTGCATCTCGCCGAGCCAGAAGCGGCGTACGTTCGTCTGGCTCTGCGTCTGGCAAAGGCTCGTCGACCTGCTTCATGGCTGGCGTACGCTCAATGTCGTCATCTCGATGCCGTCGATGTCGTCCACATGTCAAAGTCAAAAGCGCGCGTCACACCGTCGCCACCCTCTTCAGTGTGCTTCGGCTGCCTGCTCCGCCTCATATCGCAGCCATGTCACAGCCAGACGTCAAGACGCCGACAGAAGCGCTCAGAGAGTCGGCCTTTGTCAACCCAGAGGCCTCAGAAGGCAAGAACTGGGCGAGCAGACACGCGAGGCGAGGCTATACGGACTATGTCTCAAAGAGCTTTCCATCGGCACCTCATGCAGTCGGCACACTCGAGCTTGAGCTGCCATGCGATCAGCAGACATTTGCCTCGGACTCTGTCACCCTGCCAGATGGCTCACCGGCGCTCAAACTCGACACGATCCTCATGACGCTCTATTACCCCGCTCGACTGGAGAGGGGCAGATCCTACGAGCGACTGCCATGGATGAACAGACCCCTCTCCGCCACAGCCGGGGGATATGCAGACTATGCGAGCTTGACGGGCTACAAACGCGCTTTGGCAATTCCCATCCTCATGACTGCTGCGGCGCTCATACGCGTGCCAGCTTTCGTCAATGCACCGTTGGCCGAGCCTGCCTCCGCTGCGAAACATCCCCTTGTCGTCTTCTCGCACGGCATGGCAGGCAGTCGCCAGATGTACAGTCAGTACTGCGGCACGCTCGCCGCGCGAGGCTTTGTCGTCGCAGCCCTCGAACATCGCGATGGCTCGGGACCGGCATCTGCTGTCAACGGCAAGGCACCTCGCATCGTACGCTACCTCAAGTATGACGATATGCCGTACGTACCCTGCCGCTCTCGGTGCTCCTGGAGCTGATCGACATGCAGTCGTTCGACTCGGCCTGCAGAGCTGATGGGTCTGCGACATGCACAGCTAGCGATGCGCACCGCCGAGCTCGTCGCCGCCGTCGATGCATTGAGACGCTTCGGTCGTGATCCGCAGAAGAGCATACAGGACAATTTGCGCGTCTCTGGTGCTACTGGCTTCACTTCCGGCCGTGCATCGGGCGAAGTGGCAGACATCGATACGCAAGCCTGGCAGCGCGTCGATTACGACAACGTGCATCTCTCATCACATTCGTTCGGCGGTACCACCGTGCTGGCCG
This sequence comes from Mixia osmundae IAM 14324, assembly GCF_000708205.1. Taxonomy (NCBI): domain Eukaryota; kingdom Fungi; phylum Basidiomycota; class Mixiomycetes; order Mixiales; family Mixiaceae; genus Mixia; species Mixia osmundae. Next base: position 1,164,515 of record NW_014575563.1, on the reverse strand, counting down.
CACTCGCAGATTCTACTTTTGCAGCAAGAGGCATTCGTTCGGCCACGCTGCTTGATCCGTGGCTGGAGCCACTTTCGAAGACAACTAGACCAGATTCACGGATACCCTTGCTCGCCATCAATTCGCCGAATTTCACACTCTGGAGAGGTGAGGCAGTGCCTTGATGGTTGTAGCACCGCTGATCGCAACGAGCTGTCAGGTCACTTTGACGAGCTAGTAAAGATTTTCCGACCCGCTGTTAGAGATCACCCATCATCCGCCCTTGTCACTGTTCAAGGCATCACGCATACCACATTCAGCGATGTCGCTTGGCTCGCACCGGGACGCAAGTCTGGTTCCACAGGCAAGCGAAGCTCAGCAGATCCTACCGCGGTCATGGGTCTCTTCGTAGACAATACCGCTGCTTTTATCGCAGGTGAAGGCCATCGAAGCAATCCGAAGGCAGCATTAGATTATGAAAACATCAAGGCAGAGCTGAAGAAGCTCCAGCCTGGCCAATCAGTCTCGCATTTTGTCCAAGCCAACTTGTAAATGCACTCCTGTTGAGATGATAGGTAGATTGATATCGAGCCAACGCGCTTCGCGCTCTCTCTCAAAGTGACCGAGGCAAAGCCGTATGGCGAGCCAGCAGAACTTCTATGAGCTTTACCGGCGATCAAGGTGCTTGTATAGCCCCGTGTGCTATGTTCTTCCTCTGACAAAGACCTTGCAGCCTCGGGCTATCGCTGACTGACGCCCTAGACGAGCTGATACAGTCGGGTCACATCAATCCCCAGCTAGCTCTCAAAGTCCTTGCAAAGGTCAGTCATTGCAGCTGGCAGGGTGTGAGATGCTCATGAATGCCGGCCATCGACAGTTTGACAAGGCAGCCGCACTTGTGCTTGCAAGCAGTCTCAAGACAAAGTGCACCGTCAAAGGCCATCTCAAGACGTATAGGCTGTGTGATGAAGTTTGGACGTTCATCCTCACCGATGCGACGCTCAAGCTGGAAGGTAGCGAAGTCATGGGTCCCGTAGGCAAGGTCAAGATCGTTGCCTGCAAAGGTGCCTAATACTCGTCTCGGCGCCATCGCTTCGCCTGAAAGGCGGCGGACGACGAAGTACCTCATCGATGATCACTGTATATGTTGTACAACAGGACGCTCACTGCATCTAGCTGTGCTCATTGCGCAAAGCCCGCCCACTGAAACGTATCGAGGATGTCGGCAGCCCGCTCGCTCACGTCGTAACATGAATCTTCCTTGAGCTTCTCGAGCCGGCTGCCTACCCCTTGCGCTGCGAATTTGCGTGCGACCTCGTATGCGCCCTCTGTATACCAAGATGAGCGCATGGGCGTTGGAATGGCTATCGTGCTCACTCCGCTCGGAGGGCGTGAGATTGATGATGCACCAGAGTGCGGCAATGCGAATATCGGGCGACTCGTGCCACTGCAATGCCAGTCAACCCATACGCATGCGGGAAGCCATTGTAGCCTCACAAGTGTTGCCAGGAGAGACTTGAGCAGATCTGGTCGATCCATGATCTCTTGCTTGTGCCGCACATCGCCCGTTGCGATGTTAAGCAAGACATAGACCGCCTGCAGCGTGACTTCGCTTTGCTTCGAGCATAGCTTTCGATTTAGCATATCGAAGCAAGCCCTGCGCCTACGTCAGACTCTGCAGTGCCGCGGAAAAGGAGGCATACTCTGGGCCCATGCCTTGCAATGCCATCTCGACATCTTCGACCCGGGTACAGGCGATGTTCCTCAGCAAGCTAAGCGCGTGCACCTGAATGGTCGTTTCGCAGTCGTCAAACAACCTGCAAAACTATATCAGCCAGTCTGATGATTGAAAAATACGCGAAGTACTCTAGCAGGCGTTGCCAGCCCAAGGTTGTGCTGACAAGCTTCTTGAGATCGTGTTCGGCCCAGTAGACGCCATTCTTGAGTGCAGCCAACGCATACTGCCTGAGCAGAACATTTGGCGAATCCACAAAGACGACGAGCTTGGGTAGGATGTCATTGGCGATGAGTAGCTGACCACACACAAAAAAGTCAGATCGTCTCGAAGGGAGAAACGGCAAGCGACATACCTCTTTCATGGGAGAGAAGTCGGGCAGGAGATTGCATATCGCGGCCGTCGCAGCAATCTTGACCGGCTCATCCTCATCCTCGTTTCGGAGCAAATCGACAAGGGGCAGCGCGGCGCCAGCTTGCAGGAGACACGTTCGTAGCAAGCTGACACTACGACTGATGGCTCTGGCACACTGGCAAGCAGCTGCACGCACGGGCGCATGCTCGTGCTTGAGAGAAGCAACAATCTTTGGCAAGATCTTCGTTTCGACCATCTGCCGACGCAGGTCATCTCGCGTCAGGCACAGGGCAGCGACTGCCAGTAACCCGTGCTGTTGTACCATGTCAGGAGCGGGCAGCAGAGGACAGCGAGACGGCACACTTGACGTAGCTGTGCCCGCATTTGTCGCCGTTCCGCCGAATCTGAGTAGCCTCCGGGGAGCTGGGTAGTCTCCAGCAGACGGTCCAGCTGAGAGAACGCGTCCAATTTGCATGCGAGCTCTTGCGCAGACTCACAGTCCGTGACGAGGGTTGTCAACAAGGCGCAGGCCGATAGAGCTATCTGAGGCTCCTTGTCGAATAATGAGAGAAGCAGAGGAAGCACATCGTTTCGATCTTCCGCGGCATACCCTCGCTTGTCCCAGTCCGGCATCATCACGGAATAGTTGACGTGACTACAGAGGAGAGGTAAGATCATCGTCAGCTGGGTTGGCGGCTCGGCTTACCAGTATGCCATGGCAATCTGGACAGAGGGCTCTTGGTCGCGAATATCAGCCGCAGATTTGGCTGCTGCGAGTCAGCAAGGTGAAGGTGCAGACAGCTCAGACGTACATAGGAGCGCCATGATGTCAGGCTCTGCATGCGGGGCGATGGCGCCAATCAACTGGTAAGCCGAGCGTAATACCTGACGGGCTTATCAGCCCAGTTGCGCTGATGTACAGATATCTGCGCCTCACCTGGGGACTGCGAGCGAGCGTCATCGTCATGAGCATGTACAGGAGCATACAGTCGTGTTCTTTGCAAATCCGGCGACCGACACTGGCTACAGAGACCATGTCGTCACCACCACGAGACATTTCCGCGATGGTCTGACAGATCGTGCCCGCAGCAGATTCGGACTGCTGTCTTGCAAGGCGAGACCAAGAGCCTGTGGCAGCACTGATCCGGCCGAAAGTGAAGGTACACAAGAGGCTGAGCATCAGAAAGATGTTTTCTTGGTCAAAGTAGGCATCCCAGGCAGCGTCGATGGCGATCTGGAAAGATGCGCCCTCTGATGACAACTCTCTGAGCTGCTTCGAGGACAAGGGAGCGCAGCAGGGCAAGGGGGCGGGGTTGAAGACGATGGCGCTGCTCGAGACCATTTTGAGTGAGATGTAGAGGTTCCTGATGCATTTGAGCGAGCTCTCGATGAGCGCGAAGGTCTTGAACGAGTGCACTATCTTGCTGACGGTACCGAGAACACAAGCAGGCACGATGCCGACCAGTTTGAGCAAGCTGTCCACTCGAGGCTGGCAGAGACTTGTCAAGATGACCATGGCCTCTGTCGCTAACTCGATGTGAAGCGTGTCGTCGCAGTCTGACCATTGCGGGATCTCAACAGCCAGGTCGATGACCTTGCAGAGGAGCTCTGCACCATCCAGTTCGACAAAGCGTGCCTTTCTGTCGACATTGCCAATGATCTGATGCTTGAACCGTCTGAGCTCGTCGATCTCGGGCAGTCGGTCGGCGTCAACGATCGCTCTGAGCTCGTCCACTCGATCGCTGAGCTGACTTGCCATGTCGTCACCCTTGGATGAGCCTGGCCCGGTGACCGGCGGCAGGGCGCAACGCTGCCGGTCATAAAAGTACGCGCGCGTGTCGTCGACATCGTCTGCTGCCTCGCCTGAAGTGGCACCCGCTCTGGGCCTTTGATGAAGTTCGGGGTGCCCCAAGGGCATGCAGATGACGACGACGATGGCCACGAGTACTCTGACGACAGTGAGAGCGATTCAGACGCCCCAGCCGTCATGGATACGCCGCTCAAGTCGATCAGTCACAGCCGCTTCACTGCGCCGACTCGACCTGCCCCTCCGTCTGCTTCCTCGACCGACAGCAAGTCTCATAGATCACAGAACGTAGCGCGATCGTCCACATTGTCCGACAGCCGCTCTGAGGCGCACTGCCTGAGCTCGTACGCCCATGACGCGCACAGAGACAATGCTAGCTCGGCGCACAGACAAGACGCACAGCAGACAGGGCCAACGCTCGTCCTGCCTCCCTCCCTCTCACTCGCCAATCGACTACGGTCACAGTCTTTTGGGCCAAGCGCAAGTCGCATACCAGGCACAATGTTTCGCGTCGTCGAGCTCTCCGACTCCTCAGACGAGGATGAGGCCGGCGACTCCGACGGATTCTTGTCCTCGAAGGACTCTTATGCCCCTTCACAGCTCGATGAGATCTCTCGGTGCGCTGCTTTCGTTCTTTCACGTCGACTGCTCACGCGAGATCAGTCATGCTGCACTGCGCGATGCAGGCCAATCTGACCCATGGGATCAGTGGAATGCCGATGCCCAGCGACAGTCCTGGGTCAGTCCAAGCCCTTCCGATGACGTGCATTGTGTCTCATCCTTCGTGACTGCGCAAACAGCTACAGGCGCGACAGACACAACACCAACGACAGGGCCAGCGCACGCTTGCCGATCTCGCCGGGCGCCAGGCTCGCCGAGAGCATGACAAAGCCAGCACTCGCAGAGAGATAGACGCCATCACCACCGCTCTCGAACAGACCGAGATCGCCCGACGCCAGGACGAGGATCGCACGGTCAAAGCCTTTGAAGCGCGTAATTCGATACTTTGGAGGGTGAGCCGGTCGCCAGAATCTCGGATCGCATAATGCTCATCATATCACCTCGGCCAGGGGATCGACGAGGCCATCAGAATAGCCGAACACAAAGCATCTGTCGCACGCGAAGAGGCAGCGCGCGAGCAGAAGGAACAGCAGGAAGCAGCCGCGAAACAAGCGCAAGCGAAAGCAGAAGCGGAGGCCAAGGCAGGTCGAGAGAAGGAAGCTGCACAGGCTGCGACGAAAGCAGCCGAGGAGCGCCAAAAACTGGCAGCAGAACAAAAGGCAAAGGATGACGCCGCAAAAGCTGCCGCACAGACGACCACCCAGGCGGGCGTCGGAGGCTGGCTGTCGCCTCTCGAAGAATGGCAGCGTCACCGAGATCTCATGGTGGTCCGTCCTGCCTTTGCAACCTCGCTCCTGAGCTAACGTCCTGCTTGAAACGATAGCATATAAAGACACAGATTCTGCCTCTCGTCAAGGCCAATCCGACTTGGAAAGCGACCTGCTTCGCAGAGAAACGCCAGATCACAAAGCGCATAGGGCAGGTCACCAATTCGGCACGCGACATCATACAAATCGTACGGCTTTGCCAACGAGACGTGAGATGCTAATGCCATATGCAGACGCAAGATTTGGGGGCGACTTTGCAGCGCGCGCAAGCCACACCAGCTTGTTACGATTGGTTGTGCAATCACCTCAGCAAATCGCTGATAGCGCAAGCCGAGACGGAGATCACCAGCCGACGAGAAGTTGCCTTTCCACTGGCGCGGATCGTACTCGGCTTGATACTAGCGGGCCACGATCGCTTCGGAAGCGTCCTGATGGCACGTCTTGTCAAAAAGTGCTTCTGGATCACTGCTGCTTTCCCGCCAAAGGCATCGGTACGTGCCTCTGTTCCGTTCAAATATTCAATCTGAGCAGCCAGCATAGGCAATGACGGAGGAAGAGCATCAAAAGTTACTCGGCTACCGACCAGCTAGTGCGGGCGAATCGAGCATACAGTATGCAAGTAGACAAGCCGGCATCCTCACGCTCTGGGCGGCCATCGTACAGACCTCACCTATGGAGCAGCCGCCAGGACCCGCGCGATCTACAGAGCAGCTCGCACTTGTTCCCAAGGAGCTCAGACCGGCCGCGGCATGGCGCTGGCTCGTCCTCGTGCTCAAGACACCTCTCGTCGGTCTCGAACCAATTCCACAAATGCTTCACGTCGTACTTGAAGTGGCAGGCAAGACGCTGTCGGAAGCATACGGTCGCGTGTTCATCAACTTTTTGGGCTCATTAGTGCAAGACGGTATCAAAGCGAACAGGGCTGGCTTCAACGAGAAGAGCAAGGCGACTGTCACGACACTCCAGCTACTGCTCGAAGATTGGCAAATGGCAGGACGTATCCAGAGCTTAAAGGATCGCGATCTATGATATAGATATAGCAGGGCGAGTTGCAGTGATTGTACAATTCTGTTTGTCGTACACCATCACTAGCTCACTGCAATCGCTGCCGCCGGGTTCTCAGGTATCAGAGATTCGTCTTCGAGGTCGTCTGTCTGAAGTGATGGCGCGGGTCGGTTGAGCGTCTTGCTGCCGCCTGCCGCCTGGTCGACGACGCTGATGACGTTGTCCAGCTGGGTTCTCCAGGACGAGAGATGCTCCTCCAGCGCCTTCCAATGAGATGCACCAAATATGCGAGACGATGCGCGAACGATGGAGATGGTCAGCGTCGGCTGATGGATGCGAGCATTCAGTAGTCCTGATCGAATAGCTGTGATTCATGAACACGAATGAGCGTGTGCTATGCAAGATTTGTCGCGCCACTTACTCTCGATGACCCACGTCTCTGTGAGCATGGCACGCTCATCGGAGTCGAGATCGCTGGGAGCCGAACCATCTGCTTCGAGTGATAGGGCAGCCTCCAGCTGATCGTAGCCCAGCGTCTGGCCTATCCTCGCACTACACAGATCGGCGAGGATCATGAGGCGGCCTTTCTTGATCAGACTAGCCTTGTCAAGCTTGTGGCTCGACAGAAGGGCAGCACCCTTGCTCGTGTCAAGCAACGAGACGAGCGCCTTGACGGTCCCTGCGAGGAGGGTTTCAAGTAGGCCGACGAGATCTGGCCGGGAGGATTGTAGCTTATTGACGCGCGCGAGCCCGGTCAGTTTCTCGATGTCGTAGAAATTCGGCAGACCGAGCGAGAGGACCACGAGCTGTTCTGCAAGTTGAGAGGCATCCAATGTAGAGCTGTCTGGCACGAGTGCGAGGTAGGAATAGATGAGGCTCTGTGCTTCACTCTCGTATCTATGCGAGAGTGCGGGTGCTGACAGGTAGCCGACGATCTTTGTGACGGCGGCGAGCGCCTCGGCGGAGTCGAGTAGCTGCCATTCTCGCAGCCATGTGGGCAAAAGAGCAATAGCAGGCAGGACAATCTCGAGGTCCGCAGAAGAAGAAGCTGCGGCAGATGAGCTAGCTGCCAACTCGATCAGTCTGGTGATATGCTCAAGTCTTGCTGTCGCCGGGAAGCTAGCCGGTAGCGCGTTGAAGAGAGCAGTGAGACTGTGAGGTTCTATCAGTATCGTCACCATCCGCTGCAAAATCAAACGGACGAAGTATATCTGCCTGTGCCTGCAGTCGCGCCTGCGCCGAGGATGACGTTGGCAAGCGAGTCGAGCGCACTGACGTATTCCTGCGAAACTGGCTTGTAGTGTCGATTGACGAGCATGATGACGAGCGTCGTGAAACCCTCGAGATCTGCATCAGCCTCGTCAGCGCAGTCTTGCAAGCAGGCAGCGCTCCGATTGACCTGCCGCGTCCACTTGGCCTGCCAGACCGCGATGCGTCATCTCTTTCAGGGCGCCAGTGAGTACCTCTGCTTGCATGACCTCATCCTCGCCCGCTTCGCTGGCTTGCGTGTTGAGTTGCTCGCCGAACGACAGCCTGTCATTGGCAGGTAGCGTTCGGCTGAGGGCATCGAGCAAGTCTGCAATCTGCGCGTTCCCACATAGCGGATGAGCACGACAGGCTACAGACTCAGCTAGGTACTCGCCTGCTCAGCGAATGTGTCGATAGAGACTGTCGCCAAGCTGCCGCTCGCTGTCGTGAATTGGCTAGAGAAAACTTTCGAGGCTGATGAAGGCGTCGTCGAAGGGATGGGCCCAGTCGGGAGGGCGGGTGCTTGAGGCGCAAAGAGCGCTGCGGCAGAGGTGATACGCTCGCCTGAGCTCGTCACTCCCGCCATGCTTGCCGGCCTGCTGTCACTCGACAGCCACACGTCAGAAAAAGTTCGCGACGTAGAGGACGAGCGACGGACAAGCGACGGCAAATGGCGACCGTCGCACCACTGACGCTCAGACTGGGTCATGCCGGCGCTGGGCCGCTAGCAGGTGCAGCCGGCTATGGGTCCGGGTTGACAATCGCCTCGACTGTGGGCAGTACAGGCGGCGTGGCACCGTCAAGTTCTGCCGCTGCCGCCAGCGCACTTTCGGCCTCGGGCTCGGTCACAAAGGTGCTCATAGGGCCCGTACCGCTTGCAAGCATCCTCGACCATCACCTGAGACGGCCGGAGAAGCAAGACCGAGTGCTCGGCACGCTCTTGGGCGTCAGACGTGAGGTGAGACTGGGTGATCTGGCCTGCCTTGCTTGCCTGCTGAGCACTGCAGCATGCGCAGAATGGAGAGATTGAGATCAGGTCGTCCTTCGGCGTGCCCTACTCGATGATCAACAATCCGCAAACTCGGGAGGACGATCTGCTCATTGACGACTCGCACGACAACGACGATTTCCTCAATTTGCTCAACAAGGCCTCGACATCGAGGAGTGCAGCCTCTCAGCAGGACCATATACTCGGCTGGTACACCACTGCGCCCAAGCTCTTCACCTTTACGCCGCTCATCCACGACAAGTACGCCTCCAAGACGGCGCCCTTCCCTGCAATCCACCTTACGCTCGACCCCGAGACGCTGCAATTCAAGACCTATGTCGGCGCACAGCTCGGCGTACAGAAGAAGCTCCAGAATCTCGCCTTTCTGCCTGTCGCCAATGAGCTCAGAGTGGATGAGAGCGAACGTACCGCAGGTCAGCCGAGCCATTCCCTCCCCGTTGACCCGACTGACGTCGCGAGCAGTCGACGTATGGACACAACCAGCCTATACGAGCGCAACCACTACCAAAGTCAATGCTGCGACAGCCTATGCGGGCGGCATCGTCCTGCCACCTTCGCCATTGAGCTCACTCAGGCAGCTGCTCCGACAGGTCTCTGTCATGCTCGATGCCGCTCTTGCCTATGTCGCCTCTGTCAACGCAGGCGCGACCCAAGGCGACGCCAGAATAGGTCGTCACTTGCTAGAGACTGTTGCCGCAGTGCCCCAAGCCGGCAGAGGGCAGACACTCTCGCATGGCAACCCGAATGACGCTACCCTCGCTGCTGGTCACGATGCTGACGCTGAAGGCCAGGAAGGCTTGGAAGAGGAGTTCAACGCGCATCTGGCAGACGTGCTCATGCTCAACTATCTAAGCAATGTCGTTCAGATCCAGCTCGACATTGCCGCTCGTCTTACGCTCGTCCAAGACCGCCGGGACAGCGCGCGATCCTAGCCCACTCCTCGTTGTACTTCAATGGAGCTAGTTCTGCGAATCTGTACAATTGCTTCACAAACAACAGTCGTCCTTCTACAATTATGAGGACGCCCTTTCGTCAAAATTGGTTGGAAGCACTCCTCGTGCGTGCTCGCACAGCCTCAACCGGGCCAGGCTCTGCTGTGCGGGCTTCGGTCTTGCTCATCCGAGGCAGATAGCCTACAAAGGCATCATCGCCCACAAGCGAAACGTCATCGTCATCTCCATCTGTGCTCGCTGTCGTGCTGGCTTTGCCCGAGCTGTGCTCACGGAGATGGAGACCCAGGCCGACGGCTGCACCATCCGGTGCCAGCTTGCCATTAAGCACCGGCGAGCGCGATCCACTCTCGTGGGATGTGCTGCGCTGCATGTGGCCGCTAGGCATGAGCAATGTCTGACCGGCGGACGAGCGTCGGTATTCCGGTGAAAAGAGCGTCATCTCGACTTCGTTACCCTCGGCGTCGAAAGGCAGAGGCGAAGTAGGTACACTGCCAGCTGGACTGCGTCGGCGGCGGGCGGAACGGCGCCGAGTCGGCCCCCGATTCGGCTGCATGTCCTGGGCCTTGTAAGCCGATGAAGCACACATCGTTGCAATGTCACGCTGCAGCTGCCTCTCGAGATCATCCGCTACGTACTCTGCACGATCGATGAGGCTATTGTGCAGCAGGTCGGCACGAGGCGAGGAAGTCGAGGACAGGAGCGCATCCTGAGTCTATACAAGACGCCTCTGAGCCTTGCCTCGATGACAGAAGCCGAGATCACTTACGACTATGGTCAGGCCGGTTGGTCTGCTCGAGTCTGCACTTGCGACCGATACTTCTGGTATACCTTTGTTCGGGTTGACTTGCGCTGAAGCAGGACTGAGTCGGGTCACGTCATCGACCGCCGAGTTTCTGCGCGATCGCACTTGGGCGATTCGCAGGGCATCTGTGAGCTGTTGCACAAGATTGCGGGTCTATGAGCAAGCGTGAGCAGTCTCCCAGGGCGATGATCAGTGGTTCGCACCTCTCTGCCTATTATGAGCCAGTCCTCGTGTATACACTCTGCGCGCCAATTGGCGACTTCGACATCTTTGATGAGACGCTCCTTCTGGATCTCTGCTTCCAGCAATGCTTGCTGAGCACCTTGGAGGTCGACCATCATCTCGTCGACTTGTCGCGACAATGCGAGGAAAGGCGCGCCGTGCGCCGGTCCAGAAGCGCTCGAATCGGACGCAGAAGCAGGACGACGCTGGGCCTGCGCTGCTGATCCGTGTGGGCTAGACAGCTCTGAAGATGCGTACCCATTGGGCGGTCTCCGGGCGGATGTGATGTGTTGGCCCGCTTGCTGGTACTGTCCTGCTGGGTATGCCTGGCCTCGCGACTGATTGTGGCGATTGGCAGGCACAGGCGATGCGGGAAGAGATGAAGCTGCAACAGCTGCGTAGCCCTGGAGCGTCGGGGCAGCGCGCGGCATGGGCGAAAATGTGGGCATCAGACCGAGCTGTTGACTGATGTGCATGATCTGCTGCTGTGCCGCGAGCATCGTCAGCGCCCCCGGCGAGACGGGCGGCGTAGTGGTAGCAAAATAAGGGTTCTGAGTGATCGGATGGACATTGGCTTGCGCAGGATGCACGTCTCGCGCGTTGTAGGCGTCCATCTGAGCTCGTGTAGGTTGGGCAGGCTGACGATAAGCAGTCGGAGACAGCATGCCCGGCGAAGGGCTGGAGGGTGCGTTGTAAGCCTGACGCTGAGGCACGCTGCCAGAAAGCGTAGCTTGCCAAGGCACCTGCTGGCTCAATCTTGGCTTCTGCGATGTTGCTTGTGCTTGCTGCTGCTGGGATGTTGGCCTTGCGGCTGCCCGATTGGACTGCACTGGAGACAAGTGGTCCGAGCGTTCTGACTCCCTACGATCTCGTGAACCAAAGAGGCGATCTGATGCGCTGTCTGCTTTGGCCGAGCGTGCCGCCGCGTGCTGGCGAATGCTCGTCCTTGCAGCAACGTGGCTTATTGACGCCTTGCGCGTGTTGATGCTCCTCTCGACGCTGTCTGGAGGGGTCATGACACCACGATCGTAGCTTGCATCGCTTTGCCATGAGCTTTCGGAAGGCGATCGATCCATGACGCGACTATCGGCGCCCGTGCGCTGGACGTGCTTTGACGTCTGACTCATGTGTGCATAGATCGGCGAGAGGGATGCATCAAAAGTGTCATCGTTGGCTTGCGCTCCCTCTACGGTGTCGAGCGGCGAGTTGCCATGGGCCGAACGTGCGGATGTCCCTGAGGTCGATGCGGCAGCCGAGTGAAGCGAGTCTGACAAGCTGAACGAGCGCGCAGCGGAGCTGTTGCTCGATGTAGAGCTTGACGAGCGTCCTACGGCAGGCCTTACGGGCGTCAAGGAGGGCGAGCCGTACGGTTCGTCGCGCTCGACCTGAGTGGCAGCATCCTTGGTGATTCTCGTGGATCGGTCATCAGGTAGGTTGGCTAGGTACTTGTCATTGCTCGGACTTTCGTGTGCTACTACGTCCAGCTGAGCGAGACTGGCGGGCACGGGCGTGTTGGCAGCACTGGCGGTGGCTCGTTTGGGCGCAGGCTTGGCAACAGCTATCTGACCGCTTGGGCCCAAGACGGGCGCTCCGCAAGTACATACTCTGGGCATGTCCTGATGGATCGACTGCATGGCCGGCCCTGAGAAGCTGCCAGGCGGGATCAGCGCGGGCGAGGTCGAAGGGGTCGACTTTCGCCGCGGAGGAGCGGTGTGCTGAGATAGTTTGCTCGCTTTCTTGAGCTGGGCTGTGCTCTTCTCTGCTGCCATGACGGTAGCGAGGTGAGCGGCTGCGCGATTGGCACGGTTGTGAGCGAGTGATCGCCGGAGGTGGACGAACAAGCGTCGGAGTGGTACCCAGATCAGGTACAGGCAGCTGACGACGAACAATGTACTCATGAAGAGCACGTTGGACGTTGACAACCACGGCCTGCCATCAACGGGCATGGCGGAGATCCGGCTGCTATCATTGCCTGCTCCTCGTCGACAGGAGCTCGACGGAAAGCTTGGGAGCAGGAGCGAGACCGGTCGCGACGCGACGCCGTGTTGGTGCTGAACGCGCTTTTTGGCGATAATCAAAATCAAAAGTTAGGTGCCACTGGACGACCAAGCCAAGCCTGCGACAGATCATGCACGGCCTATCTACACATTCTGCACGGCTACTGTTTCACGTCGGTCTGCTTGGTCTTGCTCTTGCTCTCCTCGGCAGCCGCTTCCTTGTCGTGTCTCTCTTTCTTCTCCCGTTCCTCGCGCAGGTGTTTCTCGTGAGGCGAGTCTGCCTTGAAGCGGTACATGCTGTTCTCTCGCTCTCGTCTGTGCTGCCGGGGTCAGTCACACGTCTCAGCGTGCCGAGATCGGGCTCACCGCTTGATGTCATCCTCGCTTTCGCCATCCTCGTTGGGCATGGCGGCCAGACCAGCCGAGGCGATCAAGACGGCCAGCGTCAGGCCTTGTGCGACCATTCGCGCTTGCACAATCTTTTGCGCAGTCGTCATAGGCTGTCGCGCCAGCGGTCACGTCAGTCAGCGCCAAAAGCGAGTGAGTGGTCAAACGAACCTGCGAGGCGACATAGGCGAATGAGCCAATCATCGACAGACCCCAAGAGCCAAAGATGATGCCATATCGATGCTCTTTGCCCCATGCAGTCAGTCGTGTCGTCCGGTCCGCGTCCTCGCTGAGCGTCGTGACTCTTTGGTCTATACCGAGCTTGCGCTCGAGATTGGATTCGCTCTGCCCTTGTCCAGTCTTTTCCCGTGACCGGACGTCGAACTGACGAGATGCAGAATCGCCACCGAGCACGACGCCTGCCGTGGTGCCCGCAGAGATCTGCGGCAGTCATGTCAATCAAAACCGTTGCCTTGCTGAACCAGTACGGCTGACGAGGAAGGCCTTGAGTGGGATCGTGAGTTCTGTGGCCACCCGTAGCTTGGCTCTCTGCGCGCCAACGAGTGCGACTGCTAGGACTGCGCCGACCAAGGCACCCCTTGTGAGGCCTCCTCGCACCTGTCATCGGGCCAATCTTTGATGAGTCTGCTAGCCGACGTGAACGGGTGTCGACGCACGACGGCATTGTAGTGAGCATCTTCCTGCTCCTTGGACAGGATCTTCATCTTGTCAAGTGCAGCGATGGCCCCAGCAAAGAGCCAATCTGCCTTGCTTGCTTGCTGGCGAGTGACGTACGTCGCGCTTTGCTCTCGATCACCCTCACTGCGACACCGCAAGATGCAGGCTGGCGTGCGGACAGCGAGGCCAAGTCTGGCCGCTCAGCGTCGGCACAGAGCTTCAGTAGCCTATGCCGGCCATGTGCCTCTCAATCTCTTCGAGAATGGCTTGCTCGCAGTCGGCTCGGCGCTCGCGTCTCTCAACAACCCGCATAGAGGCGGCAAGTCGAGCTGACGCAGTAGTCAAGGCCTGCGCTGACTGACCCGCGAGCCCAGACATGATCGCAGTCCTGTCGGAAACGACGGGGGGTCCCTTTCTCGAGCGACTGAGACTGCAAATGCTCGAATCGCCATCCGGACGTCAACTGCTCAAAGAGCGTCCCAGGATCACTTCGACGAGCGCGAACCTGCCCGAACTAGCTCAGCTACCTTCGGGCACCCTCGGCAAAGCCTACTGCGACTGGCTAGAGTGGTGCAAAGTCACGCCGGACACACGCGCACCGGCAAGCATGACTGCATCATCGACCGTACGCGCTCACTGAGCCCCTGCGGACAGGTACGATTCATAGACGATCCAGAGCTGGCCTACGTCATGCAGCGCTATCGAGAATGTCATGACTTCTACCACGTCATCACAGGCTTTCCGGTCTCCGTACCGGCAGAGATTGTCGTCAAATGGTTCGAGCTCGCCAACATGGGCTTGCCCGTCGCTGCGCTCTCTGCCGTCTTTGGGCCTGCAAGATTGAGCAGTGTGGCGAGGAGAAGATTGTTCTCCACCTACGTGCCTTGGGCGCTCAGGTGTGGCAGTACAGCAAAGCCGCTCATCAATGTCTACTGGGAAAGACTGTGGTCGACTCCGTTGGCAGACATCAAGGCAGATCTGGGGATCAACGAGCCACCGATAAGCTGGCGTGACTACAAGAAAGCAGGTGTATGGAGGTAATGCATGTAGCTTTTGTAGTGTATGATTACGAGTCATCCTCTTCATTAAAGTCTCCCTCTTCGCCGTCGCCATGGTCAGGGACCTTGAGACCTTTGGCCTTCTTGTGCATGTCAAGATGAGCCGTCGTAAGATCAAATGCCCAGTGAAGAAGCGTCTGGCGAATGCCCGGCGAGATAGGCTGCAGTCATTGCGATCAGCTCGCTCTGGGTGGTGGTGTGGTAGACCTACCTCGTGCTCAGGATCAATGTCGTTGTAACCCTGATTGACATACTTGTTCAATAACGTATTGCGCTACTTCTGACATCAGCTTGTGCACACGGGACGAACGCCAGGCACTGACAAATCGTCCAGACTTTGAGGCGATGCCTTTCCAGCGCGACATTTGGCGCTCGTCATCCTCACACCGTCGGCCGAGGAAGAAGCGGCAGTACCACTGGAACCAGCCTCGCACATCGTGTTCGTATTTGATCCACCCTTGATCTTCCCAGGCCTCGTAAGTCTGACCGACCTTGCTCTTGAAGCAGCACACTTCGACATCGTACTCTGGGTTGGTGAGGTATTTCTGGTGCTCGAGACCCTCGAACCAAGAGCGCGGCAGATCCGACCAGTCATCGTGAAACTCTTTCCCAAGCTTCTTGCTCTGCGCGAGCGGCATTCAGCAAGGACGCGTAGCCTCGTTGTGAGCCTACCTCGATCGGTCTAAAGTAGGATCTATACACGCGAGTCAGCTCGCCACAAGCTGACACGTGTGGGACGCACCCGCCGAAAGCTCCGCGACGGAGGACCTCTTCAGGACTCAGATTAGGATGGAACAGCAAACGCTCGGCATGTTCGCTCTCGTGGAATGTAAATTCTTTCGACTTGGGATCGCGCTTAGGCGGAGGTGCAGCTGCTCTGTTTGTAAGCTCGCGACGCATCACGGCGCAATGCACGCACTGATCGTAAAGGACTGCTGCGGATCAGGTGGGTGGAATTCTTGTCCTTGACTGGGCACTTCGGTCTTCTCGTCCTTGAACTTCTTCGAGCCATCGTGCTTGTCATCACCCGACGATGCCTTGCGCTTCGAAGCCGGCTTTCCCTTGTTCGCGCCAGCTTCCTTGTCAGCCGTATCGTCTGCCTTGCTCGCCGGCTTCTTGCTCTTGCTTGCCGGCTTCCCTTTGGACTCCGATTTGGGCTTACTGGCCGGCTTGCTCGCGCTCGTTTTCGAGGAGGATGAGGATGTATCCTTGCTGGCAGGCGCTGCTTTTGACTCTCCGCTCGACTTGTTGCGGCTCGATGATCGAGTGCCAGCCGAGCTGGCACTCTTTGCGGTCTTCTTTGGGGGCATGTCGAGCGACTATCGAATGGTGTGGGACGAGCGCTCCTTCGCGTGACGTCAACGTCCACGCCTACGCGACGAAGTGGCTCTTTCCTGCTCCAGCACGGTCGATCAATCAGTCATGGTCGGCACGCTTCCCTCTGCTTTCCATCCGGACGATCACGACGGCAAGATCAACACGGCACCAGACGGGCCCACGCCGGACAGACGCACTGGCAAGCCTATCGACCTCAAGTGGGGCATACTCGCCACAGGTGGCATCTCCCAAAGCTTCACCAAGGACATCCTCATCAGTCCCAAAACGAGAGAGGTGCAAGATATCACTCATCACGTCGTAGCAGCCGCTTCACGTTCAAAGGCAAAAGCACAAGAATTCGTAGACACCTATTGCAAGACGATCGACGCTCAGCAAGCTGGCGTATCGACGCAGGCCTTTGGCTCTTACGAAGAGCTGGTTGCATGTGATGAGGTGCAGATCGTCTACATCGGCTCACCACACTCCCACCATTTTGAGCATGCTAAGCTCTGTCTGAATGCCGGCAAGCACGTCCTTTGCGAGAAGCCGCTCACAGTCAACGCCGCCCAGGCCGAAGAGCTCGTACGACTAGCGCGAGAGAAGAAATTGTTCTTCATGGAGGCAGTGTGGACCCGCTTCTTTCCCATCATGTACGAGATCCAGGCAAGAATACGTGCTGGCGATATTGGCGATGTGACGCACGTCCACGCCGAGTTCGCCATGAACGCTAGTGTCGACAGTCTGGCAGACACGGAGCGACTGATCGATCCCAAGCTTGCCGGAGGTTCACTGCTCGATATGGGTCCCTATCCGCTACTGCACGTTCTTCTCGCGCAACTGCACCCGCTGCTGGCTTCACAAGGCAAACAGGACAGCCAAGAGCCGATCCCACTGCCCAAGATTGCCGCCTCGAGCGTGTTCGGCTCCAAGAAGCTAGCAGATCGCGTCGGAGGTCCAATTGACGAAGCTACGACCGCTATATTGACTTGGCCATCCGCACACGCCGGCGAAGGAGCAGACGAAGTCGAGACGGTCATCAGTACTTCCTTCCGACGAGAAGGCGATCCCCAGCGTGTCGTACAGATCCAAGGGACCCGCGGCACCATCAGTATCTCATCGTGAGCTTCTCGAACTTTGCATCCTGGCCAGGCTGACGCAGCAACAGCACCCCATGCCGGCCGACAGCTTACAAGCTTCGCTCGTGGGCCAGTCCGTCGAGCATGACATACGGCGCGACAGCCGAGCACCAGGAGGAGCACACATTCGAGTTGCCTGGCGGAATACATGGCTTTGGCTTCGAAGCCGACTGTTGCGCAAGAGCTATCAGAGCTGGTGAGATTGAGCACAGTCGGATGCCGCACCGCGAGACTATTCTCCAGATGAAGGCATGTCTCGTCGGTGATACGATCATACTTTTCGTTGACCAGCTAAGCAGATATTCGATGAGATCCGCGGGCAGACCGGCTTGACCTATCCAGAATCCATCGAGGCCGTGTAGCTATCATTCGATTGCACCGGACAGGAGCAGAGCTGCACGCGCTGCAGCATTGATGTGCTTGAAACGATCAGGACCCAGATGAACCCCGCCGAACCATCGTGAGACGACAACCACCACATCAGTCGCATGACAAAGCTCGAGCAGATGAGCTAAGCGGCCTCCCGCTGCGGTCTCGCCGTCATCGTCGCAATCGTGATGAACGATGCCCGTATCGGGTGCTCGCCAACGCCATGCAGAGATATTGTGTGCAGCTCGGGCAATCTTGCGATCTGAAAGGAGATACGAGAGCACGCTACTAACATCGTCGCGAGACTTCAAACGACAGGCATGGCCGACAAAGACGGACTTGCGGTCCACAATTGGGTCGCAAGAGACGATCTTGAGATGACAGGGTAGCGTTTGTGATTGTGCTGTACTGGGCGTTGGCATGATGGACGCTTCAGCTACCGCAGGCGGCGCTCGTTTGTCGCGGTCTGCCTGCCGTTCGTAGTCTGCCGCCTGAGCCTTGACGAGGTGATCACGATAGTACTGCGCGAGAATCTCCTTGGCTGCTTCGATGCCTTCGAACAAGGCCACCTGTCCAGCTTGCCACAGTGACGGCAGCTCAGGCTCATCTTCATCCGCTCGGACGGGTGCAAAGTAGATTCGAAGGATCTGACCGAACAGGGCAGGCTCGACAGCAAAGGGGCCTATGTACCGACTGAGTAGCTGTATACGAGGTGCAGTATGATCCGGATAGCCTTCTGGCAGGCTCAGCAGAAGTTCGGCAGGCAGAGGCTCGTCATCCGAAGCGAGATCGACGAGTACCGTGCAGCGACGATGTGCTGGCTCAGGCTTGACCTTATCACCGCCGTAGATGGCAATCAGTGCTTCGAGCTCATCTTGTACTTGCTCGCGGAGTGTAGCAGGCTCATTGAGCATCAGCTGCCGTGGCAGAAGTGTGAGTGGACGGGGTCAGCCACGTGACGCGCGACTCGGGCGAGGCGAGGTTCGCTGGCGCTGATGACTCAAATGCCACTTCATCCTCATATACCTCAGCACTCACTGTACCGTGACCGGGATAGCTACAATCAGCGACTTTGATGCGCGCAGACACTCAGAGTCGAGATGAAGAGAGAAGAAAGCAAAGCATTGCATTGCATTGCGCAGTCGTAGCTGTCGAACTGAGAATGAGCGCATTGGCAGCAATCACTGCTGGATGAAATGCTCTTGCGAGTGTGTCAGCACTGACATGAGCGCAAGAAGAGAAAGACTCATCAAAGATACGCGTGAGAGAGACGAGTGGCTGGTATCGCGCTTGCCCGTCTCTCTCTTGCTTATGACCCCCGCTGTCGCCATCCTGACTTTGCGCTTGTACAGTCGCAGAGTCGTTATGGTTTGATAGAGTCGATGGCGAGAGTCATACTCTTGTCCGACGAGCAGATGCGCCTCCCGATGATGTGCATGAGCTTTGTCGGCATCACAGCAGATCACCCGTCTTTGGCTGACATCCGGTCGCTGCAATCGCACGGCATAGAAGCAGCCATCCCTATCAGTCTGCAAGTTCTGCGTTCAGGGCTCCTATCGGGTTTGCAAGATTCGAGAGTGACTTGTCGTTCTTCTTGCCGACCGCGTTCTCNTCCTTATCGANCAAGTGCGCCTCCGACATGANAAGCCCGTATGCAGTAGAGCATTCCAAGCGTCATGGGCAGCACAAGTTCGCCTCATCACCATGGGACAGATGGTTCCCCTCATTCGATAGTCAGCCAGGCTACCGTCTGGGTCTGTGCAGATCGGCATTTCTGAGCGGACTCGAACGCAGCTGTCGTCTTCTTGTCGAGCCAACTTCTCCTCTCTNCGAGCGAGTGTGCCTACATGGGATGGCCGTGAGCTGCTCCTGCTGTTCCGTCCACGTCACTGGCAACACTCCTTCGTTCGCTGCATCACCGCTCGACAGAGATGCTCCCATCATCGACTGCTCATATGAAGCTAGTCTCAAGGCTCCACTGACGGATCCTCACACGAGTATGAAGCGACTATATCGGCAGCATCGTCAGAAGTGCAGGTTCTAGTCGAGTTGAGTGAGTCGCGCAATTCGCGACCGGGTTTTGTGCGGGAAAGCTACACGCCGCCTTGTTTTCGAATAATATCATCTGGATCGCATAGGGCGCCTCCTTCTCAGCGCGTACGTGACCGTTTGGCCGCGACGACGCGTGACATCAGACAGTCCTAACCAAGCGTCGTTCGCTCGGAGTCAGTCAACCCGCTCGTTGCACAAGGTGAGCATAAGGTCATATTCATTCATCACAACGGCAATCATCATCAGTCCTGCTTCCCTCCTCAACGACATGCATAGGCCGTTGGCAGATCTGCCGAGTCTATCTGTGGCGCTGCTTTCGAGCACGCTGCATGGCTTGTAATAAGTCAGGGCGCCGATGCAAGACTTTCATATCAGCCGGTGTCAGGTCTGTCAGCGATGCTAGCGACGCCAGCATGCATCTGACTCGTGCATCACAAATTTGCAGAACAAGCGCACTATGACATGCGATCCCAAAATGGCCAGACATTGCTGGACGCTCTCTGTCACCGAGCTCGGCTGCAGTCTTGGACCACCCAAACCTGCCCTCATCAGCTGCGCCAGCTGCCCTGCTCGCGCTATGCCTTATCTGAATCGGCTTTCTTTGGATGTCCCTGACGGGTTGCGTGGACATGAAGTGCTGCTGCTGACGATCACCTGCCTACAGAACAGAGCAGAAGCTCGCAACGAGAGTCTTTCTCGCAATCAGACGAAACACGCACGCACAACGAGCTTTGCCCTGTACAATACTTATCGTCCAAGGCGAACCGTACTTCACTCAGTAAAGGTCGTCGCCATGGCAAGCGTGCTCACATCGCTCACACATGTACCGCTCTCGGGAATGCACAGCGACGATGTGCACGACGGAGGCAACGATGCTCAGCCAGACGAGCATTCGCCCGGACGCGTCAGATTTGCTGCCGGTTCTTCGAGACATGTAGCGACGCCTGAAGATGATGGCGAGGTCGGACCGTTCGCTGCATCAAAGCAGACTCCTGCAGAACGCGAAGGCCAGTGGCCCGGTGACGATGCTTCTGGCATAACCCTGTCAAATCGTGCTATCGAGCGTAATCCATTCCAGAATCTGCGCGACGAACAGGCAAAGGGTCGTCTCGCGTTGTGTACCGCTAGCAATTGGCTAGAAGATCAGTCCATCGACCACCTCTCGCGTGCCATCGCCAACATGGATCTCGACGATGCCAACTTCAGTCTTGCACGCGAATCTTCCCCTTCCAAGCGTCTCGGACCACCCTACCCGGTAGCCCGTGGCGAACACAAGCCAAACGCGTACGGCATCAAAGACTTTGCCCTTCACAAATACCTCGGCCTTATCTTCTCTCTGCTTTTGGCCGTCGTCCTCATTGACGCCGGTCTGCTTCTAAAGAATCATCGAACGATTGTTGACGCCCAGCACGGCTTCTTCAACGGGACACACGGCGGTGCACGCGCTCCTTTCGATGACTTGACTCTCTGCGATGAGCCCAAACAGATCAAAGCACTCTTGTAGATCCTTTGTCACCTTTCACTGGTTCGACGAGACTGACAACCATTGCGCAGTGAGGCGATCAAGATGACTGCCGAGCCGTTCGAAGATTTGGTCGAAGTCATGGCATATCATTGGGAGGCCTTGCCTAAATCTCTCATCACCGTCGGCAACGTGGCCTTGCACATCGACCTCAACACGCTGTACCCCCACAAGATCTTTTGCGGAGATCATGGTCGAAACATCATCATCAATCACGACAACAACGGCCTGCGCCCCAGCCACGACGGACAGTTGCGACTCATCGGCCTGATCCAGGAGCAGATACAACGCGACTTCAACCGTTTGTCGGATCTGCGGACCGATCTGTACGCTTCGCAGCGGCGAGCCACCACGGGACAAGTCAGCATCAAACAGAACCTATACCGCTACTCGGGCAGCGGAACAAGGACCTACGTCGGACGTCTGCATGCTCACTCAGTGGTGATTCGCGCCACTCGCACAATCACGGAAACACTCGCTCGCGCCGACACCAATTTCGCCGTATACAAGGCCTATGTCATCATGGAAAAGGTTGGTCGTTGCCAGGTACTCGCAAGTCCAGCTCACGGTGTATGGCAGGACCACCACGAGTATGTTGCCAAACACGGCCTCTTGGCAAGCTTCGGATGGATCAATGCACTCATCGCACAGCAGTACGCGGCGGCCATAAAGACTCCGTCATCATTCCCTCCGTCAATCGAATCGCAGGTTTGTCGATCGAATCGCAGTCTCATTAGCAACACCCGACGCAATCTCATCAGCAACACCTGACGCATCTGTATCGACACTCAAGGACACTAGACTAAGACTGTTGTTGATGGACAAGAGCATATTTTGTTATTGAAGGCAAGCAAGCGGTGTTTGAGAGACATTGAAGTTCTGTATCGACTGATCAATGGCATTGTAGCGCACGCTGCAGCTCGTAACAGGCGTCTCAAGCGATGCATCGCATCCTGGCAAGCACAAATGCGTGGTCGCATGTATATGTGTCATGCGACCGACTGTCTCGTGCATCTTTCGGTCGCATGGAAGCCTGACATGACAGCCGCAGTCAAAGCGACTCATATGCGTCCTTCCGCCCAGGATCGCTGTCGGCGCATGGCATGCTGAGGCCAGAGTGTGTGCACCAAAATCGCTCTGGCGGTCAGTCGGTCTTCAAGAACAGGGCCTCTGGCTTGACCTTGGTTGACAAGCTCGCGACGCCATCATAGAGTGAAGGCGAGTCTGTCTTCCCACTGGCCCTCCTGCTGAGTACGATGAGGTGGCAATTGCCGAGTAACATCCCGAGAGCCACTATTCGGTCTCTATGATCGTTAGAGACGATACGATGTTTAGTGAACGGGCAAGTCGCCATGTGTCGGGACCTGAGAGCACTCTGAAGACGGAGTGCGTGCTTTGATGTGTGGAGAAGGGTTGCAAGGTGAGCACAGGTGGATCACCTCGACGGCTTGGCCGACGAACGACGCGACGACTAGCAGCGCAGCTGTCTCATGAACCCATGGTGAAGCCTGGCAAGGCGAGAGCTAAGCCTGCACTATCCAGAGATGCCAAACGCCCTCGACTGAGCATCTCGAGCTTCGTTGTGAGCTCGACCGTCGACACGAGTACACGAGCTCAACCGGTGACTACAGGAGAGATTTAGTACTGACGGCAAGCATAAGCAAGAGAACAGCTTCAGACCAACCGCACCGACACCTCGTTCGGATGTTGCGTCATCGGAACGCAAGACTGGGTGGGCTGCAGGCAGTCTCAAGCCGTCATCGGCTCGGACAAGCTCAACAAAGCTTCGAGTGACCAGCAGCTCGCCTGTCAGAGCCCATTCGAGCGACATCATCCATCTCTCGTCCTCATCAGACTCAGAAGACAATGAGGTCACGGTACTGTCCAGCTCAAGCGAGAACGAAGCTCCCGCGCGCACGTCTAAGCAAAGACTGACCGCATCTGGTCCAACGCATCGGGCTTCCACCTCATCTAGTGCCGCAAGCACCAGCCGTGGCAGTGCCCCAAAGGGTACCCGTCATCCCACCGGCGCTCATTCAGTGCTATGGACGGATTTATGCACGCCCGAGACAGCTGTAGGCCACTCGTCGATCCGCTCAAGGTACACTGACGCGCGTGTAGGATGAGCTGGCTGTCCATCCTCGCAAGATCGAAGACGTCCGACGCTGGCTCAGAGAGGCATTAGAGCCTGGCAAGCTTGCAAAGTACAGGCGGCTGCTCGTCCTGTCCGGTCCCACAGGCTCGGGCAAGACAGCCGTCATACGCGTTCTGGCCAAAGAGCTGGGAGCAGACCTTGTCGAGTTCAAGACAGGCGAGGAGGACGGAGCAGACAGTCTCAGTCGAGCACTGCCAAGCTTCCTTGCTCGGGTCGCTCAGCTGCCGCAGTTGTCATTTGTCTCGATTGACTCGCCCAAGGAACCCATCCGCATTGCGACGCCGCAAAGTCGCGAAGAGAGAAGGAAGATCATTCTCGTAGAAGACTTGCCCAACATCTTCTCCTCTCAGGTCACTCGCGAGACATTCCGAGCTGCAATCCTCAACTTCGTTGCTTCTCGCCGGATCAGAGCGGGCATACCCCTTGTTCTGATCATCTCAGAAGCTCAGATCCGTAGCTCGACGGACGAAGAGCAGGGCATTCTCGGGAGCGTCAGCGGCTCAGCAGGCTGGCAGTCCGGACCCTCGACGGGCAGTCAGCTATCAGTGCGATCAGTCGTGCCACCGGACGCGCTGGGTGATGCGCGCTGTCTCGAGATCAAGTTCAACGCGATTGCGCCGACGATCATGAAGAAAGCTCTGGCCAGGATGATAGAATCGCTCTTTGCTGCCAACAGACACCTGTCGGAGTCTATCGAACGGCCGACTGCAGCAGCGATCGATCTAGCGACGAAGCTCTCGGGAGGCGATATTCGAGGGGCGCTCATGAACTTGCAGTTTGCTTCCGGTGCAGCTCTACGCGATCTCGAGCAACGCGCGAGCAAGCTCAAGCTCAGCTCTAAGCGAAAGCGAGGAAAGAGCTCGCGTGATCTCGGCGACGTGATCCACTTGCGCGAATCGCCCCTGTTCATCTTTCATGCGCTGGGCAAGATACTCTACTCGAAGCGATGGGGCGAGAACGCAAAGGATGATGCCAAAGGCGACCAGATTCGTCCGAAGGATCCATTCAAGCTACCTAAGCACCTGATACACATGAAGAGAGAGCCTTTGAGGACCAATGTCGATGTGAGGTGGTCTCCGCAGTCTGGGCGCATAAGCTCATCGAAGTGGACACAGGCCATGTTGAGCGATATGCCTGTTGACAGCGATATGTTCATGGCATATCTTCACCAGAACTATCCGCCGTTCATGAACGAGATCGAAGAGAGCGCAAGTGCGATGGACTGGGCTAGCCAAGCTGACGCTCTCTTGCGGCACGAAGCAGACAAGGTGCGAGTGCGCTGATGAGCGCTCACTCCGACTCACGCTGAGACTGCAGGCGCTGCGGCACCCTCTCATCAGCGCGTATACGTTCCAAGTCGGCATTCGCGGCATGGCCATCTCGCTGCCTTGCCCTGTCCCACGACGGGGCCAGAAGCTCTACAAAGCAAAGATCTGGGAGGTGCAGAAGGAAGCACGAGAGAACGGCGAAGCGATGATCGATCTGTCCGTACGAGTCATGCGCGAAGCGGCCACTCGCGACCCTTTGCGAGCTTCGGGTGAGTGACCTGCTCTTACTGCACGCTGAGCTGAAACGGTCTAGCAGCTCATCAGGATCTCAAGACGCTTGCTTCTATCACGCTGCCCTACATGGCCAAAATCGGCGGCACAAGCAATGCCCAGACAAACGCTCTCCATGCTCTCACGACCTTCACGACCGCCACAGATCACGAGACGACGCTGGACGAGCGTGACATGGCAAGCGACGATGAGGATCTGATCGAGCCTATCGTTGCTCAGCAGATCGTCGAGCAACCTGCACTTGACCTGGAAGATGACGAGATACTCGAGTTTGATGACTGATCGCCGTGCACTGCATCTGTTGTTGCTATACATGCATGTCTTAGCCGAGCTGGCACTCTTTCGCCATCCATCGAGACAACGAGCGGGCGAGGAACCGACCGTTTTGTCGCGCCGCTCTCGCCTTGCCTGCTTGCTTCGAGGCAGTGAACGACCGAGGATGAGCGAGGCAGTGAAGCAGGAGGATGTGGAGATGAAGGAGGCTATCGAGGCAACGCTGGATCCAGCAGCTGCAGCATCAGCTACCGAGGTGACGGGGGTCGAGAGCAAGAAAGAGGAGACCAAGCCAGAGAGTGTGCCGGCCGAGAAAGAGGAGACAGCAGAGGAGAAGCAAGTCAGACAGAAGGCAGAGATAGCAGGAGCATCAGAGACGATCTACATCAACAACCTCAACGAGACGGTGACGATCAAGAACATGAAGCAGACCTTGAGGAACCTCTTCAGAAACTTTGGCACCGTGCTCGATGTCGTCGTTCACCGCAACCTGCGCATGCGGGGCCAGGCCTTTGTTGCGTTCGAGCACAAGAAGTCTGCCTGGAGAGCCGTCAACGAAGTCAAGGACTTTCCACTCTATGGCAAGCCCATGGTGCGACCACTCGCGCGTGTGGTTCAGGCTACCGACTGACCCTGAGGGAGCAGCAATTGGCATATGCAAAGACTCAGGCGGACGCACTCGTCAAGCGCAAGCTGCCGGAGAAGCTCGACGAGCATCTGGCAGAGCGCAAAGTCAGAAAGAGTGCGCCAATCCGCTCTATTCTCTTCGGCTGAGCTGAGGAGACGAGGTCCACAGAGGTCAGCCGCAGAGACAATCCGATACGACAGAAGGCACTCGAAGCGCGGAGAGCTGCTCGAACAGGTAGGCTGAACGAGCTCGTTGATCACAGGTGCTTATTCACCTGCTCTTGCGTTCAGCGGCCGAGAATGCACCCGTGGACGGCAAAGCGGCTGCACCTGCGGCCGCACAGAGGCGAATTGTCCAGATGCCAGACGAGTATCTGCCGCCCAACAAGATTCTCTTTGTACAGAATCTGCCCGATTCCGTCAACAAGGATGCCCTCGAGACGCTCTTCACACAGTGGGTCATCCCGGATCCTTTGCTATGCTCAGCATGCTCAGCTGGAGCGATGCGCAGATTCCCGAACCTGTCAGAAGTGCGCATGATTCCAGGGCGCAAGGGTATCGCCTTTGTCGAGTTCACCGACGAGACGAGTTCGGGCGTGGCCAGAGAAGCACTGCACAATCAAAAGTACGAAGAGAGCAAGATCAAGGTCACCTTTGCCAGGCAATGAGATCCTGTCGTGCTCGTCGGCTATACGTGTTGTGCAAGAGTGCATCTTTTGACAATGAATATAACAGTTTACTGTCTTCGCCTCATACTGATGTTCGAACTCGGACTGTCTAGCAAGACGTCTCTACCTGCCAACGGAAAGTCATGCGATAGCTCTTGTGGACCCTCGTCGCCTGCGTCCGGAGCGAGAGGATCGCCTAGCTCGAGCTGATCGTTGCTGTCGCCTCTGGCGGGCTTGTCCATGCTGCTGATAGGCGACGAGAGCAAGTTGAGCGAACTAGAGGCCTTCTTGAGCTGTACAGAAGGACTCGTGAAGCTTCTCTTGTGATTCGGCTTGGTTCTCATGGGCGAGCCCAAGCTGGGCGAATAGAAAGACGTCGGAGAACCATGAGACGCTCTCGGGCTCGCCATATTGGTCGCGATTCCCAGTCCTTGGCCTGTCGGCGTGGGTGGGAAGTACGGCGATGGGTGAGTCGATCCAACGGCAGGCGAGAGCTGGGGAGAGTTCCAGCCGAGGGGTGAGCTGGGTCGTGTGCGACTGGGCGAAGCGATGAGTCCATCCATCTGTGAACGCGAAGTCTTCTTCTTGGACGGGATCATCTCGAGAATGGGCACGAGGATCTGCTTGAGGAGAGGGACACGCGGTCCCACTCGCTTGGGTGTCACGGGCGGCCCGTTCTCTGCTGTGCTACCGGGCGCGGGTGATTTGAGTGCAAAGTCTGCACACAGTATGAGCTCTGCCATGCTGGCGAGGTCAGTAGTAGCTCACCTTGCGGCAGGACATTCTCGTTCGCGCTCAGGCTGAGAAAGATGAAGAAGGGCACGAGCCAGACGCAGATGCCAAAGAAAGTGGCGACATCCTTGAACGTCATGGGCTCAAGTCGAGGCGTGAGGTGGGGTGCCTTCCAGTGGTTGCGTCTGCCATGGGGGACGACCTGTCGTTGTATCTCCCTCGCGCGGTCTTGGAAGTAGAAGAACCAAGCAAAGTGGTCGACAAAGACGAGGATGACGGAGAGCAAGAATTTAGCTGAAGTGACGGGTATGACAGGCCAGTTGCGTCCGATGTTCTGCAGGTACACGACCTGACAGAGTATGCCCAGAACGGTGAGATGGAGGGGCAGCTTGTCGAAGACGCAGAACAGAAGGTGAGCGCCGATGACGCCCTGCGAGCTCAGCTGAGTATCAGCGAGGGTGAGCACGACAGCTCGCGAGAGACTTGCAAACACGAGCCGCTGTCCCCATATCTTGGCCAGCTTCGAGTTCTCTTCTATGTACTCGGACACGTACAGCAAGCCGCTCGCTGTGGCACCGGTGTCAGGAGGTCAGCGGGGTACGCTGAGCAGCTGAGCACGACTTGCCCAAGCTGAGCGTGACAAAGACGAGTGCAAAGGCTGTGCCGACGTAGGACACTGCATGGATGAGTAGCATCCTTCAGCTCATGAGAGCCAAGCAGGAGCGCGCAGTGGTAGCCGATCCGCTTCGACCTGGGCCAGCTCGGTTTGGCAGGCACGGCGCGTCGTCGTCGTCGATATCGCCATCGACGTGGCTCCAACCTCATCGACGGTGATGACGAGGCCGACTCCCTCTCTCGGATCAGAATGGCTGCGGAACGTGGCACCGAGCACACCGCACGGTGTCGAAGATCTCTCGCCGGCGCTATGCACGAACATGTCCCAGTTCAAATGTGCGCTTGCTCGATCACACGGAGCATAGTCGTTCGCTCACGGCGATTTTCAGCTTTGATCAGACAGTACCGGTCTATCGATGATGCCATCATGACCCGGCTCAACAGAGCTCAGGCGTTGTACAGACAAGATCATGAGACGACCTATCGCGATCGAGCGCAAGCAGACGAGTGCCAATCCTTTTGGACTGATCTCATGGGCACGTCTCCTTTTCGATCTCAGTCGCTCTGCGGCTCAGACTGGACCGACATGTAGAGACCTGGAAAGGACGAGAGACTGCCATCCGGTACTGCGTCGGCCAGCTCGATGCGCGCGCAGAGGAGAAACGTCGGCTGCTCGGCAGTGAGAGCGATGCACGTCTGGACGGCGACAAGACCGTCAGAGCCAGTCTCTACAGCGACGAAGTCAAGCGACAGCAAGTACACAACGAGCTGCAGAGTACGATCGCTTGCCCACCTATTGCCACCTGCCGTACTGACGCGTCACTTTGCCTCTTGACCAGTCGAGAGCGTCGTCAGAAGGAGGACGCTGTCTGCATTCTTCAGTCGGTGTCCAGGCTTCGAACGCCTTCGCAGCATCGACACCGACCTCGAGCCTATCCCGCTCATGCACCGCGAGCCTATAGGCTGATCACAGTTTGCCCGACACGAGTGGCGCACAACCTTTCCAGGCACAGGCACGACGCAACCCACGGACAGCTCTGTCAAGTGTCCACCAGACGAACTCAAATCATGCTGCTTCAGCACAAGCGCTTCAGCTCGTCTGCCGCATGCAGTACCGCGAATAAGAGCCTGGCCAGCCCGTATTCATTTGCGCGACATGTGCGATCAAGGTACACTGGCGTATGCTCTCAGGCGCAGAGCCGCGCAGACTGACCGCACGCTATAGATGCTCATGTGCCCTGCGCAAGTTGTATGGCTCTATGCATCGCGCCACCTGAGGCCTGAGCATAGTCGCGAGTCGCGCCAATGTCAGTTGCAGCGACATGACATGTTCAAATTTGACTTTGTCAGTCTCTCCATCACGCTGACGGGCACAAGCTCATCGTCTTTCTCCTAGGATTTGCCGAGCGATGAAGCAGAGACTCCGAGCGTCACGCCAGCCATAGACGCACTTAAAACCACGACAGCGAGCAAATCTTTCAAAGAGCACTCTCTCGACGACCTTGTGAGTTTGTCAATGCACTGATGACTCCGAGGCTGATGAAGGAGAGAAGCTTGCAGATCTTCCAGATGTCATCTCCTTCAATACAGCACGCATCGACTCGCCAAACGGTCAAATTGAGCTCGACCGTCGAGATCTCTATGATGCTCGCTTCCAGATGCTGTCAGACCAACAACAGAGCGACGCTTGGCTAGGCGAAGCCGTAGAAGCTCCCACTGATCTCATACCTGGCGTCTACGAAGGCGGACTGAAGACATGGGAGTGCTCGCTCGATCTCGTCAGCTACTTGTCGACCCTCACCGAGCAACCTCGCAGCGTGCTCGAGCTAGGCGCAGGCACAGCTCTGCCGGCTTGCTACGTCTTCCAATCGCTCTGCCGTCAGCTCGCATCCGGATCCCAGGCTCGAGGCCACCGCCTACATCTGCAAGACTACAATGACCACGTCTTGCGCCTCATGACATTGCCCAACCTACTGCTGGCGTATGCCCGAGCGACCTCGGCCCCGCCAGCGCAACAGTCAGATATGGACGTACGGCCAATCAGTCCGACTACTTCTGACAGCAGTGACAGCGACGATGAAGACTTCCTCGAAGATGGCGAGCCTGAGGAAACCCTCAACCGAGAGAATGCTCTGGAGCTCGATGATGCCTTTAAAGCAGGCTTTCGCACATTCTTACAGACGCACAATATTGAATTACGCTTCTTCTCGGGCGACTGGTCACAATTTCAGAGTGCAGCCATCGCGCCCGAGGGTCACGATCTCGTCCTCACGTCAGAGACGATCTACAATCTCGACACGCTGCCCGTGCTGACTTCGCTCTTGCGGTCGTCTCTCATCGATAGCGGGCGCGCGCTGGTGGCTTGCAAGAGAATCTACTTTGGCGTGGGCGGAGGCATGCACGATTTCTGCGCTCAGATCGACAGCACCGCTGGATCGTACCACGTCGTCTGGCCGAGCAAGGGATCGCGACAAGCCAATGTCGCTCGTTGCATCCTCGGCGTCAAATGGGCCAAATGACCCTACGGCGCAGCCTAGAGCGCAGTACACGTGGACCTATGCCGACCTCATTGCCATCATAGCAGCTTGGCAAGAGTATCTCGAGGCGGCTTGTGGGGGTTGTGCACCTTGCGGCCGTCCGTCCAGCCAATAATCAGTTTATCCTGCTTTCGCAAATGCAAAGGCGCGTGGAACTTCCAGAACTGCCAACTGCACTCGGTGCCGCCAAAGTATCTGATGATCTCGGGTCCCCCAGGATGATCATGCATGTATTCGCTGGCATCATAGACAAAGTCGTTGATCACCAGCCCTACATCCGTACTCAAATCAACCTTGGTCACTACGCGCAAGTGCAGTATCACTTACAGCAGTCGTCTGGCTCGTTGTGTTTGGCGATCTCGCTTGGCTGTATGTGATCCCAATCGGACTTGCTCAATAGATCGAAATTTGCTCGCTTAGGCTCCGTGACTGCTGTTTCGGTTTTGCTACGTGTCGCTGATTTCTGAGCTGTTGCGAAGGACGCGTTCTGCGCCGAGTAGATGCCGCACACCGCAATGGCGACCGTCCATGCGCCTGGCATGCTCTGCACTACCTCCTCATCATCCGGTCGTGATACATAGCTGCGAGTCGTGCTATCCCACACCTCTCGTGCTCTCTCTCCTTCTCGCCGCCAGCCCATCTGCTACGCAGCGACCTTCACCTCCGGTCACGCCCAGTCGAGAGTGTCACGGCCGGTCTGCGCCATATTGTATCCCTGCATCCCCACGCAGTCTTGTGGAATGCAATAAAGGCGATCGCAGTCGAGAAAGCAGGATCGGATGTCAGTCATGTGCCAAGTCCGATGGGCGTCGGACTTGCAAGGACACGACCCCGGATTGTAGTCCTTATAGTCCCAGCCTTCTTGTCCTCTCAGCAACTCACTTGCACTATGTCGCATACGCAAGAGCATCTCAACACGCAAGAGTCCTCCGGATCTAATGACAAGATCAACGACGGCCACTACGATCATCTCTCGCACAACGCGAGAGCAGTGACACCGGGCGGTAATCCCATTGACAATGAGCAGGTCAGTCGCTTCTCCTAAGTCGCGCTCGTACAGCTCATGCGGTCATGTGCAGCCTGGCTTCAACCAAGCACAATATCACAGGCATGCTCTGCTGCTATCTGCGTGTGCGGCAAACTGATGCGGCCAGAGCAGAAAGTTTGGCAATCCAACACCACTCGGACTGTTCTCCTTCGGCACCGGCTTCCTCTGCTCATCGCTATTCACGCTGCATACTCGTGGCATCACAACGCCGAATGTCGGCGTAGCCTTCTTCATTTTCTAGTGCGTCTATCGCATTCCTTTCCCTGCTCAGATTGACTCGCATGCTGCAGCGGTGGCATCTTCCAGAGTCTTGTCGGCTTGATCGAGTTGATCTGCAACGCAAACACGTTTGCAGGAACCGTTTTTGGCTCATTGTCAGCCTCTGCGTTCTCTGCTGCTTCTCTGTCTGAC
This sequence comes from Mixia osmundae IAM 14324, assembly GCF_000708205.1. NCBI lineage: Eukaryota > Fungi > Basidiomycota > Mixiomycetes > Mixiales > Mixiaceae > Mixia > Mixia osmundae. Next base: position 1,132,872 of record NW_014575563.1, on the reverse strand, counting down.
CCGTCTACTTTGACAGTGGAGCTTTCAATCTGAGCTATGGCGCACTGTACTTGCCAGGTGAGCGCGTTGGCTCGTGCACATCTCTGTTGCTGACAGCTCTAGCAGCGCTCGGCATCGCGGCCGCTTACACTGATCCTGCGACTGGATTGCCGTCTGAAGAGTTCAATCAGGCAGTAGGCATCTGTCAGTGTCCCGTGCATGGTCGAAATGCTTCGCTTATGCATGCACAGACCTTTGGTGCTGGTTTATCGTCACGACGCTGTTCGTCATCGGCGCGCTGCGAACGTCAGTCGTCGTTCTTTCGACGCTTGTCTTCACAGCTCTCGCGTTCGCTTCCTTGGCTGCATCTCTGAATCTCGACAGCCAACATGCGCTCACTGCGGGCGGTGCGTTCGGCATCTGCGCATCAATCTGTGCCTATGCTGCGGCTTGCGCTGGCTTTTACACGAAGGAAACGACATTCGCCTTCATCCGGGTACCGCCAGGCAGTCTGGCACCATCGGTCGTCTGAGTACACGTATATTGTCTAGCAAAATTGCATGGGTTGCACGCGGCGGAATGACGAATGAACCGCATGAGCTAGGCCGCGTTGATATTGACATTACCCCGCGTTTGTACGCTTCGTCGTCGCGATCGTCTGAAAAAAGCAACGCCCGTAAAGTCCTGCGGCAGGGACACCATCTCAGTCGACTGCCGCTGAGACCCATGCAGCACCCTATACAACTATACAACAGCGATGAACCCATCCAGTGGGCCCTACAGAGCCGGTCGGAAGGGCGTCTCGCGCAAAGTCGAGTCGTGCGAGGAGTGTCGCCGCCTCAAGCTGAAATGTAACCGAATATGGCCCTGCGAGAACTGTCTGCGTCGAAAGACTGCCCATCTGTGTCCAGACGATAAGCTCGAGACGGGCAAGCACCACCGCAGGTCTAGCCTGACAGAGGACAGGCCTGATGTGCCGAAGAGCCCGCTGCAGAGGCGGCATTCGAGCCAGACGAGTCCCCGATTGGACTCGCTGCATGCTCCCAATCAACAACGATCACAGACGTCTTCTGCTCGCGATTCAGTGACTCGTGGACGACCTTCTTTACCAAACGTCTTCTCGCCTGTCCAGAGCACGATCCGAGATTTATCGCACGACAGCAGCCGGACGGGCAGCACGCAAGCGGGCTCCCCCGACTATGCAACAGCAGCTGCATCGAGCTCTCGATCTGGCTTCATAGCCTTGCACGCCGATGGAACGGGCGAATACGTCGGACAGGCCGGCGCGCCGCTGTACACGCTCTCCGAAGCCCAATCGCCACCGCCAGCAATGAGACCGGCGTTTCCTTCTGCTTCAATGGCGAGGCCGAGAGGCTCTTTGGGCTTTCCTTTCGCCGAGACTGATCCGGCTCAGCTGCAAGCCGACATGTTCCTGTTACGAGACGTGGCGAGTGTGACGAGGGCGCTCGAGCGATACGAGATGCATGTGCACTGGATGTACCGCATCATCGAGCTGCCGGATGTACGTGACGACTTACAAACCCTGACGAGTGTTGGCCATGCGAAGCTGCCAGCGCATCGCATCGCGGTTGTCTTTATGGTCTTGGCGCTCGGCGAGCTCTTTGCACCGCTCAACGAGACGCAAATGGCCAACGAGCGTTCTCCTGCCCTGTACTGTGCAGCTCTTGACTGCTTGACATTGTCTGGTCAGCACTTCCTATACCGTCACAGTCCGGCATCTTGCGAAGCGCTTCATCTCGTAGTCACTTTTCTATTCAATCGAGGCGACATGGAGAGCTCCCGGGCAGCATGGCCCCTACTCGGACTATCGTTACGTATTGCTCAAGCGACTGGTCTGCACAAGAACAGCCGAGACTGGCAACTGCCGCTCGATCAAGTAGCACGACGAGAGCGGATCCTTGCAGAGTCCATCACGTATGATCGGTTGCAATCTCTCAACTTTGGCCGTCCGCACATGATATCGGATGAGCAAGTCGAGGCCGATCCACCACAGCTCCCGGAAGAACCAAGCGGAATCGAGGGACAAAGCATTGTTGCTTTTCATCACATAAAATGTACATCTGGGTTCGCATACGAGAGACGAGCTGACCTTTGCTCTAGATGCAATGTCGAGCTTCTTTGCTCAGGTGTCCGACGCATTCTCGGGCGGCAATGTGCCGGACAGCAAGACAATTCTGCAAATGGACCGGCAAGCACGCAGCTTTCTATCGAACAGCCCTAGCTATCTTCGCTTTGGCGCACCCAGTCTGGCCGGCGAGCACTGCCATCTAGCACCACAGCGACTCATGCTGGAGCTGCTCGTCCACAAAGCTTTGCTATTCATCCATCGACCCTTCTTCGCCGAAGCGCTGCTACACTCGAATGAGCCATTGTCGTCACCTCGAGCAGCAAGCTTTGTCGCCTGCATCAAATCAGCGAGGCAGCACACGCTCATCATGCAGACAGCTCTCCAGACTTGTCCTGCAAGCGCATTCCACTGGTGGTTCTTCGCCTTCCACGCAGCTACGGCAGCCGTGATACAGAGTCTGGTCGTCATTAAGGCTACGTGTAGTCTGATGCAGCCAGAATGCTGGATCGATTTCAAGCTGTCCTACGACATATTTGCCAACATGCCCACTGAGAGCCGGATAGTCCAGCGCACGCTTCCTATACTGCACGAGCTCAAGACACGGGCATGCCAACTGCTTGGCGAGCCAGCACCGCGCATCAGCGAGTCTTCTTATGACCCATCCAGTCGCGCAAGTCCTGCGCTCCATAACGGCAATGGCAGCGTCACGATGACCGCTGCAGATGAATCGTTGCCACCTAGTCGGGACTCACTAGCCGCGGGCAACGGCTATCTGGCACCGCCGGACTCATTCCTTGGCGTTGGCACGCCAAGCGCAGCGTACGACCCCATGTCGGTACTAGAAGGCGCAGAGGCCGCCTCTCTACTCGATGGCTTTCTCCCAGACCATCTCAAGGATCAGCAGACTTGGCACGAGCTCGATCCGATCACCCAAAGCATGCTGTTCTGGTCCACACCTCAGCTCAGATGATCACGAAGTTGTAATGCCTGTGGGCTTGTATGTAGGGGTAGATGCAAGCGTCCAGTCGATCTCGAGCTCTATTGCACAAAATCCGCAATGTGTGAGGCCGTCCCTGCAGAATCTTCTAGAGCATGCCAATGTGCGACATCTGGCAGCACGACGACATGCGAGTTCTTGATCGCGTTGGCAAGGAAGTCGGTTGTCGCTTTGGGCGAGATTGGATCCTCTGCGCCAGAAAGTATGAGTGTATCTGCCTGAATCTGGGCGTAATTGGGATCTTGAGCAGTCGCCAGTGCTACACAAGCAGAAGCATAAGCCGGCGCATTAGTCGATGCCACGAGAGTCTTGATGTAATTGTATGCCAAGCGACCGCCATTCTTCGTCTTCTTCGAGGTGGCAGCCTCTGCTACTGCTGCTGCGACGTCAGACATACCGGCGTTGTTGACTGTGCGAGCACGGTTCATCGTGTTGGCAGCGGCAGCCTCCGGGATAGCTTTGACCGCGCCGACAAGGATGAGCTTGTTGACCGCTTTTGGGTATGTCGAAGCAAATGTCGTAGCCACCAGCTGCATGCCCATCAGAGCGATCAGCCTTTGGCGCCAGAGGAACTCACGCCTCCTAGGGAATGCCCGATGATAGTCGCTGTGCTGATCTTGAGAGCGGCGAGAACTTCCATGGCATCTTGCGCGAGCTCTGTGACGGAGAGCGTATTGCCTGAGAAAGGACTCTGACCGTGACCATCGAAGTCATATGTGATAATCGTGTGCGAGGACGATAGCGCACTCTGGTCGATGACGGTTGTCCAGAAGTGTGAGGAGCCACCTAAGCCGTGCAGGAACAGCAGAGCAGGTCCTGAGCCCGTCGTCTCGACATGTAGCGATTTGCCTGATGCAAGCGCGATTACATTATTATCGGGCCTGCTTCTGATGTTAGCTCATATGAGAGCAATGACTCAGGACGCACGGCGATGAAGTGAGCTTAAGACTGGTAGCGAGTGTATCGATGCGAGGGGGCGCCATAGAAGCCTCGCCGACTCTATTGGACAGCGTGCCTAAACCGGTGATGCTGACATCGATCATGTCGCCGGGCTTGAGGAAGACGGGCGGCGAGCGACCGATGCCAACGCCGGCCGGTGTACCACTCGCGATGATGTCGCCACTCTGCAATGTGAGGCCTTTGGAGCAAGATTCGATGAGCGTCGGAATGTCGAAGATGAGCTCGCCAGTGAGCTGATCCTGACGCTTTTCGCCATTGATATAAGTCGTCAGTGTCAGCTTTGTGGCATCGATTTCGGTGGCAGGTACGACGAAGGGACCCATTGGACAGAACGTATCGAGGGACTTGCCCAGGAAGAACTGCTTGTGATCTCGTTGCATGTCTCTGTGGGTCATGTCGTTGATGATGACATAGCCAAAGACATGCTTGAGCGCGTCTGCTCGAGCTATGTCTCGACCGCCTTGCCCCACGATGACACCGAGCTCGCCCTCAAAGTCGAGCGTGGCAGACAACTCTGTGTGAGGATAGATGGGCTCGCCATTGGCTATGATAGAGGAAGCGCGCTTGGTGAAAATGACAGGATGGCTGGGCTGTTCGTTCCTGTCGCTCGAGTCATAGCCAGACTTCTGAAACTCTGCAGCGTGTGCTTTGTAGTTCTTGCCGACGGCTAGCACGTCTCTGTCGCGCAAAGGTGCGAGTACTTTGATGTCATTCACCTGCTCGACAGGCGTGCCTTCACCGAGCGCCTTGCCTTGCACGAGCTTGGTGTTCCATTCGTCGATGAGCTGATAAAAGTCGGAGTAGTGCTTGCCGCACGAATCAGTGACGGGGCAGACGCTGTTGCCATCGCTGGACAGTCGACCGACAGCGATCCGACCCGAAGTCTTGGAGAGGTAGGAGACAAGGCGGGTTGACATGTCGAGCTGAGCTTGCTTTGCACTTGCGTCGAGCAGCAAGGACCCTCTGCTATCAGACTGCTGCTGACTCTACATAGCCGGTACAAGTCAGCGAGTCGATCAGTGCTTGACATCGGACTTGTTCCGCAATATCGGACTTGTACCGCAGCCCGAACGACCAAGTCCGATGTTACCCCGCGTTCGAGCAAGAACGGAGCATTCCTTTGCGCACTGCTGTCCGTGGACGAGGCCAGCTGATCCATCGGAGCAAGCAATGATGGTCTTGCGCCGTACAAGTCCGGGCTAGCCTCTCGACATAAGGCCAGACTTCCTCGAACATCTCGCTCACCTTGCAACCATGGCACCCGTCGCAAGCAACAATTCGGTCAACGATGTACTCGGACGGCTAGGCCTCGACGATCATGGCGAGGTACTCAACCAGAATCCCTATGCGAAGCATCCTCTGCTGCCTGTCAACCACGAGTGCGTGCACTGACGGTTGCGCAACAGTACGAGGCGCTGACCACGCGCACGCAGAATCGCTGGGACTGACCCAGAGTCTGTGATCTTCTTCAACAACGTCAAGATCCTCGACTGTACCGGCAAAGAACCCTACCAGGGCAACTGCCTCATCAAGGGACAGCGCATCGTTGCCACTGGGCCCAATGCCACCCTGCCAGCTCAGTACAAGGAACGCGCAAGAGTCATCGAAGGCAACGGTCGAACTCTCATGCCCGGTCTGTGCGATGCACACACACACTTTACATGGAATAACGGCGGTAATCTCGATGCACTGGGCGAATTGCCAGTGGAGGAACATCTCCTCTTTGCTATTCGCGCTGCTCGAACCTATCTGGACAGTGGCTTCACCAGGTCAGCCTTCTCCCATCTCGCTTGATGCTCGCTGACATACGCCGGCAGTTGTCTCGGTGCAGCGAGCGCAAAAGATCGTCTCGACGTCGTCTGTCGCGATGCGATCAACGCAGGCGACATTGCAGGCCCGCGGTACCTCGCCAATGCAAAGGAGATTGCAAAGCGTGATGGCTGTCTGATTGCGAGCATCACCGCGTTTGCAGATGGCCCGCAGGAGATGGCACAGGTCGCTCAGGCCAATGTCGATCTCGGTGCAGATCAGATCAAGCTCAGCATGTCTGGCGAAGAAATCACAGAGAGCATGCATGCCGAGGTATGAGCCGTACTCTCGCACAGAGATCATCCTGACAATACGGACACACGTAGGACAATTACTTCTCTGTAGAGGAAACCAAGGCAGCTTGCGACGTCGCACATGCCGCAGGCAAGCGTGTCTGTGCTCATGCACGCTCGGGCGAGTCTGTCAAAGTGGGCATCGAGAACGGTGTCGATATCATCTATCATGCCTCTTTCGCCGAGAAGGAAGAATGGGATCTCGCTGAGAAGCACAAAGATCACATCTGGGTCGCGCCCGGCGTCAACTGGATCGTCGCAACACTGAACGATGCAGCTGCATTCGGCTACCCGCCAGAGAAGGCAGAAGCGGTCGGCTATAAGAAGGAGCTGGCAGCTTGCATTCGCTCCATGAAGGAGTTCAAGAAGCGTGGTGTCAAGATCTTGCCAGGTGGCGACTACGGCTTTGCTTGTACGTCGCTTCTCATCTACGTTCGTGACCGTACTGAGAGCGAGTCGCAGGGACACCTCATGGCACGTATGCCAGAGACCTGCAGTGGTTCGTCGAGCTGTTCGACCACACACCCATGGAAGCCATCCTCGCCGCGACTGCTCTCGGTGGCGATATCTTCATGCGGCCTCACGAGCTCGGCAAAGTCTTGCCGGGCTACTATGCAGACTTGCTACTCGTCGATGGCAACCCGCTCGACGATGTACGTCTGCTGCAAGATCACGACAAGCTGAATTATATCCTCATCAACGGTCGGATTCATAAGCAATGCAAGGCAGACGAGGCGCCCGCACCACCCATCGCTGGTCAAGATGGCGGCAGACATGTCATTGTGCCGAACAAGGGCTTCTTGCGAACACTCCATTGAACGTCATTGCATTGCACGGATTTATCATGCGCAGGCTACGTGTGATACGAGGGGGTGACCTAGGTCGCGTCGCTTGAGGTCCATCCTGCCTGCGATCTTCCTGACGACTCATAGACTGCAATGACGATAGACACATTGAGCAGCCTCGGCGAGAGGCTGCACTATGACTTCATACCGGAAGGCATGGCAGTCCTCGCTGCGCCGGGCCAAGTCTTATCGAGATACTACCTGCACATTCGGACGGTCGTCTTTGTAGAGGAGCAAGGCTTCACACTAGAGCTAGAGCTAGATGGTAAAGATGACGATTGTGTACACTTTGTCCTGTTCGATACGCAAGTTCAGCCACCGCTGGCTATAGGCACAGTCCGCTTCGTCATGCGGCCAAAGACGAAACTCGGTCGCTTGGCATTGCTCAAGGAAGCGAGGGGCAAGGGCGCAGGAAGGATCATCTGTCTCGCCATGGAGCACTATGTCAGGGATCACCAGCTAGCGACAGAGATCAGTCTGCACGCTCAGCTCCAGGCTCGAGGCTTCTATCAAAAGTCAGGCTATGCTTCATCTGCTCGAGCTTGAGGCTGACAGATCCACAGGCTGGGCTACAGGCTCATCGGCGAGCAATTCATGGAAGACGATTCGCCTCATGTGCTGATGCGTCGGGACCTCTGAGACGAAACGGCAGACCCTCGAAGCGACCTAGCCGGCACGCACGGCAATGGAGCTTTGACCTCGTGGCAACCTGAGATTTCACCTCGGCCGCACTGCTCCCTTGTCTCGCTGCTGCACCTGCTTCTAGCACTCTGAAGACGCACCATGCTCATCGAATACACATCAGACGGACGGCGCATCCTCTGGCCTAACGACCCAGACAAACAAGCTCAGAAGATCGTGCCGTCCAATGTCAAAGGAGACTTCACCGCGCCTCAGCTGGCCCATGAGGATGGCAAGAACGGGCAGTGGTGTCCAGAGATGATCGATCACCACCTCGAGAAATCGCCCGATCACCTCTACGCCGTCTTTCCCCTGCGAGATGGCTCAGGAACGCAAGAGGTCACTTGGCGCGAGTTCGCTCAGGCTGCACTGAGAGCGGCTCATCTCGTAAGCGATGCTGTAGCCAAGCTCGACAGTCCATTGCCGCCTGTGCTCGACGGCTACGATGGGCCAACAGAGACGATCTGCATCATGACCCGCGGCGACTCCATCGTCACGTACGCGCTCATGTACGGCATCATGAGAGCTGGCTACACCGTCTTTCCGCTCTCGCCGCGCAATTCTGCCCATGCACAGGAACATCTGCTCAAGACAGTCAACTGCCGCATCGTCCTCGTCGAGTACGAGCCTACTGAGCCTGATTCGATCAAAACCAACCTAGATCGTCTCGCTGCAGGCGTCATTGCATCTCTCCAAGCACAAGATCATGCCATCGTTGCTGTTCATGCACCTCATCGAGAGCTGCTCTTCGACGCTGATGAGACACCCTCTCACCTCTCGCCTATTACAAAGACGAGCAATCTCTGGCTCAATCATAGCCCCCTCTTGCTTCATTCATCCGGTACCACGAGCGTGCCCAAAGTCGTTCGTCTCACCTACCGCGTCTTAGCAGACTGGCTCAGCCACTGGCGTCTACGTGATCCAGAAGCAGGCGTGCGATACGGCTCGGCAGGACTGCCAGTTCAGCATACCTATGGCGTTGCTGTCGGCATGTGCGCCACTGCAGCTACGGGCGGTGTGCTCGCCGTCTTTGAGCCTGCTAAGCTCGGTGAAGATCCCATCGTACCCGATCCGTCCAATCTGCTCGATGTGTTTGAGGCAACGAATGTTCGTCTGCCCACTCTCACGCCGTCGATTGTAGAGGGCATGGCGAAGGATCCTGCCTTGCTGGCTCGTCTGAAAGGCTTCAAGGCCGTCTTCTCGGGCGGCGGGCCTCTGTCTACCGAGATCGGCGACTACCTCAATACTCAAGGCATCGTCGTCATCAATGCTGTACGTCCTTTCTCGGATCTGCAGGGTCACACTGACGGACGAGCAGTTCGGAGCTACCGAGACTGGCTTCCTGCAGTCTATCACGCCTGCCACGGATGGGGGCCCAGGCGAATGGCGATACAATGCCTTTTCACCCCAACGTTTGCCTCGATTGGAAGAGACTGCTGCCGGCTCAGGGATTTACGAACTGTTTGTGCTCGAGCACGAGCGCTATCACCCTCTCTCCGTTACTGGATCAGAGTTCAAGAGCCCGTTCGATGGCAGGGTGCATCGTGCATACCCCACAAAAGATCTCATGGAGCAGCACGCGACAGACCCGCTTCGATTTGCCATTGTCGGACGAGCGGACGATCAGATCATGCTCTCTACCGGCGAGAAGATTGCTCCTGCACCCATTGAAGACGTGCTCAATGCTTCGCCTTTGATCAGTACCGCCATCATCTTTGGCCGCGGTCGGGAGTCTGCTGGTGTCCTCATCGATCCTGCCAGACCGATTGCGCCAGATGACATGGAAGCTCATGAAACGCTCAAACGAGAGTTGCGACCCGATCTCGACAAGGCAAATAAGATCGCGCCTGCTCATGCCAGGTTATTCATCGAGTCCATTGTCTTTGTGCATACTAGCAAGCCCATCAGCGACTACCTCACCCAGAAGGGCAGCGTCAAGAAGGTCGCTCTCATCAAGGCCTATGAGACCGAAATCGACGCGCTCGCCTCTTCTGCTAGTCATGACGATGTTGCCGCGCCAGCGGATCTGACCCCAGCCTCTATCCTCACCTTCGTACGAGACCTCGTCAATACAAAGCTCAAGCCAGTGCTCAGTGTACGTGCGGACGACAACGACGACATCTTCAACCTGGGCTGCGACTCGCTCTTTGCAATGCGGATCTTCTCCTCGCTGCGCTTACTGTTGCCTCGGATCGCTGATCGAATGTCAAGCAACATCGTCTTTCGCTTTCCCACGATCGCTCGTCTGTCCGGCGAGCTGACTCGTCTGATTTCTGGCGGCGGCGAGGACTCGTATGCTGCTACCAAGCTCGAAGCAATGACAGAGATGGTCGACAAGTACACTCAGTCATTCGCAAATCATGTCGTCAATCCAGACAATGTCATTGCGACGACGGGCGCAGTAGTACTGCTCACCGGATCGACAGGTGGCCTCGGTGCTTTCGCGCTGGCTCGCTTGCTGAACGATCCTGCCGTCTGCCGCGTCTATGCTCTCAATCGTCGCTCGACGCGAAAGACGGTACAAGAGCGACAGCGAACTGCATTCCTAGACGTTGGCATCGATGCTGCTCTCCTGTCCTCGCCCAAGCTCGCCTTACTTGCAGGCGATCTCTCCGAGGTCTCACTCGGTCTGGCCGATGATGTCTATGATGAGGTGCGCCTTGTTGGCATAGAGCGATCTCCATTCTGATACGGTGACACAGATCCGATGCTCGCTGACGACCATCATCCATAATTCTTGGCAACTCAACTTCAGCCTCTCGCTTGCTTCCTTCGAACCTCTCGTATGTAGCGTGCGTCGGCTTGTCGATTTTGCGCTCGCTTCACCACGGCCTCAGCCGCCTCACTTTGTCTTTACCTCGTCCATCGGCACGCTGATGTCGTATCGCTCTAGCAAATCCGTCCCGGAAGAACGCCTGCCCGATCTTGCAGTCTCGCTCGGAAATGGCTATGGCGAATCGAAGCGAGTGGGCGAGGAAGTCCTATTTGCCGCATCTGAGCTGCACGGCTTGCCCGTGACGATCCTCCGCATTGGCCAGCTTTGCGGTGCAACGTCGAGCGGATACTGGGCTTCGAGTGACTGGGTGCCTGCGATTGTCAAGAGCGGCGAGATGCTGGGCGAGCTGCCCGATATGGCTCAGCAAGTCGATTGGCTCCCGATCGATGTGGCAGGTCGGTCGACTGCCGAATTCGCTCTACAATCGCGGCAAGGCGTCGCCTACCGTCATCTTATCCATCATGAGCGTTTGGCTTGGCACGATATCTTCGAACGCTTCTCCCAGCTTCTGGGCGCGAAGCTCGTGGACTATCCCACTTGGCTCGAGAGACTTCGCAAGTCTGGTCAGACGAACGGCGCGGCCGACGCAGCTCATGCTAATCCTGCACTGAAGCTGCTGGACTTTTACACTGGCATGGCTCTTTCGACCGGCGCCCTGACGCTCCGGCAGACAAAGACGCTCGAAGAGTCGAGCGAACTCAGATCGGCTGCTTCGCTAACGCTCCACGATGTGAAGCAATGGCATAGCTGCTGGACTCGAGCTGGTCTGCTCACACTCATGCCTGATCTGATCACTCTGTAGGAGTGATAGAACTGAGAATGCATGCAATAGATTGTACAACGATAGGCTGCGAGTGATTTGCGAGGATGCGAGGATGCGATATGTAGTGCGAATGTGAGGTTGCGAGGGCGACAGCGCGTGAAGGATAGCTCAGTGACGACCAGCGTTTGAGGTATACATAGGGGTGAGATTCTTGCGGTCGTAGTTAGTCAGCATAGGTGTGCGGATCTCGTTCTCGCGCAGCCAGGTAGAAGCGCAAACAACGCGCTCCTCTTCGTATTCGCTGGCCGCATCAGACAGATCCGACAGAGGCGACGGCGAACGATCGAGCGTGCTATAGTCTACACGAGCAGTTCGACCAGACGGAGCGCGACGTTCAGGTACGTCTAGCCAGTCGCTTTCGAAAGGCCGAGCGTCGACGGGCGAAGGTGTGACACCCTGGGAGGCGTGCGAAGGACTGGGCCAGGTATCGATGCTGAAGGTAGGCGTAATGGGCGCATTGGTGAGCTCTGTGAAGCGACCCGAATCTGACGAGTCTTGCGATGCGCGCGACATGATCATCGGGCGGGCACTAGCCACTTGCGATTCGGCAATGAGGTTCTCGAGCCAAGGTGCCACAGTATCACGACCGCCCGAAGCGAAGAACTGCTTGACGGCAAAGTAGTCCTTGCGTGCTTGAGGTTTGACGCCCGACTTGTCAGATTCGATTGCCTTGACAAGTGCCTTCATGAGCTCCTGCTTGCTCTTTGCATGCGTCTTGTAGAACGTATTCCAGCCCGAACGACGACGAGCATTGACGAGCCAGGTCTGAAGACGCTTGACGGTTGTGTGGCCATTGATGAGGCATACCATCGCATGCTTGTCTGAACAAAGGCGTCAGCTCGCGATGCCTTTGTTTGGGCTAAGATGCTTACTTTCTGGCTTTGGGAATGGCCAAGCGAGGTGGTCGAGAATCCACTGACGCCATGGTGTATAGTCTATGAGGTCTGCTCCCGTTTGCGATGACTTGGGCGAGCTGATGAGGGAGTGATGCGTGGGTGCCTTCGTTGAATTATGCGATGAGAGCAGGTCCGAGGTTTGCATTAGGCTGACAGTGACTGTTTTGCTTACAAGTCGACCATACTCGCAATGCGTATTCGCAAAAAGGGCTAGCATGCATAGCTTTGTGACTGCTTCCGAGGGCAGCTCGGCTAGCTCTTGATCAGTGCGAGACTGTAACGAGATGCTCTCTCGCAGCGCCTGCCTGGCCGCAGCATCGTCGAAGGCCGAAGCCTCGATGAGAAGGATACCGAGATGATCTATAATGCCTTCCATGCCTGCATAGTCTCGTTGTGACACGACGGTCTGGCGCGCCAGGAGACAGATCACGTTGCGGAGCGCGGCGGAGATATGCATGGCCACACGCGCTCGTCCAGAGCGTTCGTGTACCCACGTGTGTCTCCTATATTCAGGCAGGCACCGACTCATGGCGCAAAGCACGGCAATAGACTGGGCTCAGTTATCCACGCATCTCGCCCAGCAAGTGTCTCAGCTTCCAGTCCTGTCGTCTACGGCCCATGTTTCGGTCGCCTACAAGTCTTTCATCCCTGTTTGCCAGCCAGTGTGCTGGCAAGAATTCGAGCAGCGAAGTTTCAGACTTATTGGCGACCACAATACTGTCACATCACTCAGTAAAGCCTTGTCTGACTGCTATGATGATGCCGTTCGAGATATCAGATCGGACGCCCAAGTCAGTGCTGCCAAAATAATAGCTATTGCAGACACAAGCCATGACAGTGATCTGAGCAAGCTCGCACATCGATTATGCACAGCTCTCGAAGATCGTGCGCAGGCTGAAATGCACAGAGCCGTAAACCTGTTCTCGCGCGAAGGCCTCAAAATCGTCAAAGCAGCATATGCGCGCCCGACGCCTGCAATAGATTCTACCGGGACCTTCAACCCACGCGTGGCTGCCCTACTAGAAGCAGCATGGCAACAGTCCAATAAGCTCACACCAGCCGAAAAGGAGTGCCTCGCAGCAGCAACAGGCCTCAAATCGCGTCAAGTCTCCGTCTGGGTGAGCGCGCCTTTGTCTACTTTGCAAAAACACAAAAAGCTCATGGCTGCAAACAGTTTGCCAATGCTCGCCAGCGTCGTAAGAGGGCGGGCAGCGCGAAACAACCGCAGAAAAGCGCCTATAAGCCTGCAAAATACAAGTCGACTTGTTCTGACGACGCCACCGATGACGAGGCGGATGCGGATTGGGAAGCTATGGAGGAGGAAGACGAAGCTTCGCCCGAGCAAGAGACGCCTGCTCCTAATCACGTCAAAGCGGAAAGTCCCAGCAATGAAGCTGTACAAGGCGAGTATAAAATTGCGAACGATTCTGGCGCACTTGGCTATACCTCTGTCGCTTGGTCTCGCGAATCGTCCGTTGCGTCGGAATGTATTGATCAGGCCATCAGCACTATCGACGAAGCCATCTGCCTGCAGGAATGGGACTTCAACGCTGCTCACACTCAGGTAGCGGAAGGACCGTTCATCAAAGCCAACGCCGGCGAACTCACTCTGGCGCCCTATCCCCTCGATGCCCTGCGTCAATCGCTCAAGCAAGAGTCGTCATACGACGAGCTCGAGTCTGAGATGGCAGCTTACTGGGATCGTGTCGTCGCTTTACCTGCGATGGACTACTCACCGGCTCATCAGTTTGCTGAGCTGCCCCATCTTGGCGATCAATTTGACTTTACCATACCTGGCAATGCCTTTAAATGCCTTTAACTCGCTTGGCTCGCCCATCGCCGCCTAGCATTTGCCTCTTCAGGCTCGCTTGATACTTATTTCGCATTCTGTCATTCGCATCTATACCTCGCATCTGCACATATACATCCTCACACTCGCATCTCATCTGTTCGACGCCCAACTATTCGCACTAACGCATTCTCGCAATCTCTGTCGACGGCTGTTTCGTAGCTCGCATTACCCACTCGTTTGCATCCGTCGCATCATCTCCTGCCATCTGCTTATTGCTACCTACGACTGCATCTCGCATCTCGCAACTGACGTCTGGCATACTCTGCATTGCATTGCTCGCATCTCATGTATAGCTACTTAGAGATTGCATCGTTTCCCTCTTGACGTGCTTGACATTTTGCTATCGCGTCGGTCGTTGACATCACCGATCACTGCAGCCATGAACAGGAGCCTTGCACAGACTCTGCTGGGCACGGCAACCCTAGCGAAGCCCTTGATACCACCAAGTAGAGCACTCCGACAAGTGCAGCTCCATTCGATCGCCGCGAGGAGTCGACCTGCACAGACGAAATGGCCGAGCTCATCGCAACCGAGGCATAACTCATCTTACGACTATGACGAAGCCACTCGTGCGCCACCTCCCTCTGCACTCTCCCGACTGTCAGGTGCAACGATCGTACTAGCATGCATTGTAGGCCCACGACTCACCCTCATCTGGCAAGATACTGTCTGATGCACGTCTGCAGCCTCTCGTTGCATTTGCACTCGGATCATGGCAGATCAAACGGCTCAGGTGGAAAGTAGCCCTCATCGACGAGCTAGAGGAGAAGCTACAGCGGGACACACTCAGGCTGCCGCGCAAAGTCAAGTAGGCTCGCCCCACTGCGGTGTGTGCAACGCTCACAATGCGAGCAGCCCCGAAGCGATACCTGAGTTTGCCTGGCGCAAGGTATACGTCGAAGGCGAGTTTGACCACTCAAAGGAGATCTTGCTCGGGCCAAGGACAAAGGACAACGTGCTGGGCTACTTCCTCATCACCCCTCTTCGACGCGAAGGAGGCGAGACCATCCTCGTCAATCGCGGCTTCGTCCCCCGGGAGAAGATGGATCAATCCACCCGGCCAGAGTCTCTCGTGCGTCTCGCTGCCTTTCAGGGGTGTTGCACAGCCTGAAGCTGCCTGAACCGCACAGACAGCAGGTCTGTTTCGCATGGTGGGCATGTTGCGTACGCAAGACCGCAAGAACATGTTCACACCGCCCAACTCCCCCGAACGAGGCCAGTGGAATTTTGCAGACATCGACGCCATGGCCCACTACTGCGGAGCCTCACCCGTGCTCGTTGACGATATCTTTGGTTCGTCACAGAGGTTGCTCCCAGTTGCCTTGGCTCTGACGTTGCTCTGGGCGAACAGAAGGACATGCAGGCGAGTCTGCTGCGCAGCTACAGCGAGGCATCCCAGTCGGTCGATCTGCAACGATTGAGCTGCGCAACATGCACGCAACGTACGCAGTCACCTGGTATGCATTATCGGTACGTCAGAGGCTCGTCTGTGGAAGATCCAGCCTCACCAAGCAAGCAGGCCATCACCGCAGTCATGCTCGTCCGCTTGTTACGGCGTGCTCCAGCGAGAGGTGGGCCAGGCTTCGGCGCATCAACAGATCATACGCTGACAGCGAGCCGATTGAGCGCGCAGGCAAGACATTTGCGAATACAAAGCTACCTCAATAGCAATGCACCCTTTTTTTCATTCGCTCGAAGTGCATTGACCTGAGCGAGTAGTACAACAATCTGTGAGACGGCCGAAGTAGTGCCGATCTACATAGGCGGCGGCGTGCCTGCGAAGCCATTGCTGCTAGGTGAAGAGCTGGCCCGGCTGGAGGGCGAGTCTGCCCCGTGACCGTTGACCATTGCCTGTTGGCCCGGATTTTCGTTCTGTCGTGCGCCAGCACCCTTTGTGAATACAATGCGCGTCGCTATATTCATCGCTTGGAGTTCCTGTGGACGGGCAAGTCGTTTCAAAACAAGGCTTTGAACGCATCTCGGAGACCTACGGAGAAGAGCAGCTTGGCGCTGTAGGGCACGAGGACTTGCGAGATGGCCGTCTTGTTCTTGCATGCTCGGCACTCGAAGGTTTGCTTCATCAGGTTGGCAATCGCAGTCATGCCGCAACTGGGATGGATGTCAGCATAGTACAGAAAGGCAGCAGTCAGTGGACGCACATATCGCAGACATGAATGCGGAAAGCGTCGCTCGCCTCGAACATACGTTCCTTGAGGAATCCTGCGACGCCATGTGCGATCATGCTGTCCGCGTGCAGACACAAAGTAAGCGTATGCCAGCTTGAATGACCCCGGCACTGACCAATCTCGCTCCATTTCTCCAAATCGGAGACCGCCATCTCGACTACGACCTTCGACAGGCTGACGCGTCAGGATCTGCACCGGGCCACGAGCCCGAGAATGGATCTTGTCATCGACCATATGCTTCAGACGCTGATAGTATGTCGGACCGAGATAGACCTGCGCAGCCAGCTTGCGACCCGTATGACCATTCGACATGATCTCCAGACCACGATCTTGGAACCCTTGAGCTTTAAGTACAGACGAAACCGAATCAACAGTGACATCGGAAAAGGGCGTAGCATCGCCTTCTTGGCCCGTCAGAGCGGAAACTTTGCTGAGCAGACATTCGACCAAATGGCCAATCGTCATTCGCGAAGGGATAGCGTGTGGATTGATGATGAGATCCGGTACGATGCCTTCTGACGTGAAAGGCATATCGTTCTGCTGGTAGGTGATACCGATCGTACCCTTCTGACCATGACGCGAGGCAAACTTGTCGCCCGTCTGAGGTATGCGAGTAGAGCGAACTCGTACTTTTGCAAACTTGAGTCCGTCTGCGTTCGTTGTGATCATGACACGATCGATGTAGCCCTCTTCGGTGCTCTTGAGAGGCGTCGACACATCTCGCTTGACGTGATCTTTCGTTCGCTGACCGAGCTCTTCAGAGTCTGGCGCAATCGGAGCAGTCTTACCAATGATAATATCACCACCTCTGACTTGCTCGCCCACGCGCACAAAGCCATCATCGCCTAGCTTGTCGTACGTACCTCGCTTGAGACGGAGCGTATCAAGTCGACTTGGCTTCTCGAAGCTCTCCATCTGTAGCGCACCTTGCCGTTTCTCGGTATCCATATAAGTACGGTAGTAGAAACTTCTGAAGAGACCGCGATCGATAGCGCTTTGGTTCATGATGACCGAATCTTCTTGGTTATAGCCCGAATAGCATAAAATGGCAACGATAGCATTTTGACCGGCAGGTAATTGTCTGAAGTGCAGATAGTCCATCGATCGCGTAGTGGCCAGCGGCTTTTGCGGGTAGAACAGAATGTTTGCCATTGTATCGAGACGGACTTGATAATTGGTCAGGTAGACGCCCATGGCTTGCTTGCCCATCGCAGACTGATATGTGTTACGAGGTGACTGATTGTGATCAGGGAAAGGAATGATGGAAGCACAGATACCCAAGATCATAGCTGGATGGATCTCGCAATGGGTCCATCGCTGAGCTTGACTGGCCGTAATGGCAGAGCGCAACCGAGCAGTGGGATCAACTCCTTGTTTTGCGTGATCCTTATCATGAGCATAGTAAGCAGCTTCGAGGTCCTCATAGGTCATGCAGATCATGGCCATCTCTTCCTCTTCAGCATCGAGAAACTCGACGATACCCCAGTTTGTCATGTCGTCAAAGCCTGCAGCGTAGTCGGAAGCCGGATCGCGCATGAGCAAGTCAAGATGACAGCGTCTTAGACGTAGCTGCTGGTCTTGCACAATGAGGAGCGGTCGACAGACACGACCAGGGTCGGCGAAGATCCGGATCTCGCGCTCGCGAATATCTCGGACGATACTGACAGACTTGTTGAGAGTACCGGTTCGTCGCAATCTGAGCAAGACCTTCATGAGTACATCTGGGTTGGGATGCACGCCTTGCCAGAAACCGTTGACAAAGACTTTGGCACCTTTGCGCAGATCCGTCACTTCTTCGAGCGAGACTGACCCCCAATCTTGCAAAAAGTCGATGATCGGTCTTATCGCCGTGCCGACGGTGATGTAGGACATCAGAGCCAAGTTTTTGACCAGACCGCACGCTTGACCTTCAGGCGTCTCGGCAGGACAGACCATACCCCAATGTGTGTTATGCAACTGACGAGGTTTCGCGATCTTGCCATCACGACCAATTGGTGTATTCGTCCTTCGCAAATGCGATAGGGTCGACGCAAACGTATAACGGTTGAGCACTTGCGAGACACCCGCGCGAGCTGCGGCTGCTTTCTTCTGTTCGCCCCAATTGCCTGTAGCGAGAGAATACTTGAGTCCGTTCGTGATCGTTGAGGCTCGTATGGCATTGTTCATCTTGAACTCCTTCTGCGTGTCGACGCACTTTTGCAGGTACCGGTAGACGTCTTTGATCATCTTCTTGAAGAGCGTTCGGAAAAGACTGGCAACAAGTGGGCCTGCCAGATCGAGTCTCTTCTTGCCAAAGTGATCACGATCGTCTAGGTCTCTTCTTTGCATGGCCGCCATGAGCAGTCGGTGGATCATGTAGCCGAAGAAGTAGGCCTTCTTTTGATGTGAGCCTGCAGATGTCGAGACGTGCGGCAAGACCTCCTTTTGCAAGACATCGCGAGCGTACTGGATACGCTTGTCGCGAGTGAGTCCGGCAGCAGTACCACGTCGCCCAATAAAGTCGAGAGCGACGTTCTGATCTTGCACGGGGAAGGCCTCTTCTAGGGAAGGCTTGAGCAGCTCGTACATGTCGGTGTCGTTGGGATCGTAACAGATGTGCTGGAGAATGTCCTTGTCGGGTATGATGCCCAGCGCACGGAAGACGACTAGGATCGGTATATCGGCACGAATATAAGGCAGAGTAACACGGATGACTGAGCCTGTCGCGCCACCAACTTTGTCGGGATTGCCGGCCCGCATCATCTTGACGGTCAAGCTGGAGGGTGTCTGACTGCCCGACTCGACGACACTGCGGATCTCTGCTAGGTAGGCAATGGGCGACGGAGGAGCTTTGCCAAAGACGTAAACGGTGTTGCCCGCCATTCTCTCTTGCGCAATGAGGACCTTTTCGGAGCCGTTGATGATAAAGTAACCTCCCTTGTCAAGCGGGCACTCGTCAGCATTGAAAAGTGCGTCCTCTTCCATCTTGAGCAGATGACAGAATCTGGACTTGATCATCATCGGAACCTGCGGTACAAGCTTTGTCACCTTGCAAGGCAAGGCTGTCAGATTTCAACTCACCTTGCCGAGATATTCTCGGTGCTGGGAGATCTGTTGCATGCCCGCCTCGTCCTCCTCTGTGATCCATTCGATCTCACCGTTCTCATCGAGCTCGCCATCGGGATGGGGTACTTTGACGGTCATACTGACGTCGACATAGAGGGGTGACGAATAAGTGAGGTTCCTGAGTCGAGCCTCTTGGGGGAAGAGAGCGGCGACAGATCCGTCTGCTTCGGTCTGAGTGGGTTGCGACAGATAGACCTGGCCAAAGTTGATCTCATATCTCCTCAGCTTCTCTGCGGTGCCTTGGAACTGCAGCTCTTGATCGAGTACGAGCTTTGAGTTCTCGTCGACGATTTCCTGCATACTGTTGTTGAGGAAATCGTTGAAGGAGTCGATCTGCTGGGACACGAGAGACTTGATCTGTTTCTTTGGCCCACTGGAGAAGTAGTTGTCTGTCATCGTCCAGGGATCGTCAACATGCCAATACATTGGCAAGGGACCGTCGTCTTCTGGGTCTGCAATGGGCACATTGTCCCGATCAAAGTAGATCCGCCGGGTCCCCTCAACGTATGCGCCCGTCCGCCCGTCCGCTGGCTTGTCGTCTGACTCTGAAAAGGGCGAGTCGACGTCGATGCCATTGGCCTGCGTCGAGCCTGCCGTGTCACGGAGGTACGCTTTGGCGACAGACTCGTCGTCATCGTCGATCTTGATCTGATCTGCACCCACCATCTTGCTTCAGGTATGGCAGAGCAAGCAGACAGGGCGACGAGAAGGAGTGTGGAAGGGTGACTCAGTCAAGAGCTCTCTTTCACTTTTTGCGCGCGCGGTCGAGGGCGGGGAGCGCCTCAACTGTCACTTGTCGAGGTCGGCAGACAGTCTCTGTTCGCCCTCTGACCGAGTGACGAGCGCTTGCGTCTTGCGTGTCTCACAAGCTAGGCACGGCGGGTTTTGGCTCGCGCTGGCGAATATCTTTTCAAGAAGGCTTTTCAAGTCTGTCGGGCAGATCTTGCGTGGCCAGCTCGGCGGCGGCAACGAGGGACGCCAGTCAACCGACCACCTTGCCAGCCTTTCTTCGTCTGACCAACAACAATCAGCCAAGATGGGAGGGGGAGATCTCAACATGAAGAAGGCGAGTCGCTCATCCTCAGCTTCTCCGGAGTAGCTGACCAGCTCGTCCCTTGCAGAGTTGGCATCCGCTCTTACAAGTCAACCAAGAGCGAGTATGGAAGGAGGAGAAGAAAGCGCTCGAGGAGCGCAAGATGCTCTCTCAGCTTGCCAAAGAGCGTGCCGAAGAACGAGCTCTGGCCGAACTACAACAGCTGAACGGCAAGAGGGAGGAAAGGGTCGAATGGCTTTATGCTACGCCTAGCACAGGCGAGGGAGGCAACAAGGAAGAGCTGGAGGCCTACTTGCTCGGAAAGAAGAACGTCGTCGATCTCTTCAAAGCGCAAGATCAGAAAAAGGTACGCCTAATCGTCGTACCACTTGCGAGGTTTGGTCTGATGAAATCAATGACAGTTGGAGGCGATGAAAGCTGCTGGATCGGGCCCTGCTTCCTTCCAAGCTGTCAACTCGACCGCCAACAGTCAGCGAGACATGGCTGCAAAGATCAGGGAGGATCCCCTGCTGGCCATCAAGAAGCAAGAACAAGCAGCCTATCAGGAGCTGCTCAAAGATCCTGCCAGACTACGTGCAATTAGGGAAGCTCAAGGCGGTGAAAAGTCATCGAAGAAGCACGGTCATGAGACGAGAGAGGAGAAGGAAGCCAGACGAGCGGAGAAGCGTGCACGCAAGGAGGAAAGGCATAGCTCGTCCCATCGTCATCGGGACGAGTACGACCGTCGACGGTCAGACGACAGACGCTACGATGACGATCGATCTCGCGAACGTGAGCGCGAACGAGAAGACAGATACTCTCGACCTCGTGGCTCGTACAGACCCAGATCGCGCTCGCCCTCTCCGCGCCGACCCCGTCGTTCACCCTCGCCCGAAAGAGAAAGAGACAGCACGCGTTCGAGCGAGTACCAAGACCGTCAAATCAAGTCTGAGCCACGCGAAGAGCGTCGCACCTTCAAGTCTGAACCGCGTACGCCTGCAATGTCAGCTGCAGAGCGAGATGAAGCCGCTGCTCGAGCAAAGGAGGATGCAGCGAGACGGCTGGCAGCCATGCAATCTTCTGCACACTCTATCGCGGCTTCCCGCTCGACTCGACTGGCCGAGACGGAGAAGATCGACAAAGCTATGCTCGAGCGAGAAGAAGCACTGCGCCGCAAAGCAGCTTTGGGCAAGCAAGGCAAAGGCGACGGAGGCGTTGGTCCTGCATTCATTCGCGACCAGCAAAAGATCGTCTACGGCGGACAATCGCTTGCTCAGTCTATGCACGGCCGTCAGGGTATCAGAGTCGAACGAGACTGAGTTCATACACATGTTGTTGCATTACATCTGCGCACTTTTCATTGATGGCCAAGTAACATGTCCATGAAAGCCTTATTGCTCGGCTCGCGGCCTAGGAACTCTTTGAGCGAGTCCAGCTCGTCTCGAGATCCGCCAGGCTGCAGGATCGACTTTCTATAGCGCTTGCCAGCCTTGTCGATCGGCTCGTCTCCCCATTGACTGAACATATCAGCCGAGAACCTGCAACGCCTTGTCAGCCATCGCAGCTGAAGCATCAGGGCATGACTGACGAAAGGGAGTAGAGGTAGCCGTAGTATCCAGCAGCGTAGCCAGACATGATGTGCGCAAAGCTGCCCTCACCCGGCGCATACTCTCCATCGAATTCGACAAGCGAGATCTCCTGTCTCATCTCACACCACAGCTTCGTATAATCCAGATCAGCATCATCTGGCGTCCTTGTGTGAAGCTTCATATCGATGAGACCGAAGAAGAGCTGGCGCAGATTGAACAGGCCAGAGTTGACAAAGCGGGAAGAGATGAGCTTCTCGATGAGCTCGTCTGGCATTGGCTTCTTTGTCTTGTAATGCGCAGAAAGTTCGATAAGTTCTTTCTTGAGCCAGATGAAGTTCTCTGACAGCTGACTTGGCGCCTCCACCTGTACGCAGCGGGTCAGACGAGCTTCGTAAATGAAACAATGGACGCACAAAGTCGCGGGCTACGTTGGTGCCGTGAAAGCGAGAGTATCGGGTCTTTGAGAGCAGCTGGTGATAGGCATGACCGAATTCGTGACAGAGCGTGACGCTCTGATCGTGTGAGATTAGCGTCACTTTGTTGCCGCTCGGTTTTGCCAGATTGGCAACCATTGCCGCGGTCGGGTACGACCGATTGCCGTCTTCCTTCGTGAAGCCAGGGATGAGACCCCAAACTGCTGCGTGACCGTACTTCTGCAAGGTTCCGTCACGGGTCAGCAACGGCAGGCGTTGCTGGTATGCCGAGCTCTTACATTGTCGCGAGGGAAGAGATCGGTGTACATGAATCCCAGGAAAGGGTTCTCATTATCGGCTGCCCGGAGATCGTACGTTGCGAAGGCTTGTACGTCCTCATACCATGTTGGCGAATCGATTGGCACGAGCTCGACGCCGAGCAAGCGCTTGTAGAGTTCGAGCACTTTTGGCACAACGACGGCGACGGGCAGATACTGTTTTGCCTCTTCTTCGTCGAATGCGAGCGTTTGCTCAATGTGTAGTCTATCGTAGTATCTGTAGTCCCATACGTAGAACTTGCCATCATAAGGGATGTTGAGCTCTTTGCACTCCTTCTCTTTGAGCTTGAGCAAGACATCGCGTTCCTTGAGGCCGATCGGCTTGAGCTTCTTATACAGATCGTCAAGGAAAGCATTGACAGTCTTGACATCCTTGGCCATCTTGACCTCGAGCACGTACTCTGCCCAGTTTGCATAGCCGAGGAGTTGAGCTGCTTGTGCTCGTAATTTCATCGTCTTTTCCATGATGGGTACATTCATCGGCAGACGAGACTCGTAGCCTACGAAAGCTCTTCTGCGCGCTGTTGGTTTCTGAGCATACTTGATGACAGGCAGATAATCGGGCGTCTTGAAGGTCATGCGCAGCTTCGACGAATCATCCTTTGACTTGCTGAAGCCAGCAATGACATCTTCGGGAACGCCCTTGAGTTCATCAGCGGTAAAGTCGATAAACTCTTTGTCCTGATTGCAGTTGTTCTGGAACTCGATCGAAAGCTGCGAGATCTCATTCTTGAGCGCCTTCAACTTCTCTCGATCTGATTCGGATAAGGTCAATCCGGCCCGTTTGCCATCGCGCAGCATGCGATCAAGCAAGCGTGTTGACTCTGCGTCTAGCTTTGAGCGATCTGTGGCCTTGTCTGCTGCTTGGACAGCGTTGAAGACATCCAGTCGCATGGAGGACTCGATACCGAAATCAGCCAATGCTTGATCGGCTGCCACAGATGCCTTTCGCACGCTTTCATCCGTCGAGACGTTCTGCAGGAACTCGAGCACGCCGGTATCGTGAGCCATGGAAGCCTCATCGTGGGCCAAGGCGGAGATGACGCTATCGAAAGTGCACCTGTCATGAGGCAGCGCGGCAACTTGGTCTTGTGTCTTGCGACTGCGATCGATGCTTTCCTTTGTTAGCTTCGTGATCTCTTCTGCAGTGAAGTCCCATCGTGATGCAGCGACGGGTGGCCTGGGAAAGTCGCCTGCGGTCATGTTGTATGCGAGAATGGGCTGTGAGCTGACGGTAGCAAAGGTCGCCTTTGACAAGCTCGTGCGTGAGATCAAGTCGGCTCGAGGCAGCTGCGGCTGGCGGGATGGCAAGCGTATACAAGCAGCAGCCAAGCAGGCACGATTGAGCGTACGAATGCGTACCCTAGACCGGCTGAGCATGCAACCCACACCGTCGACGACAGTGCGCGTGATCGACATGTCGCGATCGTGTCGAGCGAGCAGAGCCACCCGCTGCGATGGACATTGCAGCAGCAGAGGCCTCAATGGAGACCTTTCTGACCTCCTTCGATACGCTAGACGAGACACTGGCCCCCTTGCTCGCCAAGTCATTGCCCGACACGCTGGTCAACCTGACGCCTCTGCAAAAGGCAAAAGCCAACGTCATGCTCAGCTACATCATCAACGACCTCGTATGGAGTCCGTGGATCTGTCCTCAGACGACTCTGAGTGCCGTCTGAGATGGGGGCCATCGTTCGACAGTGTTTCTGAAAGTGCAAGGCCACGATGCTGCGAATCACCCCGTCATGGCGCAACTGGTCAGCTCCTCATGACAAACTGCCCCCCCCCCAGCCTCTGATGGGAGGGAGATGTCACAGAAACGAGTACAGGGCTATTTCGAAAAGATCAAAGAGGCCGAACTCGGCAAGGCAAAGCGTGCGTCGAGCTCCCTATCAGCTATGAGCGCTGCTAACACAGGCCCCACTGCAGCCACGCAGCGATTAGACAGAGCAGCGGCCAACAGGTTCATCAGCAGTGCCGTCAAGTCAGCAAAGACCGCAGAGCAAATCGAAGCCGATCGATCGCATGGCAAGCATTCACGATTCTCGAG
The DNA here is from genome assembly GCF_000708205.1 of Mixia osmundae IAM 14324. NCBI lineage: Eukaryota > Fungi > Basidiomycota > Mixiomycetes > Mixiales > Mixiaceae > Mixia > Mixia osmundae. The sequence continues at coordinate 1,108,158 of NW_014575563.1, read as the reverse complement.
CTTGGCACGGCCAGACGCGCCACAAGCGACTACCTCAGAAGACGTAGCCGTCGTCGAGCAGCTCTCTCAGCCGCCATCAAAGAAGAAGAGGCCCGCCATGGACCCCTTCGAAGGCTACGAGAGTAAGGCAGCCGAGGCGAAGCCAGCTGACCCAATGCCAAAGAAGAAGAAATCCAAAAAGCTAAAGATGAAAGCGACGGAGTAGCGGAGCAGCAGTAGCAACACAGTGTTGTATGTACATTGACACGCATCACATCAAGTTGTTACAGCTGCATCATCGTTGATCTCATCCAAACCCCACGCGAGCTCCTCATCCTCGGGCCTCTCGTCAATCTCCTTTGCGGCGCCCACATCTTGCGTAGCGGTCGAAGTCGTCGGCGGTAGATCGACAGCCGTTCTGCCTGCCGCCTCTGCAGGTATCTCCACCGCAGGCTGGCTCAGCTCAGAGAGCGGCGTGGGCGTATGTACGGGTGCGCTACTGGTAGCGACAGCAAGAGCAGAGCTAGCTTGACTAGCAGACGTAGGCAATGCAAGCGGCTCGAAAGGCTCTGTCGATAGTTCTGGCTTTGCGACCGCTGCCGCAGTCAGAGGTGACAGAGAAGGGCTGACAGAAGTAGGCGCATTGGTCGAGCCAATACCAAACTGCCGACCGGGCGCCATACCCGGCACGGTCATCTTTGCTGTCGGCCGGTAGCCCAGATTTGTGTTGGATGTCCTCCGCGCATGCTGCGATGGCGAAGTTGATAGCGTGTTCTCTGCAGGTCCCGGAGGCACCTTGCGCGGCCCAGTTTGGGGCGACGAAGTAACGCTCGTTGTCGGTTTACTCGCTGCTGGTCTGAAATGCCCACTAGGCGAAGATGAGATCGAAGGACGGTGCGCTCGCTCGTGCTTCTCAGGCGAGCTCGACATGACCGCTGCATCTGCAGCAGCATCGCTCTCCGCACTGTCTCTGTTCTTCGCGGCCAAGTAGTCCTTGTAAGTCATCGCACGATCTGGCGAGCTCTTGCGTGAGACTGGACGCGCTTTTGGCTTGCCAGGCGAAGGCTTACTGAGTTCGAGTCCAGGCACATCCGACGCTCCCTCGATCGTTCCATTCGGACTCGCAGCTTCGCCGGGCTCTTGCACGACCGGCTTTCGCCAATTGGCTGCCCACTTCTTCGCAGCATCTCGGGCTTGATTGACGCTTGTCGCCAAGGCTTCCTTATCCGATGCTTTCGCTCGCCAGGAAGACAGCAGAGATGACGTCGGCTTCTGCAATGACGCGTCTGCCGCGGCAGATCGACGAGGTGGAGGCAGGAAGCCCTCCTTCTTCGCAGCTGCTTCGACGACCACATCAGACATCTTGTGCGTCGGCCCAGGCGCAGCTACGCTCGTCGCAGGCGGATACGCAGGAGCTTCGTCCAGCTTCGTTTCTGCAGGATCGACTTGCGACGCTGTCTCTGGCGAATCGGATCGAACGGCAGCGTCCAGCAACTGCTCATAGGCTTTATCGCGTTTTGTGGACCCTGGGCTATCGCTTCGAGCTGGCTCTGCTTTTGTATCGGAGTTGACAGTAGCGGTAGGCTCAACAGATCGTCCTCTAGAAGCAGAGAGTGCTTCCCGCAACTTTGCAGCCGCATCTGCGCCCTCATCCGCTATGACTGTTGGCTTTTCCGGACCGTCGCTCACAGAGGAAGCTCGACTGCGCGGGACGGAAGACGATGGGGTTGGCTTAGAGCCCACGAACCAGGACTTCCGCCTTGAGGTATCTTTGTCTTCCGTCTTCGCTGCCCAAGTAGGCAGACTGAGCGTCGACGCGGAGGACGGAATCCCTTCGCTCTTGGTCTCTGTCATGGGCGGCGCAGAAGCAACAGAAGCAGGACGACCATCGGGACTTGTTTCTGCATTCCGCTTGCCTTTGCGCTGTCTCGTGCTATCTGCCGTCAATGTATCCTGCCTTGGCTCGGATGCAGTGTCGAGCTCCGCTTCTGGCACGTCGTGATCGCCCTCTTCGCCCACAGGATGCGCATCAAGACCCGGTGAGAGAGGATCGTCTGCCTTGCGCGCAGCATCGCCCCAGATACCGCCCCGATGCGTGTATGACCTCGTGTCGAAGAACGAGATGTCGTCCATGTGAGGTAGCACGACTGATTCGAGCACCTATCGTCCCTTTGAGCGGACCCAATGTGACAAAACGCATGGGCTTACAATCTCACGTAGTCGCGACTCGATGGGTTTGAGAATCATCGACCACTTGATCTGACGAGTAGACACGACCGGCTCGACGCTGAGCACGAGCGTAGGCGAGGTCGAGAAGCCAAACCATAGACGGTTGCTTGGCGGCTTCTTCACTCTGACCAGCAGATTGCCTTCGAGCTCTTTCAAGACGACGGCAAGGACGAGCCTGACGGTATAGGGCTTGAAGCGCTGTCCTAGATTGATGGTAGCTACTGTACTGATCGTGACGCGAAAGTTTCCCTTGTAGCTGACGTGAACGTCCATACTCGCGTCGCCGTCGACAGTGAGATCTTTGAGCATGGGCTTGCTGAAGTAAGGTACCGAGGATCCCACGTTGACCTCTCGGACGACGATGTCAGACAAGAAGCTGGGCTTGTTGACTCTATTCAATTTGCGTATGATGCGATTGATGATGTAGTTCTCAAGGGATGCGGTGCGGTAGACAGAGAAGAAGATGCGTCCGAGCATGGCGTTGAGCCATCGCATGGGTATGGGGTCTGGCTGATCGTCGATGCCTTCAATCAGGCGTGACATGTCATGTGGATCAAAAAGTGATCGGTCTCGTATGAAAGTTGTGTCCGGCTCGTCATCTGATAGCTTTGTCGCTTGCACGAGGGCATGATACCAGTCCTCCTTGTCGATATTCGAACTCGGAAAGAGAAACCATGGCATTGGCTTGCCTGGACTAGCCGACTGGCTCTCGGATGTGTTGCTGTCGGTAACGTGTTCCGCCAAGGCTTGACTTGACTTTGGCCGCAGACAGACCGCGTTACGCTTCATGAACAACTCGCCATCGAGTACGACTTCTGGATAGATGGACACAGTGTGTAGTGTGACCTCTATCGCAGCCCAGACATCAACTTGCTGCTCTGTGTCGTACAGAAATAGGACATTCTGCTTCAGAGCAGCGTAGAACCTGTCCTTTGGCTTATTCCGCCTCGGGTCCTTCGATCTGTTGTCCATGAAAGAGCGATACGCTGAGCCCATCATGCCCATATAGGTTCCATCGGTGACGACTGTTGGTTCAAAAGTTCGCCTGACGGTGAGCCAGCCTGCCTTGTACAGGGTAGGCGGCGTGGGCAAGCCAGGCTCGTCCTCGTCCTCGCTACTCGATGCCACCGCACTCGTGCTTGCATCCTTCTTGCGAGCTGCTGTCGCATCTGTCTTGATCTTGTTGGCTGTCTTGACGGCTTCATCTGCAGGAACCTTGCGCAGCTCGGGGTCGTCATCTGGCGCCACGACTGGCGAAGTGTACAAGATCAATGCGACAAGACTGATGACCAGCAGCGGCACAAACGTCAAGCCGCCGACGACATAGACAATGAGAAGCGCCTTGAAGCCCGTCATGTCGTCTGCTCAGCTTGTCCACCTTGGCTTCATGTCCGTCGAACTGGTTAGGCTCGCATTTGCGAGCGCGCGTCATCGGCTCATCGGAACCTTTTGCATTGACGCTCATGCTCAGGGGCGCTGTCTAGATGACCTCATTCCTGGTAGAACAGACATGCATATGCATCATGTGGCAAAGAACGTGCGTCTCAGGATGGCAGGCGTGATGCTCCGGCAACCTTTGAGATTCAGCGTATCGATATAAGGCATCTCGGCCACCACCTGTCGCAAGCAAGACTCTGCCAGTAAGCATCAGCGTTGCCATCGGCATGCGAGCAAAGACCTCACCCGTGATGCGCGCAGAGTCCATGTGCAGAGATCGCAGATTCGGACAATTGGCGGCAAGGATGATAAGGACTTCATCGTCGATATGGCAATTGTCCAGGTGAAGATGCTCCAGACGAGGCATGGTAGGCGAGCCATCGTCAGACTGCCAGCTTTCGAAGGCATGCGCAGGCAGAGGCAAGCCCGACAAGTCCAGGTATTGCGGCTGCGCGTCTTTACAAGCGCTCAGAAGCTGGCTTGGCTTGGTCGAGTCATTGAAGAGCACCGTCTGATGCGCGAAGCCGAGTTTGTCGAGCGGTGCGAGCGAAGTGATGGCAGCCATACTAGCTTCGAAAGCGCCTGTTTCGACATTCGTGGACACGATCCGGCTCGTCTCAAGCAGGCGATCCATTTTGAGCTTGCTGAGGTTTGACCGCGCTGGCTCTGACAGAATGGACAGCTTCTTGGCGAAGTCGCGCAGCAGATTCGACGATACTGGTATGACCGACATACTCAGAGATCTCAATTGCCAGCCGTGACTGCCTGCGGTAAGGGCCCGATAAAGCAGATCAAGTGCGCTGATAGACGTATTGGAGATGTCCAGTGACTCGAGCAAAGGACAGAATGACAGCAGATGCCCCAAGCCGACGTCGCCAATAGCCGTGCCCTTGACTTTGAGGTTCTTGAGGTTGGATGGAGGCGCATGGCGAAAAGCAGCTGCATGCTCGGTCGCTTTCGTCATCATCGCGCTGATGTTCCTGTCCGTGAAGCCCGACATACTTTCGAGCTTGAGCGTTTCGAGCTTCGCACCCCGTGATATGATGCTAACAAGGCTTTTGATGGTGATGGCAGTATGATTCAAGTTCAGATAGACGAGTGACTGGCCAGAACTTTGCGCGGCTTGTATGATAGACTTGTCGCCCACTTTGGCACATCGCCTCAAATCCAGCCGTTCGAGCTTCCGAAGCGCCTTCAGTAATGGCGCCAAAGTAAAGTCGGTAAGCTCAGTCTGGTCTGCGAGCGAAAGCTGTCGCAGCTGTGAGCATTGAGCTAGCCTGTTCAAGATCTCATGTGTGACACCGACGCGGGTCCCCAGCAGATCGACCCGTTCTGTATGCACGCGCAAGAAGAGCTTGCCCAGCACGCCAGCAGACAGGCAGCTTGGATCATGCTCCAGCGTGATCTGCAGCAATCGTTCGGAAAAGTTGTTGGGCAAGTCGGCGATGGCGCGCAGTACGCTCTTTGCAAGGTCATCGTTCTCTTCATCTGCGCATGCCCTCAACACCTTTCGCAGTGACCTGCCTAGCTTGTCCAACGACAGATCTACCAAGCTCTGGACTTGTGAGGCTTTGCGCCTGTCTGATCTCTGGGCAAGATGGGTCGAGGCGTGTGTTCGCTCCGCTAGCTCCTTGATGTCATTCATCCGCTCATTGGCGCCTTCATCAGCAGCGCCGAACTGCAGACGTCTCCGCTTGCGAGGTGGACCACTGGCATGTGCGCCAATAGAGCCAGACAACGGTCTGAGTACTTCATTTGCCGCCTCTGAATCGTACAAGCGAGCTTTAGACCAGCGTGAAGTGCCTGTAGAGGGAGACGGAGCCGGCCGATAGCTCACACGAGACGTTGTGACTCTAGGCGCACTCGGTGCTGCCATTTGTAGGCCGCAAGCCGGTTGAATCTCTACAGCTGAGGTGCTGAGGCAGGCGAGGCCCGGCAGTCGCCACGAGGCGAAACGGGAATTGTCGCTGTCATGATGATCACTGTCGTCGCCGAGCCGAGTCATCACCACATCGGATGTGCGCACAGCCGAGCCAGCCAAGTGTCAGGAGCAGTCAAGACGTGCTAGACAGCATGACGCCGGTGTGATCTCGCGAGCTAGCTGAGGCAAGCAGAAGCTCGCGAACGGCCAACGACGCCAAGGAAAGCATAGCACTTGGGTCACCATGGTCAAAGCGGACAACACCCCGGCACTTCCCGCCTGGCAACGAAAGGCCAAGGCAGCTTCGTCAGGCTATCAGGACTGGTCCCAGTTCAATCGATCGCATCAAAGCAGAGGTACGCTCGGATGGATCACGTTGGTCACGCACTGACGGTCCGGCACCCAGTTGATCCGAAGGCGATCAAGATGGTCAAGAGTCCCTCAGGCTCGGGCAGCGACGTATCGTCCACTTCTACTACAGTCGAACCGATCAGCATTGCCGGCTCGAACGAGCAGCTCGGACAAAGGCAAGATCGCGTACTGGCCGGCCAGAGTGACTCAACAGCTTCTACCAGCTCGAGCACAGGCACGAGCTTGATCTACGAAGCGCCTGTGCATGCGCAAGTACCCATGCAACATACACCATCGCGTCTCTCGTTGTCTCGATCTTCAGACACTGCGCCGTCTCCGCCCTCGAGCTTATCGGCCAATCTGTCGCGTGACTCTGAATTGCAAGCGAGGCGCACGCCGAGACGATCCATGTCAGCTTGGTCGCGCTTTCTCACTCCGCCATCAGCGAGCGTATCGCCTGCATCACCCACCTCGCTAGATACTGCGGGTGAGATTGCCGCAATAAGGAAGGCGCGGAGACGATCCTCTGGCCAACTGCTTGGCAACTCCCCGTCATTATCGCCCTCGCCATTTGCATCGCTCATAGGGTCATATGAGAATTCGCTTCTCTCAGGCCGCATGTCAACATTGCCGTCCAAGCCATTGCCATTCCTAGCCGAGATTGGCGTCATCGGGCATGGTAGCAAAGTACCAAAGAGTCTAAGATGCCCGCCCCATCTCAACTTGGAGTTCGGCGCGTCATACTACGACACCGGCAGCGGAGTAGGCACGCCTTACGTCGGTACCGTTGATCTCGAGCACCACTATACCCAGCAGCTAGCCGAGTCTGCGAACAATGCTGTGTTTCTAGATGACGAAGAGACATCAGGCGAGGTAGACCGGCAACGTTTTCCGGGCTATAGGATACCTACGCAAGGACAGATACAGATCATCATCAAGAACGCGAACAACACCGCCGTCAAAGTGTTCCTCGTACCTTATGATCTCTCAGACATGCCGGCTGGCAGCAAGACGTTCATACGTCAGAAGAGCTATACAGTCGCTAATGAGCAGCCACAAGATAGTCCACGGACTTCAGACCCATTGCGATATGCTGTGCATCTGCAATTCGCTTCACCGCCTCTTGAGCGCAGCCGACAGCGATCAGAGTCTATCGAGGACCTCGAAGGCGATGTGCAGCCACCAGTACGAAAGGCAGCGAGAATATATCTTCACAAGCACATTCGTATCGTGTTTGCCTCTCGCGCACTGGACGACTCGATAGAGAAGTTGCGGACAGTCTACGATGGGCCAGCGAGCGCAACCATCAATAAAACTGATGGTTCTTCGCCGAGTCTCAAGTATTCCACCTATAGCGGGCCTTGCGATGAATGGCAAACCTTGAGACGCGCGGTACGCGAGCGCCGTCCAAGTATAGCAGAGCTCTCCGTGCGAGACTCACCACTCATTAGCAACCCCTACGTTGCCGATGACGCCACGAGTGATCCAAACGGTGTCCGTGCTGCAGAGGCTCTGGTGCCACCGCCTAGCTTTACCGATCTGCTCAATACACCGCCCTCGCCGCAGACAGCAACATCGACTATGCTCGATCTGAGTCCTAACCGAGCCTCGCGCAAATCGCCGCTGTCCTTCTCGTATTCTCCTTCTGCTGCAGCGTCTCCGCGTACCGAGGCAGGCCTCACTTTCGAACGCCGACCGACTTCGCCAACACCTCTATCACCTCGGGGTATCGCAGCCGAGTCTGCGCTCACGATCAGCCGGCCGGGCTCACGCTCAGGCCCGAACGCATTGCGGTAGATCCATGTGCATCATGTTGTTGAACCGATATGCACGCTCAATATACATGATGCGTGATGCTAAACCTGCTCGGCCGTCTTTTCTGAGATGGTAGACAGTACGTCCGACCGAAGCTCTATGCTCAGTCGATCCCGTTCGACATCGGTCGGCATGACCTCAGTCAGCCCTTGACGAGCTGGCGAGCTGATGGGCTGCTGCATGTCAATGTCTGGCGCAGGTAGGAGCTTCACCTGTTCCGTTGGTGCTCCAGTGATCGGTGGAGAAGGGGCCGATTCCCGTGTTGCTCCTGTCGAGTCGCGTGCCTCGTCGTGCAGAGGTGACGACAGGGTGGCTTCGGTCAGAGCACGTTCTGCTTGATCGAGAAGATCGACCGTCGTGCCAGCGGCAAGCAAAGCGGTCCGTTGCAAGTGTGTCAATCGTGTTGAGCGCATCTGCGCTCTGGTTTTACTGATCTGCTCTGCTGGTACACGCTCGACAAGTAAGAGTGAGGTGTAGGGCGATACGGCGACTAACGCCCGGCGTAGGACACAGGCTACGATGACGCCTATGACGTCGCCGAGTATGTATGTCCAGGTTTCGATTGGCCAGTCATTTGAGATCAGTGCAGTCGCGAGCGTGCGAGCTGGGTTGAGTGAGGTCGCAGTCCACTGCCTCTCGTATGTCAGGGCTCGTTGCAGCTTCTAACGGGACTGCTTACATATATGGCAGGCAGGAGGCAGCCTGTGTAGGCCAGGGCAACACTTGTTGCAGTGCGATGGCTTGAGACAGGTTCGGCAGCTGTACGGTGTCAGTAGGATGATTGGGACCATTTGGTGTACTCACTTTGGAATAACACTGCGAGGACGAAGATGGTTGTGAGTGTTGACTCGATAAACACGGCCTGCGCCAATCCGATCGCTTCGTGACTCCGCGCAACGACCGAGTCGACCCCGCTCGAGGCGGTCAGGCCGGCCACAAGTGCAGCACCGGCGATGGCCTACAGCGATTCAGCCAGATCACCGAGTAGGGCTGTCTACGCACAGCCACAAATTGGGCAGTGGACAAGATGACAGCGCGCGTAGGCTTGATGACGCCGCAGAAACATAGCGCGAGCGAGATGGTCGGATTGAAGAGCGCCTGACACATTCGCACCTAGATTGGGCGCATCAGTATCGACATTCGGACACAGTCGATGAGGGATGCCTACTGTAATGAGGAGTGCGACGAGTAGACTGATGCCTTGCGCCACTGATAGTTCGAAGAGCTCGCGATAAGTCAGATTGGGCATCGATGACTGCTTCATGAGCACAGGTGCGCCCTGGAGAGATTTGATACTGCTGATCTGCTCGGCAGCGGTGAGCAACTTAGCTGTCACTGTCATTGTGCCGTACGTACAGATAAGAATTCGAAGATGAACGAGCCTGCGAATTCGCCCAAGAACGCGACGGCATGTCGTTGCCACTGTTTGCGCGCCGGTGTTTCCGTCGACATCTTCCTTCAGTATACGCTGCGCGAGTAAAGAGCAAGCAAGTCAGGAAGCCGCTGAACCTCAGTATGCGTCAAAGAGGCAGTTTCGCGCACAGTCCGTGCGCATCTTCGCGAAACGAATGCATTGGTGTATTTTATGACGATGACGATGCATTCGCTGGATGAAGGGGCGCAAAGCCGGTACGCCATTGTTGTGCGACCTTGACAGTCTCTTCGAGTTCTCTTGCCCGATGCGCGAGGACAATCTTGTGGTCGTCGAGCGTTCTGCCGATGTTCATCGCAGCCGCTTGCTTGTCGCTGTGAGGATAACGGAGAGATGAGCGCAAGCTGCGGATGAGGGTAAGATCACGCACGCGACGAGAGCGACCAGAGCATCCGAAAGGCTCGAGAAACGATCGAGAAGGGCCTGACCACCTTTGAGCCACTCTTCGTGTGATACGCTGGCCCAATGCTTCATCTGGGCTTCACGTTGCTCCCGTTGCTGGGCTTCGCGGTCACTGTGCTGCTCGGCGAGGTCGGTCTGGCAAGCTTGATCGTAGTAAAGCTTGCGACTCTCTTGTCTTGCGCCTGATCGTCGCTTTTCAGGATGTCTCGGGCGAAATGTGCGCTTGACGTACCCGCAGATGAAGGCGGAACAGGAGTGGATCTATATAGCTCTTCTGATGGGACTCGAGGGCGCTTCAGAGGCTGGTCGAAGAGATCTGTCCGGCCGTTGCGAGCACTTGGCTCACTTGGCGGGGCGAGTAGGAAGGGCGAGAGACTGCGTTTGCGAACGGGCGGGCTGTTGGAAGGCATGTTCTCCTTGAGGAGCGCTTCAATGCCCAAAGGATCATCGTCTTCATCGATCATGGCAAGTGCAGGCTGCTCGCTTGCTTTGATGGGCGTGTACGCCTGCTGCATGACGTTCTGAGGCGTCTGACCTGCCGCGGAACGAGGTAGAGGGCTCTGTGCTGGGGCAGGAAGATGCGGAGGGGCAGTTGGAGCAGGCTGAGAGGGTCGAAAGACTGGACGAGGTCTTGGACGAGGAAGATTGCCCTCATTGACCGATGCCGGATCACCCGTGCTCGACGAGCCACCGAGCTTATCCGTTACGGTCGCAGACAGCGGCTTGAAGCCTTTGAGCTTGGTCAGATCCATCGCTGGGCCTGGCGGAGACTGGCGGAGATGTCAGTCGCGTCTTGTCGCGAACAAAGCAGGACGAGACTTGCCGCTGAGAGCGAGAGGTATGTGACAAGATGCTCCTCGAGGCAGGTAAGATCATCTCCAGAACCATCCTCCCGCCCGACTCGGTCATCTACCGCTTCAAAAAGGAGATGAAGGAGCGACTACGCAGGCAGAAAGCCGCACAGACGCGAAAGTCGCCCGAGCCTGTACAGGCGCCTTCAGACTTGCCCGCACCTCGGCTAGCATCCCGATCGAAGAGGACTGCCAAACGCAAGATCGTCGAATCCCCAGAGCCGGAGTCTCAGCCCGAGTCAGCCAAGCGGTCAAGGCTAGACCAACCTGCAACTCCGTCAAAGAGCAAAACGCCAGCACGATCCCCAAAGGTTGCCACGCCCACTCGACCAGTCAGGAAAGGCAGCGCAAAGAGTCCCAAGAAGCCACTCGTGACGGAGAAGTTACCAGCCACGCGAGCGACGAGCGCGAAAGCCCGTGGGAAGCAGCGAGCTAGTACAGATGAGACGGAGACTCAGGAGGAGTCTGTCGAGCTCGTACCGCCCTCGCCGCCACTTGGCAGAGGCAGGCGGCAGCGCAAACCCTCGCATGTGCCTGAAGCATCAACGTCTGCACAGCAGGAATCTGTCACAGAGACGGAAGCAAGCAGTAGCGCGAGAACGCACATTAGCACGACGCAGAGCTCTGCTGCGCCTGATGCCCCGCCGAGCAGCGTCATGCAAGTCGATCCACCGCCGAATCTGCCAGTGCCAACAATAGCATCGCAACGGCCCAGACAGTCCCAAGACGATGCGCCGCCAGCTGTCAAGCCTGTTGCGCCAAGTCGCCGACCGAGGATGGTAGATCCTTCAGCCAATCCCGCAGTTCAAGCGATGCAATACCTACAAGATCGCATGTCGAGCATCTCGCAGGTCGAGCGAGCTTTTGCCAGCACTTCTTCGGCCATCGATGCGCCTGGCTTGCCCGTCATCGGGGCCATCGAGACGCAAATCCGTCAAGCGCTCAAGAGCACCATCACGCTAGGAGAAGGCAACTGCTTACTCTTACTTGGCGAGCGTGGCGCCGGCAAATCGACTGTGTGCTCCTTTTCAGTCCAGTGTACACAGTCGACTGACGTACGCGCAGGTTGTCGAGCGATCGTTGCAGCTCATGCAAGAAGAGCATGGCGAAGAGGCGTTCATCACCGTCAGATTGAGTGGCCTGGTGCAGGCCAATGATAGACTAGCGCACCAAGAGATGGCTTCCCAGCTTTGCACACATGCCGAAGGGCTAGAAGATATCACCGCTTCTAATGAAGCTATACTCAGCTCGATCCTCGGCTTGCTCGAACCCGGCCAGAAAGCCGTGACGAGCCAGCAAAGCAGACCCCTCGTTCTCGTACTGGACGAATTCGATCTCTTTGCTACCCAAGTCGGGCGGCAGAGCTTCCTCTATTGCCTGCTCGATATCGTTCAGAGCAACCGGCGTGGCGGTGGCATGCTCGTCCTCGGCCTGTCTTCGCGTGTCGTGCGTCTCGAGGCGCTTCACGCACACTCGCACTGATGGTGTATGCAGGATTGTCTGAACAAGCTAGAGAAGCGTGTGAAATCTCGCTGTCAGTCGCGCGTGCTATACGTCAAGCCAATCAAGGCGAAAGAGCATATCGATGCTCTCGTGACGACTTATTTAGGCTACGACGCGATCCATCCGCCCGATGACTCAGCTGTGGCAGCTATATTGGACGACTGGCAGACAGCTCTGCCTGCCTTTCTTCACGACAAGAAGCGCTCCGCACATCTGGCTGAGCTCTTCCGAAAGCCGCAGGCGACTCAGCGATTGATTAATATCATGCGCCATGCATTGGTCCGAGCTGTCGCACTACTTGCAGACTCGACAAACTGCACACCGAGCTTCGTCGTTGCCACACTACAAGCTGCTCTATCGGATCAGATCAACAAGCAAAGTACAGTCACGGCGGTCTCGTATTGCACTGTGACGGAGCTGGCCGTATTGGTCGCTTGCAAGCATCTTTCGTCAGAGCTCACAGACACCTTCAACCTCGCAATCGCCTACGAGCAATACCTCGATCACATGCGTAGAGCAGCCGATAGGGACAGACCCTACTCATTCCAGATATTCGGCAAAGCCTTCGAGAGTCTATACGATCGAGAGGTCATCATGGATGCCAGTGCCACTTCGCGCAAGAACATCAAGACGAACGAAGCCATGGCTTGCTCGATCACATCGACACGAGGTCGTTTTAGAATGTGTCGGCTGGTTGTCTGGCCGGAAGAGATCGACGCTGCGCTCAGAGCAACGGGCGCATCGCTGCCAGAGCACCTTCATCGATGGAGCAAGAATTGGTCCAACTAGCGACACCGTGTCAGTTCATGCATGCAAGTACTTTGCGTGAAATGCGACGTGATCACTAGCAAAAGTAGAGATAAAGAAGTACGAGTGGTCGTATCCGTCTTGCATCCTGATCTTGACGCTCTCCTCATTCAGACCCGCTTGACCCGCCGCCTTTTGGAAGTTCTCCGTCAATAGCTGACCCTTCTTGTACCAGTCATCGCCGGTTCCCTGCATTCAGCCACATCAGCATAGAGATCTTGAGTCGGAGGACGCGCGACGTACCTGGTCAATGAGAATATGAACGTCTTTGCCCCTGAAGCCTGCAATGAGCTCTGTCGAGTCATACTTCTTGCCTTCCTCGACGCCACCCTTCAGGTAACCTTTGAAGGCCTTCTCGCCCCAGCCGCATTGCGTCGGATTTGCAATCGGGGAGAAGCCAGAGGCAGATTTGTATAGCTGAGGATGCCTCAGGTAGAGCGAGATGGCACCGTGGCCGCCTGTGCCAAAAGACGGCAGGGCTTCAGTCCGTTCAAAGTGAAGCTTGCATTCCACGCACCCATGGAGTGACCCATCAGAGACGTTCTGCTCAAGTCAAGAGGCAGATCGGCCTCTTTGAGCAATGCCGGCAGCTCTTCGGTCAAATAGCTCGACATGTTGTAATGCTTTGACCACGGTTCCTTCGTAGCATCGAGATAGAAGCCCGCTCCACTCCCAAAGTCAAAGCTGTCATCCTCGGACTCGATCTTTGCTCCTCTCGGGCTCGTGTCCGGAAAGACGAGTGCTATCTTGTGCTCCGCTGCAGATTGGAAGAAGCCACCTTTCCTATGGCACAAGACATCAGACAAGCTTGCGAATGAGCCGAAATGACTTGCTGTGCGCCGTTGTCCTCTGTGCAGGTCAGACCGGCGAGATAGAGCAGCACGGGGAATTTCCCAGAGCCGCCAGGTACAAAGACGTTGATTTTGGTCGTGAGCTGGCCTAGCTTGTCGGCTGTGAGCTCATACTTGGTCAAGGTGCCTCCAAAGGTCTTATTAGCGCTCTCTTGCTTCAGTCCCATCGTTGTATGTTGGAGAGGTCTCAAGGGTATGACGCAATTGCAACGAGCTTGCAGGACGCGTAGGGCGCGTGCGATCTTGGCTCAAGCTCAGGCAATCGCAAAGACCCTCGTCAACCCATACTGCATCGACTGACTACATAGATATCATACGTGCGATATGCGCGTGCGTGATTGTGATGACTTCATGACTTGCAAGACAACTTCGAACAGCTTCATCTCCGCACAGGATCACTTTGGCGATTGTTTGATAATCTCGGCGAGCTTTTCGCCTGTCAGGACGGCGGATGCGCAAGGATGGCCAGCAATCAGATGTGGCTGGATTGAGACATCGCAGACGCGCAGTCCGGTGACGTTGCGGACCTTGAGCTCATGATCGACGACGGCATTGGGATTTGCCGAGAAATCGCCAGCTTGGCAAGTGCCTGCGGGGTGGTAAATCGTCTCACTCTCGTTACGGATGTACTCCTCCAGCTGCTCGTCGGTCGACTCTTCAAAGCTGGGACGGTACCATGACTTGAAGGCGCCGTATTGTTCGTTCTCGATGACCTTTCGGCAGAGCTTGAGGCCGTACAGCATCATGGCGCGGTCGCTCTCCGTGGACAGACTATCGCCAGCGTCAGCACGACTCTACTGGGCTGTGTGAGCGACTTACTAGGCAGGATCAATGAGAGGGGCATCAAAAATGTTGCGTGTGTCGAGGCGAATACTGCCACGTCCTTCTGGTCGAAGATGGATTGCACCGACAGCAGCATAGTCGCTGTAGTCTGTCGGCACAGACCGACCATGATCGACATAACAAACAGGGCCAGATAGCAGCTCGAGATCAGCTGAGCCAGGACCGCTCATCTGCACAAACATGAGCACGGCTCACTGATCTGCAGGCAACATACGAGATTCTTGATGTTCTTGGGGCAGTCCTCACGCTCCGTGGCGCTCAGGAAGGAACATGCTTCGGCAACATTGGACGTGAGAGGTCCGGTGCCTTTGCGAATCCATTCGACGAGTGCGGGAATCGACTTGATGTCGTTTGCCAAGAATTGAAGCGACATGCCCTTGTGTACGCGAGCGATGGCGGGAATGAAGAGATGATCGTGCAAATTTTGACCCACTCCTGGGACATCGGCGACGACATCAATGTTCTTGGAGCGTAGATGCTCGGCTGGTCCGACACCGCTGCACATGAGCAGGGTAGGGCTCGCGATGGCGCCACCGCAGACAATGACTTCCTTGCGAGCACGAGCGCGGTACGAGAGTGGTGCATGCTTGGACGCAGCCATCTCGACACCGATGGCGCGAGGCGGCGTGACAGTGCGATCGAAGATGACGCGGGTGACCGTCTGGCCGACAGCAATGTGCAAATTGGATCGAGAAGCTGTTGCGTGATCGAGGTAAGCCGTAGCCGTGCTCGAGCGCTGGCCCTTCTGATCGATGAAAGTCTGCATAGTCGATGCGCCGGCAATGCCCTTTTCAGTGTTGACGCAGGCGACTTCTGGTATGCCGACAGCATCACAGGCCTTGATGAACGGCTTGCAGAGCTTCGACGTGTACGAATACGAGATTTGCCAAGGACCATCTTTGCCAAGGTTGCTGTTCTTGACATCGAATCCAGGTCGTGGGGTGAACGTAGTGGCTCTCTTGACGAGGTGTGCCATAGAGCTGTAGCCCCATCCCTTCATGCCACACTTTTGCTCCCATTCGTCATAGTCTGCAGGTGAGCCGACATTGTAAATCATAGCATTGATCGACGAGCATCCTCCGAGAGCCTTTCCTCTCGGCCAGTAGAACTTGCGACCGTTTGCATTCGACTGGGGCGTGGTGCTGTAGTTCCAATCGTTGGCACCGGTAAAGAGCTTGGCGAAACCAGCCGGGATACGCGAGTAGAGCTGCTTGAGATCCGAGTAGCCGGCTTCGATGACAAGGACAGAGACCTTTGGATCTTCCGACAATCGAGCCGCGAGGACTATGCCTGCAGTACCACCTGATCACCAAGCCCCATCAGCTTCATTCGGGTAGCAACAGGTAAAGAGCCGGCACACCTCCGGCAATGATATAATCATACGCTTTGACGCCAGAGAGTTCCTTTGCGCCAACATCGGCCTGTGAGAAGACGACGGGTGTAGCGAGTAGCTCAGTCTCGGCTTGACCTGGGAATTTGCTGGGGAACAGAGCGTGGGCAGCAGCGCGAAGGGTGCGCGAGGCAATGTAGAGCCCGCCTAGCAAGAGCGCTAGGTGCGCGATCGCGCGAGGCTGCGAGACTGCAGGCGATGTGAAGTACTGCTGCACGAGGCTCGTCATGGTGTCTGTCGCTTGCGTCGATGAAGAAAGACGGACCACGCAGATGCGCGGATGCCTCCGCGCGCGCTGGCACGATCGCGCAAAAAAATGCGGGGTAACGCTGGAAGCTCGCTTGAATACGTGGTCAGATTCAAGTTCGCGTGAGCCAGTCAGGTTCGGCGAATTCGCCCTGAAAGGCCTGAATCGCCTCAAGACTTGTAACATGAGTACGAGCGCGATAGCCAACAAGATGTCGAGGTCAGCAGCGATCGGGCGGGTGAATCAGCCGATTCGATCGCTGTCGGTTGCATCGACGAGCAGAGGTGCTCAAGCGCGACCATCGAGCACTCAGAGACGAGGGCTGGCGACTGTCCAGAACCCACCTAGCCAGCAATCCACACCGCCACCTCGTAAGAGTAGTCACGGTGGCCTGAAAGATCAGGATCGTATCTTCACGAACGCCTACATGTCCGGCGATCATGGCTTGAAGGCCGCAAAGGCACGTCCCTTCAACAATATACCGATGCCACCCGAAGCTAATGCAGCCTTTGTCCCTGCAGTCAAGAGGTGACTGGCACAAGACGAAGGAGATCATATTGAAGGGCGATTCATGGCTCATTCAGCAGATCAAGGACTCTGGGCTTCGAGGACGCGGTGGCGCTGGTTTCCCATCCGGGCTCAAATGGAGCTTCATGAACAAGCCAGGATGGAAGGAAGCCGGTCAAGGCCGGCCCCGCTACCTTGTCGTCAACGCCGATGAGGGCGAGCCCGGCACCTGGTCCGTAATGCGCACGTTATCGCGCCCTTTGGCTGATTTACAGCATTGACAGCAAGGATCGTGAGATCATGCGTGGCGATCCTCACAAGCTCGTCGAGGGGTGTCTCGTCGCTGGTCGTGCTATGAACACTACTGCAGCGTATATCTACATCAGAGGCGAGTTCTACCTCGAAGCGGCCCATCTCCAGCAAGCGATCCAGGAGGCCTACAAGGATGGCTTGATCGGCAAGAATGCCTGCGGATCGGGCTATGACTTTGACGTCTACCTGCATCGCGGCGCCGGCGCATACGTATGTGGAACGCAGATCCTCGCGATACACGTACTGATGCAGCGCAACAGATCTGTGGCGAAGAGACTGCATTGATCGAATCACTCGAGGGCAAGCAAGGCAAGCCCAGGCTGAAGCCACCTTTCCCTGCCGATGTCGGTCTCTTCGGTTGCCCAACGACTGTAGCAAATGTCGAGACTGTCGCAGTAGCGCCAACCATCATCCGGCGAGGAGCTGCCTGGTTCAACTCGTTCGGCCGCGAGCGCAATTCCGGCACGAAGCTTTTCTGCATTTCAGGTCATGTCAACAAGCCCTGCGTCGTCGAAGAGGAGATGTCGATCCCGCTCAGAGAACTGATCGAGAAGCATTGCGGCGGTGTCATCGGCGGATGGGACAATCTGCTCGGCATCACACCGGGCGGCAGCTCAGTACCGGTCTTGCGCCGGGACGATTCCGAGAAGGCTCTGTAGGTTGCTTCGTTGCTGCAGACCGGCTTTTGCTGAGCACCGCACGAATAGGATGGACTTTGACTCGCTGCGCGATCTTCAGTCCGGCCTCGGTACAGGTGCCGTTATCGTCATGAACAAGTCGACCGACATCATCGAGGCTATCGCTCGGTACGCCAAATTCTACAAGCACGAGTCGTGCGGGCAGTGCACACCCTGCCGAGTAAGTCTAGCCGATCAAGATGCCACAGACCATGCTCATCTCGTAAGCCTTACAGGAGGGCACGACATGGATGGACAAGATGATGGAGCGCTTCGTGCGCGGTCAAGCTCACGAACGTGAGATCGATCAACTACAGGAATTGACGTAAGTGTCTACTGCTCCGTCGCCGACAGCGAGCTGATGCGACCATGCACCACAGTAAGCAGATCGAGGGCCACTCGATTTGCGCGCTTGGCGATGCTGCCGCTTGGCCGGTACAGTCGCTCATCAAGTCCTTCCGACCAGAGATGCTCGAGCGTATCGCTCAGTTCAGAGCGGCAAACGGCCAAGTGTTACTGGGTGGTCATCTCTTGAAGGACCAGGACCCATCGCTGCCCATGTCAGACCACCTCGCAATCTCGTCTGCGCTACAGCAGCAGCAATGAGCGCCTTTTGTAGATTGTACCATGCATGCCTCTAGAAGATCGAATGAAGCCGGCCTATGACGCAAGATCGTGATCAGCGCGACGCGTCTGCCCCTCGCGACAAGCACGCGCAAAGTGAACGACCTCGATTGGGACTCTCACAGCTTCGTACCTGAGGTCACACACGTGCCAGGCACACGCTGGAGACTAGCACACGAGTCTCAACAGAAGTAGCGCCAGATGGTGATTCACTCGCAACCTCTGCGACTTGACGGGCCAGTCGCCTCCTTAGACGGCCGTCATGACAGCCAGCGAGCCGGCATCACGCTCTCTGCCTACGCGCCCTCGTCGTACCAAGCATCGTTGAACTTGCAACCGGTGCAAGGCTTCGGCAAAGGCAGCTCTGCGCCTACTTTCTTGCCCTCACCCCCTTCGTCCGTCGAGCGTCACCTGAGCTCAGACGAGATCGAGAAGAAACGCAAACGATTCGAGAAATTCTCTCAGGGCACTCTGCTCGACTTTGCCAGCTCTCAAGCCGGCCCATCGAACAAACGGCAGCGGCTCGCGTCTGCTCTCGCTTTGCAAAGCAGACCTGCTACTTCGTCTGCCGCTCTTGCTGATGACGACGACGCGCTCTCGACTGACGAAGAAGAGGAAGAAGTGCAATCGCCCACGCACACTGCACATGAGCGAGCGCGACACTACCCGGGCGAGGCACGGCGACGCAATGCAGACTGGATCTCCTTTGTCGACGCGCCTGCGCCTGGCTCTCTGCCTGCTACAGACGAGTGCGATGATGACGAACCCTTTGCGGTCGTGAGCAGTACGCAAAATCGACGCACGAGCCGTTTGTTCGGTGCGGCGCACAGTCGCGCTCAAGCTCAGCTCGGTCAACCTTTCAAGCTCACCAGTGACGATTTGCGCGTTTCACAGGACAGCTATACCCATCGGACTCCGCCTCGCAATGCCTACACGACGCCGCGAGCAAAGCGACACCAGGTCAAAGCGCCAGAGACACCTAATCCCTTTCTTGAGAAGCCCGGCGAATACGTGAGAATCGGCAAAGGACTCGCTAATGATCGTCCTGCTGGGTCAGACAAGATCAGCTACGTCTTGTGAGTCCGCATCGTAGATGCGCAAGCCTTTGCTCACTCCCTGTCCATCTTGCAGCCGAGGCAAGAAGATTGACTTTGCCCTGCCTTATGCTGCGCTGGAGCCCGAAGAGGAAGATGACCGACCAATTCCTCGTCTGCTGTTTCCTCGCAAGGCACAACCCGCCAAGCTCCTCTTCGCCTCGCCATTACATTCTCCTGCCAAACCAGAATTTGATGTCTTTGGCCCTTGCGGACCTGGCGGCATGCTGCCAACACCCGCAAAGACGCCAAGCCGTCCACGCATCGTGCAAAAGCCAAAGGCTTCGATACCCTCTTCGCTCCAGATGCGATAGACACTCTCATTCATCTTTCACCCTTGACCTTTGTACTTCTTGCCGCTGCCCGAGAGCGGGCGAAACACCCTGTAGACGCTCGACAGACGCCGTTGTGCAGCATTGTTACAACAAATGTATACGCTCGTTAGACCCTTTGCCATCAAGACAGCAGATCGCCAAAAGGATCGTGCTTTGGCTGCGGCTGAGCTGCAGCAGGCACAGGTGATGTGTAGTTTGGCGTGCTACCTGAAGCCTGTCTAGATGTACTCGGTGCGCCGAGCTGGATCGAGCCAAAAGCATACTGCCCACCGGTAGGCGTGTCTGTGCCCGTATTGACAGACACTGGCGCAGAGACTGTGCTGCCCCACGCAGCCGATGCGTTCGGCTGGCTCGAAGCGAAGAAAGACATGATATCGGCGTTGCTCTTTTGCTGCTGTTGTTGCTGCTGAGCTCGTGCGTAGGGCGTAGCACTCGATGCTGTGCCGTTCGAGCTGAAAAGGTCCAGCGGCAAGCCAGAAGCATCCGTCGGAGCAGGCGCTGGATCGCCCGTCAGGCTGAGGCCCGCGAGGCCACTCGCGGCATCTTCCGGTTCGGCGGAGACAAAGTCGTCAAAATCGATGAGGTTGAGCGGAGCAGCTTTGGCTTTGCCATTGGCAGCCGGTCGACCATTGGATAGACTCTTCCGTGCTTGCGTCTGCGCAGCTGCAGATGCAAAAGCAGGATCGATCTCGGCTGTAGCTGTCCTGTCGCCTTTCTTGAATGCCTCGTACCTCGTCAAGACGTTGTTCAGCAGGTCATTCATCATCAGCAATTTGTCTGCAATGTCATCAGCTAGAGCAGGGTCGTCTCATTGAGGTCATACGCACCCATCTGATCCGGATTGCTCTCGGCCGCTTCCGTGATCCATTTCTGTATCTTGGGCTGCACGTTCCGACACCGCGTTGCGATTTGCTGCGCCATCATCATCAGTGACTGTATGGGTACGTGAGTCACGAACGTACATCGTAGGCATCGCCCTCGACGAATCGTTCGCCGGGCTGAGCATTATTGAGCATCTCGTTAAGCGTCAACACGCGCGACTGTATCGCGTTGAGCTCTTTCTGCGATTGTTCTGCATAGTCTGGCCGCTTGTCCGGCTCCTGTCGTAACATGCCCAGTCAGCGTTCAGACGACAACTGGACAGATATGACCGACCGCGCCAGACATAATCTTCATGAGCTCCTGGGCCGCCGCTAGATCTTTCGGGCTTCCTCGTCTGATCAACTCTTGCAGTTTCTGCAGTGACGATCAGCATTGTCGTCAGAGCGTGCGATTCGACTGACTGCTGCTTGTGCGGCTCTGTCCTCCTCTTCTAGTTCTTCGGGCGACTTGAGACTCTAAGAGGCGAAATAGAGCATCAGACTACTTATCTATGCTTTACGCGCGACTGACATGTATGGGGTTGAGCACTTGCGCCGCACGTTTGTCAAAGTCAGGGAACCTGTAGCCTGCTCGCTCCCAGTGGCTAAGTGACCAAAACAGGGCAACACTCGGCAAAGGGCACGAACCCTTGTAGCTGAGCAAGCGCCACATATCCCGTACATGGACAAGATCTTCTTTCCCTCGCGAGTGAACACAGATGGTATTCTTCCATTCGTTGACGAGGCTGAGGATCTTGCTCATCGGCGGCGGAGGGTACATAGGCGGCCGTTCCGGAAACCGCCTGACGAGTTCGTTGAGGAAGTCTTTTGTCGCGACTTGCAGGTGGAACGGATAGCCGCAGTTCTTGACCAGCGTATCGAGTAGCTGTGTGTTGTCTCATGCTCAGTCAGTGCAGACTGATTGAGGAAGAGCGGACACACATGAAGCGCGAGCATGGCGACGTGTTGCCTGCGATCATTGACATATTTCACCACTTCCATCGCTGCTTCGCGGGGACTGCGATAGTCAATGCGACATCAGTGCCTGAGCAGCGCCGAGATGATCTGTGCTGACGTGTTGGCCTTCTTCGAGTTGATCAAGTCGGCTACTTCGAGATTGAGGGCCATGTCGGGCTGAGGCCTGTAGGGATCGCATGCGCGCTCTGTACTCGTGAGAAGTCCATCGCAGAAGGCGCGACGAGGCGATGGGAGAAGGCGTGAGGGTGTCAGTGAGGCTCTGGGCGCCTATCGCGAGGTACTGACCGATATAGGCCTCGAGCTGTCCCCGCGTGCTGCTCTTCCTTGCCGCCATCGCTCGAGTCTGCCTCTACAGTCTTGTCGATGCTGCTCGGGACGAGGGTGGCAGTGTCCGGTGAACCGGCGAGAGCTCGAGTCACTGACTGGCTGCTGCTGCTGCTGTCGGCGACCGCGCGTGTTTTGCATCATCGACGCAACAAAGTGAGGACAGGCCGGGGCGATGGACTTGGATCCAGGCGACGGCGATGTGCCAGGTCAGTGAAGCTTGACATGACATCACGGCAGCCATGCTCATCTCGTGCAACACGGCAGGCAATCCGCGCGATAGAGCAGGACAACTGACAGGTGCATGGCTGAGCACGCAGCTCGTCCTCTGCGCCTTTGTCTTTGTCACCTGCTTCGGCACCTTTTGCCTTCTTCGGAACAAGTTCAAGGTACTCTATGCGCCTCGAACGCTCCTCCGGGGCTTCACACCTCATGAGGTACACGACAAATCGCTCTCGACCGATCCCTCGACGCTGGCAGCTCTTTCGCCGACGAGTTTCCTGGGTTGGATTCTACCGACGCTCAGGGTGAGCGAGTTGAGCGTGCTGCAGCTCGTCGGACTCGATGCGGCAGTCCTGCTCGGCTTCTTCAAGATGGCTTTCTACTTTTTCCTCTTGGCCACCATCCTGGCTTTCTCCATCCTCGCACCCATCAATTTCAGAGAGAACGGCATCATCGACGGCGTTCCAGTAGACAAGGATGGCCGCGACAAGGGTGATGAGTCGGGTAGCAAGCACGAGCCTGCAAAACCGCCTCCACCCTCGGCGCTCTACCTGTCCACCCATCTCGCCTACACCTACCTCTTCACGCTCATGTTGCTCTACATGCTCCATCGACACTACAGATCATTCGTGCATCTCAGACAGCTCTTTTCGCTCGATCATGCGCACTCCATACCTGCTCGTACGGTCTTATTGAGCAAGCTACCTCGACATTTGAGAGCCGAAGTCAAGTTGGCAGAGTATTGGGAGAACATGGGTCTCGCGGTCGAGTCTGTCTCTGTGGGAAGAGAAGTAGGCACACTGGCAGATCTCATCCACATACGCACGCACGCACTGCTCAAGCTGGAGAGCGCTTGGGCACAGTACGCTGGCAATCCTGTGCGGCCTTTCTTAGGCTACGACCGCGATGCAGAAGTCGATAAAATACTCGACACTGAATCGCAGCCCACAACAAGCAAGCCGCCAGACGACCGGGCAGGCTATCTAGCTCCCGTCGCACCGTTCGATGCACGAGGCGCGAATGGCGAGCCTCACGTGCACGACGAAACCATCCCGGACGCCCAAAGACAGCCACTGCTGCCATCGACAGATGCAAAAGTAGACGATCTGATCCCCACAACTCAAGACGGCGATGCTCTCTCCGGCGAGCATGAGTCAGCAAGTATAGCGCGATCGAGCAGCAAGGTCGACGATGAAGAAGCGCAATTGCGCATGCCTCCGCCCATGTTCATGATTCCCGGCAAGAAGAGGCCCACTGTTCGGCCTGGCTGGTTTCGATCGAAAGTTGATGCGCTCAACTACTATGCCCAGCTGTTCCGGGATGCAGACGAAGCCGTGCGAGATCGACGAGCAGGTCGTTTCTACCCTACCGACATAGCCTTTGTCACCTTCGAGAAGCTATCGGATGCTCAAGTAGCTTCACAGGTCGTCCACTATCCCCAACCGGAGATCCTCAGGGCAACACTTGCTCCTGAGCCGCGCGACATCCATTGGGGCAATATGGCGCTATCTGACAACAGCATCACCGTCAGGGCCATCATTGTCAATGTCACAACCTTGCTATTGCTGCTGTTCTGGTTCATTCCAGTCGGTCTCTTGGCAAGCTTGCTCAATATCAAGACTGTCGAAAAGTATGCACCCTGGCTAGCAAAGGCGCTCGCCAAGAATGTCACAGTTCAGGCCTTTGTCAGCAACACCTTGCCCACTCTGGCCATCGTCATCTTCAACCAGACGCTTCCCTACATCATCAGCGCGCTATGCACCTTCAAAGGCCTCAGAGCAAAATCATGGATCGAGTACTCGCTCATGAAAGTCTACTTCATGTTCTTGCTCTTCACTGTCTTCTTCATCTTCTTGGCCGTACAGACGCTCAGTCTGCTCGTCGAGCTTGCTGATAAGCCCACAAAGATCCTGGAAAAGCTGGCCACCTCATTGCCAGGCGGTCGTAACTTCTTCATCTCTTATGTCATGGTTCGTAGTTCAGTATATCAGTGGTACCCACGCTGACGAGCTGTCACAGTTGCAAGGGTTGGCGATCATGCCTCTTCAGCTTGTCCAACTTTCAACCGTTGTGCCTCGCTGGTTCTGTCGCATCTTCTTGACGCGTACACCTCGCGATCATGCAGAGCTCAATGCGCCACCCATCCTCAATCTCGGTCAAGTCTATCCCCAAGCGATTCTGATCTTCATCATCTGCCTCAATTACTCCATCATTGCGCCTCTTGTGCTCCTCTTTGGCACCTGCTATTTTGGCATGGCGTATCTCGTCTACAAATACAATTTCCTCTTCGGTGCGCATCTCATATTGTCTCATGCTCGCTTGAGGCTGACAAAGCCTTTGCAGTTTACTATAAACCATATGAGTCTCGAGGTCAAGCGTGGCCAATCGCCTTTGGTCGTCTCAGCCTAGGCCTGATCATCTTCCAACTCTTCATGACGGGTTTATTCACTACACGAGAAGCCTTCGAATTCTCGGTAGCCATGGCACCACTCATTCTCTTCACGCTCTGGACGACGCGCAAGATCCACACGCTCTACGGCCCACTGACCAAGTACACAAATCTATCGCAAGCGAGTGAGATGCAAGCGGGTAGTGCGAGCGATGTCGAGAGGCTTCACAAAGGTCATCCTGTGACACAAGGCCAAACGACACTCAACCGAGCGCGCTATGCGCATCGTGACGAGTCACTCTATATCGTTGGTCAGGACCATCGCACGGACTACTCGCAACCGCCCATGTCAGACGTCTTCACTGGCGTGCTCAACACAGGCAGACGGCGATATGGCCATCCTGCGCTTACTGGACAGCTTCCAGCGCCTTGGTTGCCTTGCGCAGACGAGCCTGATCAGCCCGAATTCCAGTTGACGAGGAGTGAGAGCATCGTCATTGATCTCAAGCAAAAGTGGTCAGCTGTCAAGCGCGGTACGACGAGCCTCGTGGGCGGCCGTGATACGCAATCAGCGAGAAGCGCCACACCTGTCGATGACGCCACTAGAGCCTGGCGAGAAAGTGCGCTTGCCGAGTCTTCTGCTGCTTCAAGCCGCGGCGCCAACGACGTGGACGAGACAGACGACGAAGACGAGCAAGAGGCTAGTCCTGCTTACAGGACATACTATCCTCGACGACGGCGCGCAGAGGGCACAGAAACGCCCAGCAGATCGCCTGTATTTCCCCCGCAGCCTACCGAGCGGGATGAAGATGTAACTGTCTGATGTTGTCCTACGAGTGCAATTGACTATAGCAAACAACAACCCTCGACATACGAAGAAGCAAGAACGGTACTTTAGTAGACTTTGACATGCTTGGAGACATAGTAGACCAGCTCGGAGGAGAAGGAGCGGACAAACTCGAGATGCTGCATCAACGTCAGGAAGGGCTCATGAGAAGCGGAAAGCGACATACCTCCATGCCAAAGACAAATTTGGGATCTTCAGTGAACGCGCCAAGCACATACGCTTTCCCTTCGGCTTTGAATTCCTCGACCGGCACGAGAAGGCCGGAAGCATACAGACCAGCTGTCGACTTCGCATTCTGGTAGAGCAATCCTCTTTCCGGTGAGCGCGCAGCTTTGAGATGCAGTGCGCCATCGAATGAAGGTGCCGGATCCGGCATGCCATAAGCCCCCAGAACAGATAGCGAGTGAGCGGTCGGTGCTGTACCGTACCTGCCTTCGTCTACCTTCATCGCTGCTAGATAAACGAGATCTAGGCGGAGCTCTTTGCCGATGGCTGAGCAAGCAACATCGAAAACGCGCTGCAATCCAGCGCGTTCTTCTCGCACAGTCACATGCCTCGCTGGCAGCGAGAACTTCGAGACTTCCTTGCTATTCGTCGTCGAGCCATCGCCAGCTACAGAGCTGGCATTGCCTGGATGCTTCTCACTGTTGGGCGAGGCAGGTTCTTCTCCGATTGATGCAAGAGACTGTCGTTCGGCTTGCCACCTTTCGAGCGTCGTTTGCATTCGGGCAGCTTTAGCTTCGAGCGCTTTGCGATGCCAGTTATCGATCTCCCTGCGGGCCATGTCTGCCAGCTTGACTAGCTTCCTGCGCTCTTCCTGTGTGAACTGGGTGCGCGGCTTGTCGTCGATGACACAGAGGGTTCCTATTGGCTGACCACTGCCTGCCTGACGAGCATTGACGATATCGGGTGCCATCAGAGGCACACCCGCATAGAAGCGAGCACCGGCCATCTTGACATAAGGCGCATTGGTGAATCGCCAGTCATTCTGCGTATCCAGTCTGCATCGAGCGGATTAGTCAAGCTCGAGACGCATTTTCGAGGCACTGACAGCACGAAGCCCTGATTCTGGTTGCTGAGGATCGTGTGAGAGCAGAAGCTTGCGTCTGTACAGCCAGCACGTCAGTAGAATCTCTTGACTCGTGGCTCACAGACTTACCTCGCGGAGTCTCACGCATGCCCCCGAGACCAGTCTCTGCCAGGAACAGCTGCTTGTCGTCCGAGAGCACAGTGAGGAGCGAGACCTTTGTGCCAAACATCTCTCTGGCCTCTTGGACGATATTGCGGAAGGCCGGGTGAGTCTCAAACGATTGACCTCCCGACTCGAGTGCTGCCTTTGCAGCTGCACCCGAAGCAGCGAGATCCGCTTCTGCATCTCCGCTCGACTCTACAGCGCTCGCGGGCTTAACGAGTGGATCGATGAGCTTGTCGTGCTGGGTGAAGAGATCGAGACGCTCGACTGCTCTCTGTCTATCGGCTTCATCCTCGGGTACTGGCGCAGAATAGTAGCCCATGTCGTATGGATCGGACTCCTCGCTTGCTGGTGCTGCTGAGGGTGTGGACGTCTGCAGCAGTGCTCGCGCAGGGGGCAGGGGAGGATCCTCAACGTCGATAGCTCTTCGAGAGTAGAGCGCGTTGTACTCTTTCCAATTCTTTGGAACGATGGACATGCTTGTCTTCTTGCTCATTCTGGGTTTCGGCGCACTCGGAGCAGATTGAGGTGCCGCATTGTCAGCTTGAGCGTATAAACTCTTTTCGGATACTTGGGGCGGGTCCGAGGCCAGCCGGTCGCCCTTGGACTTGCGCCTCCACTGCGGCAGAGGGATGCAAAGCAAAACTTTGCGCGTCGGCTTGGTCTTCGAGGGAGCCGGAGCGACAGGAGAGGTACGCTGGTGGTGGTAGCCAGACGAGTGACCCGCGTCGCTTGCCTTTTCCTGGCTCTGTTGACTTGAACGCAGTCCTGCAATCAGGTGATGTATCAGTGATGCGTGACTCCAGTCTGGGCGAGTGAACCTACCCGAAGAAGTACTTTGTGGAGCGATAGGTGGGGGTAAGGCAGCCGTCGCATCCGGTGTACCGGCAGCTGAAGTACTCGGACGAGCCGAGAGAGCAGACTGGCTCAGTCCGGGCAGCGAGCTAGCAGGCAGAACTTTGGGCTGGAGATTGCTGAAAGGCTGTCCTTCGAACGGCAGTCTGCCCACCTGGGGATGGGTGGCAGAATCAGGCCGTATGCTATCAAAGGGCGCGGTTGCCAATACGGCCTTGGGCGTATGACTATTCTGATTGGTGACGGCCATCTGGTCACTACCTGCTTGCAAGCTGAACTGCTCCTGTGAGGCGTTGACTGTAAGAGGGTGCGGCCTGGTCGGGCTGAGGGCACGTCTTGTGTGGAGCAAGGTGCCTCAATGGTCCAGACAGCTGTCGACAATGGTCAAACTCAAATTGAAATTGACGCCCACTCAGGATCGGGATCAGGTGCCGCCCACCCTCGAAATTCGCATTATTTGACATGACAACCGTGCAAACATGTCATGAGGTCGTACAAGTCTGTGATGCGCATCTAGCTATGAAGTCGGTCGTGATGGCATCGGTCGGAGAGGCAGCACAGCGCCCGCAACGCGTCTGCCCTCTTCGGCAAGTAGATTGAACGTCGCACAAGCATTGCTCTGCTCGTTTCCATCCGTAGTCAGCCGTGGATACTGGCTGGCAGAGACAGAGCACTCGCCGAATCGAGCACATCCAACTGAATGCCAAGGTGTGTCATGTATTTCCTCAGCCATGGCGGTGAAGGAGCCGTCTTTGCGCCTGTACCCAGAAAGAGTATCTCTGCTCAGGACGTCTCCATAGTCAGGGAGCTGTGTGGATGACGCGAGAGAGCACACGAGCCTGGACGAGGGGAAACGACTTCGAATATCTTGAAGTGATCAATGGACCAGTCTTGCCAAGTGAAGTCTTGGGGCGCTTCAGGCACATCCCATAGAAACGTCGAGCCGTTGAGGAAGATGCATGCCTGGGGTAGCGTGAGACCATCCGACAGCATGAAGCCTTTCTCCTCTGATGCTGTTTCGACGATGATCGCAGGCCGCGGCGCATCGGAGAGTACGTTCACAAAACTGCAAGCTCATCAGGTCCAACTGCCACCACGATGTAAAGCCCAACATACTCGTCATACGTAGATTGCGAACGCGCGCTTGCGTGCAGCTGACGAACAGTCTGGGGGACAACTCTCGGAGTATCTTTGCTCGATGTTCGCCTGACTTGCAATCGTGTCAAAGGGCCATCGGTCAGCCGGGTTGATGCTGCACGCTGTATTGCACGATGAGACACTCGGGCAGAGCAAGTGCATGCCGGTAGCATCGTGAGGCTGGCTGTCGCGAGTGTGCGTGACGGTCGACGCTCTCGCCTTGACGCGTTTCGCCATGACGTAACGCCGTCAGTTGTGTGAGCAGAGCGGCGGATGCTTGGACGAGCGAGCGCACTTTTACCCACCACTAGCAAGCTTTCACCACTTGTCTGTAGCACTCTGAGCCGCCAGACTCGCGCACTATCCCACCGCTGTCATAGTAGCCTGCGATTGGCTCCATCTCCGAACCGTCCCCGTCTACCGAAGCAGACCACTGCCACTCTACGAAGGATGGCCTCATCAGAAGGCTCCAAATCAGCCAAGCGACTCAACAAGCCCGAGCTCTTCCACGAAGCAGCCTTCATCAATGGCAAATTCATCACTCAGGCGACGAGCGGGGGAACTTTTGCCGTCACTGATCCTGCGACAGAAGAAGTGATTGGCCATGTTCCCGATCAAGGCGTCAAAGAGACGCAAGAGGCTATCCAACATGCTTACAAAGCCTACCAGTCCTGGTCAAAGACGACAGGACGACAGCGACACGATATCATGAAGAAGTTCTATGATCTCCTCGTGGCCAACTCTGACGACATTGCGACCATTATCACACTGGAGAACGGCAAGCCTCTGGCAGATGCAAAGGGAGAAGCAACATACGGCGCAAGCTTCATCGAGTGGTTCGCAGAAGAAGCAGTACGCGATTATGGCGACATCATTCCCTCGCCCGTTGCCGGCCAGAGGAATCTCGTCATCAAGCAAGGCGTCGGCGTCTGCGCTGCAATCTGCCCATGGAACTTTCCGCTCGCCATGATCACGCGAAAGATGGGTGCAGCACTGGCTGCAGGCTGCAGTGTCGTCGTCAAAGCACCGGCCGAGACGCCTTTTACCTGCTTAGCTTTGGTCCATCTGGCCCAGGAAGCTGGCATTCCGGATGGACTCATCAATATCGTCACGACCGATAAGCACATGAAGGACGTCGGCAAGGAGCTTTGCGAGAACAAGACTGTCAAGAAGATTACGTTCACAGGCTCGACGGGCGTCGGCAAATTGCTCATGTCACAAGCCTCGTCTACACTCAAGAAATGCTCTTTCGAGCTCGGTGGCAATGCGCCTTTCATCGTCTTTGATGATGCCGATATCGATGCAGCGGTAGCGGGCGCCATCGCTTGCAAGTTCAGATCCTCGGGTCAGACTTGCGTCTGCGCGAATCGTCTATACGTTCAATCTGGCGTTTACGCCGAGTTTGCATCAAGACTGGCCGAGAAAGTGGACAAGTTCAAAGTAGGCAACGGGTTCGAGGAAGGAACGACACACGGTCCACTCATTCATGCACGGGCTATGGAGAAGGTCGAGAAGCACGTCGAAGATGCAAAGAAGCGAGGTGGTCAAGTCATCGTGGGCGGGAAGCGCATCAAGGGCAACTTTTTCGAGCCTACCGTCATCACTGACGTGCCCAACGACATCATGATTGCTCAGGACGAGACATTCGGTGCGGATGATAGAGCAGAGCTGAGCCAAGAGCTGATCTCATGCTCGCAGGACCTGTCGCTGCGCTATTCAAGTTCGAGACAGAAGAGGATGTCCTCAAGCTTGCTAACGATACAGACGTTGGACTTTCTGGCTACTTCTACTCAAAGGACGTGGGCCGGATCTTCCGGGTTGCGGAAGCCCTCGAAGTCGGCATGGTAAGCACTGAGCGCATGTTGCGTTGGCCATAATGACCCGTGGCGCAGGTCGGTGTGAACACAGGCATGCTGTCTCAATCTTGCATACCGTTCGGAGGAATCAAGGAGTCCGGCTTCGGAAGAGAAGGAAGCAAGTATGGCCTCGCAGAGTACACGACCGTCAAACTCATCACGCTCGCGATATGATGTTGTCACGTGACTCCGATGATCAAATTCTTCCTTTGGGTTCCGCATTCTTCTTGCTCTGTCACATTGGCTGTAGCGTGGAACGGCTCAAAACTTCTCCCGCGCGCGTACTTGTCGAGATTCGCACACCTCTCGTGGTGTGCTCGCACGCTCGCCAGACTTTGGATTCAGCAACCTTTCCACTCGGCAAAGGCTGTGTTCAGCAAGATGCATGCGATCTACAGCGATGGAATGTGCGAAGCATCCCGCACACTGGGCTGTCGCGCCTTTTCGTGCGTCCGCTCGATCGTCGTCTCTATCCGCTTGTCTGCTCTATCGCTCTGCCCTTTCTGTCTAGCTGCATGCTTTTCCCTTGCCTTCAGTTGACCCTTGAGGAACGCGCCCCCGCCGAGCCAGTAGAACGTCAAAGGCACAAAGGTGATGATGTGACCGTACCAGCCTACTCTTTGCCAGCAAACGAGCGTGGGTCTCAATTCGAGCAGCATAAAAGGCGCTACGATGTAGTTGAGTGCTGCTTGTGTGGCGACGATGGAGAGCACATCGTAGGTCCGCTTTGCTAGTGATGGTGCAGGCAGGCGCAGAGGTGGCTTCTTGAAATCGAAGCCATTTGTGCCTATCTCTGGACTTGTCGCAGGTGTGACGGCTGTGATGCCTGCAGGTAAAAGGAACGGCCTGATCGTCGTGCGAATCTGTCTGCCGAGGGCTTGCAGAAAGCCGCCCTGTCGAGCCGACGGGCTCGTATCAGCGCTCGTTATGGAAGGACTCAAGCGACATACCATGAGGAAGGTAAAGAAGTAATTGATGTTGATGCCATGCCACAGCGCGCTCGTTGCGAAAGTAGCCATCGTGCTCTTGAAGCCTGGTTTCCTGCCTTTTCGCGCTGTCCGCTTATAGACGCACTCGCGCAGCCAGACATTCGTGTTCATATTCCCTGTACCGGTCGTCTGAGCACTGCTGGTCTTGGCCTCGAGGCGAAGCGACTCACAGCTGTCCAGCAAGATCTTGAAGTTCTCGGCGAATTCGATGGATCGGATCTTGACGTTGCGTGAGCCATCATACTTTCCGCTCCGAGGGTTCCATGCTATCCCACTGGCAATACAGGCTGCCTCTCTGCCCAGCTCGTGTGACTGAGTGATGCTCAGTTTGGAGTTGCGAGACACGTACGCAAAAGTCCAGACGGCATAGTACTTTGTCCTCGCAAAGAAGCCGGCAGCATTCATCCACAAGACAGTTTTGAACCAGCCAGCATGACGCATACTGGGCGAGACGACGGTAGCATAGCTATACTTTGCAGCAAAGAGCGAGTAGAGCGCAAGGTAGAGCGCGCCAATACAGTATTGCCGCAGGGCTCGTTTTGTGCGGCCTTTGGGCAGACGTTGGCGTGCGAGAGCAGTGGCTTTCTCTTTGCCCTCAACGGACGCAAAGAGAGATCGCGAAGTGAAGGCCCGGTAGCTTGCAAAGGTGAAAGACGGCCCCACAAGGATGGACGGAAAGAAGAAGCTATGCGACGGGTCAGCATGTCGTCCACAAGCTCGGAGCACGATGCGAGCCACCTGAAGCCGAGAAACTCGAGCAAACCCGGTAGCTCGGTGATGCGGTCGCCTTTTTGACGATCGTCCAGCTCCTCCAATGGACGCGTTCCATCGTAGGCATTCCAAGCATAATGACTGAGCTTCATGACGAGCACCATCTGAGAGCCAGTGATCTCTATGACGTCTAGTGATGTGTTGGAGAAGTAGCGGTGGATATGGTTGAGCGTGAGCTGGCCCATCAGGATAGCAAAGATGTACCAAGGCCATGTGCCCGCTTTTCCCTTGCCACCCATGTGATCTGACCGTGTCTCCTTGTCCACTGCGTGTCCATTCGCATCGCGTTGGTTCGCAGAGAGTGAAGCCGTTCTATCTGCCGCGACAAAGTAGCGGACAGATGCCCAAGTGACCAGTGTGCTAATGAGTAGCTCCAAAAATCCCCGTGGCATTTCGAGGACGACAGCCAGATAGATGGCTGCGACGACAAAGGCGAAGAGATGTTGCACTGGTGATGAGGCCGGCATGAGAGGAAAGAGCAGCGACAGGGGCGTTGAGAGCAGGAGGAGCGAGATGAGCTTCAGGTGGTCTCTCTGCGCGCAAAGTCGCCGTCAGACGCGGCAGAGCCCTATGAAGCAGGATGCATGACTTGCCGGCGCACTGGCCAGCTCGGCCAGCTGATCAAAGGCAGCATTGACGCTGTTCATTGCCGCCTGCGAGCGGTCAAGAGGGTCAGGCGCTTGGCGCTGCTGGCAGTGACGACACGCGCGAATGGCAAAAGTTGAAGTCAAATAAATTTTGAAGGCAAGTCGGACGACGACGACGACGAGGGCAGCTGGCTGGGCAGGATGGTGAAGATAAGGAAGAAGACGTCTCGCCGGACGACAACACATCAGCGTGAGAAGATCAAGCGCAAGGTATCCGAGACGCACAAGAAGCGCCGCAAGCAGGGCAAGAAAGATATCACGTGGAAGTCCAGTCAGTCCGCCTAGCTTTCATGTCTCACCCGAGCTGAGCCTGCGCTTGCCTGCAGAGAAGGAGAAAGATCCCGGCATTCCGTCGCAGTTTCCGTACAGGGATGAAGTGATAGCAGAGGCGCAAGCAGCGAAAACGCAGCGTGAAGAGGAGAAAAGAGCAAAGAAAGAAGCCCAGAAGCTCGGCTTGGGCTCGGCTGCTACAACAAGCGATGCCATGACGACTCTCGCCACGACTGCAGCTGCCGAAGACGAGGAGTTTGAGGATCTCGAGGAGAATGACTCGGATGACTTGGACGAAGTGGACGAATCTGGCAAAAGGATCAGCAAGACTTCACAGAGTCTGAGGACGCATGCACGCTCATTGAAGGCTGTACTTGCGCGCTCGGACGTCATCATCGAAGTCCTAGACGCGCGTGACCCTGAAGGCAGTCGCAGCCGAGCTATCGAACGTGAAGTCATCATCGAACGCGGCAAAAAGCTCGTCCTCGTCCTCAATAAAATAGGTGCGGTGAACGGCTGATCAACTCGGCTTCCTGCTGATTGCGAGTGCATAGATTTGATACCTCGCGAGAATGCGGAAGCATGGCTCAAACATCTCAGACGATCGTTTCCCACGCTGCCCTTCAAATCATCTACCCAAAGTCAACGCAAAAACCTATCGTCTTCGCGTCCAGACTTCAGTTCCTCGTCCAACGCAGGCTCATCGACGGATCCTTTGTTGACTCTACTCAAGAACTACTCGCGACACACTGACTCCACCACGGGCCACACTGTCAAGAGCAAGACGTCCCTCACCATCGGCCTGATAGGATTGCCAAATGTCGGCAAGTCCAGCCTGATCAACACGCTCAAGCGCTCGAAAGCTTGCGGCGTCGCTCCCACGCCAGGTTATACGAAAGAGATACAAGAGGTCGTACTTGACGGCTCACTGCGAATACTCGACTGCCCCGGCGTCGTCTATGAAGGCGGCGATGAAGGACCAGAGAAAGTGCTCAGGAATGCTCTGCCGGTGGAGAAGCTGAAGGATCCGGTCTCGCCGGTCGAGCTCATTCTCAGTCGATGCAAAAAAGAGCATCTGATGATGCTCTACAACTTGCCATCCTTTTCCACTGTCAATGATTTCCTCATCGGATGTGCGCGAACACTGGGCCGGCTGAAAAAGGTAGGCTTGTGACCTGATCATCTACACTGAGCTTATCGAGCGCAGGGTGGTATTCCTGATCTACATGGCACGGCGAGATCTGTACTGCGAGATTGGAATTCTGGGCGGATTCCTTACTATACTACGCCGCCGCCTGTGCCTTCAGCGACAGAGCAGACCAATCGCGACACACCCATGGCTGCGCCAAGTGGCGAGACAGGCTCAGCAGCCATCTTCACTTCACTAGCGCCCGAATTCGACCTGGATAGTCTGTTTGCTCGCGCAGATACGGGCATCTTGGCGGATGTCAAGCCCGCCAAAGAGCTCAAGCAGACCGTAAGAATGACGTACGAGCCTGCAGGCGAGGTCTCTGGCACGATCAAGCTCATGGGCGAAGAAGAGGAAGCGGAGGAGTCGATGGCTGTTGACGATGAGCCTGAGGAAGAGCCGGAGTCTCGTATCGTCTCGATGGCACCGAAGAAGAAGGTAACCTTTGACAGCGGCAAGTCGATCGTCAAGAAAGTCTTTGCAGACGATGCCGCGCCTGTTCAGCTCAACAAAGAAGCCCGGCAAGCTCAAAAGAAGGCAAAGAAGCGCAAAGAGAAGGCTGCGCGTTCTTCGATGCAAGATGTCGATCAAGACGAGCCTGCTCCTTCTGTTGTCGAAGCGGTCTCAGACCAGCCGTACGACTTTGCGGCGTTCTTTGGCAATTCGTCTAGCTTTGCTGCTCTCGCCGGCGAAGGCGATGACAACGCCAGCGATGGCGAGGATGACGACGAGTTAGATGCCATCGAGGAAGACGAGGACTAGCGACGATGACTAGCACTCAGCAGAACCCTATTGCAAGATGTTGTATGCGCAATTAGATGCTACAATATGCTCCCCTATTGTGAAATGTCCATGAGCCTTATATTACGAGTTGTTGCGTCTGTGATATCGTGATGTGCTCAAGAGATCGTGTGTCGAGGCATCACGCGAATCGGCCTGGAAAGACAGATCCGTGTCTGATGTGTAAGATCCGCGCGGATCATATTGATAATGATACGAAGGGTAAAGTGGTTGAGCCGGGTAATCGTCAGTAGACGCTTCGTAAGCGCGCGAAGGGTGTGAAACGCCAAGATCGCCCGTCGCCCGCGTTCGGCTTGGCTTCTGGGGCGAGCGTGAAGGTGCCATCTCTCGGGAAGGTCTGCCTGTAGCTGCTGGCACGTAAGCCCCTCTTGTGACATGCTGCTGCGTCCTCGGATTCTGAGCGCGTGCGCGGTACGGCGCAGTATTGACTGGCAGCTGTGAGATCTCCTGAGTGGGCTGCCAAGCTTCGCGATATCGGGCCTGGGTTGGCTTGCGTGTATGGCAGCAGCAGAACCAGCAGCACGAGCAAAGCAAGATGAATCTGCGCAACTGTCAGCGCGGGCTTTTACAAGTGAGAAAGTGTACGCACAAGACGGCACCGCCGATAGCAATGCCAATGATGGCACCTGTGCTGAGCGACATGGCGCTCTTCTTTGTCGTAGAGGTATCCGAGTGAGATAAGCTTCCGCCGGCAGCGACAGCTACTGCCGAAGACTCGGCTGCCGCAGAGGCTGCAGAGTTGATTGAGGTCGTCAATGGAGCAGCCATTGTTGTCGAAGGTGCGCTCGTGGTAGACACTGAGCTGCTTGAAGTAGTCGATGGCGCGGCCACTGATGTCGTTGCATTGTAGGCCAGATGATTACCGCCGACGGCGATAGGCATCGACATGGCAACATCTTCGTCATTGTTGGCATTCTGATACCAAGGCGTTCCGAAGAGATCCGAGATTGAACGTGGATCCCAGCCAGCAGCCTTAAGCTGAGGATACGTGTTGATGAAGCCGGCGACCGTGCGCGTGCTCAATTCATGCTCGAGTATGATCAGTCCCGGCGATTTGGCACCGGCGTAAAACCCGCTGAGCTCGCCGACGAGTCCCGCATCAGTCTGAGGTCCTCGTCCGGGCGTTGCGGTGCCGGGTGCGCTGGCGTCTGTAAGCGTCCAGTCAAGGGTGTCTTGATTCCAGATGACATTCGTCAGGCCAAAGACCTGATTCGCGATCGCACGCACGCGATTGTCGATGTCCTAAGGCGCACGAGTCAGCACGACTTCTGTGGGCGTAGTCCCGCGGAGCTTACGCCATAAGGGGGTCTCGATAGACGAGGGATCTTGCCAGACATATCGTAGATGGCCTGCATGCACCAACCGAACTCGCCTAGCAATTGCATGTCCGTCATGGACGTGAGGGCTGGATGAGCCCAAGTGTGTACTGCAATCTCGTCGCCATTATTGAGTGCTTGTGTAAAGATAGTGCTGGACGGACACGAGTCAGCCTGGCCGTTTGAAAGTCAAGCTTGGTCGACGTACGGGTTCTCAATGATTCTGCTACCGATGTAGAAATGTGTGGCCTTCTGGCCTTGCTGGGACAAGAAATTGTATAGCGTCGGCGAGGGGAGCTGTGGGCCATCATCAAAGCTGATGCCGACCATGCCATCGGGCGCGTTGTGTATATCGTCGTGCGCAAAGCATTTGTTCTGTGTCCAGCTGCAAATGACATCGCTCTGTGGGTTCGCCACGCTGGCAGGGTATGTGATGGTGCCTTGATTGTTAGTGGTAGGCGGAATGTCGGGAATCAGTCCTGCCGCCTTTGCGACATTGTATGCGTCGATCCAGGCTTGCTGAGGCGCAGGTCCGAAGACGTCCATGGGCGGATAGTCGCTCTGCAGTCCCACAATCGTCGAGGGAGTACCCGCGGCAGATTGTCTACGGAAGAGACGCTCGATCTTTTCGACTTGCTCTGCGCTCCTCGCGGCAAGCCTGGGCAAGCCATTGGCAGCATGTGCGTGGGCGACAACAGCCGGTAGCGCAGTCGAAAGGGCGCACAGGACAAAGACTAGGCTCCTTGACGCCATTGCGATAGCGCGGGTAGATGTTTTCGCCTGATAGCACAAAGGCGTCTTGTCAGTCCGCTCTCTTGCCTATGCCCGCAGTCAGAGGCCCTCCGGACTGGTCGCTCGCCGGCTGACCAGGTGTATGAGTGACAGACGATCTTCTTGTTATGTCTGGCCTGTCCCCTATATCCCCTCGCCCATTTGCCTCTTCTTGTTTTCAGTTCCACCACCACGCGTATCTGTCCACCGCTTTTCGCGATGAAACACTGAACCTTCTTTTTTGGAGCTGAGCAGACGAACGCCACTTCATATACACAGCCAGAGCCAGAAACCAGGTGCATTGGTTAAGTCACGGAGAGTGCAGTGCCGTCCTGAAGAGCAAAGGTCGATCTCATGCTTGGGTTATTACGTCGCTCTAGCCTCTTAGCCATATAGGCCGTGAGCTTCATCGCGTGCGCCAGCCGCGAAGCTGTGAAATCTCGCCCACTCCGTGGAGGATCGCGTGACACTTGGTCCGGCTGCCTTACCTGAAGTCGGGCGATGACCAATTTGGCCGCCTCGAGCCGCCATGCAGGGAACCATACCGTGTTCGCCGCACCTGCCAGACCACGAAGGATCGTGGTGTAGGTCGCATCGTCGACGGCAGGCACAAAGTAGCCATCCGAGAGAAGACTCTGTAGTCGACGAGTGTAGTTGAATTCGATGGCTTCCGGCAATCGTAAGGCTTCGACAGGTTTACCGAGTCGAAGTATTTTGGCTTCAGCCAACTCCATCGCATGTAGTATCAGAGACACGCTATGACTATCGCCCTCGCGAGCGAAATAGCCCACAAGGACGTTGAAGATCTCGGTCGTCGGCTGCGTTTGGTGCTGCCGCATATCATCAAGTATGCCGAGCAGCTCTTCCGGCTGAGCGCTGAGCCTTGCAAAGTGACGCAGATAGACAAGGTAGGATGGAGCCGTTGGTTTGCTGACTGGCATCGTCGAAGCAGGACTGCCTCCAACGCCATAGCTCGTAACAAGAAACGCTGCATATGCTTCTCGCAAGTCGCTGAGCGAGTCAGTCAGCATGAGCATCGCCTGGGACAAGACGGTCATCGTCTGTCGGCTCGCAAAGATCTTGGTCGACGGATCGAAGAAAAGCGAAAGGCTCGAGGCAGCCGCCTCTGCTTGGGGCCTCACGGGGTCAAGTAGCTGGTTGAGCGTCCCTTGCGGCAAGTCGCCGGGTACAAACTTGCGTTCGAAGAGAAGGAGAGCTAGCTCAGGTTGGTTCGACTGGATGTAGTGATACATCAAGCCCGCCCAATGCAAGTCGAGCTTGCGCAGATGCTGTGCAGCGCGGAGATCCCGCACGAGAGGCTTCAATGCCTCTTCTGCTGCCTCGTTGCCTTTTGTCTTCCTGAGTTGATCAACGAGCTGATGAACAGCCGCCACTCTTGAAGCTGGAATAGTTTTGACTGCAAAATGTAAGCAGGCTGCTAGAGCCTTGCAAGCTCTTGACGCAGAATGTGAGGCGAGCGCTGAGGCGAGCTCAGTAGCGGTCTCCGCCTGTCGCCGTGCTGACCACTCGTCGTGCTTCGCTCGCGTGGCTATCCTTGCCTGGCGTGCAGAGTCACTTGCTTCTTGAGGATGATCGAGGAGCATCAGAGATCTGCACTGAGCGATAGCATTCTGGTCTTTGAGCACAAGGAGCATGTGCGAGTAAGTGCCAAAGGTGATATTGGGTAAACCCTTGGGCGAGAAGTCTGGTACTTTGCGCGCTCGATGCAGAGTCTCGAGTCCCTCTTCGAAGCCCGCCGAGGATCTTCGCCGTAAATAGAGATTGACGGCTTTGTGCAGAAACTCATCGGTCTGTCTGCGCAGGCTCGCGTCTGATTGTGCGACCGTTAGCTGGGCTTCGTGAACCATGTCGACAGGGAGCTGTGCGAGCTCCGGCGTTGCTCGTTGACGACTGCACCAGTCTAGCACGAGGTGCCCCGTCGTCGTGACAAATCCTTTGCGAGCTGCCAATGTGCCAAAGGCTATCACCAAGGCGCGCGACAAAGTAGCTGCTTGCTCGGTGGGCTTCCGCTCGCTCGTTGCTGCAGTCACGAACCGCTGAGCTGCCGCCAAGAATTTTGCAGCACGTGTATGCTTTCGCACAGTGATACTGTCGCGCATGAGAGCAATAGTGACAAGCTCAGCAGGATCGTCTGGGCCAGGCACCGTATCTGCAAACGGCGGCGCGTGCTCGAACCAATTGAGGAACCCATGCAAGTCGCCAAGCTCGAGTCGTTGCATGGCTGTCCTCTCAAAGATCTCGTCTGGTGAGATCGACTGACCGGAAGCAAGCGTTTTGCGCCGGGTCTCGTTGGCAGTCTCGTAAGGCTGGTTGAGTATTGACTGTATAAGACGCGATCGGGCTGCCTCTGCCAGGTCTGTACTATCTGCTGCAACATGCTCCCTGCTTCCGTACTCGCTTGTGTGCTCTTCAAAGATGTCTGTAGCTAGATAGGGCGATATGCTTGGCTGCGTGCTATATGCCATCCTCCTCTTGTCCACCAAGAACGGTCGTCGGTCTGATGCGGCAAGCGTTTGTCTTGATTGTATAAGCGACAGACGTCGAGCATGCAGCTCTTTGCAAGTGCAGGCAGGGCAGACGGTCGCAAAGTCTGCATAGGCCTGTCGCAAGAGCCTTGCAGCTCTTTCCTTCGCCATTTTCTGCTGTGACACTGTGAGACTGACAGCCTCGCTAGAAGTGATGATGAGCTTACGATCTAGGCTATCGGGGCATGGTCTATATAGGCACTGAGCTGGTGTATAAGCCGCCCAATGGCTCTAGCCTTGGGCAACAGGCGCGAATTTTGAAAAAGCCCAGCGCCAGCGCCAGACGAAGCCTACTCTCGCCGAGCGGCATGGTGAGCTCAGGACTGCCTGTAGAGTCAGTCCGGGAACTGAAGCCGGCTCTCGCAGATCATCCCCGTGCGCTGCTTCACCTGCGGCAAAGTCGTCAGTCGATCTCGTCTCAGCTCACATTCTTGCTGACCCGAGCTGCACAGACGGGCGACAAGCACATTGC
Organism: Mixia osmundae IAM 14324; assembly: GCF_000708205.1. NCBI lineage: Eukaryota > Fungi > Basidiomycota > Mixiomycetes > Mixiales > Mixiaceae > Mixia > Mixia osmundae. Next base: position 1,068,119 of record NW_014575563.1, on the reverse strand, counting down.
CTACCTGGCGTTGCTCGAGGGCGGAGCAACCGAAAAGCAAGTCATCCGATGAACTGCTCTTTGTGCGAAGGAGGGCTCATCAGAGACGACAGTGAGGCGTTGAGTACGCTCGGACTGAGGAGGTACTGCTGCCGACGGATGGTTCTGACGCATGTCGACCTCATCGAGAAGTGAGTGCTCAGCATTCAGACATACAGACTGTCTAAAGCATGCATCCGGCTGCAGGTTGCTACATTACAATCGTAGGCTACGCGCAATTAAGAGCGCCTGTTCTCTGACCCTTGTTTTCCCAGCGTACACGCGGAGTAAGAAGTAAGCAGACGATAATGGGGGGTGTGCATGTATCATTGTATCAGCTGTTGAGTTCATCTAGCATCTTCTCCAGCTGAGCCGCAATCGTAGCATTGGGCGCCCTTTGCCTCAGATCCCTGCGCACGCACGTCAGCCGGGAGGAGACTTGGTATGAGGCATGCTTACATGAGTCGGCCACGATCCGATCTGTCCTTGCATTCTTGTCCTGCCCGTAACCACTCGTCGCAGCGCACGTAGAGTTCGATCCGATTCCTCATCTCGCATCTTTGGACGAAAGTGACTGCCTGACGTTTGTGACCGCTCGCGACGAGGAGCTCGACAAAGGGCTGCAGCACAGTCAGATGTCGTTCTGTTTGGTAAAAGCGTGTGGCTGACCTCGTAGCCAATCGGGCTGCGCTTACTGCGAGAGAAGGCTTCGAGGCTGTCCCAGTCTCTCGCTTCGATCAAAGCCTTGATCTTGATAAACCAGAACCTGTCCCAAAGTGAGCTCGAGATAAGCTCAGATGCTTCGAACGTACCTGATATCAGGCACTTCAAATTCTGACTTGATCTTGTCAGCTTTCTTTGGCCAGCTACACAGTATGCAGGCTCGAATGGTGCCATCTATGCTGAGCCCCTGAAACGTCTTTCTGTCATCGGCTTCCTTTTCCAGCGCTTGTTGATATGCCAGCAATCGCAAGTAATCTTCCGTCATCTGCAAGCTTGTCAGACTTGATCCAAACAAGAGTGGGCAAATTACCCTCGTCTCGAACGAGCGCTCCTTGTCTTCCGCAAACGACTTGGAACCGCTTCTGACCTTTGCCATCTTTTCTGCAAAATCCTGTGGGAACCAGCACATGGAATCAGAAGAGCGCTCTGATACCGAGACGGGCACTCACGGTAATGCGAGTTGATTCGTGCAACGCAAGGCAAGCCGCGTCAACGCGACGATCGTCTTGATAGTAATAGTCTCGCAGCAGCTCAATATCTTCGTCCTTGCACCATGCTCGGAGCAGAGCAGCAGCAGCGGGCTTCTTCTCGATGATTCGGAAGAACTGTCCAAGCGAGTGTGCTTTCTTGAGATGCGCAAAGACTACGAAGACTGTAACCCCCAACGACCGCTCAGCAAGATGCTGGGTTGCAGTTCTTGTACGCACCTAGGTCGGTGTCACCACTTGCGATGGCCTTGACGAGTGCGAGGTCATCTTCTCTCATACTCATTAGCAGGGGCACCTGTTTCGATGCTCGGACTTCGTGCTCGAGTAATTTGGCTGCTAGCTTCGTCTGACCAGACTTCCAGGCCGTAAGAGCAACGTCGGCACAACTCAGCTCGCTTTGCCCTTTCAGACGATCGACGATGAGACCAGTGACTTCGTCGTCTTCGTTTCGGCCTTTTGCTGCTGCAACTTTTGAAGACGCCCAGTGTTGTAGCACGGGTGCTGTTGATAGAGACAAGAATGTGGCGATGCGCATGGCGAGTAGATGATGTGAGCGTGCGGTGAGACGAGCGACGAGATGTGCGGGGTCGCTTCGCTTGAACTGTTCATAAGTGATGGGTATACCGATTTCGTAATATCGCACGGCATTGAGCACGCGAAGGTGCTGAGCCATATCGACGAAATCGCTCGAATCGTACAGATCGAGATATGTCTTGCCATAAGACGCAGCGCGGAGTAGCTTACGTTGCCAGTAGACATCGAGCTCCCGACCGGCAGCATCGATACAAGTGTCGACTGCGCTAGTCAGATCTGATCGTATCGAACGGATAATCTCGTCTGAGCGCGGGCTCTTCCTCTCGAATTGCTCGGAGGCATCTACCAAGATTGCAGACGGCGCAGCTGAGCCGGGTCGAAAGGTCTGAAGAGTCGTGTCTGCGCGGGTGTCGAGGCATCAGCAAGTTTTACTGATCTGCACCGTGGACAGCCACCTGAGATTTTGCTGATGAAGTCGCAGGTCGTGGCCGATATGACGCGCGTGCCGTCAAGTTCGCTGATCAGAACTGGCGATCTATCAAACGAGAACCTGAAGATTCCATTAGTTGCTGACTGCATTTGGCGAAGGTCAGACATACTTGAGTGATTCCCCAAACGGACCAACCATGATCACTAGCTCCCCGTATGCGAGCAGAACGCTGTTGCTGCCGCACCAAGCTACCTGATCTGGCTCGCCTGCTACGCCTTGCGTGGCCAGATCGCACTCTGACAAGCTGCGCGAGAAGTCGGATGAGAGTACCGAGAGCACGATCCGGCCGGGCAAGTCTGGCGATGAAGCCACCAGCGCGATGAAGCTGCCGTTTGGCGAGGCTGCCATCGCCTGTACAGAGCCTAGCCTCATAGACTGATCACTTTGGTCAACATAGCTCGTCATGATGGCGTGCAACCCACCTGATCTTGACAGTCTAAGCTATCCAAGATCTTGACGCCTGCTGTCGTAGCAAAGACGACCTCGAGTTGGCGTCTTGGACTGACGTCTGCTGGGATAGTCGTCCAGGCTTGCGGTCCTTCCGACAGGCCTGCTTTCGGATGTCTTGATCAGATGCGCTACATCTGATAAGAAGAACCGACGAGCCTGATTCTGCAAGTCGTGAGACTGATATTGGGCTACCCTCGCTCGTTGACGACGCGCTGCGACCAGACTCGTCTTTGACTTCGATAAAGTTGAGACTACCGAGCAGTACGACGCAAGCGTCCTCGGCAATGCGTGCATCAAGCACGCCCGTCTCTGATGCTTCTGCTCCAAGCGAGTAGGACGCATAGCCGAGCGAGCTGCTGGCAGACGATGAAGTCAGGGGGTAGACGCGGTACTGTCCCTCTTGGGTGATGACGACGAGATCCTCTGCTCTGTTGAAGCCAAACTTGATTGGCTTGCTTGTATGTTCCCACTGCGGTGATCAAGTGGTTCCAGCTGCCTGCTAAGCCGAGACTCGGGCCACTCACGATGATAGTCTCTATCGAGCCGCCAGATGAGCTATAGATAGAGATCTTGGGCTTGCCAGTCGCATGTTTGCCGAGCAGCATGGGCTTGCTCTCATCTCGCATGATGGCTGCACCTATTCGTCAGTGCTTGCGGACATACTGACGGGGTGAGCTTGCCTATCGGACCACCAGCAGCAGCTCCAGCAACAATGTAGTCGGAGAGATCTTTGATGGGCCATTGCAGGCTATACACCTCTGATCTGCGATAGTAGGCTTCGCCCAGCAGCTCCCAGTCGGAGCTGAGCGGTGGATGCTCCATGGCGACGCTGAGCGACGAGCGAGTCGTCACTGTTCCGGCCGTTTCGGTGGACGACGATACGACGACGCGATGGCACATGCATGGCACTTCGCACACCCGGCTAAAGCTGTGGCCCGCTACATTGGCGCAACAGACCCACTCCAGTCTCTCACTCCCTCTCAGACCTTCGACAACATGTCCGCAAACATTCTCTGCAATCTAGCGAGCCGTGTGACAGGCGCCTATGCGGTAGGCATCGACAACCGCACCACCCCGCCGCAGCCAGACTCTCTTGACATACAGGCGATGTAGAATCTGCTGCGGCTTGGCCGGTGCTGCCTTCTGAAGTACACTATGACCTCTTCCTCTTGCCGCAGCGACTTCTATCGTGCCCACGTCGGCTTATCCTTCATCGGCTGCGCTCGCTGTGACGGAATACGCGCACAGACCCAAGAGATTTTCCCATCTCATATCAAGCTTGCTTCTATTGCTTTCTCATCTTCGCCATACTCGTCTAGTGTCCGTCGACTCTCTACGGACACAAAGCGAGTGGGGCTATGTCCGCCTCGCACATGTTCCGACGCGCGACCTCTTCTTACCCAACACCAGACGTATCCGGCCCTACGCCCTTGCAAGCCTGGATAGATGTCTACAATACCGTCAAAGCTTCGGGCTTGATTCCAGCAGATATCGAGCCTACTACGCTCGAGAACGGTGCACCCGTTTATGCAGATGGCTCAGGGTCAACAACGGCCGTCTGTTCATGGACTCAGAATGGCTGCTTGGCCGCGGACGACATTGTCGATGCGCCAGATGGTATGATAGGTATCGCTTTTGACGATGGACCTCAGCCGCCGTCATCTGCGCTCTATACCTTTCTCGCGGCGCAATCGCAGAAAGCGACACACTTCATGATCGGATCTCGAATTATAGACAACAGCGCACTGTTCCAGACAGCTGTGGCTAACGGGGACGAGATCGCCAGCCATACGTGGTCACATCCCTACTGCACTTCGATGACCGATATGCAGCTGCTCGGCGAATTGGGTTGGACAAGTCAGCTCATATTTGATATGACGGGTCGATTGCCTGCTCTCTTTCGACCGCCGTACGGCGACACAGACAATCGCGTGCGAGCGATCGCTAGGCATGTCTTCAATCTGACGACAGTCATCTGGAATCACGACACGGACGACTGGAGTTCGGCCGTCTCTGCATCAGAGTTAGCGACAGAGCTCACTACCTGGATCGCTCTGCCAAAATCGCCAGGCTTGATCATGCTTGAGCACGAGCTCTCCAACAAAAGCGTCACGGGTTTCATCGATGCTTATCCCCAGATGAAGTCAGCAGGCTGGCAGACTCGACCAATATCGAGTCTCTTCGGCTTGCCATTCTATCAGAACAGCATCAATGATACCTCGGCTACAACAACAGAACCCATCGCGGACGGTTTGATCAGCAGCACCCAAGTTGCCAGCACGAGCATCCAAGCTGCTACTTCGGCAGCTTCGTTCACGACGTCTACTCGTCCCACGAGTACGCCCGCGAGCACAAGCAAGACGTCATCGGACGAAGCAAACAGCAGTGCAAGCCACGCGCACGTAGCCACGAGCGCAATCGTTGGTATCGCTCTCGGCGCAGCAGCATTGTCAGTTCCTCATGCGTTCCCACGATGCAAGCTGAACGCATCACAGGCTTGCGTTACTGCTCATCATGGCCGCCCTGTACAAAAGGCGGCGAGCAGGCTCAAGGTCGGCGCAGCGTCAGAGGCTGCTGCAAGACCGGGCGGGCAGAGAAGAGCGCGATGCTGCTTTCAGCCCGACGACAGCAGCTTCTTCCATGCGCGAAGCAGGCTATCGCGATTCACGCTTTGATTCACCTGCCATCTTGGTACAGCATGTTGGCTGATCATAACATAGACTGACGGGCTCCTTTATGCATTTCCTCTTGCTATCCGCAGGGCCTCATCTGCAAGTCCCTCGACGACAGTCACTGTGACGCCCTCTTGGACAAGCAAGTCTGTGCCCTGACACTCGACGAAATCGCTCGGCTCGTGGACTGCTAAGTACACATGAGAGAAGCCTGCCTGCAGACATCTTGTCGTGCAGGAGACAGGATCAGAAGCACGTGTCGAACAAGGCTCCATGGTTGTGTATATAGCACTGTCCTTTGTCTCGTGGACCCGACCGGCTCGGACCAGCTTATCGATGGCGCATTGCTCTGCGTGCGTGTTGTTGCCTTCTAGCTCCCTAGAGTAGCCCGTAGAGATGACTGCGCCATCCTTTACGATGACGGCGCCAACGCAGAACGCCTTGGCTACAGGCGTGCATTTGCGGGCCTCATCGAGCGCCAATCTCATGTGCCGGACATGGTCTGTCTCACAACTTCAGTTTCTGAGCGATGGTTGATTGAGGAGGGCTGCCAGACCTGGATTGTGCGTCGATGCAACTGATGTCATCGTGATTTTGTGCGTTCGAGCGAGCCACGATGCGGTTCGACCTCGTCAAAGCCAGCGATGTCGAGGCTGCGTTGGCTATCGAGCACGAAGGTGCTTGCTCCTCATGGAGTGGTGCCGAGCAGCTCTGAAGCAACGACTCGCAGGTTTTCCGCCAGATGAAGCAGCAACGCTCGACAAACTGAAACAGCGCCAAGCGCTTGCCCCAGAGCTCTTCATAGGCGCATACGATGACGCACATACACTCTCCGGCTTCGTCTGCTGTACACTGACCTCCTCAGAGACGCTCACGCACGACTCTATGAGCCAACACGACTCAGGGGCTCCCTTTGTCGCTATTCACAGCGTCGTCGTGCGCAAGACTCACAGGCGTCAAGGCATAGCTGTCGGGCTACTGAAGGAATTGCTGCAACGAGTAGAAAGCGCAGGGAAGGCAAAGGCTGCTCTGTTGATCACCCATGACGAGTTGATCCCGCTGTATGCCCAAGCGGGCTTCATCCTCAAGGGACCGAGCGCAGTCGTACACGGCAGCCGGCCATGGTTCGAAATGACTCATACGTTTGAGATGCCGCAGCAACAAGATTTGTCGGGCGTCATGGCTGCTCTACAATCGACAGCCGGCAAAAAGCGCGACAGGAGCGAGGGCGTTTTACTCTCAAGCTTGTCCCCCGATGAGCTCACCGCGGCTGGGAAGAATGCGCTATCACTGTTTTGTCCCCGTCCGCAATGCCGATGTCTCATTCTGAGGCCATCAGAAGCTCGATCGGCCAGACGAGCTCACGAGGTGCGCTCGTCACGCTGCATTCGATACTCACTCAAAGAGCGAGCAGATCCCGCCACTGCCCGCTGATGTAGCGGTCAGTAATGATGCAGAGCAAGTCTGGCTCGTTCCCAGCGCGCTCACGTTCGAGAACATTGGCTTCTCAAAGACAGCGCCCGGCAGCACGACGAAATATCTCATCTGCGCAGATTGCGATCTCGGGCCACTAGGCTGGATTGATACAGGTGGCGAGGATCTCGGGCAGCGAGTGGAGCAAGAAGCGGCTGGTCAAGCAGCAAGCAGACCGACACAAGAATTCTTACTCCTTGCAGGCCGCCTACGATATGCATAAGTTTTACGCCACCGCGCTACGATGGCATGGCTTGATCATGGGCTCGACGACGGTGGATATGCATGAACCATCGTGCTGGCGACGATCAGTCTAGACGCAGCTCGCAAGAGCACGTTCACGTCGGGGACTGTTTCGATCGGTAATAGCGGCTGCGCGAGTCAAAGTACCCCAGTCTGCATTGCGGCGCAATGGCCCTAGCACAGAACGAGCGACAGTCCGATCGCCAATTGCGGTCGACGTCACTGCAGCCCGAGACAAGGGATGCTCAGGCTGGAGTAAAGATCACCCTGTTCTAGCTCTCGCGTTTCTCTGAATCCGAGTGAGCACCAGTATACTTGGGCTACATCCCCCTCTTCGTCTTCCCTTCTCAAGTACCAATGCAAATTGTCTTGTATTGATTCGGCTGTGTATGTGCCTTATCGCAGCTGGCAACTCATCTCCCCGGTTACGGCAATATGTAGCTACACCGCGACGCGCGACCTAGATTGCCAGATTACGCTGCGACGCTCCTGACAAAGATAGCGCAGATGATTACTTCCCTCTCCACATTCTTCGGCAATTGCAATGCTGTCCATCAACAAAGTCACCGCAGCTTTCCTGTGCTGCGCACTGCTTGCGAATGCCAGGCCGGAGCCTGCCAGCCCTAATCTCAGGCTGTCCCTGCATACCTCCACTAAAGCTGCGTCGTCCAAATCAGGTGACCTATACAGCGACTCGGATGCTGCCAGAAGACACAAACACCGCAAGACTCCCGTCACGGCGTTCGGCGATGCGTCGACTTTCGATTACGTCGAGATTGCAGTGGGCGGCGTGCCAATGAAATTGCTCATCGATCTTGCGCGTTGCCCAGACGACGATCACTACCATGCTGATATCGTGTGCAGGTTGTCCCGATCACCTTCATTGGTGCCAGTGCTGCGACGATCGACTATAAGCCTCAGTATGGGTCTCAGACAAGTATGCATTGGGCGGACAAGCACGGGATCACCGGAGTGATCTATGCTGGTATCGTAGGTCTCACCGCATACAAACGTCGCTGCACTCATCTAGGGTCAGCTGCTCAATTCGCAAGTAACATTGGCGCCGCCAAACGGTCCTGTCCTCAAAGATTTCAAGTTGGGTATGCTCGCAGCTACGAGCGTCGATTTTGGTATCGACTACACCAACGCTGCCGTCACGCCCGATGGCATGCTCGGTCTGGCACTCAGAGCCATGTCCAAAGGCGATATTAATGGCGCACCCGCCTCGCAGACCATCGAGCCTATCGCAGAGGCAATGGCTTCTCAAGGACTCGTTTCGAAGCGCAATGCGGGCGTGACGCTACAGATCAACAGACGCAAGACGCTCACTACACAGAGAGACACCGGCGTGCTTTCATTTGGAGCTGCTGATACATCCCTCATCAACGGCGAATTCAAGTATGCACCTACCGAGCTGGTCTTTGGCAATCTGTCCTACTGGGCGACGAGGATCAACATACCCGCTCTTGGTTTATCTGATTCTTCTGTCTCTGATAATTTGGCGGTCATCGATACAGAGCTCTATCTGACCAGTCTTCCAGCAACGGTCTATAACAACTGTGAGCGCAGTCACCGGGAGCTCAGCAGAATTTGATGCAAGTCCGGGCAGATATTGCCAGCATCCCAGGCGCAAACCTGCAAGCCGGGTTCATTGTGATTCCCAATGAAAGCATCAAGCACATGAAGCCACTCGAGCTCAGACTGTCTACCGGTGCCAGTCTCTCCTTGCCAGTGTCTGCTCAACTGCTTCCGGACGCCGTGAACGTGGCTCAGAGTGGGTAAGCACCTGTCCTTCCGGGGACGACTGCAGAGCTGATGGCGCGTGGATAAGGGATCCGAGCAAATACGCGCTTGCTATCTTTGACGGAAGTGTGGATCAGACGGGCGGCTTCTTGCTGGGCACAAGTTTGCTGGAATACTTTACGCTTCACCTGGATTCGGCTCATTCGCGTATTGGCTTCGGCGTCAACGCGAACTACAAGCCTTAGAGACGTGCATGCACGCCTATCAAAGACCTGCCCTGTAGCCATATGATGCAATCTTGTACTCCTTGCGTACCAGAGGTGCTTGCCTGGGTTACAGCAGCCTGCACGCCGCTGAGTCCAGCTTGAGCATCGATTGACGCTTGCCGATTGCTTGGGTTCGCTCCGCCCGGAGTACGCCTTCGACAGCATACCGATCTGACACGAGCAAATCAGGAATTTGCAGCGCAGTACCGCTCGTGTGCGACGTGGAATGATGTCACTAGCCAGAGATGCTTCTGAGCGCGGCTATGTAGCTAGGTGTCGATTTGCAGCAGCCACCCAGAATGTAGCCAGCAAATGCACGATCGCCTGTGGAAGCAGCGTCAAGGAGTGCGTCTGCCCAACTCCTGTCACTTTGCTGAGCTTCTCTCGCGTGCCAGCTCTTGGTCACAGTATCATACGTCAAGCCGCCATCAGGATACAAGACAAGCCAAGGTATGCTCAGCTTATGCGACGAGACTGTACGAGCCATACGTATGACATTGGATGCGATGAGGCTTGGATGGGTGCAATTGATGCCAATCGCGACAGGCGGCTGTTCACCTTGCAAGGCGGCAAGCGTCAGAGCTTCGAGTGTGCAGCGTTTGGCATCAATAGTGGGATGTGTAGATTGCGGACAGATACCGTCCGGCAGAACGAATGAGATCCAGTAAGGCAATTCAGTCTGGCAAAGCCTGACGGCGCGTCGGATAGCTCGAACTTCTGTTAGCAGGGGCACTGTCTCAAAGGCAAGCAGATCCGGCTTTTCGCTCGCCAAGAAGGTGCGCAAGCGCTTGGTGTGAAAATCAGTCAATGCATCTTCGTAGCACTCTGCATCTGAAGCTGGTGGAAGCGTTGAGCTCGGATCGACTCTACTGTCCGGGAGAGACGACTCGAAGGGGCCATAGGGGCCAGTATAGTGACCACTGTACTCGCTGCCGGGGCTCGTCAATGCACCGTATGGACCGAGTGAGAGCGCAACGAGAGGCGAGCCCTTCACGGAGCGTGCAAGTGCAATGGCATTCGAGACGAGCTCTGTCGCGCTCAGCCCATTTGCCTCGCACAACGACTCGTCCATCTGGTATGTATTGGTCTGTATGATGTCTGAACCGGCATCGTGAAACATCTGATGGACTTTCTGGATCTGCTGGCGCCCTTTGGCATCAGAAAGCAAATGAGACGACCAGAGAGGGTGATCGGTGCTCGCGCCTAGCTCGTCTTCGAGCGTAGTGGACATGCCACCATCGAGCAACAGTGGGCCTGTACGGCTGCCGAGCGCTGCCTCGAGCAGGGTCGTCATGCTGTCGTGGCAGGCAGGCAGCGGACGGGCGGTCGCGACACCAAAAGGTCCCGCTGCCACGAGCGGGGCTCGAGCTCGGTCGATAAGCTTTTGACGCTTTTTAGAAAACCGCACGACGCCGAAGAGATAGCGAAAAGCTAGCGGGAAATAGTCATGCGATAAGCTGGTGATCTGCCGCTGCCTCGGACCGATCACGACCAGTACCGAAACCGATCTGACACAGGCTGCTAGGACAAGCACGTAAGATAAGGCGAAGATCTCGATAGAGGTTATGACGTGTAGCTCGAGCACATTGTGATGGCCGTAGCGGACGACAGCGCGCTTGTAGGCGCTACCAGTCAGCTCGATATCAGTCAGAATGGCTTGTCGAGGCGCAATGGCGCGTTGCAGAGTCTGACGACCGACTCGGCGACAGTCGAGCTGGCACAGACATTGCGAGACCCTACCGACTATCAGTCGGAGCAAAAGCTCGCACGTCAACCGATAGTCCAAGCTCATGGCCAACGTGCGCTCCAAACTTTTCACGAAGCCGACCGAGACGAAGATCTGCCGGACCGTACCTCGATAGCACACGATCCTCCGGAGCAGACGGGCAGAGCTGCCCCTGCTAGCACAGAGACATCTGCCCGAGCTGACGATCTGACGCCGGCACTTGGTCAGATGAATAGAAGTGCCCGACAGGAGCAGTCAGTTTCGTGCGTCGCGCTCGATTCACCTCTTATCATCGCTAAATTATCACTCGAGCACAGGAAGGGCATGGTAGGCATGCGCGTCAAAGGCTCGCCGGCCTCCTCAACGGCTTCTCATGAGGGTCTCTCATCGGGCTCTGCAAGAGTCAAGGCTCGCCGCAAGCTGTCTGCCACGCAGCAAGACGCACTTAATTCTCCTTCGCCTCCTGCCGGCCAGATAGGTTCGCCCGGATCTCAGGCCAGCTCGTCGGGCAGCAGCAGTCTTTCCAAGCCTATGGAGCGCCGAGCATCCGGGCAGACAGTGGCTTCCTCGAGCGATAAGACAGTAGTCGCAGGCGCGCCAACATGCATGAACTGCAAAACTCAGGTGTGTACCTCGATAACAAAGCGCATCCAGTACTGATCGCGACCGCAGACAACGCCGCTATGGCGAAGAGACGAAGCCGGTAACGTGCTCTGCAATGCTTGCTCCCTCTACCAAAAGATGAAAGGCGCGCCTCGACCCACTTATCTCAAGACCGACGTCATCAAGCATCGCAACCGTGTCTCAAAGTCCACCGCGTCCGAAAAGAACGCCGCGAGCAAGAAGGCAGCCAAGAGCGAAGCGACCTCGCTGGAGCGTGCTGACAGCCAAGTTGGGCCAGTCAAGAAGAGCCGATCAAAATCTCGCAGAGGACGTGCAAGCGACGGTGCAGCGGCAGACATGAAGTCTTCGCGCAGTCACTCGCTTCAGCGTCAGCCTGTCAGCGATTCTCGTCCGTACCAACGTCCGCCTGGCGCAGAAAGGCCCTACGATAATGATGTGGTCATGCGCAATGATGATGACGATGACGACTACGACTATGGCGAAGACGATCTTGGGTCAGAGCCGCGTGTGTCACCGCCTGTTATGTACTCGCGTGGACGAGGTCACTCTCCGCCCGGCTTGCATTCCAACCACAGCTCGATCTCTCGCCGTGCAGAGCCATACCCTTCTTCGATGACGGCTCGCGCGCAATCCCGAGATGCATCTCGCAGTAGAGTGAGAGGGGAGCATGCAGATGACCGTAATGGTCCACCAAGCACGATCTACGGCATCCCGTCGCGAGACCAGGCGAGGGCATGGCCGGCCGGAGGGATGTCCTCACCACCTGGTGCAAAGAGACCCGTCTCCTTACCGCCTGCAATTATGAATAACTCGCCGGCATCCGCATATAATTATCGACCTTATACGCCTTATTACATGGATGGTCAGGTCGTAGGCATGCCTTCGATGTATCGTGCGCCTCAGCAAGCTGCAACGTCGCAAGTACGCTTGCCGGCTTCGGTCGACAGCCACCGCCGTCAACCGGAGAACAACGTCTTGCCGCCTATTCGAGCACGGCAGGGCGATAGCGCGGTGCGGCACCATGTATCGACTGATGACGACCGTGGCAGGCAACGCGAGCGTTTGCCAGGCTTCCAGACCGTCTCCTCTGGCTCTGGCTCCGGCTCGGATCCGTCCCCGACACAGCAAGCTGATCTCGTTCAGCCCCTGTCATCGAATCAGGCGCAAGCACAGGCAATGCAGCAAGAGCATTATTACCATCAAGTCCATGCGAATCACCAGCGCGCGATGGCTGAGCAAGTGGCGCATAACCGCTTCGAAAGTCGTTCATCCAGAGGCAGCAATTCGCGTTCCCATAGCGGCTCTCGTGGTCGATCCGATACATCTGGGCGATCACTCAGTCGTGCTAGTCATCTCAGCACCGAGCTGACGCGACCACGAAGCACATCGCCTGTTGACTCGGATGATGACTTGCCGGGACATCCGCACAAAAGGCGACCTGCCGTCATGGGGGGCGATCTGCATATGCACGCGTCACCTACTCAACAAGCTGGCTTACCACGACTTGCTTCTCCAGATGGCCGGGACTCCCGCGGACGATCGGCCACTCGGCGGCAAGACCCGAGTCTAGCGATGATGGCAGAGCATACTGTCATGGATCGTTCCCAGGATCGCTACATGATCTCGCAGCAAACAGCTCATCATCGAGCTCTGCCGGTTCCTTACGCTCCCCTGTCCGACCCTTCATCTGTGGGGTATGATCTTCGACACGGTAGTCATGAATCGAGCTCCGTCTCGCATTCCGATGAGATAGACGCCTTGCGGACTCGCGTCGCTGAGCTCGAGGTCATCAATGGCATCTACGAAAATCGCCTCGGTCAGCTTGACCAGGCGCAACATTCCAGCGCTGCACGCTCTCCACAGTCACATACGAGCTCTTCCCACAGTCAACCTGAGGGCATACAGACTGAGGAAGGGTTACGGCAAGAACTAGAGAAGCACGGCATCTCTGGCCTGACTGGCGAATCCGGTCGCGCAATGCTCCGCTTGCTCTCTCAAAAGTTTGGCGTCACCGCCGGCGCTCTTGCAGAGGCGACTGCACAGCCAAACGTATAGAATACTCGGTTCACGCTGTGGTCATCCTGTTGTTGCTATTGCCCTATATTCTCGATAAGCGCGAGGCTTTGCTATCGCGTTATCGCGCTCTGTCCAGCACCGAAGCTGCGTTCGCTATGATCCCGCAGCTACTGCTGATCTGTCTGGCCGCTTATGTATGGCGGACGAAGCAGCTACGGGCTCTGCAAGGCATCACAAGCGTCTCTCTGCTCGACCAGCTCCGTTATGCGCTAGCAGATTTGTTACCTTTTCCTTTAGCAAGAGGTCAAGCGCCGCTGCTACGCGAGCTACACGAACGATATCAGTCGCCGGTCCTGAGAGTCGGCTGGTCAGACATCAGCTTTTCAGGCTCGGGCGATGCTGCGTTCGACCTTGAGCTCTTCAAGTCGATATCGAGGTTACCCAAGAGTTCGCGCACTTATGGCATCTTTGATCCGTCCATCGATGGCAAGCACTATCAGACCGTCTTCACAGCTCGCTCTATGACAGATTGGAAGCACGGGCATCGCAAATTAAGCCCGCTCTTCCGTCCCAATGAGACGAGAGCGCGCCAAGAGCTTTTCAATGGCCCTCTCGCGACAACGCTCGACCTGATAGACAAGGCGTCCCAGTCATCAGACTCACTTGATCTGATGCCGGCCTTGCGAGCTATGGCATCGGACATCACATGTCTCTGGCTCGTTGACAAGCCGTATGGCGCCTTGGACGCGCTTAGTCTGCAAGATGGCCGACTCGATTTCGTCGGGCCAGAACGCAATCTCGGTCCTGGATTGACTGCGCTCAACCTCGATTTCAATCTCGCATATCGCTTGCCGTGGCTGTACGAGTCGAAGTTGTACCAGCGATTCCGTTCATCCTATTCGACGGACGCGCTGCAGTCGCTCGACGGCTATGCATCCTTCTGTCAGACTGCAGTCGATGAGCGCATGAACAGCGATGCTGGACTGGTAGCAAAGCTGCTGGATGGCGACGAGGCAATGACGCGCGAAGAGACTATCGCTCAGCTAGAAGACTTTGTATTCGCAGGCACAGACACGCTCACAGCTACTCTCGGCCTAGGCTTGTATGCGCTCTACGGTCAGCCACAGCAGGTCGAAGCCCTTCGCAACGATCTCGAGCCTGTATTCATCAGTGACAGACCGCGACTTGATGCGCTTGAGTCGGTTCCTTTGCTTGTTGCGACTGTGCGCGAGATATTGCGGATTGCCGATAGCAATCCTCACTTGCTGGAGAAAGAGCTTGCTGAACCATGGAGTACCCCAATAAAACTGCCCGATGGCTCAAAAGCCACAGTGACCATACCGGCTGGCTATCGACTTGGCTGCTCTGGCTACGTGCTACACCGCGATAAGACCACTTATGGACCTGATCCGGAGCGATTTGATGCCTACAGATGGCTCAAGCTCGATACGGCTAGCTGTGCTTGTTATCAACCCTTCGGGCGCACCCCACGCGCATGCATTGCTCAGAACATGGCGACGGCTGTCCTTACTCTTGTCGTCGCAGACTTCGTCATGCGGTTTGACGCCGTACCGCTCTCAGGCTCCGCAATTCTAGAGAACGGCTGGACAGACTCATTTAACAAAGTCATGCGCACGGATCTTCTCATGCGCATTACGGCCCGAAACTCGCACGCACGGACCTTCGCATCGTGATAGCACACACTCGCCCTTTGCCTAGATCTAGTCCTGAGCGCCCTACAAGAAAGCTCGCTCGTCAAACCGCGATTGACGAACAGCAGACATCCGAAATGGCTAATGCTCAAGCCGATATGCCGATCGCGCCTCTCTTCCCACTGTACGAGAGTGGCCAGCAGCTCGAGAGCCATCTCGTTGTGCCAGCTCGGCCAGCTCATCTCAAGGATCCGTTTGGAGATGTCACGCCTGAGCTCGGATGGAAGGTCGAGACGTTTGCCTTTCCCGCGGCATGGCCGCGATCAACGCTTGGCTCCGCCGTCAAACTCGGCGAAGTTGTCGCTGGCGATGCGCCTTCACCTGTCAAGTCATCTGACATGCTGCTCTTGCTCCAGACTATGAACGGTATCGTTGAGAGGCAGAATGCGGCTGTGACGACTACCGTAGAGAACAAAGATGTCTGGTCCAAACAGAAGCAGATGTACATCGTCGTCAATCGTTACTCCCGGATCAATGGTCGAATGTCGTCGAGCAAGACCCAACCAGGAACGACTATGATCCTCAATCATACCAACGGTCATCACAAGGAAATCTGGGAGCCGGCACTAGCGCATCTCATCGATGGCGACAACAAAGATGGCCAGAGGATCGACGAGATCTGGTCGCTCGATCATTCGCATTTTGGCGATTCTGCACTCGTCAACCGTGGTCGCTTCTCAATGGAAGAGTACAATTGGGCCGATATGTCGCGCGATGTCCTGCAATTCGTACTCAAGTACCTACCGAAGAAAGACCAGGACTACACGAACCTGCAATCTGAGCCGGCCGGAAAGGATCAGAAGACGATCAGACTCTTGCCGGCTCAGGCCGACGTTGATCCTGCGCTGCTCGAGCTCGACGGTCTGACTGGCTCAATCAGAGTCGATACAAAGAACTTTGCAAGCGCAAAGCCTTTCCGTGGTCGTTACATCTGCAGCGTTGGCCATTCGCAAGGTTCTGCCGCTGTTCTCGGCGCAGCATCATGCCTGCCTTCCATCTTTGCTCAAGTTGTCGGTCTCGACCCTGTCGCCTTCCCTCCTGGCTTTGAGCGTCAGGTCAGTCTTTTGATGGCAGTAAATGACGACCGCTGATGTGCGATCTGTACAGGAGCTGAAGCCCCTCATGGGCCTCGCACTGACGCGCAGGGACAACTGGCCCAATCGAGATGAGGCCTGGTCATCGGGCAAGCTCAACAAGGACTTCTATGGCGCGTGGACGGACGAAGTCTTTACACGTTGGTGCGATCTTGGTCTCTGGCACAAGCAGGGTACGTAGATCTTCTGTGCTTCGGAGTCTGCTCACAGCTTGCAATTTAGATGGTACGCTCGGACTGAAGACACTCTACCCATCAGAAGCCATCGTCTTTGGAGATCGCAACTGGGGCGATGGCGCACGGGAAGTGTGGAAGCGGCTTTCGTTGATTCCGACGAGCCTGTCGACGCATATCGTGATCCCCAAGACGGGATCTTTGCTTTTCGAGAGCACGATCAGGGAGCTGTCCCTTCAGATTCCAGCGGCTGTCGTCTCGCGCATCGAATCGGCCCATCTGATGGTCCAGATCACACCCAAGCTCACCGCGGACACAATCCTTGCTGGTGAGTCTGCAACGGTTTACACAACATCGTACAACTTGTGTTAATATTATCACTGCAGGTCTGGTCACGGCCGAACGAGCTCGCCACATGGCAGCTTCGGTCGAACGCTCGATCGCTGCTCGCCTCTAGACGCGTCTGCCTGTCTGACCAGATCGATTGCTCATGCTATGCTGATGGCATCTGTGCTTGACTGATGACGGGCTGAGCACCTTGAGCACTGGCTTTGCGACGAGCGAGAAAGTCCACTTTGGCCTGATCGACGACATCTTGAGACATGTGTATCCTCAAGCAATCTTGCATCGCTCTCAATGGCTTGCGGCAAGTCCACACGATCGACACTGTTCTGCCTTCTGTACATTGTGCAAAGTCTGGAGAGGATCATCGCCGTCAGTGCGGACATGACTGTCGAAAAGAGGCGACATGCCTCTGACGACGGGGTCGCAGGTTTTGAGAGCATCTGACTTGAGTGACTTGCGCAGCACCTCCTCCTGAGACATCGAGCAATCAGAAGGGCATCCGCCATGCCAGACTGCGCATACCTCTCGCCTTGACAAAGTCTCCATCGGTCGATCGAGTGGAGGTTTGGGCCGAAGAGGTGTCGGCGCGAATGGAGATGCGAGCGATGGAATGAGCCCAAGCCAGCACGATGAAGATCTTCAGTGCCAGTCCCCAGCGCTAGCGTACAACGAGGTAGGCTCTGCTTTCGCTCTGGTGCTCTCGCGAGAGCTGAGCACAACACTTGCTCGCAGCCATGCTCGTAGGATGCTGCGAGTGCGCCGCCGTCTGGCGACAGCCAAATCTCAGCTGGCAGGCAGCGGCCGTCATGCGACGATGCTATGCCGGCCCATCTACGAGCACTATAGACGCCGCATTGTCGCTTCCTTTCGCCAGACGAGCACGGGTCAGATCGCACGATGCGCCCGAGCGATGGATTGTGCCAACACCGTCACATGAGTCCATTGCCTCGAGTCCTGGCACTGCTAGACCACGCCCTGGGCGGCGGCGGCCTCAGCCCAGCTCGCCCTTTATCATCGAGACGCCTGATGAGCCCAGTCCGCCGGCATGGACCGAGCGAAGCGGTCATCTAGCCCGTCTTGTGTCGGCAGGTAGGGTTCAAGAGGCCTTTGAGCACTATGAGCGCGAGCTAGATCCAACGCTCAAGCGAGAACATCCAGAGCTGCTGGATGAAGCGGTCGCTCAACTAGCGAAGCTCAAAGACTGGCCTAATGTCTTGCGCTTCGTTCAACTCGCAAAGAGTCAATCTGGCAAATTCACGACTGAGCTGCTCGGCTGGCGACTCAGGGCGGACTTTGCCAGGCAAGATGTCGATGGTCTAAAGCGGATCTTATCAGACTATGCTGAGGATGGTCTCGCGCCCTCGCTAGACGAATGTCGCCGATTGGCGCGTCACCTATTGAGAGCAAAGCAAGCCAAGCTGGCAATGGGCATTGCGCCCTTTTTGCTCAAGAACGGCACACAACTCGACAGACAGTACTTTGCTGCTTTTCTCGCTCGATGTGCTGAGAGTCGCATGGGCTCGCGAGTACTCTGCCAGCAGCTCCTGAGGCAAATTTCGTCTCATGGGGTGCCTTTGGATCGCGATCTCCTCGATGGTCTTCTAGCCACGGCTAGCGCCTCTGACGATCTGGAGACCTGCATCTCGCTCCTGCAAACGTTTGATTGGGGCCACGCGCCCTTGCTGAGCACGTTCACAAACAGCTCCGAGCTGACGAGTCGATCAGATCTGTTCAGCTTTAGCGGCGGCATCGAGTCATCCGCGCCAACCGCTGCAACGTACAAGCATCTGATCAGCGCCCTGACCAAAGCCGAACAGTACGAATCGGCACTACGCTGCTTTGGTGCAATGATGACAGCAGAGCACTTGCTCGATGCCAAGCTCGCAATCCTCCTCATCCGCACAACCTCGCGCTTGACCGACGACACTGCGGCCAGACTTCTGATGGACACTATCACCTCTGGAAGTCGCAGTCTACCCAAGGATCTCGTATTGCCGCTCATTGACACGCCCAGTGGCGAGGTCTTCGAAGCCGACGTTGCGACTTCACGAGCATTCTGTCGGTTCAGACTCGACCACAAGCTCCGCGAGGAAGGCCTCAAAGGCGCCACCGACCTGATGCACGAGTGGGCGTGCGATGGTCTTGCAATCGACAGAGAGCTCTTCCTTGTTGTCCTCCAACATCTCGATATCTTGCCGGGGGTCTCTCAGCATCGCATCTGGCAAACATTCTCCGATCTGCTCGGCAAGCCGAATTCACCGGACTTCCAGCAGCGGTTACGAAATGCACTGAGCGGCGTGTTGCATCGCCATGGTAGAAAGAGCGCGCTCGGCGCAGCGGGTGCGGCCAGGGTCATTGCGCAGCAAATTGAGGAGCTGACCGGCACATCTCTCACTGCCATTGGTGGTTCAAGCAGCAATGTAGCCGATACGCATTCGGTCTCGCACCTCATCCTGAGCCTCGCTCGAGCCCATGAGCGCGATAGGATCTCACGCCGACACGAATCTGCGCCGATCAATACTGGCATGCTCACTCGTCTGCTCAACGAGGGAGTCATCAGTCGTGGGGCGACACCTTCGCCGTACCACCTCAGTGCCATCATGTCCTACTTCATTGCGCTTGGCCAGCCCGACGAGGCTGTCAAAGTCTTTGAGACTGCGACTGCCGTTAGGAAGCTCGATGATCTGAAGACTTCCTTGGGTTCGCCTGGACAAATACTCGGTGAGCTGCTCAGGACTTACCATGGAGTGAGAGGCATACGTCCCAATGTGATCTGCTATACGATCTTAATCAAGGCTTACGCTCGTCGGAGCGATACAACTCAATCGTATAACATCTTTGAAAGGATGGTGGACTCGGGCATCGCGCCAGACGCCATCGCTGTCCTGACGCTGGCAGCTGCATGGGCCCGCACAGGCGATATCGCTCGTGTCGAGGCTTTGCTGGTGCCGTTCAAGGATTTGTCAGAGACCTCATCTCGTCAGCGATACGCGCAACCCTCAACACAGCGCGATGTCGATTCAGACACTGTTGCAACGTCTGTTCGCTTCAATGCGCTTGCGTCTGCTGGCAAACATCTAGAAGCGCAACAGCTGCTCGAGACATTCTTGCTCAAACACGAGGCGCAATCGAACGAAGTGCTCTTTCGACAATTCAAGGCTTCAGATGCGATTGCGCTATCGCAATGGAGGCGAAGCCGAGAGGCTGCCGAGCGAGATTGGGGTAACGTGAGGCGCGAGCAGGAGCTCGTCTACTGGACGCAAACACTCGACATTGCGGATCAGAATCGAATCATCCTTGTCCAGCGTCGCAAGGCAGCACGAAGAAAGGACGCGGATCAAATGCGTAGTCTAGAGAGCTTGAAAAAGTTAGTGTAAATGTTGACAACAGAACATTGCAAATGTGAGCTATGAAACTTCCTTGAGTGATTCTCTCCTGCCACTGAGTAAAGCTAAGGCTGCCCGCACGCCTTCTTCGTCCACTGTCAGTCTCGGCGAGACGGGCCGTCGATCGAGCTCAGTAGATGCAGCGAGTGCAGATCGTTTCAATCCCATTGCAGGCATTGGCACTGGCGAAGGGATCCGGGGACCAGAGCATTTGCTGCTCTGAGCGACGACATCAGCCAACATCTGCAGATCTGCAAAGCCAATATTCGGATGCGCTCTCAGCTGTCGCCAGGCTTCATTGGCCGGCATCTCGGCAGAGGAGCCCGCTCGCGAACTGACAGATCGAAGGGAGGCGAAATCGCTGGAAGAAGAGAGCGATCCCTCGCCGCAGGTCTTTGAGCCACAAAGGCTTGGCGTTCCGCAGCAGAGGTCATTCGTGTACTCTGTCATGTCGACCTCTTCGTCGAGCATGATCCCAAGCGTGCGCTTTCGATTGGGACAGCCTGCGCAAGGCGCGGTAGAGCAGACAGTCTTGCTCAGCGCGTTGCAAAAGGCTTGGCCGAGCGGATCATCTGCGCAGGCTGCGCATGTTTTCGGATCGCCATTGCAGACAGGTCCGGCGACTTTATCGTCGAGCTTGAGCTCGTGAAATGCCCAGATGGGCTGCTTTGCTTCTTGAGACGGCGCATTCGGCCTGCCTGGCCGGAGCTTGATTGAGGATGGCTTTGACAAGCTGGGCACAACGTCCTCTGTCCGCGTCTCAAGTGAACGTCTTGCGCAGAGCAGCTCGCTCCTTAGTCGTTCATTCTGCGCTCGACATTCGATGACTTCCTCCTCGAAGGCACACTGGCGTACCTCTTGCCGTAGATTTCTCTCGCTTGACTCCAAGTCCTCGATTCGCTTCAGTAACGTCGAAAGGTGGGCTTGTCGACGCTCTCGCTTGCTCGCTCGCATCTGAGCGACGTCCAGCAAGGTCAGATCTTGGTCGGATAGCTGATCGATAAGATCTTGCCTCTTCTTCGGGCTCTTCATGCTCGATCGGCTTCTTGCCTGCAGGCTTACGGCCGGGCGCTGGTCGAGGTATGATGGTCCACTGTCTCTTCGCCTTAGCCGCCGGGCCCGAGCTGTCGGTCTGCGCTGGCAAAAGCGGCTGCATGCCGGCTGTCCACAGACTCCTCTCGACGAGCGAGGAGATCTCGTATCAGATCTTCATTACAAATATTTCATCGGCCCCATGCATATAAAGACACAACGTTGCGACTACTGATGCAAGCGCTGCCAATCCGCAATCCAACTCTGCAAGATGCTCAGCTCCGTCGCACGAGCTTCGTTATTGGTTGCCGTCTGATTTGGGCCGTAGCGTCCTCCAAAGTCGGCGCCATGCACGCCTCCTTGAACGAGCAAATAGGGCTCATCTGTCGTACTGATTCTGGGCGGCGCGGCATCTGCATGAGGTGTACAAGGGCGCCAGGGATCTTCTGTGCCATCGACGAAGGCAAGACGTGGATGTCTGATGCCATAGCCGCCATACTTGAGCACGCTCGCCATGTCCGGCACTTCTGGTAACTTGTTGAATGTGCCCGGCGGGAATGTAGTCTGACAGACGCGCTTGTAGTACGCCAGGTCGATGTGCTTCGACATGATAGCCGCCTCACCGGTCGGCACGTTGCCCGTCATGAAGAACGCCATCTGTGAGCAAGTCTGCCATGCCCACAGACGCCAATCCTGATCAAGGTCGGCAAGTTGTAGATCAGTTGCGTTGTTTGTGCCGAAGCACTTGTTGAGGTTACCATCTTCGCAGTCAGTAAGAGTGCGATTGGTGATGTAGCTTGCGTAGCGCAGGACGGCAGATCGCGCGGGCTCGCTAGCTGCCGCTAGCCCCGATTCCTCGAGCAAGGTATCGCTAGCTTGTACTCCATCGCCTGTACTGATGGCGTCACAGAACGCCGAAAACTCGCGCTGGTTTCCGCTGCTGCTTTGCCATTCCAGAGGACCCTCTGCAAGAACATTGACAAAATCGACGAACTCGAGTTGATCCTGAGGCAAACCGAAGATACTTTGAAGAGGCTTGCGCATTGACTCTGAAGTCGTATCGATCAGATCGAGGGCAGCTGATAGATTGGCGACGCAATCTCTCGGAGCGAAGTCGCGCACCGGATTGACATAGGCTGCAAAGTCTAGGATTGAAACTGTGACTGCCGAGCTTGCGATGTAGCCCCAAAAGGTCGTAGGATAGACCACGCTTTGCCTGCTCAATTCTGTGTTCAGTTTTGCATTCCAAGAGATGCGATGAGACGACTGACCATGCTGCTAAGGCGCCAGAATAGCTCGCGCCGAGGTAGATCAGAGGCGCCTTGTTTTGTGTGATCAGCTGAGGCAGTGTCGGCAGCTCGGCATTCTTTGCAAAATATTCCCAGTCAGCGAGAGCTTGCTCAACGGTCAAGTACTGCAGATCGTCCGTGCTGAAGCTCGGCATGGGAATACTCTTGCCGTAGTAGCGATGTTCGAGAACGATACCAACGCTGTTCGTGGATTGCGTGAGGTTGTAGATGAAGGTGCGATTGCTGAAGATGGCAGCAGTCTGATCATCAGCGCTTCCTTCTCCGGCGTTCCATATCAGTACGGCGCCTCCGGGCTTGTAATGGTCCGCGTTGACGAAATAGCGAAGCTTGAAGGTCTCGTTGGTCGGCTGGTACTTTGGATCGCCTGGAAAATGGTTGATAGGCATGTCGATCGTCAATGCGTCTGGCACATCCCGTACGAGAGCGCGATCGAATGGGATCATGGGCTGCGAGCGCCTGCTGATGCTGAACCCAATCGGGAGTGCGGGCGAAGCTGCGTACACGCTGGCGCTGGACGCAAGAGCCAAAAGGCTGACAAAGACGAGCATGACTGTCAGTGTGCTGTACTAGCAGCTACCTATGTGCTCTGATGTGAGCTGCTTCAAGTACTGCGATCAAGCGTCGAGCCGGTCTCTTGCTCGATATTCTTGAGCCAGGCGCCGATGGAACCCAGATAGCCTTCGTGACGAAGGAAGAGGGCCTTTTTTGTGCCTTTCGACCAGAACCGTATGGCATAGGAAAGCGTGGAAATGGTAGCAGCATGGCCTGGCGCGCCAAGGAGTGAGTCTGTGCGCACTATGCAAGTGCACGCGCGTACCCCGAATGAAGCAGCCGCCAAAATAGATTCGATCGAGTCCGTGCTTTTCCGCATTCATGTAGCTGTCGGTAGATCAGCATCTTGTCCCGGCGTGCCAATGATAAGGCTTACGCAATCTGACCAATATTGTTACTGATCGCATAGAGCAAGCTACGCGAGATGTCTTCAGGCTTGAAGTCCTGCTTCTGTCTGCCTTTTCTGAAGACTTTGCCGAAGCTCGAAGCGATCGTTGTCGACTTGAGCCCGATTTTTGAGTAGTCAGAGCCATCTGCTGGCACATCAGCGAGATCCGGCTGGTAGCTAATGCACTTACAGATGTCGCCGACTAGCATGTCTACATATGCGTTGTCACCTTTTTCTGACATGGCCAGCATCTCTGCAAGCCAGATCATTAGCCTAGTAGGTGACGCAAACAGAAACAGTGAACGCGCCGTCAAAGCTCTCTGCGCCGGTGATGATACTCAGCAGACCCCAGAGTGTGCCACCGCCTAAGCTGGTACCACTGATTCGTTCGAATTTGCCATAGTCGTCTACTTTGATGATGCTGACTCCACTGCCGATGTTAACGAGCATGCAGGGGAAGTGAGGGGTCGGATGAGAGTCGAAAAGAAGCGAGTACATGGGCGGGTTTGCAGACGGACGCGGCAAAGCCTCTATGGGTAATGGATCGGGTCGCATCTCGCTGTCTAGAGGGACACTCGCTTCGGGTGAAGGTATCGGATCCGAAAGCTTTCTTCGCACTTCTTGGGCTTGCTTGGGCTCCTCATCTGTATCGGCTGACTGGGGCAATAGCTCGTCGCTATACCAAAAGACTTCATTTGGTATCTCTGTGATGAAGGTCAGGCCAGTGATGAGGCAGTCCATCTCCTCTTCCTTCGTCACGTCGACGCCTAGCTCGGCCCGTAAACGCTCGTAGAAGAGATATGATCCGCCACCTGTTGCCATGATCTTGACGCCTTTCTTCATCTCGTCGAGCGCAACGCCGTGAGATCGTGAAGATGACTCGATGAGGTCTTTGATGAACTTAATACAGTCGTCCAGCTTATCAGTCTCAAACTTGATGAAGTTGAGCCGACCACCCGGTAGTTCGGTCACGCTCGCCCTGCGCTTCATCATGCCCGGCTTGACGCGACTTGTGGGAGAAGCAAAGTGTCCTCTTGCTGGCATCGCTTGCTCTGCTTGCTTTTGTAATGCTTTTGGTCCCAAGATCCCGTTGGGTTTGAATGGGGAAGGAGGTCGCGGTGGCTCATCTTCAATGGCGGATCCCAAAGACGCGATGCTCTTGCCATTGACGAGCCCTTTGCTGCCCGAAGTAGCAGACGTGCTTGCCGACTGCTCCGCTGGGCCTGGACAGTCGTACTCGAGCTTCGTGCCCTGTAGCTTCTTGTGGGGCACTCGAGTGAAGTAGACGACTTTAGCAAGTGAGCCGCCAATCTGTGGACACTTGCTGTCAGCAAGGCTCGCTCTGATCTGTCGGAGAAGCAAGAGCGCACATCCAGAGCGATGTGACTGATGAATTCAGTGTGCCTGGGCAGGTAGATATCCCTCGTCTCTCGCGCAGGATCCTCGTCGACAATCTCGGCTCCTTCAATGTCGACGAGCACGCTGGTGTTGGCTGCGCTCCTGGACGGCAGTCGGGCATCGTCCAGCGAGAAATTGCTCATAGAGAGTCCCGCATCCATCTCTGAACGCTCGCTGACTGG
Source organism: Mixia osmundae IAM 14324 (assembly GCF_000708205.1). Classification (NCBI taxonomy): domain Eukaryota; kingdom Fungi; phylum Basidiomycota; class Mixiomycetes; order Mixiales; family Mixiaceae; genus Mixia; species Mixia osmundae. Next base: position 1,043,081 of record NW_014575563.1, on the reverse strand, counting down.
CTGCTGACTCTGGGAGATTTTGCCGGGGCAGGCACGCTCGCTCGGCGACTCGGCTGTCACCCTGGCCGCCGCCGACTCCGCACTCGGCGTACGCTCAAGTCTGCCTGGAGATGGGCATCCATCATGGCCAGCTCTTCCAGAGCTCGCAGGTGCCCATCCTGACGATCATCTATACGATGAAGTCGACGCCATATGTTTGTATGCTCGGCGCACTTTGGTCATGGGCCACATATACCAACAGGCTACCGGCGAGCATACCTTCTGCCCCGGTGTCCCTCTGGCTCCTGCCGCTGTACATCTACCAAGCAGTAGAGATCCTTTTCTTTTTTGTGCAAGACTTCATGACGTTCAAAGCTCAAAGGCAGATCGACGGTGTCGTGCCAACGTTCTCTCGGCAATTCATTCGCAAAGTCTACGCTCGAGCTCTCGAAAACGGCATGGGTCAGCAGATTGACGCGCCAAATGCGAGGAGACGTGAATCTGTCGAGATGCAAGTCGCTCATTCCAATCAAGGCGACCCGGCGCGACACCTCAGTTTCATGAAGACGCCTTTGGCATTCGAAGATCCTCGTGCGTTGGCTTTCAGGCAGTCACAGAGCAAGTGGTTTCTTGGTGCCCCTTGGAGTGCCATCAAGCGTGACAACTTTCTGGAGTGGCTCGCTTGGAGCATGTACACTCAGCAGCTCACCGACATCCGATACGAGCATGCATCAGGCAAGAAACACAAGATCCATCCAGACGATACGTCTGATCCTTGCTCGGGCGACAAACTGGCTTTCCTCGACTGGTGTATGACATTAATTGAAGCTCGTGCCGGCTGTGAGATCACGCCGGGCTACAATCCCACTGTAAAATGTATCCGACTACACTTAGATCCAGTACAGGTCGAGAAGCGGCCTTTCTGGCTGTACGCAGGACTTCACTGCACTAATATCGCAATCTCTAGAGGCTTGGAAAGATCAGCAGGCTTTGTTCGCATACACGATAGAACGCATCAGTACGAGTACCTGCTTCGGATGCCACCAGACTGGCAACCTACCGATTCGCATTCATCCTTGCCGATCCTCGTTCTGCATGGACTGGGATGCGGCTTGATGCAGTACATTGAGCTCATTCGCTATTTGGCCAGCAAGGACGAGCTCAAGAATCGTCCCATCGTCATCGTCCTGCAACATCACATATCGATGGAGCTCTTCCGTAAGGCACACACGCGACCGCCCACACGAGCTCGCTTCGAGGCCGGCGCTCGGGCGATGATTGCACGGCATGGCTTCGAGAAAGGACTCGCCGTCCTGAGTCATTCGAACGGCACCATCGTCCATGGCTGTCAGTCATGTCCTTCTCTCACCTATCGCTGTTCTGACACAGGCATTTGCAGGGCTGCTCAAATCGTTCCCAGATCTCGTAAAGCGATCTTGCTTCACGGACCCAGTGACCTTCTGTCTATGGCAGCCCGACGTGCCACTCAATTTTCTGCGTGCAACGCCCAAGACAGGCATGGACAAGCTCATGCGCTACTTTGTCGCTCGCGAGCTAGGCGTCGCCATCACGCTGTCGAGGTACTTTGACTGGAGCTCCAATATCACCTTTTTCGAGGATATACCCGACCCGACCTCGCGCCATCACACGTTGATCTGTCTGGCGGAAGCAGACTCGATCCTATCGTCTACACTCATACGTGACTACTTTCTGGAGCGCGGTCTCAAGATGCTCGACCAAGGTGGCAATGTGCACGTTGAAAAGGGTGCCAAGCATGGCGAGATGCTCACTGTCGATGGGGACGGGCTCAAGCTGGTCGAAGCATGGCTCTGTGATCGTAGCGACGAGCACACGTGACGCTATTGTCTGAGCATTGCATGGATGTCCAGACTCACATACGCTTGATATGTCAATGCAAATGACGCGCGTCGCCTTGCAGTTTGCGTCGATCGATGCGGCGAGCTACCTGTGCTGGCCGCAGACAAGCTCAGCATGCGGTCGATACGGCAGCGTACCTCTCCAGACGGCATCTCTTCGGCTTCGGCGCCGCGAATCAACGCAGCAAAGCGCAAAAGCAAGGCAATGTGACGACATTTCACGAGCGCAAGATCTTGCCGTGAGCTCAGGCGTCCGCCGTTCATCCATAGTCAGCTGAGAGGCGATTGCAGTTATACTCGTCAGCAACTGTATTCGATCGTAGCAGACATAGACAACTACAGCAAATTTGTACCTTATTGCGTTGGCTCCAAAGTGCTCGCAACGCCTAGCATTGCCGGTCGCAGACCATGGCTTCTCGGCAGGACAGAGGGCGAACACCATCAGCTGCAAGCAGAGCTGACGATAGGCTACATGGGCTTCGAAGAGGCTTATGTATCGACTGTCGAGTGCGTCAAGTGGAATTCTGTGCAGGCGACTGCGAACCAGCACAGACTGTTTGAGACCCTCAAGACGTCTTGGACTCTTTCGCCTGCTGCATCCGCTTCGCCGCATCCAACAGCTTCTGGCGATCCCAATCCAGCCGCACACGGTCCTGGTCCGACAATGGTCAGCCTCGATCTGGCCTGGCGCTTCGCGAACCCGCTTCACGAAGCAGCAGCAGGAGCCGTCTTTGAGCGACTCAGCACAAAGACGCTCACCGCATTCATAGAGCGCGTCAGGCAGGTTTACGGGCCAGGCAAGGTGTAACATCAACGCAAATGGATAGACTGATGCGATTATGTGAGCGATATACAAATTAGTCGGGGCTTCCTGTCCATGCTGGATCTTCCTTTCGTGGGTATCTGCGTGTGCAAAGAGAGCTGACGTTACAGTAGAGGTCGGCAAGATGGCGTGTGTATTTTTACGATACTGACAATGATCTGACTCTGCACTCTGAGCCGCTCGCCCTCCTTTGACACTCTAGACGAGCGAGCCCGTGAAGCCGTTGCGCATACCGAGCTGCGAGGCTTGAACATCAGCAGTGAGACGATCTGCGCATACGGGGTAACATACGAAAATGGAGAGCACAAAGGCGCCTGTGAAGAGCAAGAAATTGATCCAGCCAAACGCGACTGCGCTTTGTAGCTGGTGGCAGTGAGCGATATTGGCAGTGCCGCAGCTGATGCTTCCTCTGTGGGATAGAAAGCCATCAGCCTGGATACATGAGATATCGCAAGAGCTGCATACCCAATGCCATTGGTCAGGGCAGCTGAGCCAGCGAGCCAGAAGAGCCACGTCAAGAACACTGCCGCGCTCGCATTAGCTGGGAGGATCTCTGCGGGACGCGCAAGCCTCACGGAAAGCTGCGTGAGATAGTGCGCCAAAGATGGGCGAGGCGGTCATGATGATGAATCCGACGAGGTAGGCGATCGAGAAGAGAATCGACCAGAGCGCGGTGAAGAGCAAGAATCGGGTGGAGCCTTCGATCAGGCTGCTCGGGTAATCATTGTTTCTGTTGTAAGAACCAACGAGGACGCCAGTCTGGACGAGCTCGACAAAGGTGAAGAAGATGATGACGCCAAAGTAGATAGGGTGCCCTCTCTGGAAATATATATCCGTAGAAAGTCACGGGCAGCGAATTGGATGAGCGTCCAGGGCGTCATCGAGGCGATGAGAGCGCGATGAGAGCATCGTCGAGGGTCGCGAAGAGCGCACGAGTCGAGTGTGAGGTCACAGCAGAGGCAGTGAAGGAGGGAGAAAGCAGGCCGTCAGCGCACGCTCGCGAAAAGGACAAAATGCGGTGTCGAGCGAACGCCGGAGGGCTAGCTCGAGCGGCTCGCATGGCATTGCTCGCTCACCTTGACATGGTCTTCTGCTCCCATCTTTGCTGTAGGCTGTGTACGAAAGGCTCAGTCTTTCTTCCTCTGTAAAAATTCCAGGCCCAAGAACCAAACTGGTTTGTTGTCTCTGACAGCGTCATCGATGATTCGAGTGGCGTCAGGAGATATGTATTGACGCACCTCTGACCGCGATCGCGCACGTGGCTATGGCGCAAGCGACCGCACCATACTTTTCTAGCGTAAGACGGCGACTGTTTCTGCGCTCGCACGAAGATGGTGCAGAGGCAGAAGCGGTCAGATGTGCCAGACATGGCAGTCCTCACACTCGATGACTTGCCGGAGCTCAGTGAGTCTCTTTGTCGAGTCCCGCACGGTGCCTCGATGCTGATCATACCGTGCGGGTCCAGCCATGAGCGATGCAAGCTCCCAATCGACCGCCAGCTCGTGCCAGCCCGAGTCAGTGCCAGACGAGCTCCTAGCCGATGCAAATGGTAAAGCGGACAGTTACTCTGCCGATCTCGAAGCCAGCCCATCTCCGACGCTCTCTTGCGAGATTCTGAGCTGGACAGAGCCACATGTTCACTTTGGTCGAAGGCGGGGCTCGCCTACCGTCAGATCACAGCGAGAGCGCAAGACGAGCATCAAGAGCGGCGCGAGTACGCCGACCAGAACTTCAAAGCGCTATGTCATGCCCTCGGACCTCGAGACAATGACGATAGACCCTCGTCAGCAGTCCATTCACTCTGTACTCAGTAACCCGGCCGCAGACAGTCACCAAGCACCACTGCATACTGTCCTCAGTACGTGCTCAGACGGCGCGCCTGTAAGCCCGACCGACGACCGCGAGGATACCGAGGGCGATATGCGAGGCAGGAGCACATCTGTTCGCGCAACGACGAATGCTTGGTGGTATCACGGTGCAAGCATGTCACCGTTGCGCAAAGCCAAACAAGTCCTCGCATCCGGCCGCGTCACGCGCTCTGGCAAACCGAGGGCGCACTCTCGGGAGCGTCAGCATCACTCGATCACTGCATCGCCTCAATGAAAGCACACCAGCAAAAAAAACCATACTCGCGCACATAGCCATACTCGCCTCAGTCGCAATACGTATTCGTGGCAGCCATTTCATTCCTTGTTGTACATAGCCCCGCTTGAAAAAGCTGATAGCACATTGCATAGTTGACAACAACAGAACAAAAGGCTTGGGTCTACAATCTTGTGGAGTGCTCAGACGAGTGCATGTGTTCATTTGCGGTCTTCCTCTTCCACTTGCAAGCCCGCATAGCGCAAGAGTGGCTCGATGTCGCGATCATCTGATAGCGCATCTGCTTGATTTTTCAACGTCAGCTCGCGAAGCGACGGTCGTATGCAGGACTGACCATTCGAAGACAGAGAGACTGTCTGAGTTATGGGTGACGTCGTCACGCCTGGCATGACTTGTGTGACATGGCCCTTGGTTCTCAGCTTATGCAAAGCTTCGTACTTTGCGAGCTCGGGCTTGCCCATCATTGCTTGTGCGCTTTGCAAAAAGAGCGAGAGTTCGTCCAAGCAGTCTGCGTACGAGTATTGCTCGCAAAGCTGATCCAGATGCTCTTCCAATGTTGAGCCCTCCTTGACCGTCAAGAACTATGAGCGAGTCAGCTCTCTGCTCTGCGCATCATCAACAGGTGCTCACCTCTTGCGTCCTGTCATGCATCTTCGTTTCGTATCGGGCGAGCGCATTATTGCGGACGCCGAACAGAAGCTTGGCAGCAGTGACGACCCGTTGAGTGTAGACCTCTTTCTTCAGCCTTCGCTTGCTGCCCTCGTCAAGGTCCTCTTGCTCTTCTTCGGACAAGTCAAGCAACTCCGATGCAGGTTGAGGCTCCCTAGCACGATACGCTGTACCCCAGCCTCTGCCGTGCCAGCCGCCACAGCCGACGCCCAGCAAGAGTTCTCCTGCCTCATAACCTTTCCATGACTCCATGACGAAGCCTTGCAGCATTGCCTGAGTCGACAAGTTGGCAAAGAGATCGTACCATGCAGTATAGACATGGTATGCACGATCTGCTGGTCCTGACCGCGATGGCGGCTCTTTCGGCAGCTGTGAGGCGCTGGCTTTTGCGCTCTCTTGCTGTCGGTCTCTGATTGCGTCTCTGTCCTCGCCAGCTTCGAGATCGAGCTCCCATTCTGGTTTGGTGCCTTCCTCTGCGGCATGTTGCGTAGGCGGCGACATCATCTCGGCTAGTTCGCCGAATAGCGCCTCTGAGACTATGATAAACTCGGGAATGATTTCTGCAAGGAGCAGTCGTTGTGTACCTGGCGCATGGGTCTCCGAAGCGGCGGCACTGCCAAGACCAGCACCGGGCGCACGAGAAGCGAGCAGAACTTGACCCGTTGCAGCATCTTTGCGCGTCTTTTGAGTGGAATGGATCCGACTGCGTTGAACTGCGGGGCAGACAGTACAGTCCCTCATGCGATGATTGCGACACCAGACGCCTTTTGGTACAGAAGCCGAGAAGATCTCAGCGGCGCGTGCTCGGATGGCTTGCTTATGGTTGATGCGATAGTCAATGTGCGGTGCAATCAGTTTGTCTGCAGGCAGAGCAACGATCTGACTTGGCGGGGAAACGTGCGCCGGTCGGGTTGAGCCACTGCCGACTTGAGAGAACTTGCGTTTGAGCAAAGCCTGAGAGACCTTGCTGCCTCTGAGCTCAGAGTGTGGTTGCTCAGGAGACGAGACAGGCACGAGCGCTTGTACCGATAGGGGCAATATGTCGATTGGCTTGTAAGATGGCAGCCTTGCACTCCTATCTGTCTGTACCTCTATCGAATTTGCAGATACAGACGAAGTCGGCCGCACGAGCTTGTCGTCAGATCCTGGCAGTGCAGTGTCGCTGGTGCTGACGACCTGATCGACTTCAGTCGTAGGTGAGAAGACCTCATTGAGTATCTTGACCAGTCTCCAACGGGTCTCGATATGCTTTCCCAATTCGAGGATGCCTTGATCTGATGTAGCAGAGACGAGTCCTCCTCGCTTCGCGCCATGTAAGGCGCTGCTCCGCTGCGTCGGCATCTCTGTCTGCTCTCCCAAGTTGAGCAGACTGGCTGGCGCAGGCGGTAGCCTGGCTTCTATGCTAGCCAAGATGTGGTGTCGCCCGCCGGACAGCATTCCATCGACGAGTTTCTCGAGTCCATCTGCCCTTTCACTATCAAGCGGTGGGATGACGAGGTCATCGTGTTGAGCGTGCTTGCGGTTCTCCGGTTCGCGATGCGCCTGCTCGGCTCTTCTCACAAGCGAAGTACTGTCGTCAATCGTCGCGAACCGCGCCTCGAGATTGAGATGTCTACCCGCTCCGATCAGCCAGAGGGATAGCCAAGCGGAGCTCGAAGACTCACATGAGATAGTCTATTATATTTTGCCGACAGGTGTTGCCTCTCGTCGGGATAGAATGGAGTAGATGGCTCGAGGCGTGCCTTGGGGCAACAAAGTCCTTGGGCGTTGGCTTGATTTCCTTGGCCGTCAAAGTGTCGGCAGCGGTCTTTCGCTGTTGTCGCAGATCGTCAGCAGAGATGGTACGATTCTTGAGCGATCTTCCGGGAGGTGGGTAGCCTGTTGTCGAGGCCAGATGGGGTACATTGAAGCAAGCTGGCCCATCTTTGCCCGCGGGCGTAAAGCTGAGCGCTGCCATGGTGTGTCTAGTGATCTAGTGCCTGACTTGCTCTCTATGCTTTGGGAGTAGGCGCTCGTCTAAGCTGCATGTCTATTCTCGATTCAGGCCAATCAGCGGAATGAGCCGGGATGCGAACTTCTCGAGTGCGGGCGCGCTCAGCAATGATCGTTTTCACGCCCCCTGGCTTTTCTTTTCTTTTTTCCCTAAATTAAATGAAACAGCGGACAGTTCGGCGATCGCCCGCGTCGTCGTTCGCTATGAGATCAATAGGTTGAGCCATGAACGGACACGTCGAGCATGCTGACGAAGTGGCCGGTTTTGGCACACGCTTGATCCATGCAGGCTCCGCTCCGGATGCTTCGACGAGCGCGGTCATACCGAGCCTATCGCTCAGCACGACTTATCAGCAAGAGCGAGTCGGCCATCACAAAGGTTTCGAGTATTCTCGTGCTGGCAACCCCAACAGACTCGGCTTTGAGACCCTGCTCGCCTCACTCGAGCTGCCACACCCTACGCAGACGACAGGAGCTCATGGACCGTTGGCGTTATGCTTCTCGTCGGGTAGCAATGCAACCGCGACGGTCATTCAGGCTCTGCTGACACCTGGCGACCACATGATCTGTATCGATACTTGCTACGGTGGAACCTATCGCTACATCAAACGCGTAGCTGGACCCGTCCAACGCATCGATGCAGACTTTGTTGCGCTCTCTCTCAACGCCAAAGAATCAGATCCCATCAGAGCCGCAGCAGATAGACTCGAGACTGCGATCAGACCAGGCAAGACCAAGCTCGTCTGGATAGAGACACCCTGCAATCCTACGATGACGATAGCAGACATCGCCTCACTCGCCGCTGTAGCTCATCGACATCAGGCTCTCCTCGTCGTCGACAATACGTTCAGCAGTCCCTACTTCTGTCAGCCTCTCACGCTGGGCGCAGACGTTGTGACGCATTCGATCACAAAGTTCATCAACGGTCATTCGGATGTTGTGGCTGGAGCCATCATCACCCGTCATGAACACCTCATGCCTGCTTTGAGGTTCCATCAGAATGCATCGGGCGGTGTGCCTTCGCCGTTCGACTGCTGGCTTGCTCAGAGGGGCGCAAAGACGCTCGAGATACGCATGCAGCGTTCTGCATCGACAGCGCTCTACCTCGCGCAGTTCCTCTCGCAGAGCAAGCAAGTCCAAAGGGTCAATTATCCCGGCATGATCGATCGTCCGCTGCGAGAAGTAGTGTGGAATCAGATGACGCCCGACTCACAAGCCTTTGCGCGTTCGCAAGGCTATAGCAGCGATACACATATACCCTCTAGCGGCATTCTCTCCTTCTACCTGGCCATTCCCGAAGGCATCCAAGCGATCACAGCAAGCGACGCCTTTCTCTCGTCTTTGCGCATCGCCGTTCTCGTAAGCTGCCCATCTCAAACTGATTTTCGAGGCTGACGCGTGCAGCAGGCTGAGAGTCTAGGGGGTGTAGAGAGTCTGGCATGCTTGCCTGCAGCGATGACCCACGCTGCTATCAGTCCGGAAGATAGAGCAAAGGCAGGCATAGATGATTCGCTCGTCAGACTTAGCGTCGGCTTAGAATCCCCCGAAGATCTCAAAGCTGACATCGAGCGAGGTCTCCGGGCTGTCGCTGCCTTACGACCATAGGAAAGACGCTTAAAGACTGTTGTTGTCGCTAGTCCATGTCCTTCAAACTCGAGACCTTGACTCGTCTCGAGCTCGACCGACGCGCCTAATAATCTGTCTACGTCACGACAAACGAGCGCACCGGCGGCATGCTGGAAGAATGTCTGGTGAGCCAAGCTTAGCTCTCAGTATGCCAAGTCGGCTCAGCTGGGCACTCCCCAGGACCTCATGCGACGGCTGCCGCCCCAGCGGACGACTGAGAACCTCAGCAAGTTGCTCGAGCTGTGCCCCGACTTGGCAGAAGATCTCCTGAGCTCGGTCGACCAGCCTCTCGTCATCCGAACGGATCGTGCCGGTCGTCAGTACCTCTGCTGCGACTATAACCGCGACGGCGACAGCTGGAGGCAAGCTTTGCAGGCTCAATGAGGCTTGTGTCCTCATTGGTAGTACATTTTGCAGGTCACCGTGGACGAACGAGTACGACCCACCGCTCAGCGATGGAGCAATGCCGTCGGACAGGCTACGCAAAGTCGAAGAGGCCGCCAATGACGCTTTCGATGTCTATCGCGACATGTACGTCAATGCTCTCGTCTGCCAGTGCGATTGTCTCATGGGCTCTGATAGGTACTATGGCGGCGGTCTATCATCTGTCTATCTATGGGACACCGACGACGGCTTCGCTGGCGTTGTTCTGCTGCAGAAAGGTATGCCAAATGACTTTCATGAAGGGATCAATCTCACGCGACCTGACAGCCTATGTGCCAAGCGAGAAGCCAGACAACCTGCTCAGGAGCACTTGGGACTCCATACACGTCTTTGAGATGACAGACAAGGGACGCTCGTCTACTGTCAAGCTCACCAGCACGGTCCTGCTGCATTTGGTAAGGCATGATCCGTCTGTGGGTGAGCTAGAGCTGGGTGGAAGCATGACGCGCCAGGTGATTTACTCTCTATTCGAGCCCGGAAAGGCTGCTGATTGGGATACACGATTGCAGCTCGAGCAAGAAGTCACGCGAGATTCCTCTCTGCCTCAACCACATGTCGTCTGTCTTGGCCGGATCATCGAAGACATGGAGGCAAAGATGCGCAATCTACTTCAGGTCCGCGTCGCATTCATGCAATATTTGCTCAACTCACATTGAGCCCCCGCAGGAGGTCTACTTTCAAAAGTCTGCCAATATCTGCAATGACATTCGATCGATCCAAGGACTGGCAGAAGGCAAGCGTCGTGCCGACCTACAAGGCGAGCTTGTCGGTCTCCTGCGAAAGACCTGATCGACCAGCACAAGCATGTCTAGCTCTTGTTGTGCCATCAATCGCATCGCATGTTGCAATGCGTGCAATCGCGTCCTGCTCGAGCGAAATATCCCAGCGCCTGAGCAGATTCAGTCACCTCGCAGCCGCTTGATCTGCCAGAGGGTTCGCATGGATCTCAACCCTAGTTAGTCGAATCTCATGGATCGGTCTGAACTTTTCGTTGACGGTGACTTTTTCCATAGCGTCCAGCGTTGTGTCCAGACCATCAATGACTTTGCCAATGATCGTGTATTTCCCATCAAGATGGCTCTGCTTGGCATAGGTGATGAAGAATTGTGCTTTGTTCGTGTCAGGTCCCTTATTGGCCATTGCGACGATGCCTCGAGCATTGAACTGCGACATTGCTCAGCCCACGCATCAGATGATGGACGCCAGCATACCTTGAGCGTCGAACGGATCTCGTCGGCGAATGTGCCTCCCCATATTGACTTGCCGCCTTTACCCGTGCCTGTAGGGTCGCCAGTCTGAATCATGAAGCCTTTCATATTCCTGTCATATCGGCTCAGCTAAGCAATAGCGCTCATGAGACAAGAGTAACGGACCGGTGCCATATGACTCCGTCATACGCTCCACTGGCGCATAGAGCCAGAAAGTTCTCTGCCGCCTTGGGCACGCTTTCGCAAAAGACTTCAATCTGGAGCCGGCAAGCACTTTAGCGGCAGCGAGAGAGCTGACAGCCTCCTGCCGACCTTAAGTTCGCCGAGCGTAGTATACAGCGTGACCGACTGAAGACGAGATCAGGATCATGCCCGGTACATGGTCGAGAGCAGCACTCACCATCGTCGTTTGTGCGAAAGCGTACGAAAGCTTACGCGAACGACGCGACAACATTCGATACGGACTGGATTGCAATGCAATGACATGGACGTTTACTCTTCCTCTTCCTCCTCCTCTTCGTCACCTTCCTCCTCATCCATCTGAGTGGCCGGCGTGTAACGATCGGCTTTGGACATGCGTTGCATCTGGTAGCGCGCGACGGATTCCTTGATGATGGGATACCACGGGGCCAGCTCAACAGGCAAGTTCTCTCCAGCTGCATGGCTCGAATCAGCATCACTGGACCCAGTGAAAACAGAACGCTTACATTTGAGTCCTCTGAGCCAGCGCTGTCGGCATTGATGATAGCTTCGACTGGGCACGCATTTGCTCACTGCGTCCCAACGCTGACCATGCTGTGCTACCGCCTTGGCTAGCAACTCATCCTCAGCCAGGTTCCACTTGACATAGGGTGATCTCTGTCGCTTTGCGCCTGGTTCTGATGCTTTTGCTTGAGCGCGCGCGACTGCAACAGGCGGTGTGGGAACGGCGCTTGTGCTCGCGCTCGCGCTGGGTCCACTAGAAGGGCGGGGCGGAACAGGGTTAAAGGAGAGCTTTGGCGCAGTCTGCATTGGCGTAGGCTGCATGGGGAACCCCTGGTAGAGCATCCCGCCATTCGCTGCAGTGCCCGGCCACGCATTGGGGGCGGGCATCGTCTGATAGATCTGATTGGGTGGACGTGTAGGACCTGACGTACTCGTCGGAAGTGGTGCGGGTGGAAATTGAAAGTGCTGTCGGGTCGCGTTCATGGTCTGCTGAGGCATCTTGAGCGCTTGTCGCTGTGGAAACTGATCGCCCAGCAAATTATTGCCGCTAGGAGCCTGTGAGAACATGCTGTGTGGTTCTTCACGGAAGCGTGAGAAGTCGAGGCTCGCAGTGGGCTGACTGCGAACAGGCGATTCAGTCATTGCGTTGTGCTGGTCCGGCTGCATAAGCATATGATCAGACTGTTGACTCGCAGCGGCTTGGTCTGCGAGGACGTCTAGCGCGCTGAAGACACGCTGATGGCGTTGTGGTGACGCGTCCAGCTGTGCGCTCTGGCTGCGCGGTGGCGATACAGCAGGCTGACCGAGTTCGCGAGGACGCTGACCCGGAGACCACTGTATCGAGTCTGTGCCTCTTTCGAAGCTGACACCTTGCGAAGGAGCAAGTCGTCTTCGCTTTGCTTCCCGATCCTCGTGCTCCAGCGCAGTCGCAGCCTGAATGAGATCGGTCATGCCGGATGGTATGCTGGCCTGACTGACACTCGGACGATGTCCAAACGCTCTCTGACTCTTAGGCGTTCCGAATGACTTTTGTCGGGCCCTTACGGGCGTGCGCTGGTACACCTGTTCGTCTTCATCGAGGTCCGATTCGCTTGCCAGCCTTGGCCCACGTCCACGTGCAGTCGGCGTGCTTCGCAGGTCTGGGGGTGCCTGCTGGACGAGTCGGATGTTGCGCTTGACCTGTGCCATCCGTTTGCCAGCAAGAATGAGATGCTCTGCTTCTGCGTCCCCCATGACGGGCGCTCGAACTTTGCGCCAATCTTCCGAAAACGTATTGGCAGCGTCGACACGTTCACCCGGTGCGAGAGGACGGGCTTCTGCTTGTTCGATGACGATAGGCGCGCCATTGATGAGCTTCGGTCTCAATGCTCTGATCTCCGCTTCGAGTCGATGTGTGAGCGCTTCTTGCTCGTGTAGCTACGTGCTCGAGGGTCAGAAAATGCTGCGGCGGGCTGTTGTAGACTTACGCGTTTCTTGAGGTACACCTTATCCGCTTGTAGCAGCTTCTTTTGCTTTTCCGTTTCGAGCTGCAGAGACATCAGCTCGACTTCTTTAGAGCCTGAATGTACTTACCACCTGACCAACGGTAGGGGCGCTATGCTGCGATGTTCCCCAGCCGGCGGAATATAAACCCTTTTGCTCGGCTGCCTCGCTCTCTGGTAGCGGTACAAAGACAGATGCTTCTTCGCCAGTGTGGCCTAGACCTGCACGCGCTTCGCCATCCGGATGCGTATACGACGGCATAGCTTTGAGCACTTTGGCGTTGGCCTGGGCGAATGCGTTGGCGGTTTGCTGGTGCTGTGCTGCTAGCTTGCGCGCTAACGCCCTTGCTTCTCTCTTGAGCAGCTCAGTCTCCACCAGCCAACGCTCTTTCTCTGCAGTCGCCTGAGCTTGAAAGACAGAATGAAGCGAGACGAGCTGTGTGGCGAGCATGCGTATCCGTTGATCTTTCTCCCGCAACTGTTTTGTCGTTAGTGCGATTGCTTGAGGGAGAAGCCATTGACCCACCTGAGTGGCTTGCGCTTCGGATCGCTCTCCAGAAGCGATGAGGTGGGTCACAAGTTTCAGTCCAGCTTCTTTCAGAGGCTCGACAGCCGCCGTCTCTTCGATCATATCTTTATACGTCGTCAGGCCGTCTTGCGAGAGTATGCGCTCATCCGGCAGCAGTGTCTGGTCCTGTACGGCATCGTCATTGACCAGGGCTGTCGAAAAGGCGAATGCTTCTCTCATCGCTCTCGAGTACTCTTGCGATCCTACCGAGCCGTTCTGCGCGGGACTATCGCTTACGCCTCTTCCGTGTGCCAAGGGCGACTTGGTCGGTGATCGATTGAGCATCGATGTCAGTAATCCGATGGACATGCCCGGGCTGAGCAAGACATTAGAAGGCAGGCCATTAGGACTGTCCGCCGCGGCGGCTACAGCTGCCGGGGTGGCATGGTGGTTGTTCCTGGGCGTTTTCGTCATGTCTGGCGTTGTGACCTGCCTCTTCGGTGTAGTAGCGCTTTCGTCATCAAGGCCATTGATGAGACTCGCGGCCACATCTTTGAGATCAGGTCGAGGACGTGCGCCATTCAACGTCGTCGTCGTCGTCGTCAACGGTGAGTCGAATGTCGAGTGTGCCAAATGCGGTATCTGGTTCGCCCTGCTGGACGATATCGCTCCAAACTCGAAGGAGGGAGCCGAAGGGGTCGGGGCAGACTCGGTCGAGGGAGTGATGGACCGCAATGCCGTAGCGGGATCGCCAAACGACAAGTCGAGATCTTCCATCCCGACCGAGTGCGCCATGACGTTCGGACAGCTTCCTCGGTACGCTCGAAAGTGGTCTGCCCTGACTGCGGAGCACGCCCTTGCACCTCAGACCCGAGCTGGCTCGTTGATTTTCTGAGTTGACTTTGGTTTTGGCTTTTGCGAGATATCAAACCAATATTTCTCACGCTCGGCGACCCGCCTCGTGTCACGACTTCCCTGAGCCCGAAAGGCAGAAGTGCAAGATTCGTCATGTCCAGCGCAGATTATGCAGCCGCTCTCGTACGCCCTTCTCGAGATGTTCTTGATCGTGCATGCTCAAGATTGGCGGCTGTACAGGATGACTGGTCGTCAGGCGACGTGTTCAGACCACCCGTGCCTACCACGTTATTGCCCGGTATAGGCTTCTCACTGCTCGCCGTCAGCTTTGCCTTGACCTTCTACTTCACGACGTGAGCATCATCCGCACAAGACGCTGATCGCATACTGACCTCACGGGTCGTACAATGTTCAGTCTGCCAAAGACGACAGTGCCTGCCAAGGAGCTCCTCATAGCAGCGGTCGTTAGCCTCATGGCAGGCATGGGCACGGTAGCGACGTTCTGTACACTTGGTATCAGGCAAGCATTGTCATCACTGATGCTAGGTACGATGCTCATTAAGGACAATGCGCACAGCGTATGAGGGCTGGACAGATTCGATAGACAACGATAACAGGCAGCCCGCAAAAGTCATGATGATGTTGTAGCAGTATGTTTGTACATCCAATCGATGTGTCGGCCGGGTCAGGACTCTGCGAGAGATGCGTCGTCTGTTATCGGGTGCAGTATGCAGTGAGGCGAGGACACGCGGACACGCGCGTTTCCCACTGAGCTTCGAGAGCTTCCGGGCCAACGAGCGCCATGTCGGACCAGCCAGACGAAGACTCTCTGCGCCCGCTCGACTGGGGCGCCGAGAGACTAGCAGCACAACAGGCTATCATGGAGGAAGAGGCCCGCACGAGAGCCGAGACAAGCGGTACCGATGCACTTGTTCGTCAGACCTTGCTCGATGTGTCGCAGGAACACATCCCTCTCGCTTCAGTGCGTCCGAGACCCTCTAGCGACTATGAAGCGCTCTTCTTGCAAGGAGCCGAGCAACGACGCCAGCTCTGGGCAGCACAAGCTGCATTCTCGAGCAGGATGCACAATGTCGTGCCACCCGAGGTCAGACCAACGGCAGCAGAGACTGTCCAGCCTCTCGGTGGTGCAGAAGAGTCATCCAGTGAGCTTCAGACAGAGTCTGCCATCCCATGGAGACGGCCAAGTCGGACGGAGACGCTAGGTTCTGAACCTAGAGCACCCACCTCGGCAGATCGGCACAATCTGTTCACGTCTCCGAGCAGAACTTGGCGTCCGATCGTCACTGGCGAGGAGCAGAGGCGCGTCTCGATGAGCATCGCAGGCGTCACAACGACTGCTCCACGGCCAGGAAGCAATACTAGCAGCGCGTCTCCCCGGTCCGACAGCGAGTCCAATTCGAGGGCGCCCGTCTCATTTGAGGCGATGCCGAGCACGGCTGAGCTATCTGCTGTCATCAGATCGCTCGGAAAGCCGCCAGCCTCGCCTCCGACTAGCCATGCAAGCGTGCGGTTCAGCGTGCCCAAATATCTCAAGCAATCGCAGTTTTACTCACAGATGACCACCGTGGCCCCATCGAGCACCACGCCACGGAGGCCAGATTCGCCAGAAGAGAACATGCCGACGCCAGAGTCATCAAGTCTCGGCTCACGTCGGTCTGCAGTCAATCTGGAGCGGTTGACGCGCTATCCTAACAACCGCCAATCGAATAAGATGAAGAAAGCGTTGCTGGCCAATTACCTCGCCAATCTGGCAGAAGGTGCGAGCTCTGACTGGACAATCAATCTACCGACTTGTTGGGATACCGAAGACAAGAGCGGTCTCATCTCTGTCTCACGCGATTGTCTCACCGTTAGCTTTGAGGGTACAGTCACTCACAGCTACTCAGCAGACCGGCTGCTGACAGAAGCACAGGCTCTGGCAAGAACGGCGACCGAGATGCTGCTGCGATAAGAGCCAATCGCCCGATCCCGCCTCAGTGTGGCGTGTTCTTTTGGGAAGCACAAATTGTCAGCAAAGGCCTCTCTGGGTATGTCATTGATGTCTATGCAGATCCATCGCTCACTCGCGCTCCGACAGTTACATTGGCGTTGGCTTCTCGACGCTGACCGTTTCCCTGTCGCGCCTGCCGGGCTGGGAAGCAGATTCTTACGGCTATCATGGAGATGACGGCAACGGTGTGTCTCCAGCGGCTTGGTCATCGCGCTGGACTCATACGAAACCGTTGTAGCGTTCTGCTCGCATGGCTCGGGCAAGAAATTTGGTCCTCAATTTACTACTGGCGACGTAATCGGTTGCGGCATCGATTGGGCTTTGGACACAGCCTTCTATACCAAGAACGGCGTCTTCATCGGCTACGCTTTTCCAGGCCTTGACGGCCATCAACTCTACCCCTCGGTCGGCATGCGAACGCCCGGCGAAGTCGTCAGGGCCAACTTCGGTCAGATGCCCTTTGTATTCGATATCGAAAGCTATATCCGCAAGAGCAAGTCCCAGGTCAACAGCAGCGTCCTAGCTTACACTTTGTCGAGTCTGCCGGATGCTACGAAGACCAAGCCAAAGACTGATCGAGAGGTCATTGAGGATCTCATCGCTGCTCACCTGGCGCATCAAGGCCATCTTGACACTTTGCGATCCTTTCATGAACAGCGCGCTCATTTGCGCAGCTTCGGTACAATATCCGGTCCGCCGGCTTCTGTAGAGAGTGGCAGCGCGCTGCCAATATCGACAGACATCTTGGGCGACGCGCAAAAGCGCAAAGACGTGAGGACTGCGATTCTACAAGGCGACATCGAGGCTGCACTGTCTCTCATCCAGGCGGAGTATCCGGTCATCTTCCTCGACGAGTCAACAGGACCAGGCATCCTGTTCAAGCTTCGAGTCAGACAATTCATCGAGACTATCATTCGCGCGAATCTGTCAGAGTCACCCACCGCGGATGAAGACATGCTGTCAGATGACGCATCAGAATCTGGCGGCTCGCAGAATACGGCAAAGCTGGTCACAGCGCCTGCCAAGTCGGCACGTCAGCAGCAAAAGCAGCGTGCTACCAGTCCAGAAACTCCAGCTAAGCTCCTCGACAGCGCACTAGCACAAGGACGCACTTTGCAGGCCGACTATGGCAGCGATACACGAATCGAGACCATCTCAACCCTGCAAGAAGCTTTCAGCCTGATCGCTTACAACTCATTCGATAGTTTGCCCGAACACCTCACACAGCTTGTCGGCTCAGAAGCTCGTCTTGCGCTCGCGAAGGAGACCAATTCTGCCATCTTGCTCTCACAGGGTATGTGCAAAGAGCCGCCTATCGAGGCGGTGTACCGACAAGCGTCAGCCTGCATAAGCCATGCTGGCTGGGCAGGCTCGGGTCAGGCTGCGCTCATCGACCCAGCTCAGGAAGTCTTAAGACCGAATGATTAGCTCATAAGCATGCCCGTCAAGTCATTGCACAGTCATAACGGATTCTATTCGCCAGAACAACAGGATGATGACGTTGACAATGAGTAGAAGTACAGTGACTTGATCTGACCGTCGCTCTTACAATTCATTCCCTGAGGAGTTGTCGTCATAATTTCGTCCTTTCGTTGGGCACGTCGTCAGTCATTGCGCCTCATGAAAGATATCGTGCGTTGAGATTGGACACCTCGCGGCAGAAATATGGCCATGAAAGCGGACCCGATCGTCGCGCCTCGACAAAAGAGCGCATTTCTTCTGCTTCTGCGCTTGCCTGTCGAGGCGAGAGCTGCAACGCAAGCCCTGGGCTTGTCGTAGCTTGCTCTTGACGTCGGCGCTCAAGGTCGGCTTCGAAGCGCTGTAAGGACCACATAAAGAGTAGCGTTGGCTGAATGAGAATATTGAGACGTCGAGATCGTACGAGCAAATAAGCTGATGCGAGATCGAGCTCGAGGTGCTCCATAATGTGTGCGATGACCAGCGTAGCGGAACGTGAGACACCAACACGGCAGTGCACAAGCACCTTGCCGCCTTCGCGACGCGCCTTGTCGATAAAGTCAATGGCAGTGGCAAAATGGGCGCCGATGTCATCGATACCGTCGTCCGAACATCCCTTGATATCCAATACGGCAATATTGCCTTGGCGCTGTTCGTGCCAAAGCGAATTAATAGGCGTACGACCATCTGTGCGGACCTTTGGCTGTCCGAAGCTGAAAGGCATCATGGAATGATGCTGGGGCGGCACGAGGGCAGACTCGCCGATCGAGACGACATGATTGATGCCAAGCTCTTTGAGCATGAGCGCATTGGAGGCATGGTTGAGATTGCCAAGGTACAGGTATGGCAGGATCCGAGATGGGAAATGGCCGTCAAAGCGTTCGTCAAAGAACCAAGGAGCAGCTGCCTGAGGCGTACTGAAAAGCGACGAGGAGCTCGCTTTGGGCGAGAGGGCAGGCGGCGACGTCGTCGTCGGAGTTGCCTGTCTATGCGAATGCACGCTGAAGAAGGAACGCTTGGGCACAGGCTCAATCTTAGGCTGGGCTTCGAGCATCTTCTGGTGAGCTGCTTGCGCAGATCGAGCTTGCTCGTCGCGCTGTCTCGCTCTATATAGTGGCTCGAGCTGCTCGTGTACCTTGAGCAGGTGCTGAACATCCTTGCCGGACACATAAAACGAGCGATCACGTTCATTCTGCAGATGCAGGTATGCCTCGGGCAGCGTGCAGCCTTGCGCGTACATGATGTAAGCCAGAGCGAGGATCGACGAATCGACGTAGCCATCCGAGCAGTGTATAAGCACGCGCTTGGCGAGACGCTCTGAGCCAGTCATTGGATTGGCTTGCTGATAGAGCCAGAGCACGAGATCGATGAGACCGCTTGGTCTGCCCCAGATCCAGGCGCCAGACTGGCATTCGAGATGCACAATGTTGGCAGCGTTGGTCTTGAGAACGTTGGTGTCGCAATCGACCGAGGTAGTACCGGGCAAGCCACTTGGCGTAAGATGATAGCTATCTTGCAGCTCCTGCAAAGCAGCCTTCTCGAGATTGAGCAGATCGTGATCGAAGACCGCTAAATCTCGCTTATTGATAAGGCCGCACGAGTCATGAGCTTCGACGCAGATCGAGAAATGATGGGGATTGCCGTCATCAAGCATCGAGAGCGAAGATGCCGAGTCGGAACTGGAGTATTGCGCACTATTGCGATGTGCCTCTAGTACTTCTTGCGAGATGGGCACATCCTGGGTGTTACCGAGCTGTGAGAATATCATCAGTGTCTGAAGAACATCGTCGAGACAGAGCATACCCAGACATTGGTGGCAATCTCGCTGGCTTGCGTGAGAGCGCGCATTTCCTCTCGCTCACGTTCGAAAAAGTTGATGCGACGCTGCGTCGGCCAGCCGAGTGAGTCGACGGCTACAAGCTCGGCAAGTTCTGGCGTGCTTTCGAATGCCGAGAAAGGATCCGTTATGACGTAGACGCGATATTCGAGCACATCACTCTCGCCCATCCAATGACGTTCGTGTGCCATTGCCAGCTGAGCATCTGCAAATCGGCGAGCAACATTGAGCGCTTCGCCGCCGTCGTTCAGAGCACCACGCTCGGAATAGACGACTATGTCTGAGACGGTCGCATATTTGATCGCTTGGATCTTGAAATTGCGCAGATTGACTGTGGGCGGCAGTTGAGGTTTTGCAAAGACTGACGTCTGCCAGTCAGACTCGTTGATGAGCAGCTCCTCTGGGAAGAGACTCGAAACGAGCAATGCTGGGCGAGGCTCGGGACCATAATTCGGCATTTCTGCGTCATTGATCGAGCGGCCTGTGTCTGACTCCGAGAGCGAAAGGCTGTACGAAGACGAAGAAGCTGATGAAGACGCAAAAGACGATGCGATCGAGTTGTAAGACACGCTTGTGTTCGCTCTCGGTCGTCTGACGACATCAGAACCGGCACAAATCGTGGTGAGACCGCGAAATCTGAACGGAGGTCGCGGCTTAGCTCAGAAGGATTCAGGCGCATGGAACTCACCTCGGCACTGGCGCGCGCTTGTTGCCTGTATAGCCGAAATAAGCAGCCTGCTGTGTGCCTGCCTGGTCGGCGCCATGTAGCCAGTCAAAGACGACATGCTCTGGGGTTTCCAGACAAGGTGCCTGACTGGCCAAGTAAGCATATTGCTTCGCAGTGAGCGTATAGATCGGCGCAAAGCAGTTCGGGATCGCAGGAGGGGCGGATGTAGGCGCGCTTGAATGAGACGAGAGCGAGGCTGAGAACGACGAGGAAGCAGAGGTCGAACGAGATTCGCGAGTACGGCCGGAATAACCGGAATCAAGTGTAGCAGTCGAAGCGCTGGAGATGATAGAGTCGTTCGACAGCGTCGACACATGACGCGGATTCCAGAGCGTTGCGTGCGCGCCTGTCGGCGGCGAAGTAGGCGCCGACGAGAAAGTTTCGGCATCTTCGTCGTCTTGCGTTTCAAATCTCTCGGTAGCATCATTTGCGTCCTGCGGCGCACGACGCATCGTTGGTGTAGTCGAAATCGAGGCTCGGCTCTGATTGAACTTGGCCTCCGGCGCCAGCTCCCGGACCGAGCGAGGTGCGCAGGCCGGATGCAGCGGTGTCTCCGAGAGCGGTAGTGGATTGAGACCATACCATGCGGGCTCTATATCCATAGAGACATCGCGAATCGGTTGGCCGGTGGCGGTCGACGGACGGACATCAGCTGCGTCGTTAGCCTCGTCTACATCTGAAGAATTGCCATGCGAGATGCTTTGATGAGCTCGCTTCTTGCCCTCTTGAGACGAGGTAGGCGAAACCAACCGAGGTGGAGAGGCAGACGCGCGATCCTTGCTGCCAGACAGATGCAGTCTGCTCCTGAAGAACGACTTTGACGACGATGACGACTGAGGCGGCGAGGAGGGCCGCGAATGCTCGTCGTCGGGGCTCATACGGCCGCATACCGACGCATCTTGTGCGCCGGGTTGCTGCGCAAGTGCATCTCTGCCCGCATCTGAATCGACAGGGACAGACGTGCGCAGATGGTTGTTATCATATTGCGCTTTGGCGACTGCAGTAGGGGAGCTTGAGGCGCCAGATCTTAATGCAACGGGGTGCAGATAGGGCGCAGGCACAGCAGAAGCCGATGTCATGCTCGTCGTTTGACTGATATCACTTGGTTCTGCCAAATATGCTCGATGAGCGTCTGAAGTGCTCACGTCAGACGACGAAAACTAACCTTGGCTGCAAGGAGAGCAGGGTCAGACAGACGCTCGAGGATAGCCAAGCGAGCAGGTCAGTTCGTGCTTGTCGTGCGTCGTATATCTGCGCTGTGTCTTTGACAGGACAAGGCAGGGATCGTGACGAATGATGCTTGCGATGATGCTGGCTTGCACAGCAGACCAGATCAATGCAAATGCGAGCAGGCGAGACTGATGACTGCTATCAGGCAAGGTCGAAGCGACGAAAGGCTTGTTGCGTTGGTGAAGCTCGACAGGAGATCCTTGTGGCGTTTGAGCCTAGAGTTGCGCTTGACACGAACGGCCGTCGTCGGCGAGGCCCCTGCAAACTCAGCCTCGAGGGTGAACGCGTCTTCGGACTGATGAACGAGTGAAGTCCTGCTTCTGTCGACGCGCAAACAGTTGGCTGTGTCAGCTATGATGCATCAGATGTGCACGATCCCCTCTGCGCACTGACCTCGTTCTGCGACTTTACGACACGCGCGTTGCGATGTGACTATGAGCCGCAGCAGCCTTATCTTTACGACTGCCCTCGACTGTCGCTGGCTGATGCTCGAGCTACGTATGCTGACAGCTGCACTGCGCGATGCTCGGCAGGCCGAAGGAAGGGTGCAGACGATGCAGCGCCGCCACTTCTCAGCAACGAGACCGGGATGCTGTCCGTGGCGATAAAGGGCAGCTGCCTCGTTCAAAGCTTCTCGGGAGCTCGTTGTATGCCAGATGAGCCCCGCTCGATAGGTATGAGGTCTCAGCACTGGCTCGAGTGTGACTGCTGCAGCATGATGTGCTATCTCGCTAAGCCTAGCTCAGCTAGCAAAGGCTCAGCTCAAATCCCGCACCAAAGTTGCAATGCGCATATACTCGATCGAAGTCGAGGCACATTGTCGACTGTTCCCGTGGCAAATCGCGTGTCACGCTTTCCTCGAAGGCTAATCACAAGCTACGCGACAGCCAAGTTCAAGCGCTAAACGAGTTTTCCGACTACCTTGTCGGCGTCTCGGACATGGCTGATAGCTGCGATGTCACTTCCCACACGGGACTGCTCAGCGTACCTTGGTCTTCAATTCATCGTGAAGATGCGCATTCCTGCAGATATGGTCTACAGGAATTCCGAGTCCGCAAACGGGCGCAGAGCCCTGCTACGGCTAGCTAGAGGTCACGATCTCCGGATGGGCCGCTGCAAGATCTCCCATTCTAAACTGAGAACGCCGCTCAGACTGCAAGCCGCGATACGCGAACGCTAAAAGTATGTTCAGATCGCAGGCAACATCCTCAAATATGATGCAAGGCTTGCAATGCAGTGCGGTCTAGTCACGGAGGATCACTTCGCCTCTGGATGCTCCTTCTGGGCCTTGGCTTGACCCTGTTTCGCTAGATCCTGCGGTGACTGGTCATGCTGATGACTTTTGATGGCGGCCTCGCTATGTGTGTGCTGGCTCGAGTGATCCTTGCCCTCCTTCGAGGTGTCTTTGGCTTGCTGCTGCTCCTCCGGGTCCTTGTGACTATCATGCGGATGAGGAGCGAAGCGTCGACGGCGGCAAAGAAGCAGTGAGAAATGAGATCGATGGTCAGATCGTTCGTCAACAATGAACGAAATCGTACTCACGCTTGAGACCTTGCGGAGACGCTGAATGCGCGAGCTGGCGCGACAGTGCGCAGATTCTGCAGTGCTCTTGTGCTTGTGAGGCGCATTGTCATTAGTATACGACTATTCCGAGGCTGCTGTCGCCTACGTCACTTCTATTTGAAACCGTTCTTGAAAACATGTGGTGTGGTCTTTTGCTCGTTTGCGTCGGCCAGACTGTTGGCCGAGATTGACCCAGGGTAAGTCGCTTGCTTGCCTTTTATCTGCGCTGCTATGATTTCATAACATTATCCCTGTCTGACGAGATCCACGAGGTCCTCTGCGAGCTGACAAAACAAGTGTAACAACTCATTTATGAGCAGTTCTCTTTGCGAAATCCAGACCACTTTACTGACACAGACATGCTTTGCAGTATACAACAACATCATGACTGGTACTGCGGCATCCCATAAAATGCAAGCATAGGATTGAACGGCATGGGAATGAAGGCTTGCGCTTGTGCATTCATCTGCATCTGCTGAGCAGGCACAGGAGGTGGTGCTGGAGATTCTCGACGACCGCGTCCCCTGCCTATGCCGCCCGTCGGGTTACCGCCGCGAGCAGTTCTGGGCGGTGGTGACTTCGGCCGCAAGTCGTCGATCTCTTGCGTCGTGGTGAAGAGTGCGCCATTCTGAGCGAACCACTCCGCGTACTTTGCCTGCTCAAACTGCTCTGCGCTGTCTATGTCGGCAGGACCGAGCGTGAGCCAACCTCGTCGTGCACGAGAACCGAAGAGTTCGAGCCGCCTTGAGCCCAAGCAAAAGTTTTCGATCAGCGCGTGGAGTTCCGGCGGTTTGGCGAGTGGATTGTCTGGGTCGCCTTCCCACACGATGACATCTGTATCTATATTGCATCTCGCAAATGCGCCATCTGTGCTTCGCCTGACAGTCCCTTTGATTCCCATGAGGCAGTGCTCCTTTGTATGCGTCAGCAGTGTATCTGTCACCGGCTCATCCTCGATTGCAGGCGCGCGAGTATTGCTCTTGAGCCAGACGATGTCTTCACAGCGTCTATAACCCCATCGAGCAAGGAGATCTCTACCTCTTTCGAGACCTTGACTCGGTCCTGAACCTGAGCCTACCCAGATCCAAATAAATGAAGGCTGAGCAGCCAGTCGTGGGATCGGTAATGCGGCTAGCTCGTCCCATGACCAATTGTCCGCTTGCCCGTACTCTGCCAGAGGAGCATCGATGAGGATGGTGTCAAATCTGAAGGGGACCAGGGTGTCAAAGTCGAAGGAGCGCAGGTCAGCCCGGAGATGCATCGCGGGATGAGATTCGCGCTCGAGGACGGCATGGTGCATCTCGAGCAGGCGCTGTAGTTTCGGATGCCTGCCGATACGTTGCATAAGCTCGCGCAAGATCGATCGTCATGGACTGACTCTTGGAAGCGTTCGCCAAGCTCAGCATTGCGGATGAAGTTCTGCGGTCGTCGCGCGGTATTGACGTATTGCTGAGCATAAGAGCTGCGTATCGATTCCTCCTCGGGTGACTGATCTACTGCGCTCAGCCGAGCCGCATCTGCAGTCTGAAATTGACGTACATAATTTGGGCCATAGGCAATGCATTTGGCTCGCTTGACGGCATCTTTGGGCAAGTCATCTCTGCGCGAACGCTCGACTGTTTTCGACTTGGGCTCTGTCGGAGGCTCGAGCTGCGTCCGTCGTCGAGCATTTCGCCGCTTGTGGATGCGTTGGATGAGTGCGGCATGTTCATCCATGGGGGCCTGGCAGATGACGCAATGATGGACGACGTGACCGCAACGCGCTCTCGAGAGTTGGGAGAGTTCGTTCAAAGCCACAGGGCAGCATGACTGATAAGCCAGACGACGGAGCCATCCTAGACGCATTGGAGCATGCGCGCTCGCTCTCTGCACCCGGCACTGGCGTCACAAAGCTCTACGAGCGAGTCAAGGCCAATCACCCTCAATGGCAACTCAGCGACAAACGATTTCGAAAGCTAGCTGCAAAGTCAAACAGGGAAGCCGAGGAGAGTCCGGCGAATGGTCATGCGAGCTCGAGCAAGCGAACTATCGATACCAGTGCTGTGCCTGTCTCCAAAATTGACCCCAAAGTCGTTGCGTCGAGCAGTGTGTTTGATGCCATCAAGATCCGTCAGATCGATCCCATCAAGGGCAAGGGCATCGTCGCTGCAAGGGACTTACCCGACGAGACACAGCTTCTTCACGATACGGCTTATGTCTTTGCAGCCGGTGCAGCCATTGCACAGAAAGTCCAACGCGGTCAAGCTTGCGCTTTCTGTGGCAAGCTCGTCGATGCTCTCGCTCGTCTGGCCGTAAGCTGTCAAGAGCATCCAACGTACGGTAAGTCCTCCAAGGCCGTCACCTTTGAAGCTTGCAAGTTGCGCTACTGTGATCGAGTCTGCTCTTCGAAAAGCCGACATGAGTTTGGCCAGCTCATCTGTCCTGCGTTGAACGACAACTACCGCACCTTGCTGGCATACAGCGACAGTCGACAGACATCCGTTCCGTTGGCCGTCTTCAAGCTGCTTGCAAAGACATTCGTGGCCTACCAACGCTCCGAGCAAGAGGGCAGAGACGAGGCCAAGCGCGTCGAAGCGTTTGCAGGCATCTCTCAGCGAGTCCTTTGCGAGCGTCAATCGGGCCGGAAGGCAACGGAAGACCATCTCATACCCATGTTGAAAGAAAGCCACGTCCTCACCGTTCGAGCTCTGCACTTTTCGGTGGAAAGTCAGGCATCCGAGGCAGAGATCAAGCCGGACGAGATTCACTGGAAGACAAAGTTTCCCGCCAGTGTGCTCCAGCTGCTGTCATTCGACTCTTTCCTGCTATACACGGGCAAGGTCAACCTCAACCGCGAAGACGACGGCGGTGTCTACGCGCTCCATTCAAGTCTCAACCATTCCTGGTGAGTCAATCAGCGAGACGTTCGCGTTGCGACTGATGTGTGAGCAGCCATCCGAACGCATCAGTCAGAAGAGTAGCGCTCCGAGGCAGCACGAACGACGCCAAGCCTTCCAAAGTCTACATCATCACGCGCAGACCCATCAAAGCAGGCGAAGAGATCACGCTGACATACTGCTCTCCCCACCTATCGCTCGAACAACGACGGGAGTACCTGTACAACCACTACCTGTTCGAATGCTGGTGCGAGCGCTGTGTTGCCGAGATGGAAGATCGCCGTGAGAATGGCATCAAGGTTGCCCAGCCGACAGGCTTTGAGCCGCCCATCAATGGCGAGACACATCAAGCCAGTGGGGATCATGCCGACGGAGATTTGGCCGATGAGATCAAGGCGGCTTTGCAAATCGCTTGATCAGTGTGCGGGCAGCAGATTCGCATTGCAGGATACCCAACGCAAAGGACAAAAAGCGCGAGAGGCGCACGCATCTGACAACAAGTTGTTGTACAACCCAAATGAGCATCATTGATTCATCGCTTTGACCCATGCTGTGTAGTTGACACCTCGTGAATCTGGCGGCAGAACAGCTAGCATCCTGCCGACGCGTGTCAGCTTTCGCCAGAGAACACGAGTCCCACCAAGCTCACTCGTCGACATCCCGTTGGCTTAGTCTATCGCCAAAGTTGCACATGGCAATCGTGAACTCCTGCCGAGTGAGATAGCCATCGCCGTCCTTGTCAAACGTCTGGAATGCTTCTATTATCTCTGCTTCACCGCCTTCTTCGACGACCACATCGGCCATGAGCTCCATGAACTGCCGCTGTCCTATCGATCCTGCACCAGATGGATCATCTACTCCTGTTCAGCCTTCGCCGTCTGCGAGGGCGCATGGCCTACATCGCTGCAACAGTCGAGAGAACTCGGTGTCGGGTCGCGATTGACCAAGCGAGAGCATGACGGTCCGCAAATCGTTTGCTGATATGCTTCCTTGCGATGCATCTTGTACGCCTTCTGGTGTTTTCGCAAAGGTCTCAAAAGCGATTCGAAGCTCTACAGCGCTGATATTTAGCCTCGTGAATGAGCGGAGAGTGAGAGGCGTACCGTCTATCTGCTCGGGATGCTGCCAATCAACATGTCAGCCAGAGTCATGCGCGGAGAGTCTTTGGACACAGACTAATCGATCCATCTTAGCCTGTGGGAGCTCCTGAGAAGCCGCTATCGTCGGTCACTGTGACGACATTCTGTCGACGCGACGTGTCTTCGAGCAAGACCGTGAACGCATTCGCACCGCGAAAAATCCAGTATGCGGAGAGAGGCATGAAGCACGCCCAAGGCTCGGCCTATCTATGCTCTGGTGTTTGTGGAGGAATCAGACCTGCGGAGCAGCGCACACAACCTGATCATTATGTTCCGTCTACAACGTCATTGTCCAACCCTATCAACATGCATGATCTCTGCCTGAGTGGCGAGCTACTCTTCTTCTCTCTAAGAGTTCTTCGTACGCCCGTATCTCCTTGTCCAGCTCTTTCATAGTTTCGCGCTGCTCTCCTATGGTTTCGCGCTGCACTTTTGTGGTTTCGCACTGCTCTTCCGCGATTTCCTCGAGACGCGCTACCTCCTGTGTCTATGCTGGCACCTGCCGAGACGATGCAGTCTAATCATCAACGGGCGCACTGCTAGCACCTGTACGGCTGCTTTCCGCCAGCTGGTGCTGAAGTTCCCGAAGTCGTTGCTCGGATTCCTGATATCGTTGCTCTAGTTCGTGCATCTTCCGCTTGTGTTCAAGAACGGAGATGGTGCCGCCTGGTGTGGTAGTGTCGCGAGTGTAAGACGCTCGTAGTTGCTTGCCTTTTGTGAAGTATGCTTCCAGGAAGTCAAGGGCAGGCTGAAGAAGCTCTTCATTATCCACCAGGCCGGCAGAGGCTTCCACCCAAGCTACTCTCGGGTCAGCGATGCTGTCTCCGTCGCCAGAGGCTATGCTTGTGTCCGTGCGGAGGCCAACAGTAAGATATACTTGCTCTGGACAGTCGGCAAAATCACGGATTGTCTGAACAGTAACCGTCAGCGAATTGCAACGCCAATGGCAGGAAAGCCAAGCACCTTTCGCATGGCATTGTGTCTGAAGTCATTAAAGACCTTTGCATACTCGGACGCAGGCTTGCGCAACTGGTCATACGTCTGGTGAGGAATCGAGCTGCCCAGCTTTGGCTCGGTATGTTTGACGAGCGTGTCCTCCCAAGATGCTGTTCAGAGATGAAGACGGGTCAGTACAGTGAAAACGCGCTCTGTGTCATACTGACCTGTGTGAAGAGGCATCGCATGCTTTCGCCCTTCATTATCGGTATACTCGAGAGTGCTGGCTCTTTTGCAGTTGGCGCTGATCTTCCCTGGGTGGGAGGACTCGTAAGTATCTATAAGGATCTGCTTCTGCTGTCGGTGGCCCTCGACGCTGGACAGCACTTTGTCGCACACCTGTTTGCGACTTTGCAGATCCGCAACTATCGAGTCTCGCCAACTCGTCGTGGCTGAGGCAGATCTATCGTCTGCAGGTTGAGATGAAGCATCTTGCGTGACGGCAGGATACTGTTGCGTTTCGACTTCGCCAGGACTAATCCGACGGGATGCGCCATCGAGACCGGCATGTCGTACGTCAGCCGACCGAGCGTCGGCGCGTGGAGCGACAGCGGGTTGCTGCCCGTGTCCGATCGAGCTGTCAACCGGATGGAGCGGATCCTGGCCCGGCCTCTCGGCTGGCTCACTGCTCCTTGCTGCCAGATCGCTGATGGTAGTCGGAGTGCAAGATGCAGCAAGGTCGCTTGCTCTAGGTATTGGACCCATCATGGAACGGCGCAGGCGGCATAGCTCCATGAACGATTCGTCTTCTCCAACAGAGCGGTAACGATGACGCCTCGGTCGATCTTCCATCCACCGTGGCTGAACGTTCTCTTGCCATGGTGGGATATCTGTTGCTGGATTCCGTGGGCCAAATTTTGCGGCGAGCTCCTCCCTTATGCTGGAATAGTCTGGAGGAGGCGATATGGATGGGTAGCGGCGCCGGCGAGTGTAGCCAGTGCGGCGCTTCTTGCGCGGCGCGATAGAGCTAACAGATACTTCTTCAGATGCTGCAGGCTTACTGCACGAGCTTTTTGGGGCCCTAGGAGCCATAGCCTGGGCAAGACAAGCGGCACTAGATCCGAGCACAGTCACCGACGTAGAAAGTGTCGCGACGCGTCAACGCGTTAGCGCGTCAGCTACGTGTCAGATGCAGGGTGCGTGGCGGTGACTGACGTGCTGACGTGCTATTTCCTTGACCGGTCGATCGTCTACTCTTCGTCCGGTCGATCATGACAGCTCTGATAGCAGCAGAAGATGTCCAGCTGATCATCTCTGGCAAGCAAGATCGCCACGCCGAGCTGCATCCGCTAATGCGCCCACGCAGATGTCGACGGTACACTTCTCACAAGCCAGCACACCGTACACCCCAGAACGGTCGACGCTATCCATCGCATACGGCGTATGAGGCCCGACATCCCCGTTGTGCTTGCGAGCGGCAAGCAATTCGTCAGCTGTGAGAGCATACGAAAGCAACTCCACCTGGACGGATGTCCTGCCATCCATTGCCATGGCTCGTTGATCTACGACGACACGGGCAAATTACTGAATACGTTCGCACTTGCGCCTGAGCTTGCACTCGGTCTCATAGCCAAGCTACAAGAACTCAATCTGACCGCCTTTGCTTTCACGCACGATGAAGTGGCCGTTGTCAATCGAGAGCAAGGCGGCAAGACGGATTGGGTAGAGATAGGGCGTAAATATGACAAGAATATCGTCGAGGTGGACGTGTCGGCCTATCTAGCGTCTATCGAGTCGGGAAAGATACAAGTCGTCAAAGTGACGGGATGCTGCAGCGACGAGCAGCACCTCATCCAGAAAGCAATCGACGCGATACAGTCTCGCTTCCCGCAAGAGCAAGTGACCGTCACTCGAGCTATTTCCTTCATACTCGAATGTGTGCCCGCCAAAATCAACAAAGCTAGAGCACTTCAGACGCTTTGTGATGAATTAGGCATCTCGCCAGCGCAGGTGATTGCGTTTGGTGATGGTGAGAACGACGAGGGTATGCTTAGGTTAGCTGGCTGCGGAGTAGCAATGGCAAATTCGATGCCGACAGTGCAGCAGTATTCCGATCATGTGACCACGTCTAACGATGCCGGCGGCGTAGGCGAATTTCTAGATCGTATCTTTGCATAGTGTTGTACAACGACATTATTACGACCAGGTCTCCTCTTGCAATCTACCATCTGCTTCCATCGTGTCCAGATACGCTTGCGCTTCCATCCTGCTAACGTGACTTTGCGTCTCGATGATCTCGATGAGCGCTTTGCGAACTGATTTGGGCATCTGACCCGCAGAACCCGATATATATACATGTGCCCCTTGCCGAAGAAGTTGCCACAGCCAGACTGCTTCCTCTCGAAGCTTGTGCTGGACATATACTTTGTCCGGCTGTCGGTATCATCAGCATGCCCCAGCTGGAGTTAGCGAACGAGCGTACCGTGTCGCGGGAAGCTGCTACGATAAACTTCAGGCGGCCAGCATCGTGCGCCTTTTGCCATTCTTGAGCATGGTAGAAGTCCTTCTCGAGCGATCGACAGCCAAAGAAGATCGTCAGATCTGCGGTAGATTCAATGAGCGCTGTGAGCGAGATGCGCTGAGTCACCCTACCTGTTTGCTCGGTCTGAGCTGCTCGCTCTTGTGCTAATGCACGAAAGGGTGCGATGCCGGTACCGGGACCGACGCAGATGATAGGCGTGTTGATCTCTTTTGGCGTCTCGAGCGAGCCAGGCATGATCTTGACTTGCAGCCTCGTGCCTGTTTGCGCACCACGTCAGAACCAATGGCTGTACCAAAAGAGACAGGGCCGACCTGGCTGTAGGGTCTTGAGCCAGTGTGTGCACACGCCTCGCCTTGGCAGATGTAAGATCGTCTTGTAGTCCACAATTGCAACGAGTAATTGCACGCGCTTTGGATCGACGAGCGATGACGAAGCGATGGAGAACTGCCGAGGCTTGATCTCGGGAAAGACATCAAAGATGTACGCCAGTGGTATCTCGACAGATTTGAACTCGGACAGCACCTCTGTGATCGTCCGCCTTGGTCGGGTGGAGTAATCCCACAGCTCGTCCTGTCATCGCAGGTAGAGGTCAGCCTACCTTGGCTGCGTTTGGCCATCTGCTAGCACCGACCTGATTGGCGGGCATGCAAAACTCGCGCAGGCGCTCGGCTTCGAGGTCGCTCTTTGCAAAGTAGGCGAGCATCTCGAAGAAACTCCTTCGAGGAACGGCAAAGATGTCCAATAGCTCCCTGCAAATCTGCCGCACGGTCGCGATCGCAGGCCAATAGGGCGGTAAAGGTTGATCTGCTAGTTCTCGAGCATTCAGAAGTGTACTCCTGTTAGAGCAGAGAAGCTAGCCTTGCGATGCAGATTCTATTCTGAGCGGTTGATCCGCTTGGTCTGCCCATCTGACATGCTTGAGGAACATGTCTACATCCTTCTGGATGTTCTTGGGCTTCAACTCGAGCACATCACCCGCTCTCCATTGCGTAGCATCGTCCAGCGTGAGATCAAAATAACGCGTGTCTTGGAAATGGTCTGGCGCAGTTGCTCGTTCGTTGCGAGAGACAGTCGCCCAGACGAGGTCTTGAGACGAGCTGACAACATCGGAAAGGGTGCTCTGTTTGGCTGACGAGAGTGACACTCGCGCGGAAGGCATGGCTGTCGATGGGATGAGATTGAGATGAGCCGGCATAGGCATGAGCGCGTCCAATGTTCGCCACAAATCCTCAAGCCAAGGATCGAGCGTGCCTTCTATCCTGTCGACGCAACAAGCTGAGTTTCTGAAAAGCGTGTTCACAATCGCTCTGCTGACCCTGCATAGTGCTGATCGTCCGCTTCGCCCTTCTCGTGAAAAGGGACAGCGCCGAGCATGAGCAACCTGTTCCAGAGCTTTCTGGCAGGCCAATTGTACTTGGAATAGCTGCTATCTCCCAAGCCAAACACTGTGAACCGAAGCTGGTCGAGTAGCTGAGCGGGCAGATCGGATCGCAAGAGGAATTGCCAGAATGATCTCATATTGCTTGGCTCTTGCCCTTGCCCGCTCGTTGCTGCTACGAAGATGATCCACTGCTCCTCGAGCACTTCGCTCTGCCGAGGACGGCAAGCCACCCGTCAGACGCTTCAGATCTGAGAGCTCGGCAGCGGACCTTGTCATAGTCGTCCATCGCGAGAGAGCGTGCGATCCAGTGTCGCCGTCTTGCTTCTCTTGCGATCCTGTTGGCCACATCCTCTGCGTTTCCCGTCTGGCTGCCGTACAGCACGGTCAACCTCCTGCTCAAACCATCGTCATCGTCAGGAGAGATCATCGTACGAGCCGAGCGCTGAGTCAACGCTGGAGCCTGCCAGAAGGCGCGATGCTTCGGGGCAGTTGCTGAATATCGATAATTCAGCTGATTCATCCATTCGAACTTGTTGGGCCTTGGACGTTGCGACAGAACCTTCGTCCATCTCGCAATGGCAGCTCGTCTGAGTCTGCGGCAGGTTAGCGCTGATCATCGAGAATCGTTGGCCTGTTCACTGACCCTTGGGCTTCTCTCTGCTTCTTTCTGTACGGTCTTTCGCTCGCCACCTACGATCGTTACAGTCACAGCGATGGGGACGGTCCACCCGGCCCTCGATCACCCTCACAGTAGCGGGTCGCTATGCGCTCATCCAGTCTAGGGGATTCGCGACACAGCAAGATCCCTATGATGTCGTCGTCATTGGGGGCGGTACGTCCATCGATCTCGTCCCTCTCGACGCTCTTGCTCATTCTCGACGCTTTGCAGGTCCTGGTGGCTACGTCGCCGCGATCAAGGCAGGCCAACTAGGTCTCAAGGTACGCCTTGCACGTAGTCGCATGCTACCGCGCTGACGAGTCATCGCAGACCGCTTGCATAGAAAAGCGAGGCGCGTTAGGCGGAACCTGCCTCAACGTAGGCTGCATCCCATCGGTACGTCTCAGGTGTTGGTATACATGATGTATGCTGACCCTATATGGCGCGCTGCAGAAATCGATGTTGAATAACTCGCATATCTACCATCAGACGATGCACGATCTCAAAAAGCGCGGCATTGATGGCAAGTCATTCCCCACTCGCTTTATCCCGGCAAGCTTATACAGGCAACTCTGCAGTCGGCGACGTTAAGCTCAATCTGGGGCAGATGCTCAAGGCAAAGGATGGATCCGTCAAAGCGTTGACAGGCGGTGTAGAGGGCTTGTTCAAGAAGAACAAGGTAGACTACATCAAAGGCACTGCCTCTTTCCATTCGCCCACAGAGCTCGATGTCAGTCTCAACGATGGAGGCGAGACGCGCATCTCTGCAAAGAACGTCATCATCGCCACCGGATCAGAAGTCACACCCTTTCCGGGTATCGAGGTCGACGAGAAGCGCGTCGTCTCGTCTACCGGTGCACTCGATCTGCAAGAAGTACCAAAGAAGATGCTCGTCATCGGCGGCGGTATCATCGGACTCGAGCTAGGCAGTGTTTGGAATCGACTGGGCTCCGAAGTGACCGTCGTCGAATTTCAAGGCAACATTGGCGGACAGGGTCTCGACGGTGCTACTGCAAAGGCGTTCCAGAAGATCCTCGGCAAGCAGGGTTTGAAGTACAAGCTCAATACCAAAGTGCTTGGGATAGAGAAGACAGACGACAAGCTCACGCTCAATGTCGAAGCTGCAAAGGGTGGCAAGAAGGAGCAACTCGACGCTGATGTCGTCCTCGTAGCAATCGGCAGACGGCCATATACCACTGGACTCAACCTAGACAAGATCGGTGTCGAGCTCGATGACAAGGGCAGAATTGTCGTCAACAACAAGTACGACACGAGTGTAACGAACATCAAGTGCATCGGCGATTGCACTTTCGGTCCTATGCTCGCCCACAAGGCAGAAGAAGAAGGCATTGCCTGTGTCGAGTATATCCACTCTGGTCATGGTCATGTCAACTATGGTGCCATTCCTTCAGTCGTCTACACTCATCCCGAAGTTGCATGGGTGGGCAAGAACGAAGAGGAGCTCAAAGCAGAGGGCATCGACTACAAGACCGGCTCGTATCCTTTCCTGGCCAACTCGCGAGCAAAAACAGCAGACGACACTGACGGCTTTGTCAAGTTCCTTGTCGAGAAGGAGACTGACAAGATTCTCGGGTGAGCCACATCACTCTTGAAAATTCTGCGCATAACTAAGCAAACGAGCAGAGTGCACATCATCGGACCCAATGCGGGCGAGATGATCGCTTCAGCCGTGCTTGCTCTCGAGTACAGCGCCAGTGCAGAAGATATCGCACGGACAAGTCACGCTCACCCGACGCTCAGCGAGGCTTTCAAGGAAGCCGCAATGGCAAGCTATGGCAAAGCGATCAACTTTTGAGTGGTCTGCAAGTCCTCCAGCTTGTACCATCAATGTAGTCCATCCTTGTGATCTAGCTTGCGTACTGCGTGCGTTCTGACGAGGCCAGCATCCTGCGATCTGCTTCACAATCTCAGGAATGAGCGAGGAAAATGATCGGACAGGGGCCTCTTGTATGCTTGATCGTACAACAACATAGCGTGACAGATACTGCGGTGATCACTGGAGTTGCTGCGGCCAGTCTGCACGGCGTTGCCATCGCCCATCGGGCGTGAAGCGAGGATTGACAGGGTAAGAGAGGCCATCTGGGCGGTTTGTCGGCTTGATCGGCAAAAACCATCCGAGCTTGCTGGTACCCATGATAGCTTCCCAATTCGCTCTTGCCGAGCCCATCCACCATATGTTACCTTCTTTGTCTAATCGACCCCACTCGTGATCCCATTCGTCGACAAGCTTTGCCTTTTTGCCGAAAGAGCAGAGACCATACTCGAGCGTTGTAGCTGCCCTCTCTCTTCTGCGCATGCGAGTGATGCCTATCTCTTCGATAGTAGTGATATTGAAAAGTTGTAAGCGAGTGTGTGCGCCGGCCATACCGACGGTAAAGATCATAAAGAATCCTGCTATCCCGATGAGCACGAATTGCTGCGGGTCGGCAGTATGAGAGGCGCCTGCTGGTCTATGCGGCGGGACTGCAGCCAAGAGACTGGCCAGAAAAGTATAGGTTGTGAAGATAGCAGCCCACTGGAGAAAGTTCATAAAGTATTTCTTGTTCCTTGCGCCTGCACATTGGCCTATCCAAGGACAGTGGTGATCCATGCCGAGCACGCATTGACCACAGTGACGGCAATGATGAGCTCTGTACGGTTTGATGCGTTGACATTTGTAGCAATAGCGTGCTGGTGGACTCAAAACAGCATGCTCGGGTATCTTTCGCTGTGGTCCGGTACGAGCGGGTTTCTCTTCAGGTGTAGCAGCCGAAGACGGAGGAGCGATGCTGCCTAGAGCTCCCTCAAGTGTAGCTGGCAGTCCGGCAGCAAAACTCTGTGGGCCCGCTTGGAGATCGGGCGCATGGGTGTTTTGTAAATGAGCGTGTTCTGGTCTTGCAGGCGTAGGATAAGCAGGACCTGCGATCAGTGATGATTGTGACGTCCCCGGATTGTCATCGAAGCGGCCCTCCTGCGCATTCCAACGCGGCTCGGCAGAGACTTGGACGTGATCTTTGACATAGCCCGGCGGCGTAGTGATGATGACGAGATAAGACCAGCAGAACATGAGCCAGAGTATGACGAAGAAGACCAGCAGGACGATGCCTTGCGTTCTTGACCCTCTTCGCTTGGCGTTCTGGTGGATCATGGGCACGCAGACACGCCAGATGAAGGCGTAGCCGACATAGGTGATCAAGCCGATGACGATCAAGACGGCCATCTTGCGCGCGACGATTGAATCTGGTCGTTGAGCATCTTGGCGTGCTTCGAGCTGCTTTGTGAACCCGATGAGCTTCGGCTGAGCCTTTGCGGGCTTCTCTGATCATGTCAACACCGCATTAGTGCTGTGTACCGTGCGCCGAAAATGCCAGGACTGACCCGACTTGGCCGGATCGTCCAGCTTCTCCTGACAGTCCAACATTGTATCACGAGTACATGCAGCCAGCTAGAGGAGAAGACGCCGTCATCTTTGTCCGGCTTGTTGCCAGTTTGTACGTTTGTGACGACGACCGCGTCGCGACTGCTCAAGCTCGAGCGCTTGCTCTCTGCCGCCGAGTCACCCGCAAGATGGCGACGACGGGCCATATCGCAGATGCGTATGACACGATGTGAGCCTATACTGGCACCAGACTAGATCTTGGCTGGCGCTGACCTTGGCTCGTTCTCTCTGCTCTTTTTCGCGCTACTCCTGTCTACTGGCCATATTCTCTTGCTCCTCGTGCTATACGATGACGCACATACAGCCTGGTGCTCGATTTTGGATCACAGTACTCGCATCTCATCGTCCGGCGCCTTCGCGAGCTCGGCATCTACGGCGAGATGCTGCCATGCACACAAAAACTATCAGAGCTCCCCTGGAAACCCAAAGGCATCATCCTATCTGGTTCGCCCTACTCGGTCTACGACCACGACGCGCCACGTGTCGACCCAGAAGTCTACACGTGTGGTCTGCCCGTACTGGGCGTTTGCTACGGCTTGCAAGAGACGGCGCATCATTTTGGAGCGAGGGTGGAGTCGTGTGAACACCGCGAATACGGCGAAGCGATTATTAGCATCATCAAGCACGGCAACGATGGAATCTCTCATGTCGATAAGCTCTTCGAGGGGATCAGTGGCGAGATGCCCGTGCGTGGCTGTCCTCGGAGAAGCGGGTACAGATTTGTCCAGCTGACAGCTTTTGCAGGTCTGGATGTCACATTCTGATAGACTGCAGAACAAGCCAGATGATTTCGTTGTGGTCGCCACAACGCCAAATGCTCCCTTTGCTGCGCTCGTGCACGAGACCAAACCCATCTATGGCATACAAGCAAGCTCATCAGTCCTACACATATCACAAGCTTATGCAAGAGCAGTTTCATCCGGAAGTGACTCATTCGCCTCGAGGCAAAGAAGTCATCGCCAGGTTTGCCGAGCTCATCTGCGGCTGTGAGGCTTCGTGGAAGATGGAGACTTTCATCGACAAGGAGATTGCAAGGATACGAGAGCTCGTGGGTCCCAAAGGCCAAGTGATCGGTGCAGTCTCTGGTGGCGTCGATTCTTCTGTTGCTGCAAAGCTGATGCACGAAGCCATTGGCGATCGGTGCGTCCTGTTCTTTCGCTTGCGCATGACAAGCTACTGAGCGATGAGATTCAGGTTTCATGCAATCATGGTGGACAATGGCGTACTACGAATGAACGAAGCCGCACAAGTCCACAAGATGCTCAACGAAGATCTTGGCGTCAACTTGACGGTAGTAGATGCGAGCGATCTCTTCCTCACCAAGCTCAAAGGCGTCACCGACCCTGAGAAGAAACGCAAAGTCATCGGCAATACGTTCATCGAGGTCTTTGAAGCGAAAGCAGCAGAGATTGAAGCGGAAGCGGAGAAGGAGCTAGCGGTGCAAGGAGGCGAGGCGAAGGGCAAGATAGAATGGTTGCTGCAAGGGACATTATACCCCGATGTGATTGAATCGATCAGTTTCAAGGGTCCCAGTGCAACGATCAAGACGCATCACAACGTTGGCGGCTTACTGGCGAACATGAAGTTGAAGTTGATCGAGCCCCTCCGCGAGCTCTTCAAAGGTGCATTACCGTGCTTTGAGTCAGATGCTCTGACTGAGATTCACTGGTCAACACAGACGAGGTGCGATCGCTTGGCAGACTGCTTGATATCCCTGCCCATCTCGTCGGGCGACATCCCTTTCCAGGCCCCGGTCTAGCTATCCGCATCCTTGGCGAAGTGACGAGAGAACAAGTCAAGATTGCTCAGCACGCCGATTCGATCTACATTGAAGAGATCCGCAGAGCAGGACTCTACGACAAGATCTCTCAGGCATTCGCTGCACTGTTGCCTGTCCAAGCTGTAGGAGTCCAGGGCGATAGGCGTACATACGATCAGGTCATCGTGCTCAGAGCGGTAGAGTCGCAAGATTTCATGACGGCAGATTGGTTCCCTTTTCCTGCAGACGTCTTGCGGAAGATCTCATCCAGAATCACCAACGAGGT
Organism: Mixia osmundae IAM 14324; assembly: GCF_000708205.1. Lineage (NCBI taxonomy): Eukaryota > Fungi > Basidiomycota > Mixiomycetes > Mixiales > Mixiaceae > Mixia > Mixia osmundae. The sequence continues at coordinate 1,004,969 of NW_014575563.1, read as the reverse complement.
CGCCGGCGTCAACAGGGTGACGTACGATATCACTTCCAAGCCTCCTGGAACAATGTCAGTCTTTCGTGCTTGGCTCAGATCACTGGCTCATGGGCGAGCGATGACAGAGAATGGCTTTAGAATCGCAACAACAGCGTGTACAAATAGGCGGGCATGCAAGCAGTCATTCTTTCCAATTGTGCGCGCAGAGTGTACACCTGCGAGTCTATGCTCAGCATGCACATGTCATATCAGGGAAGGTGCGTACCTGTAGAAAGTCGTCATTGGCTCGTCTGCACTACGCGTCTGTGCACGTATTTCGCCTCTAAGCCTCAAGTAAGCGCATTGGACGAGAAGACCGCACCTGGATCTGCATATAATATGCTCGTGTCCCATTGCAGTCTTTCTTCGTGCAAGGTACTGTCCATCACAAGCCCCTTGAGCTCCGATAGACGGCACAGTCTAGTCTGACGAACCTGCCATGGAGTCCACATTCTTCCAAGCATCTTCTCCACCGAGCACATCATCGACTTGCTTCCTCTTTTGCGGTTTCGGGTCGTAGTACTGTCGTAGGGAGCCCCATTGAGTGCCAGTAGGACCTGCAAGAGGTTGAAAGTGACCTTGCGCTTAATCGGGTAGAGATAGGGACATGTTGGGCAGCCGAAGCAGTTGGTCGATTGCTCGGAGGTCTGCACGATGAGCAAGTTTGCGCAGGTCGGGCAGAAGATCATCGCCGGTCAGCCGTGACAGCACGACGAGACCACGTCGAGCCGCCGAGTCGCGAATTTTGTACGTCCAAAGGGAGTGCAGCACGCCGGCGAAGAACGATGGTCAGTCGGGCCACCCTGGCACGCTTGGATCGTGCTCAACGGGTACTGATTGGCAGGATGATGACACGGAGCGAGATATCGCTCGAGTATGGCGAGTCAACAGGACCGTCCGCGAGCTCTGCAGAGATAGGGTCAGCACCGACGCCTGTTCGAGCTGCCCAGAGCTCAGACGAGCTTTGCAGGGCTACACCATGTCCGAGCAGGAGATCAACATGTCCTTGCAAAAGTTCACAGAGTCATACACCATGAACGGACACCTCGAGCAAGTCTCGTAGCGTCAAGCAATGCTAATGGTCTGACCGTCGGATCGACAGCCGCACAGCGCTCAACTTTCATGCGTCGAGACATGTTCCGGTAGCTGGCAGGGAAGAGACAGAAGTGCAACAGATCTACGTCTTTTTCGCCGAAGAGAGATCGCTCGGCATCAAACCCGTCAGGGAGTCAGTCTTGCCTGCTCTGTCTTGACCATGCCAGAGCTGACAACGTGACAGATTCCTGACGGTCTTGCTCGATCGCAACCTACATAGCGGCATCTTGATCTACAAACAGAGCATCACGCCGCCTGCGCTGAGGGCAAGCCGAGCCCTGTCTTCAGTCTATGCGGGCAAGACTGAGCCTGGCGCTTTCTGCAGGCATTGGCGCAAGCAGGTCAGCATACGACAGCAGAGGCCCTCTCTGAGAGCGAACTGCTCGTCAACATCACACAGCACACGCTCGTGCCCAAGCATGAAGTCCTTTCGCCAATGGACAAAGCAGAGCTACTCAAGAAATAGTCAGACTTGTCATTTTCTGTGCCAAACAGGAACTGATGCACGTCTATAGTCGCTTGAAAGATACGCAGCTGCCGCGTATACTGCTCAGCGACCCTGTTGCGCGGTACTACGGCCTCAAGAGAGGCCAGGTTGTCAAGATTACTCGTCCTTCAGGCAAGGAATTGCATCTTCATGTCCGTTTCATGCTCACGGGTGCAAAGTCTCGCAGAAACGGCAGGGCGGTACGCTTCATATCGACTGGCAGTGTAAGACTTCTGTACATGTATTAATGCAGATCTTTCTCTTTCAACCTGCTGCGTGTTTCGTTGGCCTGACTGATGCGGTCTTGCCACCTTGCGACTGGTACATCATCGCTTCGATAGAGCTCACGACCGAGTCATCGGCACATCTCAACGAGGAAAGAGTCTCATGCAGGACTCTTCAGCCACAAGTGCACTCGCCATGGGTGCAAAAGTCTACATTAGGGTCTCCCGACAGGCTATGAAGCTGCGAAGTACCACTACCGCTGATCGACCTCTCTTCGCATCGCATTACAGAGGACGGGCTGTCAGCGATCTCACTTGCGAGGGAGCGTGGGCACGCATTGCCAAGTCCCATCCGCTGCTCTTGTAAACGTCAGTCAGAGCACGCATTCAGCACGAACTACTTGCGCATCTTTCTACAGCCGGCCTCGGCATCGCTCAGCTTAGCTTCGGCTGCTCTGCTGGGGATCCGACCGTGCGTCAGCTTTGGTTCGATCAGAACAAGCAAAGGCGAGCTCTTACGGCACATTGACGGGCGAAGCCATTGCCAAGCAGGCGAAAGCAAGACAGATGACAATGGTGATTTTCGACATTGTTTGCTCGTCTCTACTTTACAATTCTGTGCACGGCGAGAGAGACAGAGTGCTCAACGTGATCAGCGTCGAACGTGCATTAAGACACTTTGCTCCAAACTCTGACTCTTCACAGCCTCAGTCGTGCTTCATTCAGAGTTGAAACACGCACATGACCTCACACGAGCCAACCAACGGCAAGACTCGTCCATCATCAACACGGACTTGCAACTACGCCTGTCGTTTCATTCTCCGATCGATTGGCACTGCCGCGGACCTTGATGCGCGCAATGCCTATTTGGACGGCACGCATCGCCAGCCGCCATTCGCTGCATTACTCGTCAGTAGGAGACTGGAAAGCACACATTGGAGACTTACACATGCGTGTACAGCCTCCCTCGCCACTGCTGTTATCTGCGCCAATGGCTTGCCTGGCAGAGACTAGTGTTAGCTTTCGCTGATCTTCGTACAGTAGGCTGACGATTGTGCTGTCGGCGAAGCCATGGCAAGGCAGGCGAAAGCAATGCAGATGGCAGTAGCGATCTTAGACATTGCTTGGTCTGGTGGTCAGTCTGACTGAGATGCGCTTAGAGCCGGGATCATGGTTGCCAGAGTCAGAGGCAAACGCGCGACAGAGCGTCGTGCGGGCGATGACACGGGGCAGCAGTCTATCGCATCAGATGAAATATCTTCCAGTATTTTTGCACTTGCTCCGATTCCCGACTTCGCGTTCGCGCAACTCGACTCGACTCGACTCGACTGAACTCGATTCGACTCGACGCTGCCGATACAGCCACTTCATACTCATGCAAGGATCCTATGGCAGAGCCTTGAGACTAGCTCTGTACGAGTAGTCGAAGATGGGAGTCACTTTGTCGATCGGTGACGCAAGAAACGAGAGAATGTTGCCAATGATTGAAAGGAACTGCTGAAGCAGCTGACGGGTATCATCATGAGGCGCATTCACTCGTAGACAGGAGAAGCTGGCTCGACAAGAAGACNACAGCCGCGTTCGAGTCCGTTCACAAAAGCCGATGTGCACAGACCCAGACGGTAGCCTGGCTGACTATCGAATGAGGGGGACCCTCTGTGTAAAGGTGATGAAGCGAACTTGTGCTGCCCATGACGCTTGACATGCTCTACTGCATACGGGCTTGTCATGTCGGAGGCGCACTTGGTCGATAAGGATGAGAACGCGGTCGGCAAGAAGAACGACAAGTCACTCTCGAATCTTGCAAACCCGATAGGAGCCCTGAACGCAGAACTTGCAGACTGATAGGGATGGCTGCTTCTATGCCGTGCGATTGCAGCGACCGGATGTCAGCCAAAGACGGGTGATCTGCTGTGATGCCGACAAAGCTCATGCACATCATCGGGAGGCGCATCTGCTCGTCGGACAAGAGTGTGACTCTCGCCATTGACTCTATCAAACCACAACGACTCTGCGACTCTGCAAGCGCAAACTCAGGATGGCGACAGCGGGGGTCATAAGCAAGAGAGAGACGGGCAAGCGCGATACCAGCCACTCGTCTCTCTCACGCGTGTCTTTTATGAGTCCTTCTCTTCTTTCGCCCATGTCACTGCTGACGCACTCGCAAGAGCATTTCATCCAGCAGTGGTTGCTGCCAATGCGCTCATTCTCGATTCGACAGCTACGACTACGCAATGCAATGCAATGCAATGCTTTGCTTTCTTCTCTGTTCATCTCGACTTTGAGTGTCTGCGCGCATCGAAATCGCTGATTGTAGCTATCCCGGTCACGGTACAGTGAGTGCTGAGGCCAGCAGATCTGCCAGCGGCCTATGCATGTCGTCGAGGAGGTAGCAGAGCTGATGATGATGATTGCCGCTGCGATATACAAATATGACTTTATGCTCACCTTTTGCAACGAGCGGGTTGACTGACTCCGAGCGAATGACGCTTGGTTAGGACTGTCTAATGTCACGCGTCGTCGCGGCCAAACGGTCACGTACGCGCTGAGAAGGAGGCGCCCTGTGCGATCCAAATGATATTATTCGAAAACAAGGCGGCGTGTAGCTTTCCCGCACAAAATCCGGCCGCGAATTGCGCGACTCACTCAACTCGACGACAACCTGCACTTCTGGCGATGCTGCCGATATAGTCGCTTCATACTCGAGCGAGGATCCGTCAGTGGAGCCTTGAGACTAACTTCGTATGAGCAGTCGATGATGGGAGCATCTCTGTCGAGCGGTGATGCAGCGAACGAAGGAGTGTTGCCAGTGACGTGGACGGAACAGCAGGAGCAGCTCACGGCCATCCCATGTAGGCACACTCGCTCGCAGAGAGGAGAAGTTGGCTCGACAAGAAGACGACAGCTGCGTTCGAGTCCGCTCAGAAATGCCGATCTGCACAGACCCAGACGGTAGCCTGGCTGACTATCGAATGAGGGGAACCATCTGTCCCATGGTGATGAGGCGAACTTGTGCTGCCCATGACGCTTGGAATGCTCTACTGCATACGGGCTTGTCATGTCGGAGGCGCACTTGGTCGATAAGGATGAGAACGCGGTCGGCAAGAAGAACGACAAGTCACTCTCGAATCTTGCAAACCCGATAGGAGCCCTGAACGCAGAACTTGCAGACTGATAGGGATGGCTGCTTCTATGCCGTGCGATTGCAGCGACCGGATGTCAGCCAAAGACGGGTGATCTGCTGTGATGCCGACAAAGCTCATGCACATCATCGGGAGGCGCATCTGCTCGTCGGACAAGAGTGTGACTCTCGCCATCAACTCTATCAGATCAGACCAACGACTCGACGACAAGAAGGACAAGAAGCAACATAGAGATGGGCAAGCGCGACCACAGCCACTCGTCTCTCTCGCGCGCATGTCATGTGTGCGCCTTGCCCTCCAGTCCGCGTACCGTCGCTGATCCGCCGCGATGCAGCTCGCACTGCAGCCTGGCGCTATCACAGCAGACATGGGTGTGCACTAGGTCTCCCAACATTGAGTATTGGCCGGCTCGTCATCCAGCGTGGCTATTTTGGGCTGTTTCGAGAAGCTCGTCAGCTTGAGCAGGCCATCCACGCCAAACAACTCACAGCCGAGGTGGCAAACATTATTACTGCTTGTCGCTTTGGTTGCAATTGACGTAACTTTGCGCTGTCTCGCTCAATGAGTTTGATGCGTGTGATGTGGCGGATAAACACTGACCGGTCGAGACTTGGCATCCATCTGGCTTGTCGTCCGAAGCGGCTGGAGTGCCGCTTTGGTCGGATCAGGGGGTCAGCTTTGCAAGTGATCACGAAGAGAACTTACTCGTCAGGCATAGGCGAGCTGTTGACGAGCATGGCAAAGGCAAAGACAACGATAGCAAGCTTGAACAACATCTTGAGTTTGAGCAGTTGAGTAGAGTCGGATTGAGTAGAGTGCGATGAAGGTCAGCCAACAGATGCAACAGGCGATACCTGCGACGCGACACTGTGATGCGAAACGGAGTTCCATTATGCTTACACTATGTCTCGAGATCTAAAGGTCACAAAGGTCTGGCGATAGAGGAGCTGCGAATTCGAATCACTCTGAACGATGCATCGGCAAGGATTTCGTCTGATCGTGCGCGCGTGTGTATCGTGCAATTCTGTCTTCTGTTGCCCGAAAGACAGACGAGATTGCGGGCGAAAGCTGAGAGCATGCAGACAAGTGAAGCGAGACAATGCGACGAGTAGATTGCGCTCATGATGCGCGTGATGGCGGCTGCTTGTCGCTGCCGTAAATCCATTCTGCTACCGCTTTGCTGGCCTCTTTCGGGTCAGAAGGCAGACTGACACTTTCGTTGAGCTACCACGAGAACGCAAGAGATAGAGAACGTACTCAAACTTGGGCGCCCATTCGTCGCCTTTGAGCACAAAGTACTTCGGCTCATGAGTCTCGCTCTTGTGGTCGCGATCCTTTGCGCGATCCCGCTGCGCATCTTCGATCGCCGTCTTTGCATCGGTGGCAGCATCGAGATCGTTCTTCTTGATCGCGGCAGTGACCTTGCTCCATAGCTTTCGGGACTCGTGATCGAGTTGGTCAGCTTCATCAGATACACTCTTTGGCGTCACGTCCGCTTTGCCGGCATCGAACAGGACCTTCTTCTCGCCGTCACGCTTGATCTCCATGACTTCGCTCCACTTGCCACTGATCTCCGCGAATTCAGATTTCTTGCCTTCCTTCGCATGACCGTGCAAAGAGTTGTAGGTGCCGCCGAAGAAAGGCTTGCTCTTGAATTCGATGTCGCACGTCATGTCGTTCGCAGCATTCTCGACGTGACTGACATCGCCAATCTCGAGCACCATCTGTGTATGCGTGTCAGCATGAAGCCAGCAGCCAAGAGCGAGTCTGACTTGCCTTGCCCCACAGAATACCGCGAGCATACATGTTCGGCATGGAGATGATGTATTCGCCGTCCTCTGGCTTATCGAGGAACTTGACCTTTGATGTCCCTTCCATGATTGTCGCAGCAGAGTTGCCCAAGAACTTGCTCTTCGGTCGGAGTTCGCCATAGATGACGAGGCTGTTCTCGGGCGAGACGAAGTAGTAAGCAGAGATGGGTGGGTGATGCGAGACCTGTTCGGCGATGTAGTAGCCTACTGTGCCGTCATTGTAGTCGTATCTGCATCTGAAGAACTCGCCCAATATGGGGTTGTACCTTGACATCGCGCAAGTGAGCTTGCGAACTTCTAGATGAGCTGAAACTCACGGTTTCTTCACGCCCTTTGGCTTGATATGCCAGCCCGCAAGAAAGTATCTGAGCACTTGGATGAAGCGCTCCTTCGAGTCGGGATTCGATCCAGTTCTGCAGCGGACACAGCGCGCGTGAGCTCCCGCGCGGGCCGAAAGAGTGACCTGACTTGCCCGAAGATAAGATCCGGACTGCTGAGAAAGTCGGTGACTCTCTCGAGCATCGAGCGGGGTTCGAGCACAAAGACGGGTAACGTGATTCTGCGCGGCCAAGCTCGAGCGATAAGCGTCGACCAGACGCGTTACGAGCCATGGACTTGCCTACTGAGGTCGACACCGGGACGGAGTTGACTGATGATGCCCATGAGAATGCTCTTGTCGCCCTCATCGAGAACTTCGGTATCGTCCTACATGGCAAGAACAAGTATGCTCAAATTCCGTTGAGATAGCGAACGAAGGGGGAAGGGACGAACGGGATTGGCACCTTCTGGAGCTTTGCCTTCTTGCGCGGGCGAGCCAGCTTTGTCCCGCCCGGTGACCTTACCGAGAAAGCCAGACATAATGGCGCACGTCCGCTTCGAGTGCGCGAGCTGCAAAATACCTGCTTTTTAGCCGTAGTGAGGGTCAGTCAGAAGACAAGACCTTACCTGTGCTAGTATTCTATGCTATGCGCCGGTCTGCAAGGGTGTATGGGGCGCTGATCCGCTGTCGAGCTTGTGATGATGTCGCGGTGCAGCGGAGGCGGGGCGAGAGTGCTCGTTCGTCTAGGACAACGCCGTTCTCTACCGCGATCGGTCTAGGCCGTCTACTATCACAGCGCAGGTGCTCACACGAGCTCTCGACCAGGCCGTGTTGCGAGATTGGTGACACCCCAAATGACGCTCGGCGAGCTTTAGCGTTCCCTACTTTCTCTCACAAAACTTTTGACAAGCATGCATGATCTCACCAAGGCTCAGTCAAAGATGATCTTCTTCGCTGTACCCTTGATGTCATCTCTGAAATGAGCACCGTAAGCAGAATGCTCTTTCTTCTTGATCGTGCCGCCAAAGGCCGTCAGCGCCTCGGGCACCTCTTGCTTGGCGTCTTTGAGCACACGTGTCAACTCGCCCGCGTGCGCCTTGTCGTGGTCGCCAACGAAGAAGGTGATGCTCTGATGTCTCTCATCAGGTCTGTCTATCGGCATGCGAAGAAAGAAACGGCGTACCTTTCCCTTGCGACCGGCTCTTCCTGTTCGGCCTATACGGTGAATATAATCTTCTATCGTCAGGGGAAATGTATACTGCAGGCGCAAAGCGTCAGCTCATTGCTCGTTGTGCCGTCACGGGCTGGCAAGATACTAACATTGATAACGAGCTCGACTTTGGGTATGTCGAGACCACGAGCAGCGACATCGGTAGCTACCATCAAGCCAGCTTTTCCCGTCTTGAAATCGTCTAGCGCCTTCGTTCGCTTGTCCTGGCTGAGATCACCCTGGATGCAGCATACTTCGTAGCCATTGCGCGAGAGGTAGTTTTCCACTCGGACTGCCTCTTTCTTGTACAGCGCAAAGACGAGACATTTCTCGCGAGAGGCCCCGCTGCCTTGCGCTTTAGAAGCCTTGCCTGGCTTGAAGCCTGCCTTGGATAGCGTCCTGAGGAGTTCGTCGTCCTTCATGCGACTGTCTGCAAGGACTTTGACGGTTTGCTCCACCTGTGCGCAGTGTAAGCCAGCTGCATCAACGAGTCAGGCAGCATCATCTTACCGAGGTAGAGGCAGTGAGCTCATCCGAGCCAACGGTGATACGGATGGGGTCAGACATGAAATCTGCGGCCAGACGTCTGACCGAGGTGGGCCAAGTAGCAGAAAACATGCTCGTCCGTCTCCCCTGCTCTTTCGTCTTGCACATGCCGATGATCGTCCGGATATCGTTCTCGAAGCCTTTGTCAAGCATTCTGTCTGCTTCGTCCAGTACGAGGCAACTGACATGACTGAGATCGCAGCATTCCTCGCGGGCGAGATCGAGCAGACGGCCGGGCGTGCCGACGACGATACGCGGATTAGCTCGTAAGAGTCGCTTCTGTTCGTCCTTGGATACACCGCCGTAGATGCACACTGCGCCCAGTCCAATAGGTCGGCCAAGCGCTTCGAGCGTGACGTGGGTTTGCATGGCAAGCTCGCGCGTCGGCGCGACCACGAGCATGGCCACTGACTTTGCTTTCTTCGTACTTTCCTGAGACATGATATAGTGCAGGCCAGGTAAGCCAAAAGCCATGGTCTTGCCGGACCCAGTCTCTGCTATGGCTACACAATCCTTGGCCTTGAAGAGGACGCCCCAGGAAGCAGACTGGATGGGTGTCGGCGACTTGAAATCAAATGTAGCCAGACTGGCGTGCAGATTGCTGGTGAGCGGCAGAGCGTCAAAGCTGAGTACAGGAGGGTACTCTGTAGCTGCAGAGTCGGGCTCATGGCTGATCGAGTGTTCTGTCAAGAATGCCGCTTGTTCTGCTGTGGACGTTGATGCAATTGGCGCACTGGGCTCGCTCGCAGACGCAGCAGAAGAAGCTGCGGAAGCTGCAGCTGCTTTGGCAGCCTTGCGTTGCTTCTTCTCTAGCTTGCGCTGGGCCTTTGCAGCCTTTTCACTGTCGTCTATGCTTGCAATTGCTCCCTCATCGTCCAACTTGCGTTTCTTTGAGCTTTTCTCGGGCTCAGCAGTGCCATTCACCGGAGCTGACGGCAGTGCGTCCTTGGCGAGCTTCTTGGCTGCTTTGCGTGCCGCTCTACGTGCCGCTTTGTCTGCTGCGTCGCTGTCTGTCGACATGATCCTTGGCTGGAGGGTCGGCCAAAATTTTGAGAGTGCTCCGACTCGCGCAGGCCGACTTGCTCGGAGGACGATGCTGAGTCGACAGCTGCTCAGAGCAGCCACACAGTCTCGCCAGACTGCCAGACAGACTGCTCTTGCGCCAAGGCAGAGCTATACCACGCCGCCCAAGCCACCTCGTGCGCTCAAGTATACGCCTTACTCTCGATCGACGACAAGACGGACAGACGAGTCGTCTGCTCCATCTGCCTCGGCCGATGCGGTAGAGAAGGAGCAACACTACAAGGATGCAGCTTTTCCGGAGCATGTTGTGACGGAAGGCGCAACGTCGAGCGATCCAGCTGTGCTCGATACCCGACTGGGCCAGCAGACACAGAACCCACTCGATACCCAAGCCGTACCTTCTTCTGCTCCTCCCGATCAAGCAGAATCGAGTCAGGCGATACAGGAGAGTACAACAGCCGCTCGAACGCCTTCGACGGCCGCCGGACAAAGTCTCACGCGATCCAATGAGACTCTGGCCTCTTCCTATCTGGATGCAACGGAAGTGCTCGGCGATGAGCCGAGGACGGGCGCAAAGAGCACAGCCAAGGGGAGACGGAGCATGTCCTCTATCGAGAAGAAGCGGCAGACTCTGACGAGGTCCTTGCTCGGCTTGATGACTGCCGGAGCGGGCGTTCTTTTGTGGCACATGGGGCGTGACTGGGACGATGATGCGGAGCGACTCATCCTAGGATCTGAAGTCAGACTCACAGATGACTGGCGCAACGTAGCTGATATCTTTGCAGGTCCCGACAGATGGTGCTCTGCCCATCAGGTACTATCGCGCCAAAGCGCGTCTCGTCGATCTCACCGATGTCGGCCAGACTCTTTTTCATATGTAGTCCGATGCTGACTATTCATTCAGTACTTCAACAAACCCGCTTGGACACCTCTGTTACCGCCAGAATTACCAGCGACCCATCAGAAACCATACACACTTATACTTGATCTGGACGATCTGCTCGTGCATTCAGAATGGTCTGCAAGTCTTGCCTGTCACTCACACATGAGACTTGCCTGACTTGTCGATCCTAGCGCGAGCATGGATGGCGAACGGCAAAGCGGCCTGGCGTCGATTACTTCTTGGCCTATCTCAACCAATTCTTCGAGATCGTCGTCTTTACGAACCAGCCTGCCTATGTACGTCTATCATATTCCATGGCACGCTCAACTCTGAGCACCCGTTTGCAGACCGCTCTGCCTATCATTGAGAAACTTGATCCGCTCAATTGCAATATCCTGTACAAGCTGTTCCGTGACTGCACACGATACAAAGATCGACAGTATATCAAGGCAAGCTGTGTGCCGCTCAACAAGTGCAGACAGGCTGACATATCATGTAGGACTTGAATTATCTAGGCCGAGATCTCGCAAAAGTCATCATCCTCGATACAAACAAGGACAATTTCCCGCTTCATCCCAACAACGGAGCTGCACTCAAACCATGGCACGGCGAGAGAGACGACAAGGAACTGATCGCTTGGATCCCCTTCCTCGAAGCCGTGGGCATCAACATGCCTCGCGATGTCCGACCCATCTTCGAAGCTTACGAGGGGCAACATATCCCCACTCTGTATGCTCAGAAGGAAGCGGCAATGAAGAAACAGGTCGTCGAACAATGGGAGAAAGAGCAAGAGGCTATCAAATCCCAACACCGAGGGTGGAATCTGGCTTCCTTTTTCGGTCTGAGTAGTGCGCCACGCTCCTCCGCACCGCCTCGTCTGCCCATCGAGATTGATCGCGAGAGAGCGCAAGCGATCTACCTGGACGAACAGAAGTACTGGAAGGATAACGAAGAGAGCATCAAGAAGATGATGCAGGAAGATATCGACAAGCAGACGCGAGAGTGAGCTCGATAGCCTTCCTGCTTGCCTTGCCTCTGCTGATGTGCGATCTAGAATGCGATCTAGTGTCCTGGGCATGCTCAGTGCGTTCAGTCCTCCCCCACCTCAGTCAGGCGAGCCAGCCCAGCGATGACGAGATGATATGTTGTACAACATTGCAAGACTACTCAGCGCAGACGGGTGCCCGATTGCACTCCATCTTGCAACCCTTGACGGACATGCAAGCTTGTCTTCTCTGATCTGAATGTGCTACCCGTCACTGCGGCATGATGGGTCTGGCAGGTCAGCTTGATACCTCGTCTGGGTTCGGCGTTCACGTCACGAAGCGCCGACATGATCTCGTATCGTAGGGCGCTAATGCTGGTCACAGGCTGAAAAGCATTGGAACAGTCTTGCAAGATCACTTTCTTGAGATGAAACAGCAGATGTCAATATGCACTTGACATTGTCTGTGCAGATGTCAGCTTAGCTATCTACGTGCGCGCGTGGGTTAAAAGGAGGCGCGGCCTCAGATTTGGCCTTTTCGGTCGTCATTGCACGAGCTGCATTGCAACCTGAGCGCTTGCAGAGCGAGCAAGGAACGGTTGCGCATGCTCCAAAAGGGTAGCTCCGTAACCGATCTGGTGTGCTGTCTCTCGCATCGTCATATTGACAAATTGAAGAGGAGCAATTCATCATAGGACTTTTGTTCGGATCGCGCGCAAAGTCGGATGCACTTACACTTCAGCGTGTTGGGTTGGGCAGAAGTGCTGCACGACGGCCGCGCGATGCTGCGAGTGAGATGACGACGCAGCAGAGCGTCCAGCCGAGGAACTTGTAGAATGCCGCGTTGGAGGCTTGCCGTTCTTCGAGAGGGGATCGATAGCTTGCAAACTGTCGCTATCTCCGGTCAGCGATACAAGGGGGAGTAGGTCAGAGTCTGACGATCGCGCGAAGATTCGGCAAAGCCATCTTGTCGGCCTTGTCGAGGGGCCTTCGAATGGCAGACAGTCGCGACTTGCCGGAAGCGCGACACAGCGAGCCGTTGATAACAGACTGGACGCTCAGCCCGGCTCGTCATGAGCAAGCAAGCCAACAAGCGGCTGCAAAAGGAGTATGCCAATCTTGCAAAGGCGCCTCCGCCGTTCAGCATAGCTCGTGCAGATGAGAGCAACCTATTGGACTGCTTCTTCATCATGCGAGGTGAGAGCAGCCTCGACTGCCCCTCAGGCTCGTTGCGCTGAAGCGCTCACGACGACGATGACGAGCAGGCCCTCCTGATTCGCCGTATCATGGCGGGGAATACTTTGGCGTGCTCAGCTTTCCGTCAGACTATCCTTTCAAGCCGCCTGGTATCAAGATGATCACGCCCTCTGGGCGGTTCAGTCCGAACACCAAGGCAGGTACATCTCTCTTCTTGCGCCTAGCAGATGTTTACGCGCTAGCACTCCTTTTGCAGCTCTGCACATCTTTCTCAGACTTTCATCCCGGCTCGTGGAACCCGGCCTGGTCGATCGCGAGCATCCTGACGGGCTTGCTGTCCTTTATGCTTTGTGCGTCTCCCTCTCTGCTCACTGATCGCGCGCTGACACTCTCCGACAGCGGATGAGATCACGACAGGCTCTGTGAGGAGTACAGATGCAGAGAAGCGCGAGAAAGCGCGAGCATCGCACGACTTCAACCGTGCCAACCTCAAATTCCGTACCATCTTTCCAGAATACGCAGAGCCGCATATACGCGAACTACCCAACATGGGAGAAGCGGACAGAGGACCCAACGTGGCGGCTATGCCTCCCACACCTGCATCTGCCGCCTCAGAAGCGCAAGGAGGTCGGTTCGTCTGCCCACGATGCGTCGCCTCTCGCTCGGACGCTGATGCTTGCAATTGCCAGCTGATCCGGGAACAGCACGACCACAGGGCGATGCGCTCGAGCTACCTCTGGCGCGGAACCCGTTATTCAGACGTATCGCCATCGGCACGCTCGCCATCGTCGCCGTGAGCGCGTTCATCAATCTCTTCATCGACTAGAGAGCTGTTCATTGTTTTCCCCGCCCGCATGCTCAAGCTCGAGCTGTTGTTGTACTGCTCCTATGCATTCATTGTCTTAGATTAGATCTACATCGATCGCATCGCGCGCGCATCCTGGGCCTGCAGCTCAGTCCTACCCCTTTTGCCGCCAAGATGGAGGAGGTCACCAGCAAGACGGTGCCCTCTGACCGCGGGCAGTCTCTCAGACCAGACGCCAAGACAGCGCGCTACGACAGACAGCTCAGGTTCGGCCGGAAAAGCACCACCTATGTACGAATTGATGACACTTTACGACAGATTATGGGCGACTGCAGGTCAAGCTGCGCTCGAGAATGCCAACATCCTCGTCGTCAGTGGTACAGCGACGGCGACTCAGACTCTCAAGAACCTCGTCCTGCCCGGTACATCCATTTGTGCCACTGTTGGACGCAGGCAAGCTAATGAACGCGATAGGTATCGGCGCCTTCACCGTACTGGACGAAGTCAGAGTCAAGCCTGAAGACATCGGTCACAATTTCTTCTTGACGAGAGATGCGGTTGGTCGCAGAAGGGCAGAAGAGGTCGTACCGCTGCTCTGCGAAATGAACGAGGCAGTCAAAGGCAGTTCAGTCACAAGCGCAAGTCGTCCCACGCCATCAGCTCCTGACGACGAGCTGACGAGTGCGCATTGATTTGCAGAGTCTAGCAGCATATCTCGCTTCCGATCCAGACGTCCTTGCGCCGTACTCCCTTGCGGTCTGTGTCAACACCCATCCCTCTGAAACGCTCGCCTTGGCCGATCGATGCTGGGAACTCAGAATACCGCTCATCTCCGTCAAATCGTGCGGCTTCATCGGTTCTATCCGCACGCAAGTGGAAGAGATGCAGAGTGAGTTGCCCGGCTGCTCATGTGACACTCCGATTGATCCTCATGGAGAACGTAGTCGTAGAGACGCATCCCGCAAACACGGTAGACTTGCGACTCGACGCGCCCTTTCCTGCGCTACTCGAGCACGTCAACAGCGTCCAATTCGAAACGCTCGACAGCCTCGAACATGGTCACATTCCCTCTGTCGTCATCCTGATCAAAGTGCTTGAAGAGTGGCGAGCTCAGAGAGAGGGTCGCTTGCCAAAGACGTCGGCAGAGCGCAATGAGATAAAGAAGAACATTCTCGCGCTCAAGCGGACAGCTGACGAGGAGAACTTTGACGAAGCGCTAGGTCTGGTCACGAAGCTCTTCAATACCTCCAAAGTCTGTCTATCCGCTTTGGCTCTCTTGCAATGCTGAATGATTCGATACAGGTTCCGAGCGAGATCGAAGCCCTTTTCAGTGATTCACAATGCGAGCACCTCAGTTCAGAGGTCGGTCTGAATGTCAAGTCATCACAACGTAGCTGACCCGCAAGCCAGTCGACGTCTTTCTGGCTATTGCTACGGGCAGTCCGTAACTTTGTCAGATCGGATAGCAGTGGTTCACAGGGTCTATTACCTCTGACGGGGACACTGCCGGACATGAAAGCGACTTCAGCAGGCTATGTCGCTCTGCAACGCATCTACAAACGAAAAGCCCAGCACGATCTTGAAGCCGTCACTGTCGAGCTACACAAGATCATGCAGTTGCTCGACCGTGATACCAACTCGATACCAGAAGACCAGATCAGCTCGTTCGTCAAGCACGCTGCGTATCTCAAAGTACTCAGAGGTCGTTCGATGCGAGATGACTGGGAGCGTCCGCTCTTGAAAGGCGACCAACTTGGTCCGTCCATTCGTCTCTACCATAGTCGCGCAAGGGTACTGACACCTCGACATAGCTTCTGAGCTTGCACAAGAGGACTCGCTCTTGGCATGGTGTATCGCTCTGCGTGCGGCAGATCTCTTCCATCTCCAAAAGCTCCGATGGCCGGGTACAAGTGCAGCAGATGCAGACGGTCTGTTGGACATCGAAGCGATGGAGAAGCATGCGCTCAAAATTCTCGATACGCTCGAAGCCGGTGCGATGACGGAATCATTACGCAATGCGCTCATTGAAGTGTCAGTGATCCTGTCATCATCTACAATCGAGCACCGGGGCTGACAGTATGAATAGATGCCGTGCGGGCAACTCAGATATGCCGCAAATTGCAGCCATACTAGGAGGAATCGTTTCGCAGGAAGCCATCAAGCTCGTCACGCGACAGTACGTTCCCCTTATAGGGACGTGCATCTTTGATGGCATCAAGAGTCGCACGGGCGTCGTGTCGTTATGATAAGTACATGCGTGGTTCTGCAGCATGGCAGCCTCTTGTATCCCCTCGTTTGCTTGTAGATTGCAATTCGAGCGGGCGCCAATATCTTCGCGAGCGCGTGACTTTTGGAAACGCGTGGTCAGATCGGTCAGATTCGGTTTAATTTACTTCCAAGGTGACGTCCACACTTCGACCTGCGTAGCGTCTGCAGCGGTCGCCATGGAGGCTCTGCTTGTCTTACCAGCAGCGCTACATCTCTGGCTGGCGCCCTATACCAAAGTAGAAGAGAGCTTTAGCCTACATGCTAGCTATGACATGCTCAAATACGGCACGGCGCGAGAGGCTCTCTATCAGGCGAGAGCAGCACGATATGGCTCCTGACGCTGCGCTGATAGCTCGAGAGACCAGTATGATCATGTAATCAATCCTGGGCCAGTACCAAGGAGCTTCATCGGGCCTCTATGCGCCAGCATGCTCACGAAACTCTTCAATCACTTGTCAGCAATTGCAGATCCAACGCTTGACCTGAGCAGGCCGGGCATGAGGGAACAGATCATCTGTCAGTGATGTTTCGGCTCTCTGTAGCTCGACTGAAGCTGCCGCAGTGCGTTCTGTCATCGGTCTGTACAACATCAGCCAGCTCGGCTATCTCGCGCGACGAATAGGCGCACGACATGGTAGACCCGTACAGCTTGGCATGCTCATTCTCTGCGCATGTCAATTCCATCTGTGCTTCTATATGACTCGTACATTGCCGAATATGTTCGCATTCGGTCTCAGTGCGTTCGTCAGATTACCATGTGAACCGTTCTGACGCGTTCGGTGCAGCTCAGAATGCACTCGGACGACTGCTTTTCCCTTTGCCGAGATCATGTTCACCTGATGCGAGACGGCTCGACTCGGCTGTTGGGATTCTTATGCTCACCTTTGCTGCTTTCGCGCTGCGATTTGAACTCCTAGCCTTGCTCGGGCCCGTCTTGATCGCCGGCATCGTACGACAGCACTTTGACTTCTGGCATGTTTTCTTCACTGGGCAGGTCGCCGCAATCTTGAGCGTGGGTAAGCACGTCTTGCGCGATTTGTACTCAAGTGTGCTTAAGCGATTATACAGCTGCAACCTTTGCAATCGATACGTATTTTTGGCAACGGACAGTCTGGCCGGAAGCTGCCTCTGTGCTCTTCAATGTCGTCGAAAATAAGAGCCAGGACTGGGGGGTCTCGCCACCGCTGGCTTACTTCACCACACTCATGCCCAAGATGCTGACCCTCTCGTACACATTGGCGCTCTTTGGCTGTCTTACTCTAGGCAGTGTGCGCAACACGCTCGCGCCGACATTTGCTTTCATAGCGCTGGTCAGCCTGCTCGGTCACAAAGAATGGCGCTTCATTGTCTACGTTGTGCCGCTTTGGAACTTCGCTGCTGTCGCTTTCATTGGGCATATGTTAGTCCTATTTCGTATCGATTAGACAATGATTAATAGTGTGAACAGATACAAAAAGAGCCGCGCCCTGGCAAGGTTGATTTTTGGCGTCCTGATCGTCTCAACCATTGCGGTGACGTGCATAACGGCTGTCGCCTCGTACGACAACTACCCTGGTGGGGTCGCTCTACGGCAATTACATGCTGCCCGTGCGGATCAGGCCAGTAAGCAGACCAGATGGCCATCGAAACGGGTCTCATGTGTGAGCAGACGTGACCGGCAAAGTCCATTTCGACACACTAACAGCAATGACGGGCGCGTCGCTCTTCCTACACGAATTCGAGCCCACCTGGCAGTATGACAAGACAGAGACCTTCACGACGCCGGATGATTACGGAGCATTTGACTATCTCATCGTCGAGCAGTCACCAACAGACAGTGGCAGACTGGGCAATTTTGCTCTTACGGAGACGATCAGTGGCTTCACTGGCCTACGAATGCGGCCCTTTGATCGTGCGCCGGCTTTAGAAGCGGCTCGCAGGTTCTTGTCGTCGCCGCGCAGGCACGAAATGCGTGCTTTGCTGAATCATTGGCCCATTGAAAAGACGCTCTCGCCGCTGTTGTATTGTTACGCGAAGCAATAGCGCGTCTTTGTCAACGTCAAGCAACGATGCATTGGAGTGTTACCGGTCTGCATATCTCGCTTAGCGGACGAGATCTGCTCCAGATCGGGATTGCCATCGGCTTCCCGCTACTGCTTCCACGAGCTCTTGGCTTAGTCAGCCGGCTCGTCACACGATCGTCAAAGAGCAGTTTCGAATCACCCACAGCTGCTCGGCCAAAGTCTGCAAGATGGCGCATGATGCTGTGCTGCACATTCGTAGCCCTCTATGTCTATGCAGCAGCGAGAGCGCCCAGTCATATCTTCAGAGACCACCCCATCCCGCTCGACACGCCAGACGAGAACGTGAGGATGTACTTCATGGCGAGAAATCTGTACAATCTGCAAGAGCAAGGCAAAGCAGAATCGAAAGACCTAGCACTGCATACTCTGGAAGATGACATCCAGGACCTGCTGAGCAGACTGACGAGCTACGAAGCCCGCTTGATCTACGTCCTCATTGGCGACGAACCTTTGCGGTTCTGCGACTGGTGCAGGCCAGGCGTCAAGGAGGACTACATCCTCTTTGCCTTGCCTTGGCACGCCAGATCCTTCGCTGTCGTGGCCACTGTCATCGGTCTGCTCACTGCTTCGACGGGGCGGACGCGATGGCGACCACTCTTTGGCATCTTGCTCTTGCTGGCTGTGATTGCTCAGACAGGCGCACTCGCGAACAACTCGACAGAGGATATGCATTTGCGCAATCTACAGCGCGGGGCTCACATCACTCGTCATCTGTACTTTGCGTTACTGGTGCTCTTGGCTCGTTTCCTGCCGGCGGCGCGTCCTGTATCGCGCGAGAGCTTCGCAACGTCTATCGCGCCCGTGCTGCTCAGGAGCCGTCAGATGGCAGACGAGACCGCCTTGCGGATAGCAGCTAATGACCTGCTCACTGCTGCCATCCTCCGTGACGAGCCAACAAGGCGCAAGGTAAGCTTACCTTCACTTGATGAAGCAACAGCTAACAGATCTGAGTACGACAGGTGATGCGTGTCTATGCAGTCGGCGACAAGCAAGCCGAGGTCACGCTGAAGGACGAGAGGCTGCGCAAGATTGCAAACGAATTGCAGGAACGCGAAGGCGTAAGGACGCACGCGGAAAAGCTCGTCACTACTGCTCTGGCACCGTTCGACCCGAGAGCACAACCAGGAGAGAACGCAAAGAGTTGATGGACGGTAGATGCATCGTTTCGCAATCTGTCTGATCCGAGTCGCGAGCCTGTCGCTAGAGTAGCCTCCCCAACGATTCAATCGCCTGCTGTCCTGCCTGCATGGATGTCTCGTCACAACTGACGCGTTGATGTCGAAGGGACAGCAGTCGTGCCAAGCTGCGCGCCATCAAGAGTGGTGAACATCATCAGATCATTTCACTTTTGTTGCGAGGTGACAAGAGACGATAAAGTAATGCTTGTAGTACATATATGCGCCCGACTTCTACTGCTACGTGTGCCTGATGTTCTACAACGTCACTTCGCGCGCGATCAAGATCACCTCCGCCCATTGTACTGATCCGCCGATCTTGGTGTTTCTTGATCGTCATCCTCGTCTTCAAGACCGAAGACAGGCCCGTGGCCGTTACCCGCGAGGCCGTTATGTCGACTATAATCTCCATCCGCTCGTGCGGTGAGGGACTGCTGCTCTTCGGACAGCGCATCAAAGACCACTGAGGCTTGTGCTTTCGGCTGTTGATAGAAAGACCAGCTGCCTCTTTTGATCGCTGTCGGCCGCCCTGATGGCGATAGTGCATCTGCGAGTGATGATCTTGATTCTGTAATCGAGCCACGTTGGTTGCGAGAAGCATGCTGGAGTGGCATGCTGCCATCCGAAGAGAGCTGCCGGCCGGACAGACTCATCCTAGGCATTACGCCATTCTCGAGCAGCGAATGCCGTGGCCCGTTGGGTATCTGCCGTCCGTTTGCTGTGCCGTCCGGGTCAGAACGAGACAGATTGAGTCTGAAGGGCTATCAGCTTCTGCAGATAGGGCAAGGGAAAAGCGATCTCACAGGTACACGCCACTGAAGATGACGAGGAAGCCGCATAGCAGCGATACTGTGTTTACACCGCCAGATGTATTGAATCCGCGAAATAGAATGAGGGAGGCCACGATTGTCGCCGTTGAGAAGCAGACGTAGTAGATCGGGTTGACTCTGCAGCGCCCATGAGCCACAACGCAGAGAAATGGACGAGACACTTACACATTCGTTGAGAACAGGTCGAGGGCCTTGTTGAAATAATTCATTTGCACGGCAATGCAGACGACCACGACGACCGCGAAGACATAAGTACTCGCATGAGTGAGTTGGTTGTTGCCCGCAAAGGTCAGCTTGAGTGCGATGCCGAAGCCTTTGATGGACATGACGGAGACTGAACCGACGAGCGAGCATATCGATAAGTAGATTAGCGGATTCCTGCTGCCATGCTGTGGCGCGACTTTGTAGATCATATAAAGCGAGAAGCCGAGCACGAAAGCGCAGTAAAACATGAAGCCTGCCGCGATCTTACGTAAGCGCCCCCGCTTCGCTCTGACGGAAGGGATATACCTGGCTGAACGGCGTAGCCCAATATCTCATCGACAGTCTTGATCTCCTTGTCCTCTGGCGCATGTAGGACGATGATGATCGATCCGACTAGGCACAGCGAGCAGCCGACGCGACCGATTTTGCCTAGTTGCTCTTTGAGAAATATGGACGCGAGTATGGCGCCTATCAGCACGGACAGAGCCCCCAGAGGCGTCACTAATATCGGAGGTGCGAACGTGTATGCTGCAAAGTTGGCTATCTCGCCGACGACCACTGCGAGCCGCTGATTTTAATTCTGCTCACTTGATGCACCCAGCGTTGCCACTGCAGCGCATATGAGGACTCACTTGTCACCATACCCGCCCACCAGATCGGGTTGTGAAGGTAGGAGTATGACTCTGAAGAGTTGTAGCCAGCTGATCGATCAGCAGCATCTATCAAGCCCTACAACGCGTCGCCACAACGTCAACGCGGTTCTCCTGACCATGTGTAACCAGTCGTGCCGACCTTTTTTGTGATGATGAAGGACGAGCCGATGGCTAATGAGCTCGAGATTGCAAGTCCCAAGCCAATGTACCTGTTGGCCGAGCGCAGGCCCGTCGCGTCAGTTTCCCATGTCTCGTGAGACACGACAGTGCAGCTAGACTGACTTGTCCTCGAGCAAGCTCGCGTTATTGGAGATAGGCCCGACCGCGTCCGCCATGGTCGTATAGGTGTACAGCAGATGGAAGCGAACCGTAAGAGCGTCCGGTCAGAAGGTCGAAAGACGAGGTTTCCTCTTCAAGACCGAGACGTCGGCTGAGCGTGTCGTGTGCTTTTGCGAGCAGTCTAGTGGTGGCCAATGGCCCGTTGAGACTGCTGCTCAGAGAAGCTGGCGCGGAGATTGATGCTCGTCGGGAGGCTTGTAGACTGCTGGACCGCAGCCGAGCTCGCTGTAGCGGTTTGAGGCCGAGGTGAACGTCGAACGCGCTTGCGTGCGTTGCGTGTCGCATCAGGAGAAGGAGCAAGAGCAAGGCTTGACCGGCTGTTGACCGGCTCGAGTATCCTTGAGAGTACGCCACTGATGGTCGCAGTCGCATAGGCGACCCTCGTGAGCCATGGGAAAGATCAAGAAGCCGCAGAAGCGCTCCTCTGTCGCTGTGAGCGCTGCCTCTCGGTGCTCTCAACCTCATTTGCTGACATCTTCCTTGCCTGGCCTGCCAGCCGCAGCCAGTCACTGATCTCATCGAGAAGCTCACTTCTGCTCCCGATCATGAGCTCGCCGCCGTCCTGTCGGCTGTCAAGGAGTGGACTTGGCCACGGACAGACTTGCAATGCTGGGTCAATCCGCTCAACCGCTTCGATGGCCTGCTCGAGACCATCATCAAGGACTACAGCCTCCACTCGGACGTTCAGCTCAACGAATTCACCCCAAAGACCCTCGCCCTCGTCCAAGGCATCCTCTCCTTTGAGCGTCTCTTGCTGGAGCATGCCACCAACCGCAAACTCTTTGCATCATGGGACAGACTTGATGACCTCTTCCATACCTCTGACTTATCAGTGCTCGAGCTCACGCTTCGCCTGGCGCTCAAGGCTGCTCAGACTTCTAACAACTCTCCAGCGAGCTCGCTTTCGCCACGCTCTCATGGCCTAACCGTCAGTCGCCTGCTCGCGTTAGCCCAATCCTGGAACGGAGCGCTCGTGCTAGAAACGGATGAGGTGACGATGCAGGTCTCTGGCGAGGCCAGTGACGCTCCGCTGGCCGAAGACGAAAAGTCCTGGTCCATGATCGATTATCTGAGCGCGGCACACAAGTCGGAATCGGGCGAGACTTGCATGCTCCACCTTCAGTCTCTCGCTTTCGAATTCTACAAGCGCAGTGAGGTAACAGAGCACGCTCTTGCTGTCGTTCAGCCTAGCTTTGTTTCCACGATGACCCCCAGAAAGGCCACCGATGCAGCTTTGGCTACGCCGATCAGCTCCAAGGTGAAGAGCAAAGCCACGCCAGCGTCTGGCTCCAAGGGGCAGGGCGAGACCCCGAATAGATCTGACCATCATGCCGCCAATTGGGAAGGCTTACTTACCATCTCAATCGATCGCGATCGGCTGACTGACGCCTCAAAGAGTGACGTCGACGTTGTGGCCGATTGCGCAGACGAACATAAGCTATCGCCCGAGCACAAGCTCGACCTACTTCAGCGCGTACGGCTTGCAAGAGCATTCCAGAGCTCTGGAGATCGCCAGCGCATTATTATCCTACGGCTGCTCTGCATCGCTCTTGCTGCGCAGACCTTTGATGATGCAACGAGTCAGACGAGTCTCTTTGTCAGCGATCCAGAGCTCGTTCGCCAGACAGCTGAACTGCTCCTGCCTGATCAAGACATCGACATCGAGATCCGTGCCGCCGCGCTCCATGCGCTTGACGCTTGCCTCCGCATTCGTGCCAGACAGAATGAAGTCACCAGTTCTGTCAATGTCACTGTCAATCATGGGCTTCTTATGAACGTCTTACGATCGACTGTTGCCGATCTGGCCTCTGACAGTCCGCAATCATCGCGCGAATTCATCGAAGCCCTCTTCAACTTCATGTCGGATCTGCAATGCCTCACTGCAGCAGGCAACGCGCTCGTAGCTGCCGGCCTCATCGGACTTCTCGTGGAGCTACTCAGGAATCGGACAGAGTCGAGCTCCGACGTCGCGGTCAAAGCGGTCATCATGCTCGATGGCGCGACTTACAGCTATCCTTCAGCAACGACAGCTTTCTTTGCTGCCCAAGGTGTCACTGTACTCGTCGACCGAGTGGCCGAAATGGTCGATCAGGCCGTTCAGGCCAATATGTCTACCGATGGCGAGTCGCCTTTGGCCGACCTCACGTTTGGCAAGCTACCTCTTCCGACCTTTACCTTGCTCAAGACCATCTGTCGCTCGATACTACGAATGATGCAGACTGTGGGAGCAGCCGAGGGTCTTCGCAATCTCATCGACTCGTCCTTGTTGCAGTCGATACGAAAGATCCTCGAGCAACGTCGTACTTTCGGACCGGCCATCTACTCTGTCGCCATCAACCTTATGGCAACATTCGTACACAACGAGCCTACTTCTTTAGCCATCCTGCAGGAGAACAAGCTGCCACTTGCCTTCTACGATGCCATCGACAGTGGTCTCGAGGCATCTAGTGACGTGATGGCGGCGGTTCCCAGTGCCATCGGAGCTCTCTGTCTCAACGAAGCTGGGCTTTCCGACTTTGAGCAACGCGGCCTACTCCCCGTCATCTTCCGAGTTTTCCTCCGGAGCGAGCACGTCAAAGTGCTCAACGAGCGTGACAATGCTTCCATGTTTGGCGCGACTATTGATGAGCTCGTCCGCCACCATCCTTCGCTCCAGCCAAAGGTCATCACTTGCATCGTTCAGATCCTAGACGCACTTACTGCTCAAACAAAAGATGCGTATCTGGAGAAGCTACGTCTACTATGTGGCCGCGAGAACGTGCAAGATCTCGCCGACGCTTTTGGCGGATATGGCGATCAGGTCGTCGAGGCAGATTGCGACAGATGGTTCGCTTCTGTTGACGCGGTCGCGCGGGTATGTCGCGCTTAGCAAGTCTTCCGCTTCCTCGCTCACATGGCCTTTGCAGTTCCTTGAGTCTCTGTGTCAGACTTCGAAATTCGCTGCCACGCTCACTGCTGCTGGCGCGATTCACACGATCCTGAAGCTCTACCGACACCCCAAACTGCCGCTTTCGCTCGGCATGACAACTGGGCAAGCCAGCGGATCTGCTTCGGCTGCACTTCTAGCGCTTATGAAACTCCTTTGCGAGCTTTGTGCATCACAGGCGCTGTCCGCGCTTGTTGACGCTCTCCAGACTGTTTTGGCCGCGCTCAGGACTTTCTGGACCACGGACAGAGCAGAAGAGCCCCAATACAAAAGCAGCGCGAACGAACCTATCCCAGCTTGGATCAGCCTCGACTCGACTGCTCACCCTTTCGTGTCTGCGCGTGCTCTGGCCGGTCTTGCCTCTAGTGTAATGCCCCATATCACATATGATACTCGTACGACCCAGCAATCAGTGGCAGAAACCTTGCTTGCTGCTGGCACCTTTCTGTCCGATTTTGGGCAGTTCCGTCGAGCCGCCATCTGGGAAAGTTTCGCTTTGCAATCTCATCGCACTGCCGGTTCGGGCGCAGCTCCGGAAACCGAAAGCTCGCAGAGCGATCTGCAGGTTGCGAATATGTCCGCGGTCGATTCCGTCGCAGCCAGCGGGTCAATTGCAGATGCAGATGCGACATCGGCTAGCACCACGCTCAACGCTCAGGCCATAGGCCTACCAGCCAGCGCAGCAACAGACAAGTCTGATCGTAATCTTCTGCGACACGTGCTTATCGACACGGCTACGCACATACAAGGGTTCTTTGAAAGTGAGGTCATATTCTGCGCGCCCTCGGCAAACGCTGACAGGGCGACTGCATAGACGTCGCAGGCCGAATACCATCGCGAAGAGCCCTTGACAGCCAGCAGCGCAGATCTACAGAGGAGCTCGCAGCTACCCTCGCGCAGATTGCCAGCGAAGATCTTAACTGTACAAGCAGTACGGAACCGTCAGATCGCTTTATGCTGGGCTAATGCCGCTCGTGACAGTCGCTTCATGCAGCCCATGGCTGCCATACTCGATCCTGGTCACAAAATCAGTAGTCGGCCTGCTGAGTCGAGGTCAGCTCGCTCTTTCATTCAGTGAGGCCATGCTCAGACCCGAATATGACAGAGCGCTCGGTCACATATGCCGAGTGTTCCCTAGCTGTGCTCTTTGAGCGTAAGGCCGGCGTACAGCGACTCATAGCGCTCTTCAGGCAGTATATCGATGAGGTCTCGACTATCACTGCAAAATCGGCCGCGGATCACTCTCCGCTGCAAAGTGTCCGTCTATATCAGCTTGCAGGCGCAATGTCTGTTGCGATGGAGTTTGCATCAAAGCTCGCTACCTTACCCAAACCGCTCGAGTCGCTGATGCGCACTGCTGCCAAAGACGAGCAAAGCAAAGTACAAGCCTTCATTGTCAGTGTCCGAGCGTCTTTGCTGCCTATCGCAGACGAAATGTGGAACGCCACCTGGCTGCGGCCCGCAAGCAGTCCGAGCAACGTGCGTACGTTGACGCAATTGATGCTCACGATTCTGGCTGCCAAGGATGAAAGCCTCGATCGAGCAGAACCTCCTCAAAGTCTACTGACTCCGGTCACCGGGTCATCTCTTGGCCTGCGCAACCGGCTGCAAGAGAATAGGGCCGACGGCGGTCGACCAGATAGTCTGCAGCAAGTGGTAGACATGGGCTTCCCGCGACCTGCCGCAACGCTTGCCCTCGCCAGGTTCAACAATAACGTTATCGCCGCGACGGAATTTCTGCTCAATAACCCGGAGACAGTCGCCAGAGCACGCGATATATCAGATGTCGGCGGAAGCGTTCTAGACGAGCCGCCGATCGCGCTTGACTCAGCGGGCAGCGCCATGCGCGTTGATGGAACGGCAGTCGACGCAGCTTCACCAGACACGCCGACTGCTACGCTACAAAGGCTCCTGCCAGGCTTAAACGAACAGCGTACGAGAGTAAAGGAGACCTTCATCGAGCGCACCTGCGACCTTGCGGAAGCGTTCCCTGTCATTCTCTTCGATCTTAGTGAGGCGATATGCTCGGGTATCTTCTCGGATGACGCGCCGGCTTGGATTCACAAAGTCTTCGACTTTACCTGCAAGAGACTGGAAGAGCCAGACGCTTCGGCAGATCGCGTGTTTACAGCCTTTCGTCTGACGGCTTTCCTACTGCATGAAAAGGCAGTCGATCCAATCGCTCTGCCCGATGGCATGCTTGCGTCCTTTATGCGCATGTCAGTCTCGTACATACGCAAGGCAGACGTCAAGGAAATGCCGATATGGACCGGGCCTGCATTGCTTTTGCTTGAGACACTTTTCTGCACCGCAGAGACTGCCAAGCAGCCAAGCGAAGCAGCGGACGCTGACGCTGACGATGTCTCAATCATTCGCTCGGACGTCGTCATCGGACCAGCGTACGACGAAGAACGCCTGATCGCATTTGATGTCTGCTTCAAGCTGCTCTGTCGAACGGATCTTTCGGATGATCTGCTGACGTCAGTCCTTCGTTTGCTTGTCATCTTGACGCGGCATGAGCCGCTCGCCGGAAAAATGGCGACTCGCGAAGCTCTCGACGCTCTGCTGCATCTGAAGCAGAAAACTCTGAATCGTGATGCATCTAACGAAGTTCTGATCCTGCGTCACTCGGTCGAATCGTCCAAAGTGCTAAAGCAGATTGGCACCGGCGAGATCGATCGCTGGATCACTCGTCAGAAGGGTCGCTCGGTCGACGTCACTACCTATGTCAAAGCGCTAAGCTTCTTTGCCTTTCGCGATCCGGTTGCGTTCTTGCAATGCACGGCTGATCGTCTGATGCTTACTTCGCCTCATTCGACAATGCTTAAGGAGCGGCTCAGCGAATTTCCATTGGCCGATGGGAAAGCGGCGTCCGCGCCTGACCTCGCTGCGGTCGTAGACGAGGCATCTGACGATCGCAAGCTCCTACCAAAGGCGAACACGAATCCCTCTGTATCCCCAGAGACGGACATTGTGGTGCATACATTGATGGCGGAGCTTCTCAGGATCGTCAGCGAGCTCAAGTCAAGCTTTGGAGACGGCAAGGCTTTGCCAGCACTTCATATGCCTGCAGCCGCACCGAATCAAACTCCAACGAGTGCATCTACCATACCAAACGCTGTCGCTGGCAGCCCTTTGCAGGGCGAGAGACCAGTCGATGCAGCAAAGGCCGCGCAATCCTCACATGCGCAATTTGTCATCGCATGCCTGGTCGAGCTTCTCTACTCTTACGGGCCTTGCAAGACCAGCTTCGTTCAATTCTCACGTCGTAAAGGCGCTGCTCCCGCTGCAGCGCCATCTCTTGACGATGTCCCTGTCACTCCAGCAAAACCAAGATCGTCTTTCCTCAATTTTCTTCTGCATGACTTGATACCAATGGACAATATAACGACTGTGCTAGCTAACGTCGACGATCTGGGTCTTCGCAAGCTGCCGATCGGCATCGTCAAGATTTCCGAATGGGCGCCGCTCCTGCTCGTTGCGTTGTGCTACGATGCCAGCGTTAAAGATGAGGGCGCAGAGCCGTCCGAGGAAATCAGCGCTATTCGTACACTCGTGCTTGACTGCCTCGCAAGAGCTATACTTGACGCAAGCGCGTCAGACGAGCCCAAGAGTGTTCGCTACGCCAGGCTGTGCGCTCTTGCCGACATCTGCCATCGTCTCGCCACGCCTGGGCCTGACGATCTCCGCCATAATCGACGTCGAGACGAGATGCATACCCAAATGTCAAAACTCATGCTTGACCGTGATTTTGTTACCATCTTGACGAATACTCTAGCAGAGCTCGACCTAAATTTCCCAGCAGTGCAAAACCTCGTCAATCGAATTCTCCGGCCCATCCAGTTTCTCACGCGAATTGTAGGCAAAATTGCGAGACCCACCAGTGACTCATCGGGAGTGCATCAAAATGTCTATGGCTCGGCGCGTAATCGTGAACTCGGTATTCCTGACAGTGACTCTGACGATGATGTCGAAGGTGGACAAGATCAGACGATGGATGAGACATCTGACCTCTACCGCAACTCTGCACTCGGCATGTTTGACGGTGAACTGGAGACTGGCGGGCAAGAAGACGCGCCATCGACACATTCGTCGCAAGAGGAATATGATGAAGATGAAGACGAGGCCATGGACGACTATGGCCTAGCTGACGATGCTATCAATCCAAGCGATGTCAGTGATGCCTCAGATGACGAGGATGATCACCGCATAACCTCGCATGATGCCGAGATGATGGACGCTGACGACATTGACGAGGAAGTCGAAGACGACGGTGATGATGACGACGAGGACGATGACGATGACGACTCTGACGATCACGACACAGAGTCAGAGCATGACGACGACGGAGGAGACGAATCTGATGGCGATACTGACCTCGATCCCGAGGGTTACGCCACGGGTTCAGATATGGATGCGGGTGATGAGCGTGCCTTGCAATCGATGGAGAACGCAGCGCGCCAGATCTTAGGCGGCGAGCATGGTCACGACGAGTCCGGCTGGCCGGAGGACGAGGAAGATGGTTTCACGATGCGCACACATCTGCGCATCAATGAGCACGGTGAGCCGCGACTTGGCGAAGGGCGCGATGGCGATCAACTCGAGCTGCTCGCCGAAGTGGTCAATGCACATGGCCAAGATAGCGATATCATGGCGGAGATCAGCTACGAAGAGGACGACGAAGAAGAGATCGATGGCGATGCCGTTGTCGGCAGATCTAGTCATGTGCCTGCCCCTAATTGGTCCAACTTTCCCTTCCTGGTCGAGCCTAGAGATAATTCACCTATGACAAATGGTCTTCAGGGTGCGCTACTCGCCAAATCATCTTGGTGAAACTTACATAGCCACGCAGAACCGCGGATTCAGCAAGGTCAAGGCACCTTTAACGCGGGACAACATCCGCTGCTCGTGGAACCCGCGAATACGGAACAACGACGATCGGGCGTCAATCTGCGTAGCTCGCTTGACCACCCGCAAGATTTTGCCCGTCAACTCACGAGGAATTATTCTCGCATTGGAGGTGACAATGCCATCGATGCTATCAGCAGTGCGATCGGCGTCAATCCGATGGACATACTGGAGACTCTACTCGGCGGGCGTGGGCATGCTCACCTGCCGGATCTTTCCCACTCAACTGGCGAACCTGGCCCCCACGACATCGTGCTTGACTTCACGACCACTGGTGATGGTCGACTAGGCCCGGGCGCTAGCTTTCCCCTGCATTTGGGTCGCCGTCCAGTGTTGTCTGCGCCCAGGCCATACGGCGAGAGAGGCTCGAGCACTATCGCCGCAGCACAGCGCAATCTAGCCGCGCAAGATCCCCAGCTTGTGCCAGCCTCGACATCAATGAGATGGGATCAGGAAGCCGACATGCTCCACGGTCGTCTGCCAGCGCCTCAAGGTTCGCCCAATCTTGTACAGCAAGTATTGCGTATACTGCGACCAGCGGCACGCGCTGCTCAAGCTACTGCTCTTGCGAGCGAAAAAGCAAAAGCGGAAGCGAACGACAAAGTTCCGGCTGCAGACGAGGCAGCAATGTCTGTCACCGTCGACGATCGCAACGCTGATGGGGCCGATTTATCATCTGCAGCTGATCCGAGCGCTGCCGAAATTACGGCCGCACCTCTTCGTGAGCGAGTGGAACGATCGCCTGCGACGACTCGCGCCGATGAAGATCTCGTCGCGCAATCTCGCAACTTAGCTGATGCTCTGGGTTCTTTCGATTTCGCTGCGTCCGAATCTGCAGAGGTGGCTGCTCCAGAAACGACGCAAGACGCCGACATGACCACGAGCGAAACCGCCGCGACCGTTTCTTCAGCGCCAGACGCCGCGGTGCCTGCCTCGCGTGACGCCGATCAGGCTGCAGAGGTAGCAGCCGAGCCGTCGTCAGCTCCTCGCGTTACTATACAAATCAATGGAGCTACTGTGGACATTACGGAGACTGGCATCGATCCGACCTTTTTGGAAGCTTTACCAGACGACATGCGGCAAGAAGTACTCAATCAACACTTCCGAGAAGTTAGACCACCGCCCGTGCCGGCAAATGTCCCTTCATCGATCAGTCCAGAATTCCTTGATGCTCTCCCTGTGGAGCTGCGCGAGGAAGTGCTGCGTCAGGAGGCACAAGAAGCCGCACGACGTGAGCGAATTGCTCGCGGGGCCGCCAATCGTCCAGCTGGCGTGCCCGCCGAGATGGACCCGGCTAGCTTCATTGCCAGCCTGAACGATACGCACCTCCGCGAGGCTGTCTACGAGCAGCTTCAAGACGCAGATCAAGACTTTGTCGCCTCTTTGCCAGCCACGATGCGCGCCGAGCTCGAAGCCGTGCGCGCGAGACGTCCAATAGCTATCCCACCTGGACAGCCCATCGGCAGACGCCGAATATTCTCGTCGACCGTGAAGTCGACACGCAAGAACTCGATGGCGCAATCGGTGCAGTTGCTCGACCGCGCCGGCCTTGCTACGCTGGCAAGACTGCTCTTCCTGCAACAACCTCTCGACAAGAACGTCTTGTATGCGGTGCTGCAAAATATCTGTCAACATCAGCAGACCCGCTCGGATCTGATTGCCCTCCTACTTGGCATTCTTCAAGATGGCACCGTGCGCGCCGTTTCGTCTTAGCTGAGTATAGTCGTGCTGACCTTTCCTATACGCAAGCAGGACATCACCGCAGTCGATCAAAGCTTCTCGCAGATGTCCATTAGATCGGGCAAGCAAGCGAATTTGAGACCTCCATCGAAGCGACGGGCAACTGGTGATGCGCCAATACCACTGCAATTACAGCAAGCGCAAGCTCCTTCTGCTCGAATTGTGGCTGCGCAATGCCTCGATGCTCTTGCCCTTGTGTCGAAGACGGCCGAAGATTCTCAATATTTTTTCCTCACGGCTCAGGAGGCATCGCTCTTTGGCAAAAGAAGTATGAAGAAGCTTAAGGGCAAAGAGAAAGCACCCGCTTCAATCTACCCATTGACGATACTACTCGCATTGCTCAGCAAGCCTCAAATGTTGAGATTGGCATCAGCGATGGACCGTTTGCTTCCTCTGTTGGCTCAAGTTACGAAGCCGCTCACGAGTATCAAACCCAATGTCAAAACAGCAATCGAGCAGTCTGGCCGCGCAGCAGCGGATGCACCTCATGAAGCTACTAATACCCCAGCATCAGTTGCGCAGACCTCCACAACGTCCAATGCAGCGGAAGGAGCTGCGTCTACATCTACGGCAACAGAACCTGACAGCTCAGATGGCGCACATAAAGCGGAAAGATCACTGAATGACACTCCTCCAGTGATTCCGCCGCATACGTTAAAGCTCGTAGTGAACGTCCTCGATGCGAGCGAGTGCTCTAGCAAGACGTTTCAACATACGCTCACGCTAATCCAGCACCTTTCGCATTTGCCTGGCGCTCGGGAAGTCATTCTTTCCGAGCTTGCTAGCCGCGCACAGCACTATGAGGGGCTGCTCTGGAATGAACTTGGCGAGTTCAGTTTGGCCTTGCGCGACCCGTCCTCGACAGCGCGCACCGCTACTTTGGCAAAGTTTTCGCCCGCTTCGTCGACGCAAGCCAAGCTCCTTCGCATCCTCAAGACGATTGATTACACGCTCACCGTCATCCTGGGCGCAGCCGAATCAACAGCTGATACGACTGGCGGTCTTGCGGTGGGGGCCAAGGCCATTAATCGCAATGCTGTCAGCGAATCCGAGCAGCTGACGATCGATTCTGTCCATCGGGGCATTCGCTTCGAAGCTTTGTGGCAGCGTGTTGGCGAATGTCTGTCAGCTATCGAAGACAGAGCTGAGCTTGCGCACGTCACGACCGTTTTGCTGCCATCTGTCGAGGCGCTCATGGTCGTCTCTCGCTACATTTTGACAGACGCAACTCAACCTCTTGGAGTAATGACGGTAATGTCGCCCAAGGTAGATACGCCCGGTTCGAGCGACGGCAACGATCGAGCCTTTATCGATTTCACGCGTAGGCATCGCAAGACGCTCAATACGATGGTCAGGAATAACCCATCACTCATGGCGGGCTCTTTCGCAATCTTGGTTCACAACTCAAAGGTTTTAGAGTGTGTCTATCGAGGTTATGGTAACGTGAGCTGACTAGACGGATTGCAGCTTTGACAACAAGCGCAACTACTTCAATCAGAAGCTTCACAAGCGCACCAACCGTGAGCACCATCATACTTTGCAAATCAATGTCCGCCGCCCATACGTCTTTGAAGACTCGTTCTCTCAGCTACAGCGCAAGACAGGGGAAGAAATCAAGCATGGCAAACTCAGTGTGCGCTTTTACGACGAAGAGGGTGTCGATGTCGGCGGCGTCACTCGAGAATGGTTCCATGTGCTTGCTCGGCAAATGTTCAACCCAGGTTATGCTCTCTTCGAGCCCTGTCTTGGCGATCGTCTGACCTACCATCCTCGTCGAACTTCAAGTGTTGTCACTGATCACCTAGCCTTCTTCAAATTCGTCGGTCGCATCATTGGCAAAGCCGTCTTCGACGGTCGTCTGCTTGACGCATACTTTACGCGCTCTCTGTATAAGCAGATGATCGGCAAGCCAGTCTCTCCAAGCGATCTCGAGTCTATAGACCCAGAGTAAGTCGTGTTCTCGTCTCAAGCAGCCGACGCTGACACGAAAAATGTTTACAGATACTACAAGAGCTTGACGTGGATGCTACAGAACGACATCACGGGTGTCATGGACGACTACACCTTTAGCATTGAAGAAGATGTTTTCGGCGAGATGAAGATCGTGGAGCTTAAGCCCAATGGAGCCAATATCAACGTGACGCAAGAGAACAAGCACGAATATGTCAGGCTAGTGACAGAGCAGCGTCTGACCAAGTCTGTCCAAGCGCAAATTGACAGCTTCCTTGCTGGTCTCTGGGAAATCATACCAAAGGACCTCATCCAGATCTTCTCTGACAACGAGCTCGAATTACTCATCAGTGGCCTGCCCGACATTGATGTGGACGAGTGGCGAGCAAACACGGTTTATCACAATCTACCGGCCAACTCGACAACTGTTACATGGTTCTGGAGGTAAGCAGCGATCATATGACGTCTGCAGCCTTTAGCTGACGTTACCATGTGCAGAGCTGTTCGCTCGCTCGATCAGGAAGAACGCGCGAAGCTGCTTCAATTCGTCACGGGCTCCAGTCGAGTTCCTCTCGAAGGATTTGGGGCTCTCCAAGGCGTCAGTGGTGTGACAAAGTGCAAGTTGCTGCCATCTACGCACGTTGCACTGGCTTACACATGTGTCTTTGCAGTCACGATTGTCGCTGCTCATACCCACGATTCGCTTCCTTCGGCGCATACCTGCTTCAGTGCGTCCGCGTCACACAGTCGCTACGCGTGTGCTGAGCTTTGGTCATGTAGATCAAATTGACCTGCCGGAGTACAGTTCGTATGAAGATCTCAGAAAATACCTCCTCATCGCGATTACTGAAGGACAAGTGCGTTGCCCATCGCAAGTTCGAGGTCCATCGCTGACACGACCATTCCAGACTGGCTTTGCCTTTGCATAGACTTTCGACATTCGCAAGATGCATTTGTTGATTCTGATATGTCTTGATTTGTCATTGGTGTCTGCGCTAGGCAGGGAGCGTTCGTCACCAGTCGCGTCACGCAATGTAACAATCTCAGCCAAGTGACATGGACTCTGAAGACCAGACAGATCCTGCAGTAGAGCGTACTTTCGTGTGTCCGCACTGTGCGCCAGGTCAGGAACAGAGCTATACCCGCAAAGGTTCGGCGATAGCGTCTGGCCGGATAGTCAACTGACGCCGTCAGTCAATAGAGCATCTCGACAGACACATCACCAGCAGGCATACCGACGAGCGGCCACACCAATGCGGCAGCTGTAATCAATCGTTCGCGCGAAAGTGAGGCCAGACTCGCTGACAGGCCAGCGAATATTGACAATCCACTGTGTAGAGACATCCTCAAACGGCATGAGCAGAGCCACATGACTGCTCAATATAACATGCAAGATCAGCTCGATCCTCAGCTCGATAGGCTGCAAGCAGATGTGCCCGTCACGCCCGGCTCGTCGTCGGCAGCCTACGATACAAGCTCGTCCACAAGCGCCATAGCCGCTGCGGCAGTCGCTTCTCGCCAGTTCACGGGACGAGACCCAGCGGACGTTCTCCGTACCTCGCTTTCCTGCGATGCATGTTCGGCTGGCCGCACCCGCTGCTCCGGAACCTCGCCCTGCGAGAGATGCTCGAGACTTGGTCGCGCCTGTACCTATGACCGACCCTATGCTAGAGCGGTGTATGCTCGCAACGATCCTGCACAGCCCTATGTCGCTCGCTACAGTGTCGTGCGTAAGCCAGGCACTCGAGACCTCCTCGCTGATCTGCCACCGCCCCCTGCCGCACCTCAACACAAGAGCGCTGTGGTCGTCAGACAAGATTTCATGAATGCCCTTCTCAAGCTCGAAGCTGCTGAGACAGCTCTCAACGGTATTCCACAAGACACTGCACAGTCACCATCTCAGAGAATCGATCTGCGGCATCAGTCCGCGCATCTGTTGAACGAGCGAGAAGACGGGTACGAACATCTGAAGAACGCTCTGCAAGAAGTGTGGAGCACCTCACCCTACGCAGAAGCGGACCCGGCTTACCGACTTACGCCGGAGCTTTTCAAAGCATTCATCGACTCTTACTTCAAGTGCTACGGCAACTGGTGCGCAGTGGTCCACAAGCCCTCCTTCAAGGTCGAGGACACCTCCGCGCTCGTGCTTTTGACAATGGCGTCCATCGGGGCACGCTATGCGGGAGATGTAGTGGCAGAAAATCAGAGACACGCAGATGCACTGACCGTCATGGCCTATCGAGCGCATGCATACTACGGCGACCGTGTCGACACTGTCTTGCGACCCATGGACCATAACATTGCCTCCGTATTGATGGCTCTGCATCACGTCAGCTGCGGTCAGCGCGAGATGGTCGATCGCATGTTACAAATGGAACCGCTATCTTCGCATATTGCACTGCGCGAGGGCCTGCTGGTCACGCCGGATGTCGATTGGAGGACAGAGCGAGTCTTGTCGGCACAGCAGCGCTGGGAGCTGTGGAAGCTGCGTGAGGAGCGCCAGCGGATCGGCTGGGCCGCAATGGTAGGCTCCATGTTTACGGCAGCAGATCCAGGCTCATCTTCTGGACGGCAGGCATTCTCACAAATCTGTACAATGTGCTGGGGTACAAGCGGCGACGATGTCTCACAGATGGTGGAAGAGGTTCGCCTGCCTTGTCCACAGAGACTTTGGCAGGCTCAGACGGCGGAAGAATGGGTGTCTCTGCTGCCTGATAATGGCGTTCCGGCCTCGTCACCAGTCGTATCAGACGTATTGCGCCGGCTCGACGAAATCTCGAGGTCGAGCGAGCCAGAGCAAAGTCTCTTGGGCATAGACAAGCACGACTTTACTGTCGTCAGACTCGTTCTCGTGCTCATCCACAGCAAGCAATGGCAACTCTTTGAATGGCAAAATATTGAAGCACCTGCCCTTGGCAGGTTGCAGCCTTCCGATGCGAGCTGGATCTCTCGACTGGGCTCTCATTCTGACCGCCTTCGAGTTCAGTTTGCAAGGCTGTTCTTGCCGCCTGCTGCTGAGCTCACGGCGAACATCGAAAGTGGCCGACCCGAAGCCGATGGACAGCTCGGTCTTACATGTCTATGGCACTTTCTCCGCTTCAACGATTGCATGTCCATCCATGCCCTCCAAGATCTGGCTCAAGGCGAGGCTGCGCATTCGATGTCAGACGTCAAGACCGGGCTGGTCACCTGGGCAAGCCAAGACAGTGGCCGGATCGCACGGGAAACACTATTCCATGCCTCCCAACTTCTGCATTCTTTCGCCACAGATATGCTCACCGGCACAAATCCGATGGACCCGTTTATGGTATTTTACAGTACGCTTGCCGTCTTTGTCTACATCCAGATTGTGCATCAGCCGGCTCCTGCCAACGCAGTTCCCGGCGCGCTCGTCGACATGTCACAGCTTTTGGACGCCGAACAGATCTCTCAGTGGATCGACGGTAGAATGCCTCATGCCACAGTAGTACTCACTGGCGTTGAGGATATGCTCAAAAGGAACGCTGCTACTCAAGCGCTCATGCAAGGCTATGAGATCCTCAGCAAGTTCAAGGTCTGGCCAGTCTCGCAGCAATTTGCCGCTGTTTTGCAGAGTATGGCGCAGGAAAACGAAGCGCAAGCTTAAGCAGGTCATTTGTTGTACACGATGTATGCATATGGAAGGGGTGTTGGGCAATAGTGCTCTGAAGAGATATTGCATCAGCTGAAGGCCTGAGTTCACCCTACAGGGTTGATTTCTGCATCGTGACAGTCCACCTTGACGCGCGCCCGATCGGGCATTGCTCAACGAAGTCACAGGCCGTCAAGCACCTTCTGCATCTATTAAACGCTCCTCTCTATGCGGGCTGCTGCAGCATCCGGACTGTGGCCGACAGCTCGCACGCGTGACAGTGTTATGCGTTCGGAACATCTGTAGCAACTTCGATCTGTCTGTACCGAGACAGGATGCTTCACCCTGTGCTGCCTGACTGACACGATCGTTGACCTGAGAGCGACGCAGTCTCGTCGACCGTACAGCCGGCCACCAGGCCATCACGCCGATTCTCTAATGCTGACGGGCGGGCATCGGTGCCTTCCTCAAGTTTGAGACGGCGCGCTGGCTGGGTGCGAGCTCATGCGTCTCGCAAGCCTGTCTGTTGAGGGCTGATCGCAGCGACAGGCCGGAGGGCTGAGCTCGTGTTCTTGCTACCTCGAGTTGGAATTGCCAGCCCGACTGCGCCATGGAACACGCTCATCTTTGCTCTGGCTTTGCTTGTGGCTTCGCCGCTATCGATACCGGCGTGGTGTTTGCTAGTGCTGCCTCGACCATATCATCAGGCTGATCTCCTTTGAGATGCGCGAGGATAATTCTAGCCTCATTGAACATGGCTGTCTTTGCAGGCTCGCGTATGCCCGCTGCTCGATGACTTGTGCTGACGGCCACGTAGACATAGCAGAGACTGCCGTCGTCAAATTGCAGCGAAAAAGGCTGCAGGCCTGTCAGGGCAGGTCGAGCGGTCTGGTCGGGCCATTGTGACCAGCCTTTCCATGCCTTGGCTGCGGCGATACGCTGTGGGGCACCTATATTGAGTCCCTTGAAGAAGATGGCAGCAATGCCGACACCAACAAAGAAGAGCAGCTTAGGGCGATAAGTAGCCAGCTTTTGAAGCAGGACCGGCACGCCTTCAGAGAATTCGCTTGTCGCGACATCATCCATACCCGGCGAGGGCCGTGGGCAGAGATCAGTGATGCCGTAGCCATACTCTGTAGGCAGATCGACGCTCTCGCTCGGTACAAGGAGCCGTTCCGTCAGACCGGAGAAATGCAGGCAGTTGTAGAAGGAGTTGCGTGCAGTGTTGCCGTAGTGGAAGCCTACGAGTGAAGAGATCCGACCGGGATTAATGCCGCAGAAGCAGAGCTGAATGCCCGGAGCAAGACGGTCCGGAACAGGCTCGAGCAACGCGATCTCTTCGAGCTCTTTCGCGCTTCTTCGCCTCTTTCCCGGTGAAGGTCGCGGGCTTGCTACCTCTGCAAGCTTTGTTGGAACGAATGCGGGACTCTGTGATGCTTTGAGGTCGACGGAAGCTTGTTCGTCTGTCGCAGGGAGAAGGAGACTGTCTGTCGGTTCGAGCTTTGTCTTGAGTCGGCGAGGCGACTGTCGTGTGCCTTGGCCAAGTGTATATCGACTCAGATGGGCAGCGAAGGCCCCGCTTGGCTCAACAGCATCTGTCTCCAGCTTGACCGCCCTCGACGGCATCGAAACGGGGGTCGTCGATCATTGCGACGCAGACGACGACGCGATAATCGATAGAGGTGGCAAATCGCAAGTGCCGCTCAGCATGTCGGCAGTACGGCCATACGCTCGGCGCACAGCTGGACTTGCGCCGCGCGAGGTGCGCCTGTCTAGAGCGTATGCGACTCGCGAAGATCGCAGGCCAGACGGGCAAGACAAATCGACGACAGGACGAGCCTCAGATGCACTCTTTCGGTTAGCGGAGGAAGAGGAACGGCAAGCAGCTTCGGATCCTTCGCAGAACTCGGCAGCAGCTCGATTGCACACGCTCGTAGCCAATGCTAGCGAGAAACCATGGACGGGCGACGAGTCAACGCGAGATGCTGTCTTGCGCATGCTCATCGACAAATATCCACCCTTGCGAGACAAGGATCACAAGAAAGAAGTGCAACAGCCTACGCCTCGCGTGCTAGACGAAGATCTTGAGGAGGGTCGTCTCATACGGACATCGAGCACAGTCGAGCCGGCGGAACCTGTGAAACCCAAGAACCCATGGGATTACGAGTTCAAGGCTGCTTCATCTTGGCAAGAAGCGCCCGTGCGACCGATCCACAAGACGATCATACCTCCAAAGGCCGAGCGATCCCGATCCGCACGTTTCACTCGCTTGAAAGATGCCGTCGCGGATTACTCACTTGGCGAGTACGCGACTGCGAAGGCGAAAGCTGCCGCTGCGCCTGTCAATAGAACGAGCGGCTCTGTCATTCCTATCGATCCCAAAGCGTTCACCAATTTCATAGAAGAGAAGATAAGCACAGGCCGAAGGGATGGGCTGTTCAAAGCGAACAAGTACAGAGGCAAGCCACTGCAGCAAGACATTAACCAGTCGAATCCGTTTATCGAC
This sequence comes from Mixia osmundae IAM 14324, assembly GCF_000708205.1. Lineage (NCBI taxonomy): Eukaryota > Fungi > Basidiomycota > Mixiomycetes > Mixiales > Mixiaceae > Mixia > Mixia osmundae. The sequence goes on along the minus strand of NW_014575563.1, from coordinate 966,048 downwards.
AACACAGACTTTCTCATGAACCGCATCATGCAGAGACAGAGCGCCGCGCCGCCCTTTGTGACGCTACAGCAAGAGCTAGAAGGCGAGCTGCAAGCTTTTCGTACTCTGCTGCAGGATAGCTGGACGAGGCGTGCTTTGCGTATGCTGTCACTCTTGCCTCTACAAGCACTCGACTTTGACCGTATAGGCGACTTTAGAGATACAGACTGGGAAGCACGTGAGAGAGCTTACCATGATGCGTCCATCACGCAGATCAATTCCATCCTGAGGCGGTACAACGCTCTTGCGCCTTTCAGTGCTCGTCGCCCTCTTGTCATGCTCAAGTATGAGCTTGCGGCGTGCTTCACAAAGACGGCGCCGCTCATACGTGCAGAGCTAGAGCGCAGGAAGCGTGATGGTATGGGCACATTCGTACCTCGCTCGCCCGATGAGATCTCGTCCGGCTCGCGCAACGATTTAGAAGAGAAGAAGGCAGAAGTCGAATCGCTCTGGCGAGCGTTCACTCGGTCTTTACGTGAGCTGGTCTCGCGTCAACCTACCACCTAAGTTGCAAAAGTTGTACAACATTACACTTGAGAACATCTAGCTGAGTTTGGCATCCTTGATGCGGTATGCACCATAGTCTTTGTCCGGCTCGTAGGTCTCCCATCTGTTCTGCGGGAACACATGTCGATTGCGATTGTACCAAGCTCGCTCGACGACCTTGCCTGCGTGAGTCTAACGATCCTGTCAGTCTCGTAGTCCGCGCTTGAGCGGCAAGGACTCACTTCTTCCTTTTCAATCGTCGCATCCGCCACCAGGCGAACGTCGTCATGCACATCAAAGGAGAAGAGTGGGCCCGATTTCCCTCGGGCTTTGTTCATGATGAAGTCGTAGAAGCGGTAGTGATGTGGTATGATGAGGTCTTCCTTGATGTACCTGCTCGTGATGGGTAAGCGACACATGTAAATCCTCAGGCGCGACACTGACATGAGATTGTCGACGCTAGTGGCTCTCAGCTCGGGCACTTGCTTGCGGCATTCAGCAAGAAATTGTGCAATCGTGTCTCCTTTCTTCATCTGCTCTTGTGAACATCAGCATCTACGAATGACAGCGTTAGGTTGCTCACGGTGACATCCTTGCGATGGCCACTGCCGTCCCAATAGCTGTAGATGATGACAATCTCTTCCTCTTTGACCATCTCTTGCTTCCTGAGCCACTCTTGACGGAGCTCCTCGCGCACTTTCCGCTCCGCTTCCTCGCGTACTCTGTCCGGCAGGAAGGAAGTGTCCACCGTCGGGTTCTTTCCCAGCTTTGGCTTCTTCGCCACTGGCTCATCTTGCTCTGCTTCGTCCTCTGCGGCAAAGGAGAGTGTAGCAGCCGCCTTCTTATCCTTCTTCTTCTTCTTCCGCCTCAGGTCTTCGATTCTGTGGTGCGTGCAAGATCAAGTCAGCAACATACTTACTTGGGCCTACAGGAACTGACTGCAAGTCGGACGTCTTTGCCGCCTCTCGCATCTTCTGCTCCTCCAGCTCCTGCCGCTTGAGCTGAAAGTCGGACAGCCGTTGCAAGCCAACAGTGGACATCTTGAGCGAGTCCTCCATGCTGTCGGTCTTGCCAACGAAGCGAGTCGCATCGAGATGATCCTTATTGGCTTCCCTTGCGAGCGCATCTTTCTGACGTTGGATGTCCTCTAGCAGACGCTCGCGCTGCTTCTCGAGCTTGCCAAGAGCGCGAGACTCTTGCAGGGACGACATGGCGACGTCGCAGAAGGATCAGTCGACGGCCGGCAATTGCTTGCAACGGGGGCAGTTTTACCAGACCTCGCGGAAACGCGTCCATTGTTTAAATTGAACATTTCGACAGTTTCGAACAGTCGTCACACAGACCCCCTCCGTCTCCTTGCGACGATGCTATGCTGCACCATGGTGTCCTCTACACCCCGTAAAGGCCCAGTTTGGAGAACATGCTCGCTCGAAGTGTCGCTCTTGCATGCTTTTGCGCTTCTGCGGCCGCCGTTGAACAGATCGCCACACAGCCTCTTTCTGGGCGCGATGTGCTCCAAACATCAGATGCATCGCCTGACATCGGTGGCTATATTAACCCTTTCCAAGGCAGGTTACCGCGCCTCTCGATATCTCGCAGCCACTAATCAGCAAGCCTTAGGCAAGGGCAGCTTCATTGCTTACTTTCCCGATACGAAGCCGCTCGGTGAACCCATCAATATCATCATCAGCTCGGATTCCAGTCCCGGTATCTTGACCAACGACGGCCTCGAACGTTACTTTGCAAAACTCAACTTCTCGGGCGAATGCCTTGGAAAGCATCTCGGCAACGATCTTATCGCTGACTTGGGCGACGGTGAGCTCCTCATTCAATGAGCATGAGTTGCAGTAGTGGAGTGGCCGACATGACAACGCAGGACGAGGACCTCGCTCGCAGGATGGCATCTTGAGATACAATTTCGGTGACCCTGCTTTCGGAACTTGTCAAGAGACTGTCAACGGAGGTAATCATCTCCGTTGGTGGAATCAGACCCAGCCAGATGGCAAGCCAGGCGCTATCTACATTGCAGCCAGGCAGGCTGTTCATAATTCAGCTTTGGCGAGGCCTGACTTCATCGCACGGACAGTGTCGAAGAAGATCTTGCTCACGAACATACTGCAAGTCCGCAGACTGTCTCTGGCGATCTTTCGCTGATGTCACAGGGCAGATCTCGCCGAATGGCTATAATCTTGGCCGAGACTATATCGTCGGTAAGTAGACTCAGACGCTTCTATCTCTGGCTTGTTGATCAACCTGCACAGGTAACGCAACGAAATTGCACGAGGGAAGGCACAAAACGACAGCTAGATCGCTCGAGGGACTTTTGCCCATTGGCAAAAAGGAAATCAATCACGATATTGCCATCGACGGCAAAATCGCTTTGCTGACTGTGCACAGAATATCAAGCACCTAGTAGCGCCTTCAGTAGCGGTCTCTTGTATTCAATGGACCTATTCGCGGCAATAATAAATCATCTAATAATCATTCTTGTTCGCAATATTCGCGAGTCGCGTTGGCGCGTGGAGCACATCGCTCAGAGCAGCTCGCTCACCCTGCCCGGTAGCCATGTCATCTGCGCCGACCCAGTTCGACGATATCTACTACCAGCCGAGCTCGCTCAAGGGCCGGCTTCGTCTAGCCGGCTCAGGCATCGGCTGGAAAGCGAGCAAAGACGGTCAGGACAAGCTCGTCACGCTCCAAGCGAGCGAGATCAAATGGACCGAATGGCTAAGGCGAGCGACGTCCGTCTTGCCCGCTGTCCTTGTTGCTGACAGGGTCACATCGGCAGGCACGCGAGAGGCTACGCACTCCGGATTGGACAGGTCAAATCTGAGCAGCCCAAGATGGTCTTTCAAGGCTTTGCAAAGGAGGTCAGACTAGCTTTGGATATCGCACCGTCGCCGATCTGATCTGTCATCACTGCCTCACAGGACTTTGAGCGACTAAAGAATACGATCATGCAGCACTACAGCCTCACACTCGAACCGAGGGATCTATCCGTTCGTGGCTGGAACTGGGGTCGGGCGGACGTACAGAGTGAGTCGCCACAGGACAGACCCGCCTGCAAGTCTTACTCGTGTCTTCAGGCAACGAATTGGCCTTCATCGTCGCGGGAAAGCCGGCATTCGCGGTGCCTCTCTCGACGGTATCGAACAGCTCCGTGCAAAAGAACGAAGTCACCCTCGAGTTCTCCCGGACACTCGAAGATGAAGACGATCCCAACAAGGTCAAGATGGATGATCCCAAAGAAGCCTCAAAGGAAGCAAAGAGGCGGCGTCGCGCTTTACCGGACGAGATGGTTGAGATGCGCCTGTATATTCCAGGATCGGCAAAGTCTGCTGCGCGCAAAGCGAAGAAGGACAAGCAGGCCGAGACGGGGGAGAACGGTGCGGAAGAGGAGGAGGAAGAGGAGGATGAAGAGGAAGATGAGGACTTGGAAGATGAGCTTGCTGCAGCACAAGCTTTCCATGACCTCATCAAAGACAAGGCCGATATCGGCCAAGTCGTTGGCGATGGCCTGCTCACCTTTCCAGAAATCCTATGTACCACACCAAGGCACGCTGAGGGCCCTACGCTGAGCCAAGCATCGCTGATCTGCAGTCACGCAGAGGTAAATTCGATATCGACCTTTATGGCTCGTTCTTGCGGCTTCGAGGCAAGACCTACGATTACAAATTGCCTTACGAGTCTATTGCTCGCATCTTTCTGTTGCCTCGGCCGGATGAGATCCATGTCCAGCTAGTCGTGGGTGCTCGATTCTTTTGATCTACCGCTGCCTGCTTACCAGCATGTGCAGATCAATGTCGATCCACCTCTGCGGCAGGGCCAGACGAGATACCCATACCTCATCTTCCAATTCTCTCGAGACGAGGAGATGATGGCGGAGATCAAGCTGAGCGAGTCAGTCTGACCGGGGCCGCAAAGCTATCATGCGCTGATATCGGACTGACTTGCAGCGAGGAACTTGCGGCATACAACGGAAAGCTACAAAAGTCATATGAGGCGCCTGCATACGAAGTCGTGTCCAACATCATCCATGGCTTGGCGAATAAGAAAGTCATCAGGCCAGGTGGCTTCCAAAGGTTTGTCGCCCTTTTGGTCGTCGCTGACCGTCGCTGATCCTATGTCGAAACAGCCACGAAGGTCACAATGGCGTCAAGTGCAATGTCAAGGCAGACGAAGGCTATATCTACTTTCTCGAGCGCAGCATGCTCTTCGTTTCCAAGAAGCCCATCTTTATGCCCTATGCCGACACATCGCTCGTTCGATTCGAAAGGTGACGAAGCTGTGCTAGTCCGTTCATATATAGCTGATGACCGTCTGTTTCCTGCAGGGTCGGAGGGGCCATGCTGTCCTCACGGACGTTTGACCTGCGCGTCGCAACTCGTGGCGGCCCAGATCATGTCTTCTCTTCCGTCAGCAAAGAAGAGCTACAAGTCATCGACAGTCATCTCAAAGATAAGGGCGTTAGGGTCAAGAACGAGATTGCCGAGGAGACTTCTGCCACCGTTGCGGCTATGCTTAGCGAAGACGATGATGACGATGACGATATGATCGCAAGCGAAGACGGCGACGGGGTTAAGCGCGCGGCTGGCTCGGGCGACTCAGAGTCTGAGGATGAAGACTTCCAAGCAGGCTCTAATTCAGATGACGATCTGCCCGAGGAGTATGACGAGAACTACACAAGTCCAGATTCGGACGCGATGCAAGAAGACAAGCCAACGAAGAAGAAGAAAAAGTCTTCCGATGAGCCGCCCAAGAAGAAGGCAAAGAAGAGCTCGAGCTCCCCTTAGACTCAAATCTGTAGTCTGGCGTGTTGCATTTCTATTTCGTCTAGCTTGCTCAATTACAAAACATATCGTCGCATGCACAGTGTCCATCGAGCATAGCCGCCAGCAGCTAGAAATTGCCATGCGGAGGGTATTGATATTGGTCGTAAGGCTGCTGCTGCCTAGGCATATACCGTGGCATTTGAGGAGATGACCTCATTTGAGGACTCGCACCCGTCGCACCCGGCGGTAGGCCGCCACCTCGTCGAGGCACGTCGTAGCTAGACCGTGGTGATCCAGGGACGGAGCCCGGTTGTGAGATTGGCGTCTGGTAGTAGCCATGTGGTAGTCGTTGCCCATATGGACCCATGTTGCCCATGTCGAGCGACTCGACAGAAGGGTTGAAGCTATGGTCGTAGGCCTCTTTGTAAGAAGCGGCATCGTCTCGGCCATAGGCATACTCTCGCGGATCAACGACAGAATCGGCATAATTGAGCAGCTTGTCTTGTGAACCGTTTGTCCGACCCATCGGTCGGGACTGGCCCATGAGCGCATTGAAGTCTGATGCACGCCGAACACCGAGGGGAACGCCGACTGCAGAGACGTTCTCGAGCTGCTTCTCGTCAACGCCCTCTGCCTTGAGGTGCGTTTGATTCTGGCCGCCCGTGACTTCGTCCCAAAGTCCCATCTTCCTTCTGTCGATGACGGGATAGAAAAGCTCAATATGCAACGAAGGGTGTCCGAACTTCTTGTCGAGCTGACGCTTGCTGACGTTGACGCCAGCGGTACTCTCGATAATCTCTTCCCTATCCGGAATGTACCACCTGAAGCGCTGGTCGAAGTGGCGATTAAGAACGATGCCGAAGATCAGCAAAAAGGCGAGAGCAGGTACGCAGGTCGTGCAGTAGATCCAGCCTCGTTGTAGACCGATCGTAAGCGTCATGATTGCTTGCATGAAAGCCGTGCAGAAAATGATTCTGTCACAAGAAGTCAGACATATGGAGTGCGGAGCAAAGCAGCCCTGACCTGTTCGACAGTACACGCCACAGTCGACCACCAGATTCGCTTTCCGTTTCACTGACGTAGAGCATCTGATACTTGTAGACGAATGTGCTCAAGAAGAATGAAACGGCAGCGAACAGAGTGACAAGCGGCGCCAAAGGGGCATAGACAAGCGCCACTGCCACCATGAGCAGGTACTGTGCTAGTGTCAGCTCAGGATCCGGAGAAGGGCGGAAAGCTCACGTCGCCTGTGTAGACTGGCGTATCGAACTCTCTCGGCTTCGTCCAATCTTTGATATCTCGTGGCGTACGGCCAAATAGACGGGTGCGCAGCCAGATCCAACCAATGTTGACGACCTGAGCGAGATCGAAGAAGGCGGCGAATGTTCGCACCGGGAACCATGTCAGCCAGTAGCTGTACTCCTGATCTCAGCAGAGCTCGAGCGCGCTAGAAGTGCGACATACTTTGACTGCGATACGTAGGTATTCTGCACGCGATCCGGCAGCCGACTGAGCTCGCCCAAAATAGCGCGCAGACCACCCGATTTGCCGACTTCGATGACGACCTCCGTGATGAAGGCTGCGCAAGGGTCAGACACGGGCTGGTCGCGCAAAAGAGAAACGCACTGAAAGCTACGCCGATCAAGGAGAAGATGATAACGTTGGTTGCAAAAGTGAAGCCGAAGTACCAGCCAAGCACATCGCGATCGAGCTGTGTATGCGTTAGAGCCCCTTGCTTGCGCGCAAAGACGCGGATGATCGATGGCAGGAATGCTTGGAGTAGCAGTGACAGTACAGGTGGCAAGATACCTGCAGTCCCATTCTCGTCAGACGAGGTCATGTCTTGCGATAGCTAGACTGACCTGTGACGGCAGCGAACGAAGCGGGCGAGGATGTTGACCAACGCTCGAGAAAATTGACGTATTGCGCGACAGATGTCAAGTTGGCCAGGAAGGAGACAGCCACCAAAGGAATCGTGTAGACGACCATGACAAGTGCTAGGCCAAGACCGATCCAGAACTTCGCAAAGCCGCGATTGGCGTTACCCTTGACGACATTCTCCCAGATGATATCTTCCGGCAAAGGTGCCAATTCGATCTCAGCACCTTGTGCCTTGTGTCCTTCGAGTCGTTCGGCTACAATGTGAGCATACGGCGGCGATTGAAAGCTCGCAAAGCCATAGTTTTCTGCTTTCTTGGTTCGGATATTGGCGCGCTCGAGCTCTATCTTCTGCTTGTACATCTCGACCTTTTGCAGCAAGAATTCGAAAGTATCGACGGTGTTGCCGCCCATGCCGAGCCGGGAGCCAACCTTTGTGCGAGGCCGCTGAGCCGGTACTTTGGGAAAGTTTTTACTGTAGCGTGCAAAAGCTTCTTCGAGCGCTTTGACGGCATTGTTGTGTCGCCTGATCAATTCTGGCAAATGGCCGACCCTGCGGCCGATCGCAATGTCCGTCGTGGGATACTCTATGTTGCACCTTTCGGTGATGATGTCGCGCACGCCGGCATCGCTTTGAAGTTTCTTGGGTATCTGTGTGATCATGACGCTGCGAGAATTCACGCTGTGCTGGTACTCTTCGCCTCGAAAGTACTCCCATCTGAGCTCGCACATGGCAGCGAAGTTCCTCCAGAGGAAAAAGGCGACGATCAAGGTGATCAAGTAGAGCACGGCAACGTGTGTATAGAGAATGTTGCCTTTGACATTTGTGATTGCGATCGATGAGAGCGGATTGCGTGAGTCGGATTCAACATTCTTGAGGTTGTAGACGAGATTGACGGGGATGAGGACACCGCAAGAGAGCAGCGCTACGATGCCAAACCTGCCCCCGACAGTCAGCACACGAGACGCAAAGTGGATTCAGACTGAACGAACATCCACCGGCACATCCTCAAGAAGCGCAAGAAGCAGACCGAATCGAGGCCGACGATGACAAGCATCTCCTTCTCGTGAACAGACACGAGCGGTTTCAGCCATCCGAAAGCGGTCGGTTGTATCTTTGGCGGGCGTTTGGGCGACGCTGGATCTATGAATTTGTACTGCGCAGACACGATCAGCAAGTGTCTCGAGCACGATCGACTGGAAGTAGGCTGACTCTAGGTGCGTAGATGACAGAATTGTTGGTACGCAGCAACATGAAGCCGACGAGGCATGCCAAGCTGAGGGCAAGGAAAAGCCCCAACTGGATGCCCACTGCCTTTGGCGCAACAGCAGTGAGCTTGGATTCGTAGTCTCCAAGCACGGCATTGACAGCGTCGTTGCCTGTCGCCATCGTGGGCTATCAAGTCTGCTCGGGATCACCTGTTGGTCTATCCCTCGACTCGGCTTAGTCGGGTTGCCGATCACAGCTTGACGGCAAGCAAGCTTCGAAACGGCTTCGGAATGCCTTGGCGAACGTCCGTGCCCGCAAGGTCCGAGCTGGCAGCTTGGGCAGGAGAAGCGGCCAAAGAGAGATTGCGCAGGCACGCGAGCAGTCGTAACACAAAAGCGGAAGTCTTTGCTCTTCCTGTCGAGTTCCGTGTCTCTATCTTTGCGGATGCGTCTGCACTCTGTATCTCTTTTGCGAGTACCAGACAGCGAAGAGATTGCTGTCTGACCTCGCAGAACCCCAAAATTGTTCGTTCGCCTTTCAGACACGTCGCGGTCTGCGCTGTGTCACGTCACCGCCAGCTGCCACGCTGTTTCGATCACCGCACGCAGCGCAAATTGACGAGTGGCAAATTTGCGCGTCAGCTGAGCCCAGTCAGTCATTCTCTTGGCGGGCGAATGCAGTTATGGCCGGTTCGGCTGTGTCGACCGACAAGCATGCAATTGCTCGCGCTATCGGTCGTGACTTGCATTGCAGGTTGCCGAGCCGCAAGCAATCAGCTCTTCGGTCTGTCAAATGCAAGCGATGCGATGACCATCAACGGTGTCCATATCGGCTTTCTGCCCGATTGGACTCGAGAGAACCCTCGTGCGCTGAACCAGCAGCTCGGCAAACCTATGCAGATCATCGGTGACTACTTGTATGTCGCTCAAGGCGATGCCTCTTACAGCCAAGCGCAATATCACTACAGCGCGATCGTACCCTACGCTGCCTCTTCTGTCTATGCTCCTGCCATTCTGCCCGGATTTGCATTCAATTCGAGCACGGGATGGACGCAAGACCTCTCGGATGGCTTGGCCTCCATGGCAGCCCGCTTCAATGCAAAAGGACAGACTGTGTGGATACGATTCGCTTATGAGATGAACGGCTACTGGATGCAATACGGTCTACAGCCGGCTGCCTTTGTAGCAGCTTGGCGCAATGTGCACGACACCATACGAGCCAATCCGTCTTGCAACAACACTTTCCTCCTCTGGTCACCCAATGTCTACACATCAGATCCTGACGATCTGCAAGGCTACACTCAGTATTATCCTGGAGACGACTACGTCGACATTGCAGGCATATCATACTATGCAGTCTCACGAGATCGCGTTGCAAATGACGTGCCGGACGATACTGCCTTTGTCGACGGTTTCGCTTCCTTTTACAAGCTCTATGGCGCAATCCATCCTATCGTCATTTCCGAAACATCAGCACCATTCAACTACTTGCTTCCCGCAGACTTCGATAGCTCCGGCCCAGACACAGACATCTCTGGTCCTCTCCCGAATACGACGACGCTTACAGCCGAGCCGAACAGCGCGAGCGAGCTCGATATGAAGATGGCTTGGTTTGAACAAATGACAGCTCCCGCTGTCGTCCGCAAGTACCCAAACCTGACCGCAATCAGCTGGTTCAATTATTTCAAGGAGAGCACGAACAACACCCTTGCAGACTTTAGAGCCGTCGGTCAGCCCGACGTGACGACCTTCTTTAGACAGTACATTGGCAATTCGACTGCATTCGCAAATGGTTACACTGGTTCTGCCGATACACTCGCCCACCACGCACGCACGCTAATAGCACTTCTTCCTGTCGTTGTCACCATTCTCAGTATCTAATGTCATTGCAAGTCTAGCAACACGAATGACCGCGTGTGAACACGACATGCAGAGCACAAGCCGGGTATCTATTGTGACATGAGGGACTGCTTAATGCTACAGGAGAAACGAATGAAAAGTCTAGCCTGAGCACATGACCTGCCCGCAGTAGGTTAGCTGAACGTTCACAATGATGTGTTGTGGGACGTACGCAGGCTTCCTTGTTCTCCAGCGAACAGAGAAGCTTAGCTTGCTCGAGCTCTTTGAGCTCGCGCCGCTTGACAGCTTCTTCGTAGGTCAGCTCGCCTTCCTCCGTGGGCTGAGCATCGACCGGCTTCACGGCAGCCTCCTCCTTCACTTCAGCCTTGATATCGGGCTTGATGTAGGTCTCCGTTGGGTTCTTGTCAACGCCGGCGCCGACTAGGCTCACTGCCATCTTGCCGACCCCGTTTGTCACCGCTGCAACGGTAGGCGCGTTGGTGACCGTAGCCAGTGGCTTCTTGCCCGCTGCGCTCTTCTTATTTGTCGCCTTGACCTCGTCTTGCAGAGCTTGGCTGACCGTAAACTGAATAGCAGAGGCGGCTGCCTTTGTGCGAAGGTAGTACATGCCCGTCTTGAGTCCTTTCTTCCAGCCATAGAAGTTCATGCTTGTCAGCTGTGCAAATGTTGGGCTCTGCAGATGGATGTTGAGCGATTGCGACTGATCGATGTATGCGCCTCGATCAGCCGACATGTCGATAATCGACTTTTGGCTGATTTCCCAGACTGTTCTATAGATTGCCTTGAGATCTTGCGGTATGCCATTGATATTTGCAATCGATCCGTTGTGAGCAATGATGCGATTCTTCAGTTCGTCGTCCCAGAGGCCAAGCTCGACGAGGTCTCGCAGCAGCCAAGGATTGACGATCTGGAATTCGCCAGCTAGCACGCGTCGCGAGTAAATGTTGCTCGTATAGGGCTCGAAGCATTCGTTGAAGCCCAAGATCTGTGACGTGCTTGCAGTCGGCATAGGCGCCATCAGTAGCGAGTTGCGCGTGCCTGTCTTGGCAATCTTCTCGCGAAGCGAGTCCCAGTCCCATAGATCGGTAGGCGTCTTGCCCCACATGTCAAACTGCAGCTCGCCTTTGCTGATTGGTGAGCCTTCGTAGGTCGAGTAGGGTCCATCAACGGCCGCAATATCGGACGAAGCCTCAAGAGAAGCGTGATAGATCGTCTCGAAGATTTGAATATTCAGTTTCTTTGCAGCCGGGCTGTCGAAAGGCAGACGAAGCGCCATGAAGGCGTCAGCCAGGCCTTGCACTCCAATACCGATGGGGCGGTGACGCATGTTGGAGTTGCGAGCCTCAATAACAGGGTAGTAGTTGACATCGATGATGCGGTTAAGGTTGCGCGTCACGACCTTGGTAACATCGTGCAGCTTCTGGAAATCGTAAGTGCCTTTGCCCGTCACAAATGTAGGCAGAGCGATGGAGGCCAAATTGCAGACGGCCACCTCGTCTGGCGCAGAGTACTCGATGATCTCTGTGCACAGATTTGACGATTTGATCGTGCCAAGGTTCTTCTGGTTCGATTTGGCTGCAGGCGGAAGTCAGCTCGCAGGTCACTAGAGGGCAAGCAGAGACTCGCAGTTCGCAGCATCCTTGTAAAGCATAAAGGGATTGCCGGTCTCGACTTGTGATTCGAGGATGGCATACCATAGCTTCTGAGCCTTGATTGTCTTCTTGGCCCGACCTTCTTTTTCGTACTTTTCGAAGAGGGCATCAAACTCCTTGCCGTAAACTTCGGCAAGCCCAGGAGCTTCAGCAGGGCAGAAGAGCGGCCAATCGCCGTTCTGCTCGACGCGGCGCATGAACATGTCTGGAATCCAGAGCGCGTAGAAGAGATCACGCGCGCGGACTTCTTCCTTGCCGTGATTCTTGCGGAGGTCGAGGAAGTCGAACACATCCGCGTGCCATGGCTCGATGTAGATGGCGAACGCACCGGGGCGCTTGTTGCCGCCCTGGTCGACGTAGCGCGCAGTATTGTTGAACACACGCAGCATTGGTACGATGCCATTGGAATATCCGTTCGTGCCAGCAATGTAAGAGCCCGTTGCACGGATGTTGTGGATATTGAGACCGATTCCGCCGGCGGTTTTGCTGATCATCGCGCACGTCTTGAGCGTGTCGTAGATCCCGTCAATCGAGTCGTCCTTCATGCAGACCAGGAAGCACGACGACAGCTGCGGGTGAGGCGTGCCTGCATTGAAAAGCGTTGGCGAAGCGTGCGTAAAGTATCGCTCGGACATCTGCTCGTCATATTAGCACGCCTGTACACGTGTGTGTGGGTCTGACTTGCAAGGTTGTATGATTCGACGACTTTTTCGATATTGCTACCGTGTATGCCGACGGCGACACGCATCAGCATATGCTGAGGACGTTCTGCGACTTTGCCATTGATCCGAAGCAGATAAGATCGCTCGAGCGTCTTGAAGCCAAAGTAGTTGTAGTTGAAGTCGCGATCATAGATGACAGCCGAGTTTAGAACGTCCGCATTCTCCATGACTGCTTTATAGGTCTCATCCGAGATCATGGGCGAAGCCTTGTTGTTCTTCGGGTTCACTTGAGAGTGACAGCCCAAATCAGTGCAAGCCAATTGTGCAGAGGAATTGACGGACCCCATCGATAGAGATCTTCGACGACGCTCGAGAAAGTCTTCTTCGTCTCCTTGTGCAAATTCGAGATGGCGATACGAGCGGCCAGAATAGCATAATCCGGGTGACGCGTGGTCATATATGCGGCGGTCTGAACGTCATTGGCACATATTAGCAGTCGCAAGGATGAGAAACGCGACAGTCACCTCCGCGGCCAGGTTGTCGAGCTCGACAGTTGTGACGCCTTGATAGACGCCCGAGATGACCTTCTTGGTTATTTCGATGGGCTCGACAAAGTTGGTATCGAGGCCATAGCAGAGCTGCATGTGGCGCGTGAGTCACGAGGATCACCTCAATGAAGGATGATGGGGTGCTTGCCTTATTGATACGCGCAGTGATCTTATCAAAAGCGACTTGCTCACGACGACCGTCTCGCTTGAACACGACCATGGACGACATGGCTGCGACTGGCTGCTTAATATCCGAGTGAGGGGAGACGCGACTGGATGGTAATGCGCAAGTCAGTCTCGATCGCGCGTGAGCAATACAGCAGATCTCGCGCACCTCGTCGAGAGCTGTGTGCAAGGTGCAGATGACAAGTCGAGAGAAGCTCGTTGCAGTAAATGAAGAGAGCGCGAAGAGATCCCTGGACTGTCTCAAGACCTTATGGAGCGTCTAGCTGCCAATCGGTAGCCCTGTTTCAGCTTCTGTAGGATGCAGACTACTTATGAGCGCCAGCGTACGTGCTCTGGAAGCTTTCTGCCGCCTTAAGACGCCTCGAAGAACCAAAGATGGCAAGAGGAGACGACTGGCGCAGATTGACGCGTCTGCACACCGATCGCGCCTGTGGGTCAGCGTCGTTGAGAGCGTGTACGTTCAGCTATCGCTCACCTGCTGCACGAAACTTCTCGAAGCGAAAGACGCTGACCGAATCGAGTGAAGCGACTCCTCTAATTAGCGCGTCGACAGTCAGCAAAAACGCGTTCAAATATTCTTACAAAGCAGGATCGACGCGTCCTCCCTTCGCTTGCTGCGACGCCGAGCGGAGCCAATGACGGAGACTCGTCGACTCGCTCTTACCCGACGAGGATATGACCGCATCGCTGCTGGCCTCGTTGAGACCGTCAGGTACGCTCAGCTTGATCGTGCTGCCTTACGGACTGATGCATTCTCGCAGAAATGGAGGTGTCGCTACCGTCTATCCCGACCGAGTGCAGCAGAATCCCGAAGTCGTGGCACATCTGAATCAAGCGCTTATCGATGATATCACCCGGGGCAGTCAGGAGCAGTGGCAACGACTGCTCGCATATCCTTTCGAGACCGCAGAAGCAGCAGAAGCCAACGAGTCGAGGACAATAGCCAACTTGCTCGCCGCTTGGGACCGTCTAGAATCCGAAGCAGAGGCAGAGCGAGCTCTCAACAGACCGCTCCTTAATTCAGTAGCGTAAGTCGAGCAACTTCGCTTTCACCAGGCCGAGCTCAATAGCAGACGCGACAGTCAGAGCACGCAGCCCGAGGCCGCTTTCATGCTCAGCGTCATGCCGGTGCTGCAAGAGGAGCTCGCATTGCTCGCGCAGCAGCGCAAATCGGTACGCTGCAGTACCGAAGCAAAGGCAGCAGATCTGACTCGCTGTGCAGTACGAAGATGAAGCGCTCCTCGAGCGTGATGTCGTGCTAAAGCAAGCAGCAGAGAATGCAGCATTGCGAGACGAGCTCAAGGCAGTCGTTGATAACCTTCACGAGTCAGTGGCGATCATGCGACAGGTCGAGCAAAGCATCACTATCGATGATGATATTCTCAGACCGCCTGTCAATTAAACAACATGTTGCAATTGTTGTACAAGCCAGTATCTTCACACTCGCTCGGAGAATGACGCGCCGAGCTCTCTGAGCATCAAGCTGAACTGAAAGCCGTAGCGACCGCAGGGCAGGCTCTGGAGGATCCGTGCCGAAGCCTCCAGCCCGTCATTGCACGCCGTGGGCTGGGAGATGTCTCCGAACCCGAGCACGCTAAGGGCACCTTCAAAGGCTTTGCCTTCGATCCAATCGACGTAATTCGGCCTCAATCGACTGTTGAGCTTGGTCAGATGAACTTCATAGGCTGGCGCCCGTCCGACGGCTCGTCTAGAATGAGTGATGTAGCGAGCAATGTAGCGAATATAGATGACGACTGCCAGAGTTCCGTAGAGCACAGCGAACGGCACCAGTAAGTCCTTCCGATTCGACTCGTCGGCTTCGTGACACAAAGTCAATAGCTGCGTCGCATGGTACAGCGACAGGCGCGCATTTTGGCCATTCTTTGCATTCGCCCAATCTTGTATGCTGAGGCGGACGGCATCAAATTCACCAGACGCGAATTGCTGCATCGTCGACACCGGTAGATGATTGACGAGGCAGACAAGATTCCAAAGTAGTGCAATGTGCATGTCCGTGCCCATGTCAGAGGCGCGCTGATCGACGAGGATATGCGAGCTATCCTGACAGGGCAGGACATGTCGTTCGACGTACTCGAATGCGTTGTCGAGACGCGCACTGAGTGCATCCGTCGGCTGCTGTGAAGCATCTCCTCCCAAGGCAAGTCGTTCGACGTCAATCCAATGTCGACGTCGCCAAGCAAGCAGGTGTAGAGCAGAGATGAGCAGCATGCGGCCGCACGTCTCGCTCAATACATCTGCCAGCTCTGGTATTGGCGTCATGGGATCAGCTGCCATCTTGGGCAGATAAGGCTCCAGAGTAGCCCTGACAGGCTCTTGTCCGCTGACGAGGAGCGCGTGCCAAGCTTGAGCGGTCGGTGCTTCCCACAGCACTGCCAGATTGGGTACAGGGCACCGAATGACTTCCGTCACGATGACGCTCGGCTCGACGGACCAGAGAACGCTATCGTAAACGTCCGTCATCTGAGGCTCAGCGAGTCAGCACAAGGAATCATGATTGAATGGACCACCTACTACGACTGCCCAGGCCATGCGAGTCCGTTGTTCTTCTTGGATCCACCGTGCCCATTGCTCTTCCACAGATCTATGCGCGCTTCCGATCGTTTCGTCCATGCCGCGATCCCAGCCGTCTCGACGACCATTCTGACTTGCAGTCAGCACGCGATTACAGGAGAGATAGTCAGGACATACAGCATGAGGAATGCCGCGAACGCACATGGCCATCTCGAATGCGGCACGATCGCCACATGCGGGTGCAAGGCTGGAAAGTGTACCTTGAGCCAGAGAGACAGGTGCAAGCGTGTGCGACATACATCAAAAGCAAAAGGAAGACTTGATTGAACCAAAGTTCGTGGTTACTGTTATTCTTGGCTTCGACCTGCAGAAATGTCAGTCAATCTCGACAGTCGACGATCAGAAGACGGACCTGATAATGGCACGTCCGCCGCGCTAAATCAGCCAACGTCAGGGACGCTTCTCGCGAGCCTGCAATCTCGGGCGTGAAGTATGCGCCCACCCTGTGTTGAAGATCAGCTCTGGCTCGAGGAACCTATCGCGCTGAAACACTGACGCAGAAACAGCCAGCAAGAGGGCGGGCTGACAAGTCTGACGATCGAAAGTCGGCACATGAATGAAAGGTACAAACTTGTCGAAGATCCGAAAGTAAGTGTCCACGTAGGCATCTAGTTGGGATCTGACTGGCGGCGCAAGAGCAAGATGAGCAAAAGCCGACTCGGCGTGCATCTTGTCAATCGCGCTATTGATCTCTTGCGTTGCGTGGTGGTAGACAGCAGGTACATTCGCTTGACCAGCACCACTCCGGCTGACAGGCAGCGGCGTGATAGGTCCCGCGCCCGAGATGAGACTGAGCTGGCGGGGCCAAGGACCGATCGCTTGATCTCCTTCCATCTCGGTATTGTCGTCTTCCTTGGGCGCAGACAGAGCGAGTAAGCCTTCTGCAGCCGAAGCCGAGCGAGTGTCGCGTCTCTTACGCACATTGCGAGGCGCCTCGTCGCTTTCTTGACGTCGCTTACCAGCGGCTACGGAAGACGTCGCTACATCCTCCACAGCAGATGATCGATTACTGTCTACTGATGCGTTCTCTGGCTGAGGCTGAAGATCGGCTTGACGGTAGAGATCGTCAAGAAATCGCCAGTGCGCGCCAACCTTGGTCGCTTGACGGTTCGGACCAGCTTCCGAGAACGGATATATCGAGAAGGGTGCTGCGGCCGACATGGCATCCCCGGATCGACCGAGTGCCTGTATGACAGGGTCGATATTGGTGTTCAGAGCATAGCGAGACTGTATTGGCTGATCTAGCTGCGCAACCGCAGCAGAAGAGGACTCGACAGGCACTGATTGCGCAGTAGGAGTATTTGGCTGAGATTGCTGAGCGTGGGTCAAACGATGCAAAGCCCACGGTCTTGCGTAAGTGCAGACATGACCAGGAGGTTTGATGCAGCGATCGCAAGGCTGCTCTCCGTTGCATTTGAGCTTGCTGTACGAGCAATGATCGCAAGCGAGAATTCGGCGTCCTTTGACCTTTCTACTGTCAAATTGACTTAAGTCTGCCGTCGTTCCCTCCTGCAGCGGTAGCAGTGCACGATCGTCAGGATCGATCTTGGCGGCGAGTGCCTCAAAAGCACCGCTGGCTTCGGCCTTGCGAGCGTGATTGTGCTCGTGTCGCTTGAGGATGTCACTGATGACGAGACGCGTCAGTCCGAGTGGCATAGCAGATCATAAGCAGCTCACCGTCGTGCGAAGCCCTTGTTGCAGATCGCACAAACGTGTGGCCTATCGTCTCTATGCTTCGACAAGTTATGTCGGTCAAGATGCTCTTGCCTGCTGATAGCATCAGTGCGCGTCGAGCGGGGCGTACAGTCAGAGCTGACCGCGAGTACTGTTTGTCGCACTCTGCGCAACGAAAGGGACGCTTGAGCTCGGTCCTGAAGAAAGCGCCCGACGAAGCCGCCCTAGCCAGCGTGTCGTCTACAAATGCGTTAGCCTGTTGTGACGAAGTATTTCCTTCCACAGGGATGCTGTTTTGATGTCCGACAGGAAGGGAGGCCATGCCCGGCTCAGCCGGCAAAGTGAGCTGATGATGCTGCGCTGCTAGCGAGTGCACCAGAGGCTGGACGTGATGGCCGCCTGCAGCCATGCTGCCATCCCAAGGGACTTGCTGACGATATAGGTTCGCGTGCGAGCTCTCTGGAGGTGGTGCTCTGCCCGATTGGTCAGCCGAGCGCTCTTCCTGCTGGGCGAGCGCATTAGCGACATATCGCTGAAGCCTGGGGATAGCTTCACGTTTGACATTGACATTGTGGTGGTGCCGAGCCGACCTCTCTCGGGTGGAGTCGCTGCGGCCGATCCGACGAGGTGGCGCGATAAAATACAAATAAATATCAGTTCTATCTTTCGAATACTTACACGCGGGCGACCAGGCGGCCAATCAATTCGGCTAATTTGCACTTCTGACGATGCTGCCGATACAGTCGCTTCATACTCGTGCGAGGATCCGATGATAGAGCCTTAAGGCTAGCTCTGTACGAGTAGTCGAAGATGGGAGTCACTCTGTCGATCGGTGACGCAAGAAACGAGAGAATATTGCCAATGATTGAAAGGAACTGCTGAAGCAGCTGACGGGTATCATCATGAGGCGCATTCACTCGTAGACAGGAGAAGCTGGCTCGACAAGAAGA